>NW_023416349.1:1082974-1650474 GCF_014108235.1 Myotis myotis | reverse complement strand
CACAAATATACACTTACCTGCAGCGTCACACTCACATGTGTGTGTATGTACACACACCTATGTGTGCATATGAAATTCCATAAAATCGACTTCTATAGAAACAGGGCTGATGGAGTGTTTCAGTTACCATGTTCCTCATCTACCCACAGGAGGAATGAATGCTCCCATGAGGTGTCTCCTACTGTTATCAATCATGCGCTGGTCACGGGCAAATCATCGGTAATGTTTCTGTATGTGCATCATTCCCACTCGGTGCCTCAATTCTTTCTGGTGGGCAATATACTTAACCTCATGGGGAGAGGGGCGGCGCCCTCACACGTTCACCCAACGAGTGTAGGGCACAGAGGGCCCCAAGACCCAACTACAGAGGAGCATGTCCCAAAATTCCAGGCGCCCTTTAATTAAGACACACATGCATCAACACACCACTGGCATTCCTAGAAGTACCAAGTAGGGTCAACACTTAGCCTCGTTTTTTTCCCCAGCAGACCCCACGCTTTCCCTCCTTCCTGTGTCCTTTGCAGGACAGGACTCCAGCATCAAAAACCGCCTGACATTTCAGTCAATTGTAGCCAGACCTACCACAGCTGCTGTAAGTTGCAGCTTGGCTGCCCCAATGCTTCACAGAGAAGCTTCACTCCACTGTCTTCCAGGAAATTGGACCCCAGATCAAGAAGGGACAGAGTGGTGCTCCGCACGAGGGCCTGGGCGATGTAGTCACAGGCGTCAGAGGTGAGGCAGCAGTATGTCAGTCTGCAGAAAGACACGCACACACACACGCACTGTCAGCCTGCTTATGCTGCATGCGGTAACAGTTTCCTGAAGGCACATGCAAGATCTTTACCATTCCTCGTACCCAGCGCTCAACTGAGTAAACATAAGAGGATTAAAATGTGTAGCAGTTGCCCTGGCTGGTGTGCTCCATTGGTTGGAGCATTGTCCCATACACCAAAAGGTCGCAGGTTCAATTCTTGGTCAGGGCACATATAAGAGTCAACCAAACAGTGAATGCATCAGCAAGTGGGACAACAAACAGATGCCTCTCTCTCTCTCTCTCTCTCTCTCTCTCTCTCTCTCTCATCAATAAATTAATTAAATAGTTTGGTTTTGATGTTTATTATCCCTGGAATTTATTTTTTTAATATATTTTTATTGATTTCAGAAAGGAAGGGAGAGGAAGAGAGAGATAGAAACATCAATGATGAGAGAGAACCATTGATGGTTTGCCTCCTGCACGCCCCACACTGGGGGTCGAGCCCACAACCCAAGCATGTGCCCTTGACCGGAGTCGAACCTGGGACCCTTTAGTCTGCAGGCCAACACTCTATCCACCGAGCCACACCAGCTAGGGCCCTGGAATTTATTTTACTGTTAAATTTCTTTCAGTCTAAAAAATCATCTCATCCCTGGCCAGTTTGGCTCAGTGAATAGAGCATCAACCTGTGGACTAAAGGGTCCTGGGTTCAATTCTGGTCAAGGGCACGTACTTCGGTTGCAGGCTTGATCCCCGGCCCTTGACGGGAGGCAACTTATCGATGTATCTCTTTTACATTAATGTTTCTCTCTCTCTCTCTCTCACCTCTCTTCTACTCTGTAATTATCAGTCAATAAAATTAATAAATAAGTCATATCAGTAACAGTATTCCAGTCCTCCTCTATTTTAAATGCCACTGTATGTGTGCACAACGCATATGTCTGTACACACCTGCACACCTAAATGTGTGCACACACACACAAATAAAAGTTGGGTGCATTTTTTACCCTCACCTGAGGATATGTTTATTGATTTGGGGGTGGGGGAGGAGGAGAGAGAAAGAGAGAGGCATCCATGTGAAAGAGAAACACCCATCGGTTGCTTCCAGTATGTGCAATGAATGAGTGAGGATGGAAATACAGCCTGGGTACGTGCCCTGACCGGAATCAAACCTGCAACCTTTTGGGACAAACCAACCAATGGAGCCACAAGCCAAGGCAAATAGAAGGCCTGCTTCTGGAGGCCCCTCTGCTCCCATAGACGTGACTGCCCCTGCACCAGCCCCCACTTCAGGCGGCACCGCGTTTTTCTGATTTAACACCAAGTTTCCTGTGGCCCCACAGGCAAACCAAGTCTGCACTCTGCTGCCCTCCCCGCCGAGGCCCAGCAGAGGGAGCGGTCCCCTGATACATGAGCAGCGGGAATTTCACAACACGGGACTTGCAAAGCCCTGCACCTGAAAGGAATCCAAAAAACACCTTTTTGTTTTATTTTTTTTAAATACGTTTTTATTTATTTTTTTAAGAGAGAGAGGAAGGGAGGGGGAGAGAGAAACACCGATGATAGACATCAATGGGCTGCCTCCTGCGTGCCCCCTACTGGGGATGGAGCCCTGACCTGGACTCTAACACGCCACCTCTCGGTAAGCAGGTCAGGGCGCTCAATGGAGCCACACTGGCCGGAGCTGAATCCCTTTTACTTTCCCTTTCTTTTTTTCCTTTTGTTAATCCTCACCCAAGAATATTTTTGCCAATAATTTTTAGAGAATGGGAGGGACACAGAGAGAGAGAAAGACAGAGAGAGAAACACGGATATGAGAGAGACACATCCACTGGTTGCCTCCTGCATGTGCCACACCCACCCTGACCTGGGTGGGGGATCAAACCTGCAATCCAGGTATGTGCCCTGGACCAGGAATCGAACCTGTGACCCTTCGGTGCACAGGCAGAGACTCCAGCAGTTGAGCAACACCTGCCAGAGCTGAACCCTTTTTTTTTTTTTAATATTCTGTCAACTTTTATTTGGTCTTCAGGCCCCAGCCCCGCCCCTGGACCCAGCCCCGCCCCCGGCCCTGGACCCGCCCCCTGATCACTCCCCCTTCCCCCCTCCACCCCCCCTGCATCCCCCAGTTCAATCGCCAGCCCCTTGTCTCCAGTCTCTCAGCTCTCATCTCCACAGACAACTGGTCAACCCAATCACTCTGGCCCACCGCCAGAGACAAAGTCTGGGCCGAGCCATCTGGTCGACCCCGTCTCTTGTGGTCCCAACCGCCGCCTCCCAACCCCCACCTCCGCCAGAGACTAAGTCTGGGCGGAGCCATCTGATCTACCCCGTCTCTTGCGGTCCCTACCGCCACCGCCAGAGACTGTCTGGGCCGGGCCATCTGGTCGACCCGACTCTTGTGGTCCCTGCTGCCGCCCCGCCGCCGCCAAAGCTGCCGCCAAAGCCGCCGCCGCCAAAGCCGGGCCATCTGGTCGATCCCGTCTCTTGTGGTCCCTGCTGCTGCTGCCGCCGCCGCCGCCAAAGCCGCCGCCAAAGCCGGGCCATCTGGTCGACCCCATCTCTTGTGGTCCCTGCTGCTGCCGCCGCCAAAGCCGCCAGAGACTGTCTGGGCCGGGCCATCTGGTCGACCCCATCTCTTGTGGTCCCTGCCACCACCACCAGATACTGGGCCGGGCCATCTGGTCAACCCCGCCTCTTGTGGTCCCTGCTGCTGCTGCCGCCAGAGACTGTCTGGGCCGGGCCATCTGGTCGACCCGGAGCCACCAGGCAACATTCTGTCCCTGCAGCCACCCTGCGCCAGCGGTTTTGGGGGGCTGGTCGACCACGCTCCTCAGAGGGGGAGGAAAAAATGGGGAGGAGCCGGCCCTCAGCCCCCCTCGGTCAGGGGCCGAGTCCACCGCCACCCCCACTTCCTAGTCCCAGCCCGGGGCCAAAAGGCCCTGCGGTGGGGTTCCGGAAAGGAGGCGACTGGTCGCCATGATGGGGCACAAAAGGAAGGAAGGAAGGGTCGCTAATGCCACCATGGGCTCCAGGGGTGCGGTGTCCCCCTTCCTTCCCTAGGCTGCTGCGTGCCCCCACCATAGGGGGCGGGCGACCGTCCCCTCCCCACTTCCCTCCCCCTCCCCAAGGAAAGAGGCCAGAAGCGAGACAAACCCTGGTGTGGAGGGCTGACTTTCAATAGATCACAGCGAGGGAGCTGCTCTGCTACTTAGGAAACCCCCACCCAGAAGCAGGTCAATTGCAATGGTTTAGCACCAGGCTCCCCACAAACGTGCATTGCGTGAAGAACGGAGGGGGCGGACCCCTTTCCAGCCACACCCCATTTCCCAGGACCAAGGGCTCTCCGCACTGGACCTACCAGATGCGCAGAGGGGAGGAGATAGCCCGGCGGCAGGGACCGGCTATCTGAGGGCAACCGAGGCCCAAGGTGCAGCCTTATGGTTCTGTCTGGGCGGGATTCTGATTTAGAAGCTTCAGTCATAATCCCACAGATGGTAGCTTCGCCCCATGGGCTCCTCAGCCAAGCACATCCACCAATTGAACCTGCGGTTCCTCTCGTACTGAGCAGGATTACCATGGCAACAACACATCCTCAGGAGGTTGAATCTAACCCATCTCATGTTCCCTCTTAGTGGGTGAGCAATCCCATGCGTGAGGAATTCTGCTTCACAATGATGGGAATGATGGGACTGATGGGAAGAGCCCACAGTGAATGATCAAAAAGCGACCTCGCTAGGAACGCTTGGCCGCCACAAGCCAGCTATTCCTGTGGTCACTTTTCTGACACCCCCTGCTTAAAACCCAGAAGGTTAGAAGGATCGTGAGGCCCCGCTTTCACGGTCCGTATTCGTACTGAAAATCAAGATCAACTGAGCTTTTGCCCTTCTGCTCTGCGGGAGGTTTCTGTCCTGAGCTCGCCTTCGGACACCTGCGTTCCTGTGTGACAGGTGTACCGCCCAGTCACACTCCCCACCTGGCACTGTCCCCCCAGTGGTGGTATTTCACTGGCTGACTCCACCCCCTCGCAGAGATGGAGGGGTGCCAGGCCTCCCACTTATTCTACACCTCTCCTGTCTCTTCACCTGCCAGACGAGAATCAAGCTCAACCGGGTCTTCTTTCCCCGCTGATTCCGCCAAGCTCGTTCCCTTGGCTGTGGTTTGGCTGGATAGGAGGTAGGGACAGTGGGAATCTCGTTCATCCATTCATGCGCGTCACTCATTAGATGACCAGGCGTTTGGCTACCTTAAGAGTCCTAGCTACTCCCGCCTTTACCCGCGCTTCATTGAATGTCTTCACTTCACATTCAGAGCCCTGGGCAGAAACCACATCGTGTCAGCACCCGCTGGGCCTTCGCGATGCTTTGTTTTAATTCAACAGTCACCAGTTCTAAGTGGGCTGCTAGGCACCGGCCCAGTGCAGCCGATGGGGGAGAAGGGGGTGCGGTTCTGGCACGCCTGGAGGTGAGTGGAGGTGCAACCCCTTCTCCACACCACCCCGGGTGCAAGGGAGACGCCTGCCTCAGCCGGCTCGTGTACAGAGTACCCGCTGTCGCAGGCCCCCGGTGTCCGGCCCTGTGGGCCTACGGGACCCGCTGGAACCTCCCTCCCCCCACCCCATTGCTGCCACAGCCTTGCCCCCGCCCCTCCCCGACACCCCTTCCCAGGGGGAGGGAAGAGAGCAACGTGGGGTTGGGAGAGCCGCGCGAGGTGTCGGACGCTGGAGGGGAAGGGTCCCTTTTTTCTTTTCTTTCTAAAAATATATTTGTATTGATTTCAGAGAGGAAGAGAGAGGGAGAGAGAGAGAGAGAGAGAAACATCAATGATGAGAGAATCACTGATCAGCTGCCTCCTGCACGTCCCACACGGGAATCCAGCCCGCAACCTGGGCATGTGCCCTTGAGGTGAATGGGACCCAGGACCCTTGAGTCGTCAGGCCGAGGCTCTATCCTCTGGGCCACACCGGCCAGGGCAGCTTGGCTTGCCCTGAGGGCTCAGGGGTCCGTGAAGCCGCCGCCGGGACACACTTACAGCAGCGACTCCAGCGCGCAGTCCGGGTGCTTCAGCGCCTCGCTGAGCAGCAGGGCGCCGCTGTCCATCACCGGGTTCTCCATCAGCGACACCAGCTTCAGCTTCCGGCTGCTGACCAGGAGCAGCGCGATGTCTTCGCAGGCCTCGTCGGTGATGTCGCACTTGCCCAGCCTGCCGAGCGGGGAGGGGGCACGGGTTGCAGGGCGGTGAGCAAGGCGGCGCAGGGCTCAT
This sequence comes from Myotis myotis, assembly GCF_014108235.1. Lineage (NCBI taxonomy): Eukaryota > Metazoa > Chordata > Mammalia > Chiroptera > Vespertilionidae > Myotis > Myotis myotis. The sequence continues at coordinate 1,644,458 of NW_023416349.1, read as the reverse complement.
TGGCAAAGAGACAAACAGAACAGACCAGGGTCGCCAAAGGGGAGGGTCTTGGGAGCGGGTGGGAAAGGTGGAGGGGTCAAGAAGTACAAATACAAAGTGCCAGCCACAGGGCCCTGGCTGGTGTGGCCCAGTGAATACAGCGCCGCCCTGGGACTGAAGGTTCCCGGCCCTATTAGGGTCAAGGGCACATGCCTGAGTTGTGGGTTCTCTCCCCAGTGGGGGGCGTGCAGGAGGCAGCCAATTATTCTCTCCCATCATTGATGTTTCTCTCTCTCTCCCTCTCTTTTCCTTCCTGAAATCAATAATAATTATATATATATATATGTATATATATATATATATATATATATATATATATATATATATATAATTAGAAGAACAGACTGAGGGTCACCAGAGGGGAGGGGTCTTGGGGGGCAGGGTGGAAAAGGTGAAGGGATTAAGAAGTTCAAATTACCAGGTATAAAAACCACCAGGATGTAAAGTACAGGACAGGGATTATAGTCAATAATATTGTAGTAATTGCCCTAGTCAGTTTGGCTCAGTGGATAGAGCATCAACCTGTGGAGTGAAGGGCCCCAGGTTCAATTCCTGTCAAGGGCACATGCCCGGGATTGTGGGCTCGATCCCCAGCAGGGGATGTGCAGGAGGCAGCCAACCAATGATTCTCTCTCATTATTGATGTCTCTCCCTCTCTCTCTCTCCCTCTCCCTTCCTCTCTGAAATCAATAAAAATATAAAAAATATATAAAAAATAATATTGTAATAACTGTGTATGGTGCCAGGTGGGGACTAGACTTACTGGGGGATCCCTTCGTAAACTATCTAAATGTCTAATCGCTAGCCTGTACACCTGAAAGTAATATGTTATTGTATGTCAAGTGTAATTTTAAAAAATATATTTTTTAAAATATATTCTTACCATTTGCAACAGCATGGATGGAACTGGAGAGCATTATGCTAAGTGCAATAAGCCAGTCAATGAAGGAAAAATACCACATGATCTCACTCATTTATAGATAATACAGACCATTATAAATTAATGAACAAAAATAGATACAGAGGCAAAGCAGCCTCGAACAGACTGTCAAACTACAGCGGGAAGGCCAGGGAGGGTTGAGGGGCGGGGGGGCGGGGCGGCGGGTAAGAGATCAACCAAAGGACTTGTATGCATGCATATAAGCATAACCAATGGACATAAGACACTGGGGGGTAGGGGAGGCCAGGGGATTGTTAAGGGTGGGAAAAAAAGGAGACATATGTAATACTCTTTGTAATACTTTAAGCAACAAAACAATTAAAAATATATATATTTTTAAAGATTTCTCAATAGATTTGAGAGAGAGAGGAGGGAGGGAAACACCGACGTGAGAAAGAAGCATCAAGCGTGTGCCTTGACCAGAATCGACTGGCAACCTCCAGGTGCACTGAGGGTGTCCAACTACCGAACCACACCAGCCAGGGCAAAAGAAAATGTTTTTTAATCGGGCATGGGCCACACCCAGCTTCTATTCTTGCACCTGCCAACCCAATGGCCACATTTCAGACTTCCTAACAGAAAATGTGACTCCATCATTCTCCTTACTAACCTTTTAAAAAAAATATTTGTATTGCCCTGGCCGGTTTGGCTCACTGGATAGAGCGTCGGCCTGCGGACTGAAGGGTCCCGGGTTCGATTCCAGTCAAGGGCATGTGCCTTGGTTGTGGGCACATCCCCAGTGTGGGGTGTGCAGTAGGCAGCTGATCGATGCTTCTCTCATCGATGTTTCTAGCTCTCTGTCCCTCTCCCTTCCTCTCTGTAAAAAATCAATAAAATATATTTTAAAAATATTTGTATTGATTTCAGAGAGGAAGGGAGAGGGAGAGGCAGAGAGAAGCATCAGTGATGAGAGAGAAGCATTGACTGGCTGCCTCCTGCACACCCCCTACTGGGAATCAAGCCCAAAACCCAGGCATGTGCCCTTGATGGGAATCGAACCTGGGACCTCTCAGTCCTCAGGCCGACACTCTATCCACTGAGCCACACCAACCAGGCTCTCCTTATTAGCCTGTGGTTGCCTTTCACTGACATTAGGAAAAAGTCGGAGTGTGTGGTTCTCACAATGACTGTTGACATAGCAGATGTTTCCCCGCGTCAGGAGACCTGTGTGTGGGGTTGTGGGCCTGGGGGAAGATGCTGCTGCCATGAGTGGGTGGAGGCCAGGGAGCCACTCAATAGCGCCCCCCTCCACAACAGTGGATTACCTGGCGCTCGATCTGATGAGCTGATGATTTGTCAGTAGCTCTGAGGTTGAGAAAAACCCCGTCTGAGCCCTAATGCGGTTAGAAAACCATCTCCTGGCCCTCGCCCGCGGGCAGGTACTGAGAGGCAGTGAGGAAAGTCAAAGATTCTGAGCGTCAAAAACACGTCGCTCCCCACAGCCGCTGCGGAGACTCACATCAGCTGTTGGATGCTGCACATGGGGTGCCTCAGCGCCTCGCTCAGCTGCGTGACCTCCTCGGAGGACAGGTTGGTGCCGTGCAGGTTCAGGTAGGTCAGGTGGGGGTTGTGAACGAGGGCCTTAAAGAAGTCTGCGCTCTCTCCCACGTTGGAAGCAAAGTTGTACCTGCCAAGGACGAGATGGGGGACCAGGGGGTGAATCCAAGCACCAAGCATGTACCTCCTCCCAGCTCTTCCTGCCCGCCCCCTAGGCCTACCACGCTGCTCGAAGAATCCTGGTTACTCCCACCTGCAAATTCTTTCCCTGGGGTCTTCAGGCAGAGGACAGGCACCGGGGCTCCACGGCTTGGGGTATGTGTCCTGACTGGGAACTGAACCCCAAACCCTGACCAGGGATTGAATTCACAACCCACCTATGTGTATGTGCCCTGACTTGGGATTGAACCCGAAACCTACGTATGTGCCCTGAGCAGAGATTGAATTCAAAACCTGCATATGTGCCTGGGGATTGAACCTGCAACCTAGGTATGTGCCCTGATTGGGAATCGAACCCAAAACCCACATATGTATCCTACTAGGGATTGAACCTAAAACCTGTGTATGTGCCCTGACTGGGAACTGAAGCCAAAACCTTTTGGTTTACGGGATGACGCTCCACCCAACTGAGCCGCCAGCCAGGGCCACGCTCCGTTTGGCGGTCTCCCTGTTTGCCAAAAGTTTGTTTCTTGCTCAGACTTTCCTATCAAGTGATGCTCTCTGAGCTGTCTTTGGACACATTGGTTTATCAAACTAAAAAGCTGCTCTACAGCAAAGGAAACCGGCAAGAAAACAGAAAGACGGTCTACTCAGTGGGAGATCACATTCATAAATGATATATTTGAGAAAAGGTTAATATCCAACATATATAAAGAACTCATACAACGTGTTAACAAAAATAAATAAACAACCTGACCAAAAAATAGACAGAAGGCTGAAAAGACATTTCTCCAAAGAGGACATCCAGATGGCCAACAGACATATGAAAAGATACCGGACATCACTAATTATCAGAGAGATACAAATTAAAACTACAATGAGGTCTCACCTCACACCTGCCAGAATGGCTACCACCAGTAAATCCGCAAGCACGTGCTGGCAAGGATGTGGGAAAAAGGAATCCTCATGCACTGCTGGTGGGAATGCAGGCTGGTGCAGCCCAGTGATGGCGAACCTATGACACGAGAACTCATTTTTTTGGTTGATTTTTCTTTGTTAAATGGTATTTAAATATATAAAATAAATATCAAAAATACAAGTCTTTGTTTTACTATGGTTGCAAATATCAAAACATTTCTCTATGTGACACGGCACCAGAGTTAAGTTAGGGTTTTTCAAAATGCTGACACAACGAGCTCAAAAGGTTCGCCATCACTGGTGCAGCCACTGTGGAAAACAGTGTGGAGTTTCCTCAAAAAATTAAAAAGAGGACTCCCATATGACCCAGCGATCCTACTACTGAGTATTTATCAAAGAAAATGAAAACATGAACTGGAAAAGATATATGCACCACTGTGTTCATTGCAGCATCCTATATAATAAAAGGGTAATATGCAAATTGACCCTAACTGCAGAACTACTGGGAATGACTGGTTGCTATGACACACACTGACCACTGGGGGACAGATGCTCAACGCAGGAGCTGCCCCCTGGTGGTCAGTGCACCTCATAGCGAGCGGTCAACCAGTGGTAATGGTCGCTTAGGCTTTTATATATATAGATAAGATTTCACACTAACCATACTTACTTTTTCAAAAGCCAGAAGGGAGAGAATAGATGTCTACTATGAAAAAAAAAAACACAGGGTGACACCCCACTTACACCAACTTTTGAAGTTTGCAAGTGGGCTGAGCCAGCGCCTTCCAGAGGATCGCCTGGGAGGCCTCGTTGAAAACACAGCCGTCCAAATCCAGCATCTGGAAGTCCCTACTGTTGGTGAACGCGCAGCACAGGGCCCGCCAGCAGGAGAGTTTCTGGTCGTTGCTGTGGGAAGACAGACACTGTGCCACACCCATGGTGACATTCAACTCGGGACGGTCTCAGAATAGGCAGGACACCGTTCCCAAAGCCCCTCCAAGCTGACGGGCACCCAGGCCTGAATGCAGAGAGGTGCAGCCAGGTAAACTGAGTCAACGTGGCTCAGAGAGAGCAGACCCTGGGCCCACAGCAATGGGATCAAATCCCGTTGGAGCCACTTGTGAGTTATGTGACCTGTGCAAATGACTCAGTCTTATTCTGCCTCCATTTCCTCGTCTTTGAAGGGATAATACTTGATTTTTATGAGCAAAGGTTGGTGCTGGGTGATCCATCAGTGAACGGGGAATCACATCCAAAAACATGATCGTGCAGCCCTGGCTGGGTGGCTCCGTTGGTTGGAGCATCATCCCATACACCAAGAGGTTGTGGGTTCAATTCCCCATTAGGGCGCATACCCAGGTTTCAGGTTTGATCACTGGCCAGATATGAGTATTTAGCCAATGAAAATGAAAACACGAACTGGAAAAGAGTATTTCCTTTTCTCCACATCTGGCCAGTGTATGGGAGGCAATCAATTAATGTTTCTCTCATATCGATGTTTCTCCCCGTCTGTATCTCCCTTCCTCTCTCTGAGGTCAATGAACGTATCCTCAGGTGAGGATTAAAAAACAAACAAAACAAAACAACAACAACAACAAAAATAAAGCCATAGCTGGTTTTGCTCAGTGGATAGAGCATTGGCTTGCAGACTGAAGGATCCTGGGTTTTATTCCAGTCAAGGGCACATGCCCGGGTTGTGGGCTTGATCCCTAGTAGGAGGCATGCAGGAGACAGCTGATCCATGATTCTCTCTCATCATTGATGTTTCTATCTCTCTCTCTCCCTCTCCCTTCCTCTCTGAAATCAATAAAAATATATATTTTTTTAAAAAAAACATGACCGTACAGGTATACAATAAGTAAGTCCTGGGGATGTAATTGCAGCATGACTGCAGTTAATAATAATGTAGTGTGTGTTTGCAGTTATAAGACAGTAGATTTTACATGTCATTGTCCCAAGACCAAGAAAATGCTGCAGTAGCTATGTATGGTGACAGGTGTTCACTAGACTTGCGGTCATTTCACAACATATAAATACTGAATCATGATGTTGTGCCACCGAAACGAAGGTAACAGTGCATGTCCATTTACCTCCATTAAAATTTTAAAAATTAAAACGAATGTGAAAGGTGGGATGCATTTAAGAGCTGAGGTGTGAGCTGGTGGCCTATACCTGCTGACAGGCCACAACGTTAATAACCAGCAGAGAGGCCCTGGCCAGGGAGCTCAGTTGGTTAGAGTGTCGTCCCCACGCATCAAGGTTGTGGGTTCGATCGTTGGTCAGGGCAGGTACAGAATCAACCAATGAATGCATGAATCAGTAGAACAACAAATCTATGTGTCTCTCTCCCTCCCTCCCCCTTCCTCTCTCTAAAATCAGTAAATAAATAAGAATTTTAAAAACACATTTATCCATATCTCTACAGATGGAAAACCTTCAGAAGTCACCGCTCCTGGTCACAGCTAGCAAATTTGATTTTAAAAAGCCACGTTTTGCCCCAGCCTGTGTGGCTCAGTGGGAAAGCGTCAGCCTGGAGTTCCATTCTGGTCAAGGGCAGGTACCTCCGTCTCAGGCTCCTCCCTCTCTCCCCTGCGCGCCCTGCGCACCCATACACACACACACCCCGTCAGGGCGAGTCCAGGAGGCAACCAATCAATGTGAGTTCTCTCAGTCTTTCCCTCTCTCTTTCACTCTCTCTCTAAAATTAATGGGAAAATGTCCTCGGGTGAGAATTTAAAAAGATAAAATAAAAATAATAATAAAAGGCTAGTATGCAAATTGTTCCCTCTGGGAGTTAGACAGGGAACTGACCACTTGCTATAACATGCACTGGCCACCAGGGGACGGCCCAGAATGAAGGAAGGCCCCACCGCCAGGCCTAGGGACCCTACCCTTATGAATTTCTTGCACTGGACCTCTAGTAAAAAAATAAAATAAAATCATGTGTGTTGTTTGTTTTTAAGGGCAAAAGTATAAGGACCCATAAAATACCCAGCAAGCGAGCCACAGATGTCGTGGGGGCGGGCAGGGTGGGGTGGGGCGGGCGTGTGCCGCTGGACTCACTCTAACAGGCCTCTGCAGTCTTCCGCGAACACGTTCTCTAAGCTCAGGTGGAGAGTCTGCAGGTTCAGGGCGTGCTGGAGGCAGCAGGCATAGGTCATCAGGTCGTCGGGCTTACTGATGTACACGTCGATGTCCGGGAACATGCTCATCAGCTGCGTGGCGAAGCCGGGGTCCTGCGTCTCGAACACGCAGCTGAACAGGTTCTGGAAGTTGATCTGCAGCTCGCCGCGGGCCACCTGCTGGCTCAGGCCCCGCAGGCACTGTGTGATCTCCTCCCGCAGGCCCGAGTCCAGCCTGAAGCCCCAGGCCGCCTCCAGCAGGCCGGCCACCCGCTCCGTGGCGAACCCGAACAGAAAGAGCACCGTGTGCTTCAGGTAGAAGGGGGCCTCGGTCATGACGGCCGTGACCAGCTGCGTGGCGCTGCCGATGCGGGGGTGCTGCGGCTCCCCGGGGAGCCTGAGCAGGTACCACAGGGCGGTGCACAACTCCTGCACATACTGGTGCGGGAAGACCCAGCGGTTCCCGTTCTGGCGCAGGAGCCGCATTCTCACGCAGGCCAGGGCGTCGGCCTCCGACATGCTGTTCTCCTCCAGGTCCGAGGGCTGGAAGGTGAACCGGCCGGCCCACGTGCCCTCGGCCGCCAAGGCGCACAGACACTTGAGGCGGCTGTGGCAGTGGCCCGGCGCCCAGCCCGTGCGCTCTGGCTGGAACACGCTGGTGAGGAAGGAGGAGTAGATGCACGTGATGGTTTGGGAGTTCACCCGCAGGGGCTGGCATCTCTGCAGCTGCTTTTCCAGACACTCGCACACCAGCCAGCACACCAGGGGGTACCGGCACATGATGAACAGTGGCTCGTGGCCTCTCACCACACTGAAGGCCTGGGCGGCCTGGTCCGTGTCCTGGAAGAACCGGGAGAAATAGAGCCACTTGAGGTGGCCCGAGAACCCGCGGAGGTAGACGTACACCGGGTGGCGCAGCAGGTGGTAGAACTTCCTGAGCCACTCCCCGCTCAGGGAGACCAGCAGGGAGGCCTCGGGCAGCAGCGCCCTCTGCAGCAGGCTACGCAGGACCACGTGGGCCGGCCGCGGCTGCTCCCAGTCGCTGCACAGGTCGCCGTCCAGGCCCACGTCGCCTTTCAGGTCCTCCAAGCCGTCTATGACGAACAGGATCTTCTCAGGCTGGTAGAAGACGTCGTGGATGGGCTCGGAAGACTCGGGCCAGTCCTTGGAGAGGAACTCCACCAGGCTGGTCTTATCGATGATGTTGTTTATCTCGCAGCAGTTGAGGAAGAAGACAAAGATGAAGCGGCCCTTCCAGAGGTTGCCCTCGGCCCATTGCAGCATCACCTTCCTCAGCAGCGTGGTCTTCCCGGTCCCCTCCGCGCCAACCAGGGCCACCGTGACCGAGTGCTCGCCCGCCTTGTCGGCCGCAAACGCCTGGCTCAGCCTCTCGTATTCAGTCTTGGTGGACGCCGCGTGGAAGCTCTCCGGCACCGCCAGGCACGTCTCCTTCTGCCATATGTCAGAGAACTTTTTCCTCATGTTGCTTTTATACGGGTTGATCTTATCTGAGTTCAGGAGGACAGAATACAAGGCAATTTAAAAACTGGAACTCCCATTCACCCCAGTGATCCCACTTCTAGGAATGTATCCAAAGAAACCAGAAACACCCATCAGAAAGGACATATGCACCCCTACATTCATAGCAGCACAATTCACCATAGCTAAGATTTGGAAACAGCCTAAATGCCTGTCAGCAGAGGAATGGATTAGAACACTGTGGTACATCTACACAATGGAATACTACGCTGCAATAAAAAGAAAGGAACTCCTACCATTTGCAACAGCACGGATGGACCTGGAGAGCATTGTACTAAGTGAAATAAACCAGTCAGAGAAAGATAAATATCACATGATCTCACTCATTTGTGGAATATAATGAACAACATAAACTGATGAACTAAAATAAATCCAGGGACAGAGAAGCTTTGAACAGACCTTCAAACTTCAGAGGGAAGGCAGTGGGGGGGGGGGGAGATCAACCAAAGGACTTGTATGCATGCATATAAGCATAACCCATGTACACAGACAGTAGGGGGGTGAGGGCATGTGCTGGGCAGTGGGGGTGGCTGGGGAGAGGTCAATAAAGGGAAAAGGAGACATGTGTAATACTTTCAACAATCGAGAATTTACATTTTTTTAAAATGCACTCATTCACAACAGCTAAGACAAGGAATGATGGAATAAAAAAGGCATGGGACGAGTATACAGGGAATACTACACAGCCATGAAAAATGACAAAATATAAGTGAAACCATATGGTATGTGTTTTCTTTGTCTGACCTATTTCACTAAGTATAATACCTTCTAGATCCATCCATATTGTCGTAAATGGCGAGATTTTATTTTTATGGCCAAGTAATATTCCATTGTATATATGCACCACATCTGTATGCATTTGTCTATCTGTGGGCACTTGGGTTGCTTCTATAGCTTGGCTATTGTTCATAATGGTGCAATGGACATAGGGGTGACATACATCTTTTCAAATTAGTGGTTTTGTTTCCTTTGGATAGACACCCAAAAGTGGAATTGCTGGGTCGTATACAAAACAAACACACAAAGGAACTGAGAACAGATTCATAGAAACAGAGACCAAAGGAATCGTTACCAGAAAGGAGGGGGGAAGGGTGGATGGGTGCAAAGGGGGAGGGGAATATAGTCAATAATATGTGATAAGTTTACCCAGTGACAGATAGTTACTAGAATTAGTTGGGTGATCATATTATAGGTATAAAAATGTAAAATCACTATATTGCACACCCGAAACAAATATAACCCATATACAATTGCACATTAACAAAGGTAAAATATTAAGTTGTGATCCCAAAGATAATTGTAATGAAAGTTCTAATGCTACATTTTCAGGAATTTTTTAAAAGTGAGATATTGCCATTTGCAACAATACGGGTGGATCTTGAGAGTAGTAAGCTAAATGAAATAATTCAGACAGAAAAGGACAAGAACCCTATGGTTTCACTCACATGTGGAGCATAAAACAGAAAGCAACAAACAAACTCACAGACACAGACAACAGTGTGGTGGTTTCCGGAGGGGAAAGAGAGTGGGGTAAGGATGAAGAGGGTAAAAGGGGGCAAATAGTCCAGCCATGTGGCTCAGTGGTTGAGCACTGACCTATGAACCAAGAGGTCACAGTTGGATTCCCAGTCAGGGCATATACCCAGGTTTCGGGCTCGATCCCCAGTAGGGGACATGCAGGAGGCAGCCGATCAATGATTCTCTCTCATCATTGACATTTCTACCTCTCTCTCCTTTTCCCTCTCCCTCTCCCTCTCTGAAATCAATAAAAAATATATTTTAAAAGATTTTAAAGTTGGGAAATGAACATACAACCCAATATACAGATGTTGTATTATAGAATTATACACCTGAAACTTACATAATGTTATTAACCAATACCACCCCAATAAATTTAATTTTTATGGGCCCAGCACGCTTCCGCTGCGCCACTCTGCTCTCTAATAAATTTAATTTTTAAAAAAACAATTACAATTGTAAGCCTGCCAGTGTGGCTCAGTAGGGTCATGCAGGAGGCAGTCAATAAGTGTTTCTCTCTCATATTGATGTTTCTCTCTCTCTCCCTTCCTCTCTCTAAAAAATTCATTAAACATATCCTCTGGCAAGGATTTAAAAAAACAAAAGTGCTTCCTATATACCGGGATCGTAAGCTCTCTGCAACTATTTCTTCCTATTGGATTCCACCTGGCTCCTTGTGCAGGTCCGGTCAAAGGATGGACAACTGTCATATGGAATTCCACCTCACAGACTCTAAGTCCAAGGCCATCTCTTGGGACAGCATAGACTCGAATTGGAACTGAAAAATGGGAACACCACTGAGAAACAGTCTGTCTCAGGCACTAGCCACCGGCCAGCCATCACTGGCCCGCGTATGAGTGGAGATGCCTTGTCATTTTTCTACCACCGCCAAGTCTCCCCTTAACCCATCACATTCTCAATGGAAGGAGGGGTGACCATTATTCGAGGACGTTATCACCTTTGTTAATGCAAGCTGCCACAGACCCACCTTTGTTGTTGCCAATACACCCCCTCCCCGGGTCCCACCCCTGCATCGCACACTTACTTCTTTTTATTTATTTATTTTTATTTCAGAGAGGAAGGGAGAGGGAGAGAGACAGAGAAACATCAATGATGAGAGAGAATCATTGATTGGCTGCCTCCTACACAATCCCCTATTGGGGATCAAGCCTGCAACCCAGGTATGTGCCCTTGACCAGAATCGAACCAGGGACCCTTTAGTCCGCAGGCTGACGCTCTATCCACTGAGCCAAACTGGCTAGGGCCACACTTACTTCTGATCTCATCCTTGGCTTTGGCCCAGAGGTCTCTCCGATTGGCCTGAGGAAACAGCCTCAGGGCGACTTCCCAGGCCTGTTTGCCTGGGTAGTGCCTGCATAGCAACTTGGCCAGATCATCTTTGGAAGCCCTCTTCAGCTCTGGCCACGGGATCGGCCTGAGGTCAGATTGTTTGGGTTCTTGCTTGAGGAGCTCCTTAAATTTCCAGAACTCATTCTTCCTCAGCTCCTTTAGGTACGACAGCAAGCAAATGTCAGAAAAAAAAGATTCGGCCATGGTGTCCCAGGACTGTGAGCTCAGACTCCTCCAGGGAGGCGGGAGGGGAGGTGGAAATCTTCAAAAACAAGAAATCGGTGATTCCTGGGGAAGAATGAGGAGATTAGAGAGTTAAATCTCAGCCGTCAAAAGTAGCTTCAGTCTATTATTTACAGTAGAGGCCCGGTGCGTGAATTCATGCACGGGTGGGGTCCCTCGGCCGCCCAGTCCAGGGGCAGGAAGCATGGGAGGTTGGCTGTGAGAGCATACTAACCACCAGGGGGAAGCTCCTGTGAACATCTGCCCCCTGGTGGTCAGTGTGCGTCATAGCAACTGGTCAACCGGTCGTTCAGTCTACTGATCTTAAGGGTCACTTAGGCTTTTATATATATAGATAGCCAAGATATGGAACCAACCCAAGAGCCCACTGATAGACGATGGGATAAAGATGTGGTGCAGCCCAGTGACATGGCTCAGTTGTTGAGTGTCAACCTATGAACCAGGAGCTCACAGTTTGATTCTCGGTCAGGGCACAGGCCCAGGTTGCAGACTCGATACCCAGTGTGGGATGTGCAGGAGCCAGCGATCAATAACTCTCTCTCATCGTTGATGTTTCTCTCTCTCTCCCTCTCCCTTCCTCTCTGAAATCAATAAAAATATATTTGGGGGAAAAAAGAAGTGATGTAGCCCTGGTTGGTTTAGCTCAGTGGATAGAGTGTCCACCTACGGACTGAAGGGTTCCAGGTTTGATTCCAGTCAAGGGCACATGCTCGATCATAAGCTCAGCCCTGGCCCTGGTCGGGGGCAACCAATGACGTGTCTCTCACATCAATGTTTCTCTCTCTGTCTCTTCCCCTCCCTTCCACTCTCTCTGAAAACCCATGAAAAAATATCCTCAGGTGAGGATTAATAAATTTAAAATAAAAAAGAAAACGTGGTGCATACATACAAGGAATATGACTTAGCCATAAAATTAATGGCATCTTACATGGATGGGCCTGGAAGGTGTTATTGTGCTAAGTGAAAGAAGTCAGATGGAGAAAGACAAATACCTCATGGTCTCACTTACATGTGGAATCTAAAAATCAAAATATATGAACCAACAAAACAGACTTATAGACACAGAGGGCAGACTGGTGACTGCCCAAGGGGAGGAGGGTTAGAGAACGGGTGAAAGGAGGAAGGACTAAGAAATACAAGTTGATGCTTACAAAGCAGTGGCGGGATGTGAAGCACAGCATGGGGATCACAGCCCATCACACTGGCGTGACACCGGTGGTGCCACATGGGTACCAGACTTACCAGGCGAGCACTTGTAAGGGATGTAACTGTCTACCCTCTGTGCTGTATGCACGAAGCTAACACAATATTAAATGTCAACTGTAATGGAAACGTGCATTTTAAAAAGAATATTTTAACAAAAAAATTCTTACGAACACATTAGAAAGGTAATAAGAATCAGGTAAAGTTTTTTTTAATAGTACATTTTTGTTTTAAAAAATAAAATGAGAAAGACATATATAATTGTTCAGCTTAGATGCGCATTCTGAGCGATACAGCTTGATGTTGGAGGGTTCATTTTAGCAAATGGCCTGCTTCGGTTGGCACTCTTTTTTTAAAAAATATTTTATTGATTTTTTTACAGAGAGGAGGGGAGAGGGATAGAGTTAGAAACATCGATGAGAGAGAAACATCAATCAAACATCTGCCTCTTGCACGCCCCCTACTGGGGATGTGCCCAAAACTAAGGTATATGCCCTTGACCGGAATAGAACCTGGGACCCTTGAGTCCGCAGGCCGAGGCTCTATCCACTGAGCCAAACTGGTTAGGGCGGTTGGCACTCTTTTTCTAAGACTCGTCCATGTGGCTGCATGTGGCCCGTTGCATTGCTGGATAGTAGTCCACTGCTACTATTCCAATCTCTTTTTTGTTTGTTTGTTTTGTTAATCCTCACCCGAGGATATTTTTCCATTGATTTTTAGAGGGAGTGGAAGGGAGGGGGAGAGACAGAGAGAGAAACATCAATGTGAGAGAGATACATCAATTGGTTGCCTCCCACGTGTGCCCCATCCAGGGCCAGAATTGAGCCAGCAACTGAGGTACATGCCCTTGACCGGAATCGAGCCCAGACCTTTTAGTCCTAAGGCCGACGCTCTATCCACTGAGCCAAACCGGCTAGGACACTATTCCAGTTTCTTAATGCTACAGTTGACTGGTAGATGGCTTTTTTGTTTGGTTGGTTGGTTTTTGTTAATCCTCACCTGAGGACATTTTTCCTATTGATCTTTTTTTTTAATATATTTTATTGATTTTTTACAGAGAGGAAGGGAGAGAGAGTTAGAAACATCGATGAGAGAGAAACATCGATCAGCTGCCTCCTGCACATCTTCCACTGGGGATATGCCCGCAACCCAGGTACATGCCCTTGACCGGAATCGAACCTGGGACCTTTCAGTCTGCAGGCCAATGCTCTATCCACTGAGCCAAACCGGTTTTGGCCCCATTGATCTTTTAGAGAGAGTGGAAAGGAGAGGGGGGAGAGAGAGAGAGAGAGAGAAAAAAAAACACCAACATGAGAGAGACACATTGATTGGTTGCCTCCCACATGTGCCCCAATCGGGGCAAGGGCTCAAACCTGCAACCCAAGTACCTGCCCTTGACTTGGAATCAAAACCACGACCCTTCAGTGGGCAGGCGGACGTTCTGACATGAGGCCACACCGGCCAGGACTAGGAGAGGTTTTCTAGACTTTTTTTGTAACGTGAATGACGCTTCTGTGAGCAAGCTCTCACCTGTGCCCTGCGCATATAAGCAGACATTTTTCTGGGTTAATAACTATAGGTTGTAACCTGTATGAAGCAAGTTCATGACCATTTCCCCTCGTGAATGTCATGACTGACATTCCCACCAGCACCCTGAGAGTGTCGTTGCTGCACCATGCCACCACACTTAGTACAATCTAAGCCAGTGACGGCGAACCTTTTGAGCTTGGCATATCAGCAGTTTGAAAAACCATAACTTAACTCTGGTGCCGTGTCACATATAGAAACTTTTTGATATTTGCAACCATAGTAAAATAAAGACTTATATTTTTTATATTTATTTTATATATTTAAATGCCATTTAACAAAAAAAAATCAACCAAAGAAATGAATTTGCGTGTTACCTCTGACACATGTGTCATAGGTTCGCCATCACTGGTCTAAGCCAATGGCAATGATGGAGAACAAAGGAGTTGACATGAAAGTCAAGGTGACCTCACTCTAGGACAGTGATGACGAACCTATGACACGCGTGTCAGAGGTGACACGCGAACTCATTTTTTTGGTTGATTTTTCTTTGTTAAATGGCATTTAAATATATAAAATAAATATCAAAAATAGAAATCTTTGTTTTGCTATGGTTGCAAATATCAAAAAATTTCTATATGTGACACGGCACCAGAGTTAAGTTAGGGTTTTTCAAAATGCTGACACGCCAAGCTCAAAAGGTTCGCCGTCACTGCTCTAGGAGATGGAAATAAAGAGTGAGGAGGGCCCTGGCCGGTGTTGCTCAGTGGATAGAGCATCAGCCTGCGGACTGAAGGGTCCCAGGTTCGATTCCGGTCAAGGGCACGTGCCGGGTTGTGGGCTCGATCTCCAGACATACGAGAAGCAACCAACGAATGCATGGACGAGTGGAACAACAAATCAGTGCTTCTCTCGCGCGCATAAATAAATAAATACATTTTAACGGTTAAAATAGGAAACTTTGTTTTATGGGTATTTTACCACAATTTAAAAAGCTTGTGTCATAAGGCTTTTCTCTAAACATTCCTCTCTCCTTGCTTTTCTAGCTGAAATCTCCTGAACACAATGCGCGTGTCCCCTGAAGCCCTTTCGGATGCAGCAGGTTAACACCCGTCCCGCACACTGCAGGGTCCAGAGGTGGGCAACCCCCTGGAAACACCCTAACCACTCACGCACCATCTGGGCACAGCGCACCGTCTGGGCACAACCTGCCTCGGTCTCCACAACTCACAGCACCTGACCCACCCCCTCTCCTTCCACTTCTGCAGCCACGCCCGACCGGCAGCAGCCACATTACCATTTACATGTGATTTGGGGTAAAATTCGGTCCCACTGGAACTTCCGATGGTGAAAGATTAGGAGCTGGAAGCCAATCATCCATCTCAATGACCAAGACAGCAAGTCTCACACTCAAACCTCCCGTTTGCCCGCCCGCCCCTCCCTCCGTAATCGCCCGGACCTGGTTTTCATTGTCTCCCCAGGTTCCGTGAATCCCACAATCAGAACCGAGAGACCAGCCAAGACTTTGGCTTTGGGGATCTTCATCATGTCTCCTTAGTTCCACTACCCAAGGTCTTCCAACTCTGTCTCTGATTCAATTTTGTTTCATTGTATTTATTTTTTTAATTTATTGATTTGAGAGAGAGAGAGAGACAGAGAGAGAGAGAGAGAGAGAGAGAGAGAGAGAGAGAGAGAGAGAGACAGAGAGAGAGGGGGGGGGAGATTTGTTGCTCTCCACTTATTTATACATTCATTGGTTGACTCTTGTATGTGCCGGGGAATCAAACTTGCAACCTTGGCGTATGGGGAGGTCGCTCTTAGCATCTGAGCTACCCGGCCAGGGCTCCGATTCCCTTTGAAAAAACTAGGAAGCCTCGGTCCTGTTCTCTCACCCAGTTCAGCATTGGAAACACAGAGGTTTCAAGAGAAGTGCTGGTGCACCATCTCTGCTTGAATGTAAACGCGTTTCCCCTTAGAGCATCCTTCCCACAACGAAGGGGCAGGACTTGGTTCTTTTGGGTGCCCGCTACCTCGTTCTTTATGCACTCTAGACCTGCAGGAAGTGCTGAGAAGAGGGGAGAGAGAGGGAGGGAGGGAGGGAGGGAGGGAGGGAGGGAGGGAGGGAGAGAAAGAGAGAGAGAGAGAGAGAGAGAGAAGAAAGGAAGGCTCGAAAGAAGGCATCCTCACCCAATCCGACCGCTGGTCCTCCAGGCTGGTCCCCATCAGAGAGCATCTGTGGGCACCAAGACTATAAGGCCGTGCCTGCCCTTTGATTGGCTGTGGAATCTCTCCCCTCCCATTGGCCAGCGTGACTCTTGGTTGATGAGGCTCGGTGGGTGATGTGAAACTGTTGCAGCTTGTTTCAGGTGGTAAGGATCTTCTCCCGGCATATCCCCAGGCACTGCCAATAGACTTTCGCTCTCTGACATCAGTAAGCTCTGCGCTTCAGCAGTCTTCTCGTACCGCCAGTGACGGGCCACTCTGCTCATAACATGAGGGTCTGCTTTCCCCATACTCTATGCTTCCCAACAGAAAAAAACATATATATATATATATATATATATTTTAGAGAGGAAAGGAAAGGAGAGGGAGAGAAAGAAACATCAATGATGAGAGAGAATCATTGATCGTCTGCCTGCTGCAAACCCCACACTGGGGATTGAGCCCACAACCCGGGCATGTGCCCTGACTGAGAATTGAACTGTGACCTCCTGGTTCATAGGTCATGATCAACCACTGAGCCACGCAGGTCAGGCCGAGAAGTTATCTTGTACATCTCATAGCAGCACCTAGAACGCAGCCTTCGTGCATAAGGAGGATGTCAATGACTGACTACTCATGACTATTCAAAGACTATTCTTGGATAACAAGCTCTGGATGGGAAGGGCAGAAGCTAGAATTTGTGAATCTTTTTTTTTTTTTTTTTTTTTTTTTTTTTTTTGGTAATTGAGGTAGGAACACTGAACATGAGATCGATACTCTTACCAAGATTTTTTTTATTGATTGATTGAGAGAGAAACATTGATTTGTTGTTCTACTTATTTATGCTTTCATTGGTTAATTCTTTTTTTCCAATATATTTTTATTGATTTCAGAGAGGAAGGGAGAGAGAGATAGAAACATCAATGATGAGAGAGAATCATGGATTGGCTGCCTCCTGTACACCCACACTGGAAATCAAACCCACAACCCAGGCAGGTGCCTGACCAGGAATCAAATGGTGACCTCCTAGTTCATAGGTCAACAATCAACCAATGAGCCATGGCCAGTGTAATTCAGTGGTTAGGGCATTGGTCCGAGCACCAATGGGTCTCAAGTTCAATTCCCAACCAAGGGCACATATCTGGGTTGCAGGTTCAATCTTGCACCCCAAAGGCAACAGAGGCACTACCAATCATCTCTCTCTCTCTCTCTCTCTCTCTCTCTCTCTCTCTCTCTCTCAATTCTTCCTTCTTCCCTCCCTTCCACTCTCTCTAAAAATCATTTGGGAGGGGCGGATATGTCAATGATTTTTTTTTGAAGTTTTTTAATCCTCACCCAAGGATATGTTTTTATTGATTTTTAAAGAGAGAAACATCGGTCAGTTGCCCCCGTATGTGCCCCAACTGGGGATTGAACCCCAAACCTAGGTATGTGCCCTGACTTGGAATCGAATCTGCAGCCTTTGATGTATGAGACAATACTCCGAGGAACTGAGCCCACCAGAGCTGATTCCAAATGTTTTTTAGGCAAATGAGTCACCAACATTCAAAAGGATTAGATTTTACTATTGAAAGAGAATATTTTTATTTCCCAAGAGAGGACCTTGTATCAGAGGAAAAGCAATTCAAGCTTTTCTTCAGTTTCAGATGCTCAAGAGCTTTCACATGTAAACACTGAGAATATTAACATTTAGTTTGTTGTTGCTGATCCTCACTGGAGGATATTTTCTCCATTGATTTTTTACAGAGAGGAAGGGAGAGGGATAGAGAGTTAGAAACATCCATGAGAGAGAAACATCAACCAGCTGCCTCCTGCACACCCCCCACTGGGGATGTGCCCGAAACCAAGGTACATGCCCTTGACCGGAACCGAACCTGGGACCCTTCAGTCTGCAGGCCGAGGCTCTATCCACTGAGCCAAACCAGTTAGGGCAGGGCTCATTTTTCATGAGTGGGTGGGTAGGAAGAGATTAACCAAAGAACTTGTATGCGTAACCCATGGACACAGAGAATGGGGTGGTGAGGGCCTCAGGGGGCAGGGGAGGGCTTGAAGGAGTCAGTGGGAGAACAAAAGGGGACATTTGTAATATCTCAACAATAAATACAATTTTTTTAATTAAAGCCATTTAAAACTAGCCACAAAAACAAACAAAAAACAAAAAACTAAAACACACACAAACAAAAAAAAAACCTAATCTCATTCTTTTTATTTTATTTTTTATATTTTTATTGATTTCAGAGAGGAAGGGAGAGGGAGAGGGAGCTAGAAACATCAATGATGAGAGAGAATCATGGATCGGCAGCCTCCTGCACGCCCCCTACTGGGGATGGAGCCGGAACCCCCCACATGTGCCCTTGACCGGAATCGAACCCTGGACTCTTCAGTCTGCAGGCTGACACTCTATCCACTGAGCCAAACCAGCCAGGCCATTTTAGAAGGATTAATAATGAGGACCGTCTTTCATTTCAATCCTAAATCTAATGGATTGACAGACATAATATTTAAGATCTAATGTAGAATGAATACACGGCAATATTTTGTTCATGTTAGTTTAAAAATAACTTCTGTATACAATCACTTCCTTTGTCCCTGGTAATCTCTCTGACCTGAGAAAATCCCATTATTTTCATCAACATCTGACGGAATTAGATGTAACGGACAGGAAGTGAGTGAGGTGGGAGGAGCTACTTGCCCAATAAAACCGGCTGGCTTGCTGGTCGACCTCACTCCACAGCTGAGCCTTCAAGTGAAGTAGCCAGAGGCCAGAAGAGGACTTAGCGTCTGAGAGGTGAGTCAATCTGAGGGGATTTCGTTTTCACTTTCAAGTGTCTGCAGAAGGTCTTGGGAATGGAGGGACCTATCGATTCAGCAGGTGCTGTCTGGGGCCAACTCAAGGCCAGGCATGGCGTGGACACCGAGGGGCAGGGGCCTCTGATGGGAGCGGCAGGCAGGACTCTGCGATTCAGGACCAGGTGGGAGTAAGAATTTGATCATCAGGTCTGAGCTTGGCGGACTCTGAGGCGGTGCGTGGCGTGTCCCCCACGGACTTCCTCCGCCTCTCGGGTTCTGCGGTGGGTTTCCACCCCATCCAGGGTGGGGCGGGGGCAGCGGGAAGACGCGGAGGGTTTCAGGTCTCAGCCAGCACTTCCCACTGGATCTATCAGGGGACCCCGAAGTGTCGTTGTAAACTCATGTTCTAGTAGCCCCATAAGCAAAGACTAAGGAAAGCGACCCAGGTCCGGCTGGGTTTGCTTAGTGGTTAGAGCAGCTGCCCTCCCTCCCAAGGGACTCGGGTTTGATTCCCAACACATGGGGAAGCGTGGAAGCCTAAAGAAAAATTAAACGCTAATTTTCTCCTGACAGGCAGGTGTAGATCCTTCCAACAGGGAATCAGTTGGGGGGGGGGGGGGGTGGGCTGTGCAGAAGAGAGCGCACCTTTCCTTCTGGTCTTCAAAATCTTAGGCTGCACGCATTTCACTGTGGCTAAGCCCCACCCCAACCAGCGTGTTGCACCTCAGAAGTTCAGGGCTTGGAGCCATTTCTATTGGCCCTTCGATTGCATCCTCCTCACCCAGGGGTCCTGGTTGCAAATGTCTATCCTAGAAAGAGGAGGCGTCCCGGGATCCATGAGTCCCTCTCCCTCAAGAGAGGCTCACCGCGCCCGCTCCCCCCTCTCTTACCCCCCCAGGCGGCGGCCATGGCCCAGCACTTTAAGGAAGCCGCCCGCTGCCCCGTCTGCCTCACGTACTTTGAGGACCCCGTGAACCTCAAGTGCGGCTACATCTGCTGCCGCCGGTGCCTGCGCGCCCTGCCCAAGGAGCCGGGCGGCCAGGGGGTGCGGTGCTTCAACTGCTCCAAAGTTTCTCAGACGGCCGACATCAAGCCCAACAGAGTGCTGGGCAGTCTGGCGGCCAAGGCCAAGGCGATGGAGCCCCAGCTGACATCCGTCTTGCAGATGGACCCCAAGATTCGCAAGTTCCATGGTGAGACCTCTGGGCGCCCTACCCCGGCCCTGAGGGAAGGCAGTTTCTCAGAGGCCCCGTGACAGGCGGGCCTCCCCTGGCGGCCGCACCTGGAATGTTCATTCTTGCCTACAAGAGTCTACATGATAACCGGCTGTAGGTTTTTAGGGAAATATAACGCCGTGTCGCCCTAGACCTGGCTCCCCAATAGTCCCAGTCGTCCCACTGGAGACGGGCACAGGCAGAAACCTGATTTTGCGTGGACTGGATGTTACAGACAACGGACTACCCGAGTCTTGTTATTGTTCATGTGTTTTTAAGAAAATTTTTAAAAATTTTTTTTATTGATTTCAGAGAGGAAGGGAGAGGGGGAGAGAGAGAGAAGCATCAATGATGAGAATCATGAATCGGCTGCCTCCTACACGCCCCCCACTGAGGATCGAGCCTGCAACCTGGGCAGGTGTCCTTGTCCAGAATCTAACCCGGGACCCTTCAGTCCGCAGGCCGACGGTCTACCCACTGAGAAACACCAGCCAGGGCAAGGAAATTTTTTTTTAAGTATCTTTTCTATTTACTTTTAAGTTACAGTGGACATGTAATAGCCAGCTTGGCTCAGTGGAAAGACCGTCGGCCTGGAGACCCTTCAGTCCCCAAGTTCGATTACGATGAAAAATAAAATAATTCAAACATTTAAAAAGAGCCCCAGCCGGTAGGGCTCACTGAGAGGAGCACCAGCCCAAGGGGCGGGGATTCAGATTCCCTTCAGGGGCACCCACCTGGGCTGGGGGCTCCCTCCGCCCACACTGTCCCGGCCCCTCTGAAGGCAGCCAGTCGACCTACATCAATGCTTCTCTCTCTCTCTCTCTCTCTCTCTCTCTCTCTCTCTCTCTCTCTCTCTCTCTCTCTCCCCACTCCCTCCCTCGCTTGCACTCTAAAAAGCAATGGAAAAAAGATCCTGGGGTGAGGATTAACACCATCCACCAAATTAAAACAGACAGGGGTGTGGGGTATCAATCCCCAGTAGGGGGCGTGCAGGAGGCAGCCAATGCATGTTTCTCTCATGGCTAATTCTCTACCTCTCCCTCTCCTTTTCTCTCTCTAAAATCCAATAAAAACATTTGTTTTTTCGTTTAAAAGGAAAGAAAGCAAACAACAAACGCCATTGGTCTGTGGGGGGCAGGGTTCATGTCTGAGGCTGCGTGGGCTCCCTGTGCGGGTCCTGTGAGGACGCCCTCTCTCCCTGCCCAGGGAGAGGGTCAGAGCAGGAGGCCCGGCCGCGCAGACTCAGTCTCCTTCCGCCCCCATCGGGTCTGGGTCCAGGTTGCTGCTGAGGTTCTGTCACATCCTCATGTCAGGACTCCGAGCATCTCCTGTTCCCTGTTCATTGTAACTGCAGTAAAGCGCCATGGCCTAGTCACCACCAGCAAGTGAGGACGGTAACTGTGTTTATCAAGACAGGGTAAGCCCTCGCCGGTGTTCCTCAGTGGATAGAGCCTCGGCCTGCAGACTGAAGGGTCCCAGGTTTGATTCCCGGTCAGGGCACATGTGTGGGGCGTTGGGGATTGAAGGCAGCCAATCAATGATTGGCTGATTGTCTCTCATCATTGATGTTTCTCTCTCTTTCTCCCTTCCCTTTTTTTTAAAAAAAATATATTTTATTGATTTTTTACAAAGAAGGGAAAGGGATAGAGAGTTAGAAACATCGATGAGAGAGAAACATCGATCAGCTGCCTCCTGCACGCCCCCCACTGGGGATGTGCCCGAAACCAAGGTACATGCCCTTGACCGGGATCGAATCTGGGACCCTTCATTCCGCAGGCCGACGCTCTATCCACTGAGCCAAACCGGTTCGGCTCCCTTTCCTTTCTGAAGTCAGTAAAAAAACATTTTTTAAAAGAAGAGATCAGAGAAAGCTTTAATGTTTAACGTCAAAATCATTCTGCAAGAAGTAAAATATTTTCCATCCCTTGAAATTTGTGATAATCTGCATGATAATTTTTTTTTTATTGATTTCCGAGAGGAAAGGAGAGGGAGAGAGAAACATCCATGATGAGGGAGAATCATTGATCAGGGCCCCTTGCCGGGCTGTATGATAATTTTGAGAACAAATGGCACTCGTGGTCTATTTTTCGTGTGTATTCCGTACTAAAGAGAAAAGAAGTCCCACCCAGCCCGGGTGGCTCAGTGGTTGGGCATCGACCTATGAATGGAGGTCATGGTTTGATTGCCAGTCCAGGCAGATTCTCAGGTTGCTGGCTTGGTCCCCAGTAGGGGGCGTGCAGGAGGCAGTGATTCCCTCTCAATGATGTTTCTTTCTCTCTCTCCCTCTCCCTTCCTCTCTGAAATCAATAATAAAAAAAAAAAATTTTAGCCCAGCCCGTGTTGCTCAGTGGTTGAGCATTAACTTATGAATCAGGAGGTCACAGTTCAATTCCTGGGTTGCAGGCTCCATCCCCTGTAGGGGGCATGCAGGAAGTTACCCATCCATGATTCTCTCTCATCATTGATGTTTCTCTCTCTCTCCCTCTCCCTTCCTGAAAGCAATATATATATTAAAGAAGAGAGAGAGAAGAAAAGTCCTTATTCAATTGAATCACTTGTCAAGAGAATAACTACGATGGACAAAGACTAGCTCCTCAATTATAATCATTCCTCCTGCAGATAAAATTCTATTGAATCCGGGGCCAGGGAAGTCTCCCCAGGAAAATGCCCACTGCAGACAGGAAGGTGTGGGGGGCCTTGGCAGTGGCCAGGAAGGAGGGGGAGGAGCAGGGCATTCACCTGCTGAGTCCAGCCTTTCTCTCTCCACAGTGGACATGACCTTGGACGTGGACACCGCCCACAACTACCTCACCATCTCCGAGGACCTGCAGCGGGTCCGCATCGGGGATCTCCCACAGGGGCGCCGAGCCCACCCTGGGAGATTCAACGACTCCCCCTGTGTCCTGGGCTCTCCCCGCTTCACCTCTGGTCGCCACTACTGGGAGGTGGACGTGGGGCGCAGCCGGCAGTGGAACCTGGGCCTCTGCCGGGAGTCGGCTCCCCGGCAGGGCGAGGTGGTTCTGTCCGCGGAGCTCGGCTTCTGGACCGTGAGCTGCAAGGACGGGAACCAGTTCATCGCCGGCACCGAGCCCGCCTTGGGGCTCATGGTCCAGCCCCGCCTGCGCCGCCTGGGCCTCTTCCTGGACGTGGAGATGGGGACCTTCTCCTTCTACCACATGGCCGATGGGTCCCACGTGTTCACGTTCCCCGCCATTTCGGCTGAGGAGCCCCTGCGCCCCTTTTTCGGGCCTGCGGATTGCACAGGGCATGATGAGAGCTGGCTGGCCCTCTGTCCCTGAGTCCCCGCCGGGCGGGGGTGGGGGGTGAACTCGGGGACACGGACACGGGCTACCTGCGCGCCGAGTCCCTGAAGGCCGAGCGGAAATGAGTCTCCCGGTGCGGTGCCGTTTCGGTGGTGCCGTTTGGGACTGCTATCTGATTAGCTAATAAACGTGTTCTGAACTTGCAGATCCAGGGCCAAACGCTTCGCTTTTTTCTTTGAAGTTGGTGTGGAGAGGAGGTTAGAGACGAAATAAAACGCTGGATGTGGCCCAACGGGCTCATGGGTTTTCTCTCTAACGTAGGAACCAGCCCCCTGTGAACAGGTACAACACAGGGGTGGGGCCCCTCCAGTTACCCAGGTGGTTGCGTGCCCTCTTGTACCCCCGCGCCCCCTGTTCGATCCCTAGTGGGGGCCCATCAGGAAGGCCACCTGATGTTTCTTGCCCTCTCTATGAAAGGATAAATAAATAATGCAAATCATGGGCTGTGGATTAAAACACACACGACCCTGCCCTGACCGGTTTGGCTCAGTGGATAGAGCATCGGCCTGCAGACTCAAGGGTCCCAGGTTCGAGTCTGATCAAGGGCATGTACCTTGGTTGCGGGCACATCCCCAGTTGGGGGCGTGCAAGAGGCAGCTGGTCGATGTTTCTCTCTCATGGATGTTTCTAACTCTACATCCCTCTCCCTTCCTCTCTGTAAAAAATCAATAAAATATATCTTTTTAAAAAATTCGGGGGGAAAGCATGTCAGCACATGGGGAGTGTGGTTGTCCCGGGCCGGAGGCACAATCGGGCGGGCAGGTGGCCGCTCGGAACCCACAGGTGTGGCTGCGTGTCCATTGGCTTTACTGACAAGCAGCCCGAGTGGGGAGTCGCTGCCCGGCACCGAGGGGGCCGGGGTTTGAGGACTGAACACATGAAAGGCCTCCGCCCGGGCGGGAAGGGCGCTGGGCACCAGCCGCGGTGGGACCTGCCGGGGCAGGCTGAGCGGGGCTGCGCTCGGAGCCTGGGCTCTGGGCGCTCGGGAGTCCCCGCAGGAGAGCCCACGCACGCGGGAAGGCTGCGGCCGAGGCTCTGGAGCAGGCGTGGGAGGCAGGCGCGGTGGCCGGTGCGTGGGCCGCGCCCCGGGACCGCCCGGCCGCCTGGAGGCCGAGCTCCCAGGCGCCGGCCGGAGACTGGGCTGGTCTCGGGCGCCCCCTGCCGGCCGCAGACCGCACAGCGCCCGCCCCGGGCCTGAACCCCGGTGGCCCCGCAGCCCCGCCTCTCGGCGGGCGCCCGTCCACTCCCGCCGTCTGGACAGGGGCCGCCCTGGGCAGAACCGCACCCCCGCGACCCTTCACAGCCCGTAAAGGCCGGGTGGCCTGACCCCAAGCCCGACATCTGACCCGCGCGGGCCCTGGAGACGAAATGGAAGGAAAAGGGAGGCACGCGAAGCGGAAGTGAACCAGCGAGGCAAGAATGACCCTCCAACACCCAGGAGGGACCGGCCCCTGCCAGCCCGGTGCCCAGGCCTCGGGGCAGGGGTGGGTCGGGACCCCGTGGCAGCTCCAGTGGGAAGCGGAGGCCGGAATGTTCTGGAATCTCCTGCGCAGGCTCCGGGAGGCGGCGGCTTTGCAGACCTGCCTGGGCCAGAGCCTGCCCCGCGCAGGGTCCTGCCCCCCTCCCCCGAGACAAGCACGCAGAGAGACCACAGTTCGCTTTATTTCACTGCCTTCCCTATTTAAACTTTTATTGGTTTTAGAGAGGGGAAGGGAGAGGTTGATTTATTGTCCTACTTACTTTTTAAATATATTTTTATTGATTTCAGAGAGGGAGAGAACCATGGATCGGATGCCTCCTGCACATCCCCCACAGGGGATCAAGCCTGCAACCCAGGCACGTGCCCCTGACTGGGAATCGAACCCGGGACCCTTCAGTGCACAGGCCGACGCTCTATCCACTGAGCCAACTGGCCAGGGCTGCTGTCCTACTTGTTAACACATTATGCGCCCTGGCCCGGGATCGAACCTGCAACCTTGGAGTAGAGGCCGACTTCTTTAAAGACTGGAAGGCAGCTCCAGGCAAGCAGTGGCCTGGAGGCCTCCCCCCACCCCCTCACTGGGCCCCGCCTCCCCAGGCCCAGGAGACACTCCCAGCACCAGGCCCTGAAGCAGCCGAGGGCTCCACAGCCCAGGCCTGTCCCGATGGCCCTGCCAGCCCATCCCGTCAACTAGTGAGCCACAGGGCCTTCACCCACGCCACTCCCGCTACCCCCCTCTGGGGGCACAGGCCACCCCGGCTGCTCTGGGGGCACAGGCCACGCCGGCTGCTCTGGGGGCACAGGCCACCCCGGCCAGCTCAGCCGCTCCCTCCGCTCCCTCGGCCCGTGACTGTGCTCTGCACCCGTCCCCTCACCTGTGCCAAGTTGTCTCCCGGGCAAGAACAAAGGCTGTGGAGGCGGGACACCTGGCCCTGCACCCCACACCCCGCCCCCAGGTCCAGAAGGTCAGAAACCAGGGGTGCTGCCCCCACACCCTGGGCCTCCAGGTGAAGGGCCACGTGAAGGACGGATGGGAACTGTGGGAGCCACGCCCATGAGAATTGCCATTTATTCCCGAAGTTGCCAAAATCATCACCAAGGATTCACCGAGGGTGTGCGGGGAGGAGGCTCAACACTGATCAAGGGGCCAGTCAGGAGCGGGAGGAGGGGGACGGGGCCTGCTGTCCCTCCTTCTAATGCCACGGGCGGGGTTCTCCTCTGGCCGGCACCTCCCCATCCCCCAGGTCGTTTCTGGGGCGGCGGTGGGTGAGAAGAGGTGTAGTGTGAATGGCCCCAGGAGGGAGGGCGCTGGGGCCCGCTTCACATGCACTCACAACACTGGTGTCCCAGGCAGCGGCGGGGCTGGCCAGGCCAAGCCCCAGCCCAGCTTATAGGAGGAAGGGGTTAGTGTTGGGGGCCGGGGGACCCGGGGGCAGGATGGGGGGCAGGCCTGGGCCCCCGCCCAGGGGAGAGATGTATGTCGGTGGTGCCCCCGGGACCGGGGGCCCGGGGCTGAGCCGGAGCTGGTTCAGAGTGAGCGTCGCAGGGGGCGCGGGCTGGAAGGGGTTGGTGACGGAGGGGCCGGTGGCCGGGGCTCCTGCAGGAGAAGAGATGCGCACAGCGCAGTCAGGGCCTGCCTGCGGGAGGGGCCCCCCACACCCCCCTGCCCACGGGGGGCCCAGCACCCCTGTTCCTGCCCAAGGGAGGGGCCCCCAGCACCCCGGCTCCGAGGCCACTCACCGCTGGGCAGGAAGGGGTTGGAGGCCTTGGCTCCCGGCAGCGTGGGGCCTGGCCGAGTCACCAGGGAGTCCAGGTCCACGAGGGCTGCGTTGGGCCCCAGGAATGACTCCGGCGTCTTCCGTGTGGGCGGCGTGGGGGTCGGGGCAGCCTTGGGCGGGGGGCTCCCCACAGCCTCGGCCAGAGAGCCCTCGACCCCGCTCAAGTCGAAGGCCCCGGGGCTGCGGGCGGGCACCTCCCCGGCCAGCAGCTGCAGCTCCCCTGGGAGGGCAGAGGGCACAGGGTGGAGCGGCAGAGCCAGGCCCCAGGCCCAGGGCAGGGGACCACGTGGCGACCTCCAGAGCAGAGCCTGCTGGGCCCACACGCGGTGGCAGGCGGGCGGGCAGGCAGGCGGGCTGGGGGCCGCGTCCTTGGCCGTCTGGTGTAAAAGCTGACTCAGGAACCCCATCTAGTGCTGAGACAGGCACCCGGGAGCCCCAGGGGCCCCGCTTCACTGCAAGAGGGACCACAGGGGCCACAGAGAGACCCAAACCAGAGGTGTTCCCCAGAGACTGCGGGAACACGGTGCTACCTGCCCCCGGGCAGGGGGTAGGGGTAGGGGCAGGGGGCAGGGGGCAGGGCAGGTGAGGGAGGGCTGCGCAGGGCACACAGGGAGGCACCTGGGAGAAGCTCCCGGGGCAGGGAGGCCAGAGGCCGGGCTGAGCCCAAGGAAGGATCCTCTTTATGCTGTTGTCCCACTTTCCTCTAAGCCTGAAATCATCTCACGACACAGCTAACGTTTGTTGTTGAAGATGGGGACGGGGACGGTCAGTTAGATTCAATAAATAAAGCTGTTTTTATACAAGATGGGCCCTGGGCCTGGCCAGGCTGCACACCCGCCAACTCTGACCCTACCTGGGCGGGCCTCGGGGAGCAGGCACGGGGTAGGGGCCACGGGGGGCGGGCACGGCGGGAGCTCACCTGTGCTGCTCCCTGAGGTCGGCAGGGCTGTGCGTAGTCGGTCAAAGTCAGAGAACTCGTCAGGCTCTGCGTCGAAGCCCCCGACCACTGTGGGGGTCACAGGGCCATGGGGGTCGGGAGGGACACTCAGCTGCCGGGGCCGCCCGCCCTCCCCTCCCTGAGCAGGGATTAGGCGACTCTTCACTCGCAACTCTGCGCCCGCCCAGTACCTGCAGTGCCGTTGGTGCTGGGCTTGGCAGGTGACCCCCCCCAGGGGTCCGAGAAGGCCGGGGCTGGGGCCCAGGGATCAGCAGCTGGGGGCCCACCGACCAGGGCCCCACCTGGTGAGAAGGAGGCGCGTGAGGGGCTGGGCCCACCTGTGGCAGATGGGGGTTGTCCCCTCGAATCCGTGGCTCCAGGCCCCCTGCCCTCACCCCTCTGTGCCAGGCCCAGCCCCTCCCCCCATCAGGCTCAGCGTCCAGCCAGGAAGACCTCCCCTTGTCCACCAGCCTCCCCGTGACCTTCCGGCCGCCTCCGCCCCCCCAACCCCCCACTAGGCTGTCTCCTTGGAGCTACCTCATGCCCAGGACTGCGCCCGGGGCCGGGGCTGGCACTCACCGTCTGAGCTCCCCCACGGGTCAGGGGTGGGCCCCTCTCCAGCTGCAGGGGCCTGGGTCCCACCCCAAGGGTCAGCCGGGGGCCCCGCAGGGGCAGCAGGCCTCCAGGGGTCCCCGGAGGCCGGGGTAGGGGCCGGGCCACCCCAGGGATCAGCAGCTGGAGGAACAGGAGGTCCCCCCCAAGGGTCCGAGGCAGGGGTGGCTGTGGGGATGGCAGTGGCCATGGGTGCTGGGCCCCCCCAGGGGTCCGAGGCCGTCGGAGGAGCCGGGGCCGTAAAGACATCAGCGAGATCCATGAGGGACGACTGCAGAGAAAGGGGGGAGGGGTGAGCAGGACAGAGGACTGAGGGGGAGACAGCACCCAGACAGGACGAGGCCAGCACCCCCGATCCTGGTACCTGAGCCCAGCACCCGGCCCTCCCTACACCTTTCCCACCCCGCATCCCCCCTGCCCCTGGACCACGCCCGCTGACCGGTGCACCCCAAGTGCACCGGACCTGGGCCAGCGCCTCCACGTCACTGCCCGCTCCAGGCTTCCCCGCACTGCACTCCCTCCCCCACAGGTCCCACGTCCTGGCTGGACTCGGGCGACAAGAGCCCTGTCCTGGGATGTGGAAGTGACCACCCCCCAGGCTGCAAGCAGCACGGAGAAGGCAGCACGGAGGCCCATGGCCGGGGCTGTGCGTAGTCGGTCCAAGTCCCGGGGACGCTGAGCTGAGCGGGAGCACTGGCAAGAGTGTTGGCCACCCAGCCAGGAGCTATCCGCCCCTCACTGGCCGGGGTCTGTCCCCACCCTGGGAGCCAGGACCAGCCACGTGACCCAAAGCCACGGCCTGGAAGGCTGGCCTTGCTGTGAAGACACCGGGGACGCACACAGTGCGAGGCCACAGGACAGGCAGCTGGGACACATGCGCCGTGCACCCAGGGCAGGGCCCACACCTCCTCCCCACTCACCTCCCCACACTCACCTCCTCCTGGCCCCACACACCTCCTCCCCACACTCACCTCCTCCCCACTCACCTCCCCACACTCACCTCCTCCCCACTCACCTCCTCCCCACACTCACCTCCTCCCCACTCACCTCCCCACACTCACCTCCTCCACACTCACCTCCCCACACTCACCTCCTCCCCACACTCACCTCCTCCCCACACTCACCTCCTCCCCACTCACCTCCCCACACTCACCTCCTCCCCACTCACCTCCCCACACTCACCTCCTCCCCACACACCTCGCCACACTCACCTCCTCCTGACCCCACTCACCTCCTCCCCACTCACCTCCCCACACTCACCTCCTCCCCACACTCACCTCCTCCCCACTCACCTCCCCACACTCACCTCTTCCCCACTCACCTCCCCACACTCACCTCCTCCCCACTCACCTCCCCACACTCACCTCCTCCTGGCCCCACACACCTCCTCCCCACCCTCACCTCCTCCCCACTCACCTCCCCACACTCACCTCCTCCCCACACACCTCGCCACACTCACCTCCTCCCCACACTCACCTCCTCCCCACACTCACCTCCTCCCCACACTCACCTCCTCCCCACACTCACCTCCTCCTGGCCCCCGGTCTCCCGCTTGCTCTCCTCTATGGCCATCTGCAGCCTCAGGTCATCCCCACGGCGGATCCGCTCCTCCTGTTTGGGCCACGAAGGCAGGCGGCAGGGGAAGGTCAGTCTGAGTGGCCCGAACCCGCACCCTCTCCCCCCGGACAAGGTGACGGAAACTAAAATGGGATGCGGACGTGTGGGATGGGTGGACAGGTCGCGGGCGGGCAGGCGGGGGAGGACACTGCCGGAGGGCGGGAAGCACAGGTCTGCGGGGAGGAGGTGACAGGCCCGGATGCCGGAGGGAGAGGCCCTCGCTGTCTGTCTGTCTGACACCTGAGCGGGGTCACGGGGCTCCGTCCCACACCAGGTCCACGGCTACAGATGCTGCGGCGCCAGCGTGCCGGCTAGCGAGGGCGGGGAAGATCGAGGCGGCGGGACCGGGGCGGGTCCCAGGGCCTGCGGGCGGGGAGGCTCTCTGACCTTATCGTGCTCCTCTCGGCTCAAACTAAGGGCCAGCTGGAGCTGGACGTCATCCTCGGGGCCGCAGGACGGGGGCTGGGGGAGAGACAGTGTGAGGGGCGGCGGGGGAGGCGGCCGAGATAGAGAGAGAGAGAGAGAGAGGGGGAGAGAGAGGGGGAGAGAGAGGAGGCAGACAGAGACACAGCAAGAGAGACTAAGATACAGATAGAGAAACAGACAGACAGACGGAGACAAAGAGCCGGGTCAGACAGAGCCAAAGACACGGAGAAATAGTCTCCAAACTGGGGAGAGGCAGGCAGAGCCAGAGGAGGACAAGCCTCCAGAGCGAGGAGGGAGGGAAGGAAGGAGAGGGGAAGGGAGGGAAGGAGAGGGGAAGGGAGGGAAAGAGAGGGGAAGGGAGCCGGGAGGGGAGCCCGGACGGAGTGAGGAGGGACGGAGGCAGAGCACAGGGTCCACAGTGAGCAGAGACAGGGAGAGACAGCAGGCCTCGGAGAGAGGGCGGGCAGGCGGGCGAGGGGAGGCATGGAGATGGGATGGCAGAACAAAAGTCAAACCCTGCCGCGCCGTGCCCGCCCCGCGCCCGCCGCTGGGTACCTGGTCTGCCTCCTCCTTGCTCATGGCCAAGGCCAGCTGCAGCTGCAGCTCCTCCTCCCCGCTGCTCTGCGGCCAGGCCTGCTCGGCCTCGGGCGGGGCCCCCGCGCCCACTGCTGCAGAGGAGGCTGGGGGGAGCGGGGGGCAGTGAGACAGAGAAGACAGGGGAACCCCCACCTCCTCTTCCAGCCCAGCCGCCCTGAACCCATCTGGGGCCCAGGAGTGGGGGAGGGGCCTGAGCTGAGCTCCCGCAGGCCCGGCAGCCCCGGGAGGACAGGTCAGGGAAGCACAGCCCTGCAGGTGAGGGGGGACCTGGGGAACCTGAGCTCGCCCCAGGGGGGGCCAGGCCTCGCTGTCCAGGGCTGGCTGACAGCTAAGGACCGGGCATCAGGGAGGCACAACACCTGCCCGAGTCACGGACGAAGGAAGGATGGAGAGACGGGAGGGGCTGGGGCAGGCGGCCACGAGCTGAGCTGACCAGGCCCCGCCTGCTCCTCCTGGCCCCCCGGCCCCAGCCCGAGGCCGAGCCCCTGCCTGTGGAGAAGTAGAGGCACCAGGGCAGCAACGCCCCTCAGCTCCGGGCCGTCAGCCCTGCGGGACCCGCTCCTGGCCCAGCCCTCACGGTGACCAGCACTCGGGTCAGCAAACCGGGCAGTGGCCACGCTGGCCCAGCCTTCGCCAGCCCGTCAGCCAAGAAAGGGTTTCATTGTTTTAAGGGGTTGGGAGGAAAAAAATCCAAAGATGAATAATATCTCAAGTTGCTGAGAAAAGCACACACAACCGAAACCTCAAGGTCTAAGACTGACGCCTGCGCGTGGCAGGAGGAGGCAGCCCTGAGGCCAAGCGGACGCTGAGAGCCCGCCTCCCCTGCCCGGAGCGCACCCCGCCCCCCCCGTGGCCTGGGCGTGGCCCTGACCTCCGAGTGGGTGCTGGACGGAGGGTAAGGTGGCAGGTCCGAGCAGAACGCCCAGCCCTCCAACACGCCAGGCTCCCGCGGGCAGGCGGCGGTCATGGCTCCCCGGTATCTGGTCCTTCCCGCAGGCCCAGGCGCCTCCTCCTGCCACTGCTCACAGAGAACTCTGCACCCCGTTGTCCGTAGGCACCGCCTCCCCATCGCCTGGAACTGCCTGGCCCCTTGGGTCCCCGGGCCCCGGCCCCACCAGGTCAACGTCCCAGCGACACGAACTGTCTGTGCCGTGTGGCCCACCGTGCTGGCGCCGCCGTTTCTGCAGTGGTTGCAGCGGTGACAACCGCCTGCCCAGGACACAACGCCTCCCGCCCCCGCCAGGTCAAACGGAAAGCTCCCCGAGAGGTGCCCTACGCTGGGGGCCACACGCAGACGCCCCAGCGCCTCTTTCCCAATGCAGGTCACCACCCCAAACGGAGCTCGCTCACCCCACCCCCTTCCTAGAGTTCCACAGCAGGTTCTGCCTCCAGCTGCTCCCCAGCCACCGCTGGCCTGTGCCTCACACGGCCTCTGGGGCCTCAGCGATGCCTGCTCCTCCCAGGCCAGGCTGCACAGAGGGCGTGCCCTCCCCCCAGGGCTGTCCCTGACCACAGGGCTTGGGGAGCCCTCTCCCCTCCGGCAGCGGCGGCATTATCTCCTCCTGGGCACGGACACGGACAGGACTGCGGGCACCCAGCCCTCTCCAGGGCCCAGGCTGCGCACAGGGCACCACTCAGCCGGCATCTGGGGGTGAGCGAAGGCGAGGAGGGCAAGGAGCAGCGGGAGGGGCCCGGCAGGGGCAGGAGGAGACCAGCTCCTGGGCCACGGGACACGGCTCACCCGTGGCGGTCTGCGCCAGCTTCTCCTTGGTCTTGAGCGCATGGGCTCGCTCCTCCCGCAGCCGGTCCTCGTCGCGCAGTAGGGCCACCAGCTGCTTGGCCTTCTCTCGCACGTTGACGCCCTGGTCCTTGCCGTCGCGGTCCACGTACTGGAAGTCCTTGAGCGTCTGCACGGCGTACATGTTCTCCTTGCACTGCTGCGACACGCGCTCCGAGCCCGTCTTGATGAGGTACTCCATCAGCGTCATGGCCTGCGGGGGGCGGGGCGGGGGGACACGGCGGTCACTCAGGTCCCAGCACCAGCCCCCGGCCTGTCCACAGGATGCCGGACCACAGCCTGAGGGGAAGGCGGGCTGACCGTGCCGCCCCCGCTGAGCCTGACCACACAGGTGCCGGAGTGACAGCGGCACCAGGAGCCCAGCTGACCCCGCACGCAGGGCGCGGACGCAGCTCACAGAGCAGGGTGGCCAGCACCGGGGCCGGGCTGACGCCATGGGCAGGGTGTCTGCCTGGGGTGACGACGCTGACAGCACTGGGAAGGCGCTTAATGCCCCCAATTCCAGACTTCAAAGGGGTTGGTGGCGTGCCCTAGGAGCTCCGTGCACGTCCGTAAGGGCCGCAGCCGCCGTCACCCAGCCCCCGGGCCTCCGGAGGCACGGACCCAGCCGCTTCTGTGAAACGCAAATCTAAAGGGTACAGAGGCAGATGACTGCCCGTCCGTGCCAGGCCTCGTTCCCCACCACCAGAGCCCATTCCCACAGACCCGCCCCAGCCACACTGCATGTCCACCCCCCCCCCCCCCCGGCCCGGCCCTGTCACACTGCTTTCTCTACCGCCCCAGCCACACTGCGTGTCCACCCCCCGCCCCCCCCCGGCCCTGTCACACTGCTTTCTCTACCGCCCCAGCCACACTGCGTGTCCACCCCCCCCCCCGGCCCTGTCACACTGCTTTCTCTACCGCCCCAGCCACACTGCATGTCCACCCCCCACCCCCCCCGGCCCTGTCACACTGCTTTCTCTACCGCCCCAGCCACACTGCGTGTCCACCCCCCCCCCCCCGGCCCTGTCACACTGCTTTCTCTACCGCCCCAGCCACACTGCGTGCCCCCCCCCCCCCCCCCGGCCCTGTCACACTGCTTTCTCTACCGCCCCAGCCACACTGCGTGCCCCCGCCCCCGCCCCCGGCCCTGTCACACTGCTTTCTCTACCGCCCCAGCCACACTGCGTGTCCACCCCCCCCCCCGGCCCTGTCACACTGCTTTCTCTACCGCCCCAGCCACACTGCGTGTCCACCCCCCCCCCCGGCCCTGTCACACTGCTTTCTCTACCGCCCCAGCCACACTGCATGTCCACCCCCCACCCCCCACCCCCCGGCCCTGTCACACTGCTTTCTCTACCGCCCCAGCCACACTGCGTGCCCCCCCGCCCCGGCCCTGTCACACTGCTTTCTCTACCGCCCCAGCCACACTGCATGTCCACCCCCCACCCCCCACCCCCCGGCCCTGTCACACTGCTTTCTCTACCGCCCCAGCCACACTGCGTGCCCCCCCCCGCCCCGGCCCTGTCACACTGCTTTCTCTACCGCCCCAGCCACACTGCGTGCCCCCGCCCCCGCCCCAGCCACACTGCTTTCTCTACCGCCCCAGCCACACTGCGCCCCCAGTGTCCCCCTCCCCCAGCCCGACACACTGCCTTCCGCTGCAGACTGTGGTCTCTAGTCTCCAGGCCTCGGTCTCTATAGGTGGCTGGTGTAGAGCAGCCACAACTGCAAGTGTGAAACTTCACACCAACAGGCTGGCAGGGGGAGGAACAGCCTTTGGTGCCTCTGCACTTTATGATGTGACAACAAATTGTCTTTTCAAGTTAAATTAAAAGGGGGGAGGGAACGGGCAGGCCTTTGTAGTCCTGGAGCCTGTGGCCTGGGGAGCCAGACACCCCCGTGGCGGCCTCCCTCAGAGAAGGGCACATCTTAGAACGCGCTGCCCAGAGCCCCCAAACCCGCCCAGGGAGGAGCTGCGGGAGGGCCGGGCACTGAACCTGTGACCTCCGCCGGGAGCACGGCCGGGCCACTGACACGGGAGCCAGACTGGGCCTGGCAGGCTTCCCGAAGGTGTGTCGCAGTATTTACCTCTGCAAGCGGAGATTAGTCTTTAACTGGCCCTCCAGGCGTTTGCGCATTGGAGGAGAAAGGAAAGGACAAGTCACCCCTGCGGGAGGCGGGCTCCCAACCCTGCCGGCCCTGCTCCCCACACGCGACACAGCCCCCCTGGCAGGGGCACCCCGCTCACGCGTCACGGGACCGAGAAATGCCAGGCAAACAGCCTCGCCTCAGTCCTGGGCGCACCCTGTGCGAACGAACCCTGAAAGGGCTCATTTCCAGAGCTCGGGGACTTGGGAATTGTGGTGAAAAGACAGTGAACCCGGAAATAACCCTAACACCCACCCACCCCCACACCCACCCCACCCGCGGGGGCGACAGGCTGCCGGGTACCCGCCATGTGGTTGTAGGAATGGCCACCACACTCGTCAACCTCCCGCCCGGCGGGGAGTGTGGGGGCTGACACCAGAACCGCTGAGAGACGTTCCAGGACAACCTTCTCAGCAGACAGGGCAGGGCCTGTGCCCGGGGCGGTGGCCGCGCAGGTGCGCACACCTGCAGGAGCGAGCCAGGTTGCACACTCCCGCCCTGGGCCTCAATGGGAAGTGGGGACGTGCCTTAGAAGCGGGCAACTAGCTGGTCCAACAGTCTGTTCCCTCTGGAAGCAGCCAGGCCGGCCGCCCGGGGCTCCAGGAGCGCTGAGTGAGGGCCAGAGGGGAAACACGCCAGCTTTCTGTCCAGCACGTGCGGTCCTGTCCCCACCACACCGCTGGGCCCCACAGAACAGACACACTGCACACCCACAGGCCGGCCTCAGCCAACAAAGCTTTATCCACAAACAGGCAGGGCCGGATTGGCCCTGGGCCGTCGCTGGCTGCCCGGATGCGCATTCCTGGGACCAGGCAGCTGGCACAGCCGAGTCAAGAGGGGGCTCGGGGGCTCCCGCCCGGAGTGTCAGCACACCGGGGCCCAGCCTCTCTGTGCCTCGGTCTCCTCCCCTGGAACATGGAGACGGGAAAGTGCCTCCACGGTTCCCTGCCTCGGGACTCAGGGCCTCGCACACGGCATCCCTCCAGGCACAGCCCGTCCCCAGCTGCGCTCCTGGATTCGGCCCTCCCGGCCCTGGCCCTCTGTCACCTGCATGCAAAGGCTCGCCCGGAAATGATCAAAAACTGACTCAACGGTGAGTCGAGCGAACCGCTCACCCAGTCTTGGTCTGTCGGGAAGCAGGTGAGATGCTCACAGGTAAACGCCACGTGGCCATGCGGCTGCCATGCCCACCGACCTCCCTGCTCTGTGACGCTGGCCCCCAGGCCTCAGTCCGTCTCAACGGGGAACCGGCCCTGCCTCCAGCGGACAGCCCGGCCCGCGCAGGCCCCAGGCCCGCACCCACGGTTCCTGAGGAAACGACAACAGGGGGCCCCTCCACACTCCTGGGCTGGACCCTCACACGCGGAGGTCCAGGGACTGGCCCGAGGCCGCACGGCCAGCAGTGGGGCCTGGCCGCCAACCCAAGCCCCCACCCCCCCGGCCGCTTTTTTACCCAGAGCAGCACACGGGAGCCTAGCTCGAGCACTGCCGGCGGTCGGTCTGGCCGGTCCCTGGGGAGGGTGCCTGCCTGCACCACTGGGCGAGTCAACAGGCCGCTCGCGTGGACGGCACTGCAGCCACATTGATCCAAGTGGCACATCCACGCGTCCTTCCACCCAGAAATCCCAGCCTCACAACATGGCAACGCAAGAACGCCGAAGGCAGCCGTGTTTGTGCAGCTGGTCCCGCCGAGCAGGCCAGCCCACACACAGACTGCTGCACGCTCGTTAAAAACAGTGACAGATCCTTTCTGTCCCCACAGGGTCTCATCTCTGGGACTCAGCCTCGTTTCCCTATGAAAAGTGGGTGTAAACGGCACACGGTAAAACCACGCTAATGTACGGCTCCATTTCCCACAAGGGCATACGCTATGTAAGCGCTGAGATCCGTCCGTGGCCGCCCCCCACCCCCTCCCGTGCTGCCCGGTGCTCGGACACAGACAGGGCACCGCAGGAAGACAGAGGCTGCGGACTCGGCTCTGGGAGGGCACTGGACTGGTGCAGAGGGACGGACATTATGCACCTGCTCAGGCCTCCCAGGTGTGTGACTCCCGGAAGGAGTGGCCATGTCCTCAGAAATACGTTAAAATCAAATTCCTGAGACGTCATGTTCGTGGCCACGAAACGAGAGCGATCTTACAGGAAGAGGGAGACTCCGGCTCCTCCGGAAACAGGGTCGGCCGCAGCCTGTCCGGAGCTCCCGCCCTCGCGTCCCAGCCGAGCCCCCCGCCCGCCGAGAACACTGACCTTGTAGACGTGCCGCCAGTTCTTGCCGTGGTCGTTGAGCCGCTTCCAGATCATGCTCATGATCTCCGAGAAGGCGACGACGTTGTAGGTGAGGTCGGCGATCTCAGACATGAGCGAGCTGGACGGGCCCCAGGGGTCGTTGCTTGTGGCCTCGCGGACCTTGATCTCGGCCTCCGAGTAGTTGTGGACGATGTTTTTCATCTGGCGCCGCAGCGACGAGGTCGACATGGTGGCCGGTGGTGGCGCCAGGGGCGGGCCCCCCGGGGCGTGGGCAGAGGGGGCAACTGCAGGAGAGAGGCCGCCGCAGGGCTGGCAGGTCACCGCATCTGAGGAGAGGAGGCGCCTTAGAAACACACGCGAGACCGGGGCGCCCAGCCCGAACCCTCGTGGGCCCCATGCGAGCCGCGGGAAGGACGGGGTCCTCAGTGACCGCGGAGGCTGTGGCCCTTGCCCCCCTCCATTTCAGTCACCCCGTCCATTTCGGTTCCTCAAATGTGCCCAGCTCCTTCCGGCTCGGGGCCCCTGCTCACCGAGGCAGAGCGAGCAGTGACAGACCACGGCCCAGGGACACACCCAGCCAGCACTTCCTGGCCCGCCACCTGGGTGGGCTGAGGACTCCTGCACCTCAGTTTTCTTCTCTATAAAATGGGGCCCCACTGGTAACCCAGGGAGCTGTGCGGACCAGGGCGCGGGAGGCAGGCTGCCCGTGCGGGCAGTGTCCGGAGCTGGTCACCTGCCCTCCCTCTCCCTAGTCACCGGTCACTCCCACTCTCCCCCAGGGCGCCACGTCCCAGACCTTAAACAGCAAACGCCAAGGCCTCCGCTGGGAAGGCCTCGTGGGGGCACCTTCGCCTGGTGACTCTGTACTCATGTCTCTGGGGCCGAGGCGCCCCCACCAGCCCCGGGGGCAGAGGCCTCTCTGTCTGGACACTGCTTTTCCCATCAGAGGGGCTGGCCCGGAAGAGCCTTTCAATAAACTGGAAGGAAGGGCAGGGGGAGGGCAGGAAACACCCCTGGAGCAGGGCGGAGGGGCAGAATCCAAGGGAGGCAGACGCAAGGACAGGCACGGAGGAGGCGGAGGAGTGGAGGAGGCGAGGCTGGAGGCAGGGAGGAGAGATAAGGCCGAGCTCAGCCCTGGGCTGCGGCCTCACTGGGAGCCAGAGTCCATTATCTCACTTAACACCTCAGGGCAGCTGTGTTCTCACAGGC
This sequence comes from Myotis myotis, assembly GCF_014108235.1. Lineage (NCBI taxonomy): Eukaryota > Metazoa > Chordata > Mammalia > Chiroptera > Vespertilionidae > Myotis > Myotis myotis. Next base: position 1,606,044 of record NW_023416349.1, on the reverse strand, counting down.
GCCTGCCTCAGGCCAGTGGAGGTTAAGGGTTTCAGCCAAGGCTGCCGGCTGGGCCGCCCGGGCCCCAGAAGTCATACCTTCCAGTGGAGACCAGGCTGCCGGGAAAGAATGGGAAGGGCGAGAATCGGCAACCGGGACAACCCAGCAGCCCCCGGCCCTGGCCCTGACCCCGCGCCCGGCGCTCCTCTAAGTGCGGGACACACAGCAAGTCAATGAATCCTCGCGAGCCCGTGACTCACGGGCACCTCATGGGGGGAAACCGAGGCCCAGGGCGGCCGAGTCCCTCGCCCCAGGACGCAGGCCTAGCTGGGAGCAGCCTGGCTCTGACCACCACCACCCATCGCTTCCGCAACCCATGACTGACACCCGCCGAGCCCGCCCACGACCTGAGGCCCGGGCACTGGGGAGAGATGTGAAGAGTTGGAGAGAGATGGCCGCGGCCCACAGCCAGACACACCAGGACAAGCGATGGAGTGGGGAGACCGAGAGGAAAGGGAATGAGCGAGACAGGGAGAGGGACAGGGGAGCGACCGGGTACCCAGGCGCGGTGACACGGGCAGGGGCCCAACGGGACGCGGGTACAGAGCCCCGGCGAGGCAGCGAGGCAGGGAGAGAAAAGCAAAACCACACAGGGCAGCAGTGACCTGGGACCGGCAAACCCGAGACAAGGAAGACGGCACGTAACAGAGAGAGGGGGGAATCGGGGTCCGATCCTGGCCACCTGCTCCCAGCAACCTCCGCTGGGAATCGCAGGAGACACCCCTGCCCGGCAGGCCCGCTGGTGGCTGAGACAGGCCCATCCAGGGCCGGCCGGTGGCTGTTCTCAGAGGAAACCCAAGCCCGTCCACGAGGGGGCATCGGGCATCGGAAGACCCCCGGCCCCGCGCGCTCACAGCGAAGCGCATCTGGAAACACACGACCAGCTCACTCAGGTCCCCCCGCCACCACGCTGCTTAGCACCAGACTAAGCTCCACAAAAAGTGGGGGAACCGTCCCATTCAAGAAGGGGGGGCAGGACAAAATTCTCCAGGGGGGGCCGGCCCCTCAAAACGACCGACATCGTACCGGGCAGGACAGAGACCCCGCGGCCAATGACACGCTTTCGACCTGCCGGACAGTGGCGGGCACGTCACCGGGGGCCCCTCACCAAGCGCGCAGCGGCCCGAGGCGCAGCGACTGCGAACACCCCAAGGCTGGAGGCTCGGGCGCGGCGAGGTGGGGCCAGGAGGCACCGGACATCCAGGCGAGCGGGCAGCGGGCCCGGCTCCGGAGCCCGAGTCGCCAGCACCAGACCCGGGGCCTGGGGGAGGGGCGGCCCGAGCCCCCGAACCCCAGGCGCCGGCCCAAGAGAGGGGCCCGCGGCGCGAGGGCAGCGGACAGCGCAGAGACACGCCTGCTGACCGCGGACCGGCCGCCCGCGCGAGACGCGAGCAGGAGCCGGGCCCACCAGGCGCGCCCCGCCGCGGGGACCGTGCTTGGTCAGACGGCGAGATGGACACGGCCCGGCAAGGCCGCGGCGGTGACAGAGACCGACGCCGGAGGCGGAGACGCGGGCGGTGCAGGCCCACCCGGCGCCGAGACACCACGGCCGCGGAGGCGACCGGGGACCGGCAGACGCCCGCGCCCCGGCCCGTCCCCGGCCCGCGCTCACCTCGGCCCCCTCACGCCGGACTCCGGGGGGTCATGGCGGGCAGCCCCCTGCCCCCGCTCGGCCTCGGTGTCGCGGGGCGCGCGCCGAGCCGCGGGCAGCGGAGGCGGGAACGCGCTCGGGCGGACGCGCGGACGCACGGAGGACCGCACGACGACGGCCCCGCCGCCCGGCGCCCGGGAGGGACGCGGAGAGCCGGGCGGGGAAGGGGAGCCTCCAAGCGGACGGGAAGCAACCGAAAGAGGCGACGGACCGGAAGCGGAAGTGGCCGCGTGCCCCGCCCGGCGCCGACCACCGAGTCTGCGCCGCACCGGCTTCCTCAGCCCGACCCACCGGCTAACGTCACTTCCGGCGCGCGAGGCCGGTGGACGGGCTTCGCCAGCCTCACTTCCGCCCGCCGCCGCCAGGGCCGGGGAGGCCGCGCCGCTCCCACCCCGCCCCAGCCCCGGCCCGGGCCCTGGCGGCCCGCTCCCCTCCCTCCCCCTCCGCCCAGCCGGGCACGGAGCCCACGTCGGGCCGCCCGTTGCCCCCGCCTCCGGGCACACCCCGTCCGGCCGAGAAGGCGGTGCGCCCGCCAGAGCCGAGGGCACCTGGGCCAGGGGAACACCCGGGTTACACACAGCAGACAGCGCAGCCCGTCAAGTAAAATACAACAAAATGTTTAATGAGCAAATTCGTCTTAGCAAATATGAAACCGCCACAGAGGGGGCAGGGCCGCGGGGCTAGAGGAGAGAACCAACTACGTTAAGAAACCAAGGGGAGGACTAGAGGCCAAAGGGCTGGAGCTGCGGAGCTGGGGAGGGAGAGGGAGGGCAAAGGGCCGGACAACAAAATTCAAAATAGTTTGGCCATAAAATATAAACACGCTGTTCCTACAGTGGAAAAGGGGAGGAGGGGTGGGGTGTGAGGGAGGAGAGGCTGTCCTGGGGAGGGGCTGTGGGGTCCCACCCCACCCTGCCGTGCACCCCCGATCCAGACCCCTTCCCTCTGTGTCTGTGGGTGCGTGTGTGTGGGCCGTGTGCACACTTCCCCATCCCCGCCCCCGCCCCCCACCCTTAATTGCTGCCATTCCAGTTGCTGCCGGCTGTCATTCGGCTGTCACTCCTCTGCCCATCGTCTTCGGAGGGGGAAAGAGGGAGGGGGCGGGGGGAGCAGCCCCCAGCCAGCCCGGCCCCACCCACCCCCGCCGCCTCTACCAGAAGTCCCGGCGGTGGTAAGAGTCGGGGTCACAGTATTTTGTGACAACCACTCTGTTGGCGAACTTGCGACCTGTCAGGCCCTGCATGGCTTTCTGGCAGTCAAACACAGAGGTGAACTCCACGAAGATCTGCAGGAGAGAGGCAGGGGAGAGGCCGGGTCCCTGTAGGCGCTAGCTGGCTACTCAGCCATCAGCCAGCACCACCCAAACCCGGGGCTCACTGCAGGTGGGGGGGCATTACCCACATGCCCTCCAGAACCCGGGGTCAAAGAGCAGGAGAGCAGGGAGCAGAGGTGTGCAGAGGCGGGGCAGGCTCCAGGGGGAGAGGTCACGTGTGTGATCTCTGTACCAGGTGGACCCCAGTCACCCAAGGGCCATGCTCTCCCCAGACAATGGATGAAGTAAGGGAAGCTCAGAAACTAGGCTTCAAACCTGGGTTGACACAGAAGGAAAAGTTGAACTTTGATCTATTCGGGTGCCTACTTGTTTACAGGAGCCGAGGGGGGCTACGTGGGTTCTGGAATGCCCCGACTGCCTCAGCAATGAAAACGGCTTGCAAGGGCGGCAGGGGGATGCAGAACTCATCAACTGTAAGCAAGTTTAAAACCAAGCTGCATGACTCCTGGTTTGCACCCTGAAAGGAACCAACTGGAGGAGACATGTTTGAGACCCTAAGGAAAGCCTGAGCACAGACCGGGTAGGGACTGAGGGTGGTTTTGTTAATAATGGTACTGCGGTGTCGTTAAAAGGTTTAAGAAGTTATGTCAGGCAGTTCCCAGCCAGGGCGAATGTGTCCCCAGGCTACGTGAGTGTCTGGAGGTGTGTTTTGGTTGTCACTGGGGTGTGTAGTGCTCCCAGGACCTGGTAGGTGGAGGCCCGGGACAGAGCTCAACATCTAACAACGCACAGCACAGACCCCAAAACTAGCTGCCTCCGTGTCTCGGGTGAAACACGCCACCTGCCTTAAGTTATTTCAGCAGAAAGAGGGGGTGGACGGGAAGCCAACTATAGACTTTATGAAGGACAAGTTGTTGGTAACTGGAAGCTACACTCTAAAACTGCTATATACATGCCACACACAACCCAAATATACTACATCACTGTCACTCTGACAGTCTCTCTCTACTTTTACATGTTTGAAAAGAATAAAGTTTAAAAACAAAACAGGCTGATCCCAGAGACGAGGCAGGATCACTGGTTCCTCTGATACTCAGTCCCCTCCTGGGCCAGGCTCCAGGCCCCGTCCTCGTGCTGCTGACAGCACCAAGCACACTCCTGCCCCAGGCCCCGCACCCCACCTGCCTGCTGCCAAGAGCGGGGTCCTCTCAGGTGCTTACGGCCACCTCTGCACCCTGACGTTCCTATCTGAGAGCAGTGCCAGGGCCTGCACCCTTCCCCGCAGTGACCGGCCTGGCCGGCTTCAGCGGGAGGCACTCGGTTCCCTGGGTGAGGTGCACAGCCTGCTCCAGGGCACAGGGCTGGAGGCGACAGGACCTAGGGGCTCGGCAATCAGGCTGTGAGAACCTGACACCTGACCATGTGGCTTGTGTCTTCCCAGGAAGAGGCCCCAGAAGCTGCTGGGAGGCTCTGGGGTAACCAGGTGAGTTTAGCGGGGTCGCTCAGAAGGGCACCCGGCACCCGGGAGGCGAGTGTGCAGGCGTGGTGACTATTTTTAGCACTTTTCCCCCACTCCGAGGACAAGGCCAAACCACCTGCACACAAGGTCACACAGCAGCCAAGCTCTGCACCAAGTTCTGGCCACAGCAGTTCTGCTGCCTGCACGGGCCCTGGGTGCCCGAGGGCGAGGAGAGTGTGTAGGAGACGCCGGAGAGCGGCGGGGCAGAGGGCAGACGCACACACCTTCCCGCAGCCGGGCACCTCGACGCCGTCCACGGGCCGAGGGATCTCGATGGACTTGACCAGCCCGTACTTGCTACACTCGTCCCGCACGTCCTCCACGATCTCCTCATACTCCTCATCGTCCAGCAGCTCCTCGGGCAGCACCATGTTCATGAGGCACAGGACCTCCGTGGGGTGGCCGCCCATCTGCACCTGGGAGCTCATCAGGCCCGGCACTTGCAGGGTCACGGGGGTCTGGTTGATGGTGCTCTGTGGGGCAAGCAGGCAGGGGTGTCACGGCCGCCCCCCCAGATGCCAACCATCCCGGCACACCGAGCCCCGCCCCTTCCCGCCCCCCGGCCCCCAAGCCAATGGAAGATGACGTGCCGGGAGGCTCACCAGCGTGGCATTCTTGGCTCCCACACTCGCCCTCTGGACCAGCAGTTTCTTGTCCCCCAGCTGCATCCCGTTCAGCCCCGCAATGGCCTATGTTTGGAGGACGACGGGTGGGGGCGCAGGGAAGAGGTACGGGTCAGGGCCCAGGAGCCCACGGTGCCCCCAATACCACAGATCCGGGCATTGGTGGGGGAAGAGGGGAAGGCAAAGGGCTGGGAGCTTGGAAAGCCCCGGCAGGGCCCCGAGGCTGCCGGCCTCCTCCCGCCCATCCCGAGGGGAGACCTCAGCGATAACACAGCAGGGCGGGCCCGGGCTCACCTGGTCCGTAACGTTGATGTCCACGTACTCACAGAAGGCGTAGCCCTTGGAGAGCCCGGTGGCGCTGTCCTTGACCAGGTTGAAGGCCTTGAGAGGCCCGAACGATGTGAGCAGCTCTTTCACCTGTGGGGCGGCCGCCGTCAGGTTTGTTCGGGTGAAGGTGGGGGGAGGGAGGTGGCGAGAGGCCTACCTGGTCATCGTTCAGGTAGTTGGGTAAGCCCCCGATGAAGAGCTTGTGGGCAGAGTCCGGGACCACGGTGGACACCACTCCTGGGGGGAGAAGGAAGGGACAGACTTGGATGCCCACCAAGAGGTTGCCACCGAACCCTGGGGGAGTGTGCAGGGAGAGGCCCGCCTTCCTCCCGGCCCGGTGACAGCTGACAATAGAAAACGCCTTGTCCCCCAAGCCTGCCCAGCCTCCCAGGTACCGGGGTGACAGCCACCAGCATGATCAGAGCACCAGTCCCGCCCGGGGCCATGAAGACCTGAGCTCACACCCCACCTGCTGCCCGCAGCTATGGACCCTCACCCTACTGACGGGGGCCTCCAAGACCCACAAGCCCTTCTCCACCCTCCAACCTTACCGCCGCCTCCCGGAGACAGACAGGCTCTCGGCCCGCCCCCAGCGCTGCTGCCCTCCACGCAGCCACCCAGCCCCAGACGCTCTCTGGCCCCGGGCAAGTGTGACACTGGAGGGATCTGCTGTGTCCCCGAGGTGCCCGGCTCACTCAGCACCGAGCCCCGGGCGCCCAGTGGGGGCTGACACAGCAGGACCACGTTGGCTGAGCGGGTTTAGTGACGACTGTGCCCTGAGCTCTGGGCTCAGCAACACGTGCCGGCAGCCCCCGCACGGCCTGGACAGACCCACTGGCCTCCCAGCCGGATGTGCTCCTGCCCCTGCCTCCCCCTGCAGCCCCTCACCGAGCAGCCGCCCCACCCCTCCTGACCCTGGGCAGGTGAGCTGGGCTGGGGCACACACCCAGACCGAGCCACCGCACCCCTGGGAGGCTGCGCTCCTCCCACCACCTGCCCAGCCTCCTGCCGAAGTGCTGGCACCAACCCAGCCACTCCCAGCGCCACAGACCCGCCTGTCCAAGGGGAGGAGCAGAGCACCCTGGGAGCTGGGGCCTAGGACGGGACAGTGCCCACAGGGCGGGCACCTGGGTCCCATTCAGTCTACACCTCAATGCTCGCCACAGCCTACCCAGTGCGACAGGGGTAAACTGAGGCACCAGAGAGAGTGCTGGCCTGAGTTCACACAGGCAGGAAGGGGCCTCCAGGAGCCACTCACCCAACTCCACAGCGAACTAAGGGCTTTCCCAACAGCAGAGGAGGTGGACAGGTTACATCACCGGCCGGTGAGGGCGAGCCGGGTGAACCCCAGCCGTCGGGCCCAGGCCGGTACCTGCAGTGCCACGCACCTCAGGGAAGTGAGGGCGCTGCAGGCACCCCAGACAGGCCCCTGGGTTCAGATGGGGACTGCAGCGCTGAGCGAGGCTCCGAGCCTCAGAGGGAGAAGGTGGCACCTAGCACGGAGGGGACGGTCCGCACAAACTGTGTCCTTCACACAGGGCCTGAGGGGCCAGCCCCGGAGGCCCTTCGTGGCCACTGGGCTCTGACGCAGGGAGAGTGACCTCTTACGGTCCCATGGCCAGGAAAGGGCACTGCCGACTGGGAACCTGGGCTGGTCTCAGCGCCAAAACCAAGCCCCCGACGTCTGCCACAACCTCTGACGTAAGACACGGCCTCCAAGCACGCCTGCGGCCGCCCCCTGCACCTGCCCCCTGCCGCCGCCCCAAAGGCCGCACGGACCGACAACCAAGCAGTCTTGTCCGTGCCAGTGTCCTCCGCCTCGGCCGGACCACGGCTGCCTGGTGACCGCTGGGTCTGGCACAGAAAACCTTGCCCAGGAAGGGCGTGGGCGGAGCCCACAGGCAGGCGCCCCCTGAGGCAGAGTGGGACTCGGCCCTGACCGGCAGGGTGAGCCTGGCAGTGGGCGGGAGTTCACAGCCAAGTGAATTCACCCACCAAGGGTCACATGCCTTCCGGCCCGCACACACTCGGGCTCTCCCTGCCCGTCAGGTCTTATCTAACCGGCTCAGCACAGGACACCAGCACCGGGCAGGCCGGCGTCGGCGGGAACGCGTTTAAGGGTCGCCGCCCCCATGACGCGCGTCTAGCTGCAGGTCCGTGCCCTTCTGCAGAGGTGAGGAAGCCGCCTCCCAGGGCCCTGATCTCCCCGTCAGGAACGACGGGGCCTAGCTGGGTGGGACAGAGCGTCGGCCTGCGGACTGAAGGGTCCCGGGTTCAATTCCTGGCAAGGGCACGCGCCAGGTTTGCAGGCTTGATCCCCAGGGGGCGTGTGGGGGGCAGCTGCTCAGTGATTCTCTCTCATCTCTCTCCCCCTCTCTGAAATCAATAAAGATATACTTTAAAAAAAGAACGCCTGCCGAGTTTTAGGAATGCTTTTCCCTTCAGTCATGAAACTGACTTTTTAAACTGGAGAACAGAAAACCCAATCACCAGCTTATTACAGAAAGAGCAGGACCCGAGGAAGCGCAGCGCAAGCAGAATCCGGCTGCAGGCGGCCCCCGGTGGGCGGGGCGGGGCCTGGGCCCAAACCGCCGGAAGAGCAGCCCGGTGGCTGCCTGTGTGCTGCTCAGGCGCCGTGCGGCCACCTCCAGGCAAGGACCTGGGACGCAGTCCCGTGTCTGGCGTCTCCATCCGCACAGGGCACCGCGAGCAGACGCCCAGCCTGGCCCTGGAGCCAGCCGGCAGCGCCCGAGCCCCGCGCCCACTGCCCGAGGGCCGGCTGGTGAGTATTTCCAGCTTGTGGGCCGGGGTCTGTTATCACCCAGGCTGGCCACTGCAGGGTAAGAGCAGCCTAAACCATGGGCAACGCGTGGGCACAGCTGGGTGCCAGTGAATATTTATTGTTTTAAAGTATACGTATTTTTAGAGAGGGGGAAAGAGAGAGCGAAACGTCAATGATGAGAATCACTGACTGGCTGCCCTCCGCACGCCCCACACTGGAGATGGAGCCTGCAACCCGATATGCCGACCGGGAATCGGACCATGACCTCCTGGTTCATAGGTTGCCGCTCAACCACTGAGCCCACCGGCCGGGCAAGTGCCAATAAACATCTAGGAGGCAGGCGGGGCCCACACTGGCCCCGGGTGTCACTGGCCGACCCCACTACGGGGCTGTCACAAAGGCCACCAGGCGGCCCAAACACCACACCGAGCAGTGCCTAGCACAGGAGCTTGGGGGGGGGGGGGCTCCCCAATGATAACTGAGAACTGAGCAGGACACATGGGTTTCCGGGGAAGAGCCTACCTGGGGGCGGCTCCGAGACACTGACACTTAGAGGTCAGTGTGCGTTACACCTCAGTTTCCAAAAGTCAGAGATGCAACCAATCTACCCAAACGGCTGTGGGGGAGCCCCAGGTGCTGCCTCTGGAACCCACGTCGCCACCACTCTGCCAGGTGAAGGGCTGCCCAGTTCCTAAAAGGCGTCCTCCGGGGCCACGCCCCAGCGGGCAGCCCCGCCCCAACCCCCAGGGCCGGGCTGACCCGCACGCAGAGCACCTGTCAGCCCACCTCGTGGCAACGGCTCTGGCGGCCTGAGGCCCCGCCCCGCGCAGCGGCAAGGCCCCGCCCACCCCAGGCCCCGGGCCTCAGCAAGTCCTGGCCGATTCCATTTCGACAGCCTGCCCTGCGGCAAGTCCTGCCCGACAGCCTACGAGCTCACTTGATGGTATAAATACGGCACGAAACCTCACTGTCCAGGCCTGGGAAGGTCAGGGCGGGTGGCACGGCCGCTCAGAAGGTGTGGTCGCTGCTGCTTTCTAACCACAGCGCAGAGTAGAACCTTCCAGAGAGCGGCCAGCCTGCGCAACCTAAACATCTCCTCTGGCCCTGCCCACAGGGTCCGGCCCAGGCCTGCTGCCACCTCCCCGCTGAGGGACGCACTCGGGGTGGGACGGGGTGGGACATGGGGTTCCCGCACCAGAGCCCATGGAACAGACAAAACTGGGGGAGCACCTGGTGGTGGGCCCCAGGACCCACACTAGCTTCCCCTGTAACCAAGGAACCAGCTCAAACTGGCCGAATCCTGTTTCCAAGATACCGCGATGTCCTTGTAAGTCATACATGTCACACGGCCCAGCATGCACACAGAACTGACCTCAGGGACACCCAGAGCCAGAGCGGGCTGACGGACTCCATCCCCTGGACCTTCCCCACGGAAGGGGCTGCTGCGGGGAGCCCGCCGCCCGCCCTTCCTCGCCCTTCAGCCCACTGCGCCCTCCCAGGGAGGCCATTTGAGCCTCCCTCCTGTCCTCCTGCCTGCTGGCCTCACAACAAAACCTTTCCTCCCAAAAGCTGGCCTCGTGGATCTGAGGGGTGGAAGGCTCTGAGGGGAACTGTGACGGAATAGTAAAAGCCGAGAAAATACCAGAACCGGCAGAATAGGGGAACTGAGGCAGGTGTTAAAAAGCAGTTTGTGTCCACCTAGCAAATCCAATCTTCCCTAAACCAAGGCCACTGGAGAGGAAATGGTTTGCACGTCTCCCCAACCAGAGGGTCAGTGGCCGAAGCCCCCGCTCTCAGGGAGGCAGAGACCGGAAGTCCAGTGAAGGGCCATGAAGAGAATGAGCTCGTTTTGGTCCATCAGCAGGAACCTGGTGAATATCCTATCCATCCGCCCGGAAGACCGCCCCTCAGCAGGTCTAAAAGCCCCTGAAAGTGACGGCCGTGCACTCTCCCTCCAGGAGCCCAACGGGCCACTCCTTCCCCGCTCGCCCCTCCCGCCATAGCCCTGACCTCCAGGGGACCCCATGAGACTTCACCGGGGGAGCCACGGGCAGTGGCAGCGCCTCCCGGGCTGACCCCTGAACCCCCTCTTTTCTCGGAGGCCGCCCAGCCCCGGCTCTCCTGCTGCTTCCTCCACGCCCTTCCTTGCTGCAGGCTCCTAAGTCTGTGCCTGCTGCGGTCAGTAACGTCCTGCTTGCTCTCCTGCACTTGGTCTCGATGGAAACCGTCCCTCAAGGGGACAAGAACCGAGGCTCCTGTCTGCCCAGTAGACCTTTGTGGTTTAAACCACATCAGCCGGAGTTCAGGGCCCCGAGTCTCCCATGGCCCACTCCTCGAGCGGTACCTTCAACAAACCCCACTTTGCTTTACGTTTAAAAAAAAGCACAAAACCCACGATGTTCTGAACTGTCTTCTGTGGGTGTGGGCATGAGCCCCTGCGCAGTAACACACGCACGTGCACACACTCGCACTGCCCCCGGGCCCCGAGCCGGGGCCTCAGCTCCCACACTGGCTGGGTCCTGGCCCTGCCACTGACAGGCTGTGCTGCGCGTCCCCAAGCGGACAGCTCACCCGCTGGCCCCGTGCCACCTCTGCCAAGAGGGGAGGCCCCCAGCTCAAAGGTCTGGGGGACGGAGGAGAGGCGCCCAGAGCACTCACTCTGCTTCCCAAGCAGCCAGCCGGGCTGGGACAGGCGGGCCGGGCCCCCACTCACCAGGCACGTAGACAGAGGGGTTCTCCGACATGCCGGGCAGGGGCTGGTAGTCGTGAGGCCTGCGGATCTTCAGCGACTGGCCCTGGAAGATGATGCCGTCGAAGGCCATGGCCTGGGTGGTCTCGTCCACTGAGCGGAACTGAAGGAAACAGACCGGGTGGAGGGGGGGCGTGAGCAGTCAGGGAACAGCGGCAGGAGAGCCCCGCGCAAACGGGCGACCCGCCCCTCCCCGCTCACCTCCAAGAAGGCAAAGTTCTTGTCCTGGTTGATCTGCACAGCCAGGACGGGGTTGCCCGGGGCCTGCGTCAGCCCACCCAGGCGCATCTGGGCGTTGAAGAAGTCCATCATGGCCTCCTGCAGAGGGAAGAGGAGACAGGGAGGGGCGGGGAAGGGGGTGGAGAGAGGAGGGGGAGGGTGAGAGAGGGAGACACAGAGGGTTTGGGGGGAAGGGGAGAGGACAGGGAGGGGGGATAGTGGAATAGGGTGGGGACAGAGGTCAATAGTAGGAAAGGCAGGAGGGGGGTGAGAGAAGGGGGAGGGGGCAGCAGAGACGCCGAGGGCCGGGCCAGGTGTGGGGCGAGCCCCAGGGGCCCAAAAGGGGGAGGAGAATTAGGGTTCAGGGTCAGATGCAGAGAACGATGACCACAGGGAGAAGAGGGGAAACAGAACAGAGGAAACAGGAGACAGGAGACGCCAGAGGAAGAAACAGCCGGTGGCGAGAGAGAAGAAAGTGACAGGAAAGTGGGAAAGCAGCAGCCGGCAGGAGAGGGACCCGATTGGGACCCGAGTGGGAGAGAGTGGAAGGGAGGAGCAGAGGGACAGAGGGGAGGGGAGGGGAGGGGAGCGCGGGAGGGGGGGAGGGAGGAGAGAAGAGTGATGTGGAGGGATCTGGCCCTGGAGTCGGGGGCTGGTTCATCAAATGTAGCAAAGTGCAGGTTGAGAAAGTCAGAATGGACCTTACTTGCCTTCGCCGACGGTAGCAAACTTTTTGTTGCTACGAGGGATCTCAGCCCCACAATATTTCACTTTAAAGAGAAATGGAAACAACTCTTTGATCTCGGGGTTCTCAGGGGTGCCACGGGAAGGGGTGGGGAGAGGGGGAGAGGCGCGTGGGGAAGGCGGGGAGGTCAGGGCCATCAAAAATAAAAGAGCAGCGACCACGGGAGGGAGGGAGAGGACGGGACAGGCGGCAGAGAGCAGAGGCGTGTCGGAAACTGAGGGAAACTGAGGGCGTGCGTCTGTGTGTGTGTCGAGTCTCCCTCTCTGTCTCTCTCCACGGACTCGGACGCGTGGATTCGTGGTTCGTAGGTAAGTTATGTGTGTGCTCGATCCATGGGTTTGGAGGAGGGTGGGGAGGGGAGACGGGTGAGGATAGAGGAGGGAGGGAGGGCCACCCCCAGCCCGGCCCCTGGCTGGCTCAACTCCATCGTCCGTCTGGGAGGGGGCCGGGGGGTCTTGCAGGAGCAGAGTCCACCCGTGCAGGTAGGGGAGGGATCGAAGGGAAGGGGAGGAACGGGGGTAGGGGGAAGGGAGGGGCACGGCAAGGGGGGAGGCAGTACCTCAGTGATGCCGAAGGGGATGTTGCCCACGTAGAGGCGCCGGGCCTGCCTGGTCATCTGGCTCCCCACAACAGGCACCGGCGTCGGGGTCACGGCCAGACCGTCAGGGGTCATGGTGGGGAGGAGGGCGGTGGCTGGAATCTGACCCGCAGCTTCAGGGGGACAGAAAGGATCAGCGGGCGCCAGGACCAGCCTGCACCCGGCTGCTCCATTGCACCCCACAGCCCCCGGCCTCAGGGGGGCTCCCTGATAGGCCCCCGGGAGGTGCCCGTTCAGTGTGGGGGCTTCGAAGGGCAGAGGCCAACAGCCCGGGTGCAGACCTCACTCCCGCCCCGAGTGGGGTGCCTCCAGCACCCGGCCCGTGCCCGCGCCCACCTTGCATGGCCTTGTACTGCATGGGGGTGATGTGCTCAAAGCCGGGCGGTGGCACGTCCCAGTACTTGCGGACCTTCTTCTTCTTCTCATGGCGGGGGGAGCGACTGGGGAGGGCGGAGGGGAGAGCGGGCAGGCCCCCTCAGTACGGCCGCGGCGGGCTGCGGCCCCCGGGCTCCCCTGGCTCCCACCAGTAGCTTGCTCTCTCCAGAGGGAGAGGGTCTGGGTCCGGGTCGGGTCAGGCCCAGGCCCGGGGAGGGGCTGGTTTCGAGGTGGGTGCTGAGGGCGGGCGGGGAAGGGGTGGTGGCGGGCAGAAGGGGCGGGAAGAGCAGCTCACATCAATCCACCGTGCTCCTCCTTAGCGCCTCTGGTCAAAGGTTTGCTGGGGGCAGGAGGGAAAGGCATGGGGAGGGGTGACTGGGGACCTTGTCTTCCCCAAACACCCCCACCCCGGGGCACAAAGCCCCAGGCAGGGCAGGTCCCCTCGACCCTGCCCTCCCCCCAAACCCCTCACCAGGAGAGAGGAAGACAGGAGGGAGGAAGGCCAGCAGACCACTTTCTGGCTGGAGGACTGAGCAGAGGGGCGGGACTTCCCCGACTTCCCCACCCGCCCCCCTCACTAAGGGGCAGGAGAGCGAGGGGCACCTGGAGAGGGTAGAGGCGTTAGACACCACGGCCCACGCCAGAAGGTGGGGGGGCAGGGGGGTGCTGGCCCTCTGAGGTGTCCCCTTCGGGGGGGAGCAGAGCCTCGGGCAGTCCCACAGGAGCTCGGAGAGGGTGAAGAAGGGGTGGCCTAGAGGCGGGGACGGGTGGGGCAGCCCCTCACAAGGAAGACAGATCCCACCCCAGATGGGAGAGGAGCCAGAGGCCAGGGCGCCCCACTCTGGTACCTTCGTCGCCGCCGGTCCCGGGAGGCGCTCCGCTGGTCCCGGTTGCGCCGGTCGCGGCTCCGGCTGCGGCGCTTGCGGTCCCGGCTGCGAGAGCGGCTGTGGCTGCGCTTGCGGTGCCGGTTCTCCTTGTCTCGCTCTGGGCAAGGGGGGGGAGGATGAGCTGAGGGAGGACGCGGCCCTGCCCGCCCACACACGGGGGCCAGGCCCCAGCCCCAGGGAGGCCACCCCCACGGGGCCAGGATGCGACCGCGGGGCAGCGGCAGGCGGCCTGGGTCCACAGCCAGTCCAGGGGCCCTGGGGACCTGGGGCGGGAGCGGTTACCTGCGGGGACAGGGCCTGGAGGTGCCCCCAGGGTGCAAGGTACCTGAGGCTGCTCAGGAGGAGCTGGGGAGCCAGAGAAGACAGAGGAGGCTGGCTCCTGGTCCCCTCCAGGCTGAGGGCCTGACCCCAGGGCCGTCCCTGAGGGGGGCAGGGCTAGAGGCTGGGGAACCAAGAGACCCAATGATGTTTTCCCGAGGGACCGGACCGCGGCCCCTCAGGAGACGTCCTCCGGCACCAGGCGCCCTCCCGAGGCCCCTCTTTCTGCCCCCGCAGACCTGAACCCCAACCACCCCCTGCCTCAGAGCCCAGCGCACAGCCCTCGGGGGGCACAGCCCTGGAGGGGGGCCGCTTCCGCTGAGCACCCCCTCGCCCGGGAGGAGAGCACGCCCTCCCAGCAAGGCCACAGAGCCCTCTGCTCCCTACAGACCCCTCGGCCTCCCAGGGGTGCAGGCTGAACCCCGAGCCTGGATTGAGACGCTGGTCCTCCACCCCGTCAGCCGTCAGCGTGCTCCTGAGGCTCACGCGCTCGGGACAGGGCAGGGGGCAACCACTGCTGTCGGCACTTTCTGGCGGGATTAATTATGGGCCTTCGGTGCCTGCACCGCAACTCCAGTCACCGACACCGGGGAAATACGCACCACGAAAGGGGAGACAGCAGCCGGCACAGGGCGCTCCCCGAACCCGGGACCTGGGCTAGCATCTCACTCACACTCAAGCCTCACTGCTCCTTTGGGGAAACCCTGCTGGGGGCTCCTGTCACAGGGAAACTGAGGCAGAGCGCCCCATGACTGGCCGGAAGGCCGGAAAGCAGGGAAGCGGAGGGGCCGAACATGAGCCTTGCCCCGTCAGGGAGCTCGGGGCGGCAGAGCCGGGGCCTGGATGGGCCACTAACAACGCGATTACCTCCTCGACGGCAAAAAATCAGAAATGAATCAAAAAGCAGAAGCAGGAGGGGAGGGTCAGGCCGAGGCCGTCGGCACCCGGGACTCTGACTCTGTGCCTGAGAGCGTGGCTGAGCCCGGCCGGCTTCCACCCAGGGGTCTTCCCGCCCCCGGCTCAGACCCCCCGGGAAGCAGGGCCACCTGCCGCCCTGGAGGCGGAGCAGGACGCCGATGCCCGCAGACCCAGGTGCACCGGGTCGGGTGAATTCGGGAGGGGCTTGGCTCAGAGACAAAGACCCACAGACGGGCAGCACGTGGGCAGCGCGTCCCCCTCGACACACCGACCCTGGGCACCGGGAGCTCGGGTGTGCGAATCGCTGTGGCCACCGGTGGGGACAGCGCCCCAGCCCAGGGCGAGGGCCTCGGGTACCAGGCGCCAGCACACGGGGAGCGCGCGGCCCCCCAGCCGAGCCGGGCGGTCAGCTCCCCGCTCAGCACCGACCCCCCGACACGCGGGTCCCCTTCTGGAGGCGCGGAGGGCGGGCAGGGGTCTGAGAGCGCCCTCCCCGGCGGTGCGCCCCCTGCGCGAGCTGATTGCAGTGTGAAGCCCACTCCTGGGCACCCATGTCCGCCACACAGGCCGCACCTGCGCCCACGTCACCGCTCACCCAGCCCCGCGGGCCCGGAGGCCCTAACCTTCCTGCGTCCCGGCCCGCAGGCTGCGCCAGGCCCGCCTACAACGACCGTGCGGAGCCCAGAGGGCCTGGCACGGCGGGCACGCGTCCCCGGCGCCTTCGCCGCCTCCCTCCCCACCCCGCAGCCCGCGCCCAGGGGAGCAGGGCACCCGCGGGCAGGAGACGCGCAGCCGTGAGCCCAGAGCCCGCTCCGCCCGAGGGTCAGCGGGTCCCGCACGGAACCAGCCCGGCGCTCGGCCCCGGGCCCCCCACCCCCGGCGCGGTCCGCTCGCCCAGGCCCTCACCCCCGACTCGGGCTGGGCCCAAAGGGGCACCGGCCCCCCTTCCAGCCCTTCACGCCCGGGCATGAGCCTCCCTCGGGGTCCTCGCTCCCCAACGGAAGTACTGAGGCCCGAGGGGCTTTTAAACGCCCGACGGGCCTCCCGACTCCAGAATCCCGGGCGCCTCCACCTGTCGGCCCCGCACGGCACCCAGCTGGGCCGGGCCCCCCTTTCCAGAGCCTCCGTTTCCCCGCCTCTACGGGGACATGTTTACAGTTAGGGACCCCCATCCGGGACCCGACAAGCCATGGAGTTTGTGTCTAGCGGGGAAGATGAGGGGCTAACACGCCACATTGCGGCCACCGCCGCCGCCCGCGTGTAAGCAAGACGCGTGGGGCACACCACGTTTAAACAAACAAAAAAAAAAGCACAGGGCGCCCGTTTCACGAGGCAACCCACGTCACACGCCGTGACCCGAGGTCCCCCAACAACAGCGTGGAACCCGCGCGGCCTAGTCCGCAGGCCTCAGCACACGTGGCGGCCGCGGGGGAGGAGGGAGAGCCGGTCCCCGCCGCGGCCGTGCCCGCGCCCACGTGAAGTGGCGGCGGCGGGGGTGAAGGGGGGCCTCACAACCGCCATTTTGGAACAAAGGGGGCGTGGAGAGACCCGAGCCGCGGACCCGGCCGGAAGCGGAAGTGCCTCGGCCGAGGAAAAGATGGATCGCGGGGCCCGATGTACATCCATGTGTACGCACGCACTCCCCTCCCGGGATTAGTAAAAAATAGATCCGGGGGGGACACGCGGCGGGCCTGCGCTGCGCCGCGCCGCGCCGCCTCCGCCCGGGACGGAGCGGAGCGCAGAGCCACGCGCGGCGCGCATGCGTGCTGCCCCGAGCCCGCCGCCCCCTCCCCGGCCGCGCGCCGAGGCACGCCGGGCGGTCACGTGAGCGAGGCGCGCGCCGCGGGGGGGTGGGGGTGGGGGTGGGGGTGGCCGCGCGGCCGTGAGAGGAGGGGAAGCTAGGGGGAAAATGGCGGGGGACACAGAGGGAAGCCAGGGGCCGCCCCGCCCGCCGCCCTGCGTCCCCGGCGCCCTCACCTTGCTTATTCTCGTTGAGCTGCCGCTCGAACTCGTCGAAGTCCGACATGCTGAGGCGGCCGCGTAGGGCCCGGTGCAGCGCTCACCTCGCCTTGCCGCCCGCCCGCTCTAGCCGCTTCGGCTACTTCCGCCGCTCGCTTCGGCTACTTCCGGCCGCCTCCGGCGCGCCGCCGCCTCCTGCCTAATCGAGCCCCGCCTGCCCGGCCCCGCCCCGGCTCCGCCCCTCGCCCCTCCCGCCCTCCCGCCCGCCCGCGAGGTGCCCCTTCCCCAGATCCTGGTCCCAAAGAGCGTCAGCTATTTCCGAGCAGTAGAGGAAGGAATCGGCCGCAGCGGCTTCGGCTTATTCCGAAAACGCCCGAAGCGAGGGCTTTGCCGGGTTCTCAGGTTGTCGTAACTTTTCGGAAATTAGCTCTTCCACGTTCGGGTGCTTCCGTGGGTCCTCGCCTTCGTCTGCGCCCAGTGCCCCCCCACCCCTGCCAAGGGTTCGGATTCTTTCGACAATTCAAACCGTCCGTCTTCGGCCGCTTCCGCAGGGGCTCCCAGCTCTACTCCGCCGGTCCGGTCCGAACAGTCCGCTAATTCCGACAGGCTTAACCGTCCTGGGACTCAGCACTCCCCGAAGGTTTCTGGTGTTCGCCCTCGGGCCGCGCAAGGGATTAAGCTCGATTCCAAGCTTCGGCTCTTTCCGGAGATTCCACTACCTCACTCCTCCCCTCTCGCAGAACTTCGGCTCTTTCCGCCACCACTTCGGGAAAAGGACTGCTTCGGCTTTTTCCGTCGGTGCTTCGGCTCCTTCCGTCGTCGGGAACCGAAAAGGGAGGGAGGACGAGACGAGGTGGGTCAAGGGAAGGGATCCGGGGACCGGGCGGCGTCCCGGATCCCCACCTGGCGCTCCAGGTGGGCGAGTGGAGGAAAAGAAAGACCGAGCTCGTGGAAGGCTTAAGAAGGTGGCGCGAGACAAAAGCAGCCGGCGAGGTGACGGGTGCGCGCGGCTGCTGCGGAGGTTGGCAGCGCGGCTTCGTGCGTCTGCGCAGAGTGGACGCGTTGGGGCGCGAGACGGCTCGTGCGCCTGCGTAGAAGTCGGTCTTAGGCGAGGCTTATCCGGGCTCCAGGAGGGAGACGCCCCCCCCCCAGAATCCTCAGTGCGCATGCGCGAGACTTTCCCTTCCCCCAGCCAAAGTTCCGAATTCCTGACAGTTAAGCGAGGCCGCCCTCTGCTGGTTGCCGTAGCAACCGTTTCCGCGCCGCGCTGTCCCCGCCGCGCAGGCGCAGCCGGCTGCGTAGGGGACACTCCAGGAGACGGGCTTGCATCACCGCCTCCCGACGAAAGCCTCTTGGAGGTTCCCCGTCTCCCCGGTGGCCGCCTCCGCTGGAGGTCATTGAGTCGCGCCTCTTGCCGCCGCGCCTCCGGGCCGGGCACCCCAGCGGGTAGTGTTTACGGCCCAGTGGTTCTCAGCCTTCTGGCCCTTTAAATACAGTTCCTCATGTTGTGACCCAACCATAGAATTATTTTTGTTGCTACTTCATAACTGTAATGCTGCTACTGCTATGAATCGTCATGTGAATATCTGATACGCAGGATGGTCTTAGGCAACCCCTGTGAAAGGGTCCTTCGACTGCCAAAGGGGTCGCGACCCACAGGTTGAGCACCGCTGGTTTGCGCCTTTTCCCCTCCCACCGCTGCCTCAGGGGCTAATGACACCCTGTCTCCCCGACCTCCCGGTCTCCCGTCTGACGCCCCGCCTCCTGGAATCCCCCAAGGCGCTGTCACCGTCTCCGTGGCAACGGCCACCCCCGCCCAGGAAGAGGCCGGGGCCTAGTTTATTCCAAATTTTATCGTCTCTTTAATTTAAATTCTCTGAATAATTAATTCTCTGTCTCGTGTGGACTAGGGGGTGGCCCGGAATGCGGGTCCTCGGTCGGGGCTGGGGCGGAGACCGAGTTCTGTACAGTGTCCGCGCCCTTTTCCCGGAGGGAGGGCCCGGTGAGGGCGGGAGGAACGAGCAGGATCGCCCCCGTGAGCCCGGCTGAGGGAGGAGACACCCCAGGCCTGGGAAGGGGAAGGATGCTGGGCATGGTGAAAGCAAGGAGGGCAGGGCTCGGTACCAGGGGCCTGGGGTGCGAGTGGGGGTCTGCGAGGGGGGGCGGGGGAGGCACACGCAGAAGCACGCTGCCCACCCCAGGCCCGGCGAGGGGTGCCCCGCCCATGCACGGGCGGGGCGGGGTGTCGGGGGGCCCGGGGCCGATCACCGCTTGAAGCGGTAGGTGATGGGCAGCAGCAGCTTGCTCTTCTTGAGGGCCTGCACCTTCTTGAGCGTCTCGTCGTCCAGGGCCAGGAAGCAGCGGCGCGAGTACTCGAGCAGCCGCTCCTTGGACGGGTCGAACTCGCCCACCTCGGCCAGCTTCTCGGGCGCCACGATGAGCAGCTCGGCGATGGGCGTGGTCAGCGCCACGGTGTTGCGGTCCACGCGGTGGTGCTCGAAGGCCCGCGACATGCTCTTGAGCTTCTGGAAGGTGCCCAGGATCTTCTTGTAGCGGCAGAGGACGCCGTCCGCGTCCTTCACTGCGGGGCCAAGGGGGGGGGAGGCGCTGAGAGGCTGGCATTGGGGGGCCGGTGGGGACAAGAGACAGACGGGGTCCGGGGCTCAGACAGAGCGAAGGAGCGGAGGGAGACGGGAAGACACGGGTGAGGAGCCTCATGCAGGAACGGCCAGGACAACACGGCAGAGGCGACAGGAATTAGAGCAGGTGGGAGAAATAGAGGCAGGATTGGGAGGGAGGCCCCGGGGGGGAGGAGGAGGAGGAGGAGGAGGAGCTCTAGAGCTGGCCGGAGGCCTGGGGAAGCTGGACCCGAAGGTAACGAGCAGCCGGGACCACAGGCGGAGGCCAGGTCTGTTGAAGACACAGCAAGCCCCACCCCGGCCCCCCCACTTCGCCCCCGCGCCCGCCTCACCCCGCTGCCTCTCCCGGGCCTTGGGCTTCCCGAAGCGCCTGCGGCCGGCACCTCCCTTCTGCTTCTGCCGCCGCCTCTCGGGGTTGCTGCCTTCCTCGGACACTCCGCTGAGCGAGGAGGCGGCCGACTCCGGGTCCGAGGCCTCGCCCTCAGCCCGCCTGGGCCCCGGCTTCACCCGGCAGTGGTCCTCTGGGGAGAGGTGGGGAGAAAGGGACGCAGGTGACCTTCAGGACCAGGAGGGGGGCGGCGGCAAGAGGCCCGCCTGTCTGGGGGGGGTGGGGGGGCAGCTGTCACATCACACGGGTCCCCAGATGCTGAGGTCCCTACCTGGACGGCTGGATACAGGACGGTCAGCTGGGCTTTGGGGACAGAAGTGGGTGGCGCTTGGGTGAGGATGCTCGGCTGACTCCTACACTTCGTGGCAAGGGGCCTGGGGGGCAGCCAGCGCTGGGCTGGGGGCCTCGGGGAAGTCTGAGACCATGTGGGGTTTAGGACGAGGGTCTTTCTGGAGTCCTAATGGGACCTCCCGAAGAGTGCAGTCCGGGCACCCTGGAGGCAGGCAAGGCCTTGTCGGGGTGGGGGGTTAAGGCCTTGAGCAAAATCTCCGGCTCTGGGTCAGGTGGGCTGGCATGGCAGGCGCCTGCCTCCCCCTGCGGGAGGGAGTGCTGAGGCTCTCCGCCGGCCCCCAGGAGGTCAGCTGGGGGAGGTCCCGTGTTGGCGCCATCCTGGGAGGCTCCCATGTTGTGGGGAGAGCAGTAGTCTCAGCACCCCAGGCTCAAGGTGGTTCCGGAGCACAGGGGTCCCCAATAACACCCATCGTGGGAAAAAGTGGGCCCTTGCCCAGGCTGTGGTGGAATCACAGAGAGGGAAGTGGGAGCCTGAACAGGAGCCAGCTGGGGGCTGAGTACCCAGAAGGGGGGGCATACAGGAGGGGTTCTCCAAATCGCTGCTAACAATAGCTGAGCGCAGACCTAGGAACCAGGAGGTCACGGTTTGATCCCAGTCAGGGCCCATACCTGGGTTGCAGGCTCGATCCCCAGTGGGGTGTGCAGGAGGCAGCCGATCAGTGATTCTCTCTCATCGTTAATGTTTCTCTCTCTCTCCCTCTCTCTGAAATCAATAAAAACATTTTAAAAAATGAAAAGATTTGGCAAAAGAAAGCCCTGAACCTGGGGGAAGGGATGGGGCCCAGGGTCCTGCTGATCCGCAGAAGCAGGAAGGAAGCTGGGGTCCGGGAGACACCACGGCCTAAGCAGAAGGTAGAGGCCGGTCCCCACTGGCCCCCAGAGCAGGCGTGTGGGCCAGAGTGTCGGGCGGGGGGCCTGGGCCCAGCAGTGGGTCCAGGAGGGCGCTGCTCCCGGCGCCTCACCTGCGTCCATGCGCGCAGAGGAGATGAACTTGTCCAGCTGGCAGCGCAGGAAGTCCCTCTCCTCCTCCAGGTCCTCGATGCGCTTCTGCAGCCAGGAGTTCCTCTCCAGGGCCATGTGCAGCTGGGCCCTGACGCCGCTCATCAGGGCCGCGGTGGGGGACGCCGCCTCTGGAGGCTCTAGGGCAGCGGGGGCCCTGGTCACACCCCGGCCTCCAGGGCCCTGCACCCCCCCTGATTGCAGTGCCTCCCTGTCCCCGCCCCCCAGCTCACCCTCGAAGCTCCCCCGGGAGGGGCTCAGGCTGTAGAAGAGCTGCGGGTCCAGGTGGGGCGTCCCCTCCAAGGGGATGGAGATCTCGAAGGCCTCATCGTCCTTCTTCACTGGGGAGAAGAGAGGGGGGTCGGCCCAGGGAAGTGCCGCCCCCCGGAACCAGGCCCCACCCTGGGGAGGAGAGGGCGGGGGTGGGGCAGGGTCCCGCTTCCTCACGCGTCCTCCTCCGGCTGCTGCGGTCGCTCATGGCGCGGCCTCCCGCGGACCCGGGCCGCCGAGCACCTCAGAGACACTGGACAGAAAGAGCGGCCACAGATGGGCTCCCGGGACTGGGGGGAGGGGCTCCTGGGTCTGATGGAGGGGGGAACCCAGAGCCCTCGGGGCTGGTGAGGGAGGATTCCGGGAGCCCAAACTCCGGGACCGCTCCACGGGCGCTGGGGCAGGGGCGCGGGGCCGGCTGGGGCCGTGGAGGGGACATCCTGGCCAGAAGGGGTCACCCCGGGGCCGAGAGGCGCGTGGGGAGACGACCCCAACTTCCAGGCACGGGGTGGGGGTGCCTCCCCCGCACTCGCGGGAGCAAGCATGCCCCTTCCCGCGGTGGGAGGCTGGGCGCGTGCGCAGTGCGGGGGAAGGTCACGCGTGGGGATGCTCCCCCCGCCCTTTGTCCCGCGGGTGGGAGGAGGGCGAAGGTGGCCAGAGGTCCCCACATGGGGTGCGCCGGCCCGCGGGTATAGACGAGGCCCCCGCCCGCCCGCCACCCGCAGCTGCCCGGGCCCCGCGCTCACCCACCCGCGCGCGGAATCCGGCCCGGGAACCGACCGCGGCGGCGGCGCCCATGCCCGGCGGCGGGGAGCGTCTGCACCGCGCCGCGGGGAGCGGAGGGAAGCGCCCACCCACCGGCGGGGGCGGCGAGGCGGGCAGGGACGCAGCCCGGATCCGCCGCTCGGCGCGCCTCCCCCCGGTAGCCCCGGCCCCAGGTGAGGACCGCGGGATGCGGCGGAGACCGGGGCCGCACTTGCGCGATGGCCCCTTGCAGCCCCCGCCCCCGCCCTCCGCGAGGCCCGGGCAGGGAACGTCGTGAAATTCCCGATTCCTGGAGAGCCGCTGGCTGCGGGGGTCCCCCGGGTGCTGGCCGCGCACCAAGGCGGGCGGGGGAGAGTGGGGCACAGCCAGGAAAGTTAAAGGCCGGGGAGGGTCCCCAAACGATCCCCGGAGACCCACGGCCCCCGGGACCCTGGAGAGGGAGTTGCCCCCCCCCCCTGCAAATAGGGGCCTGGAACCCCCAGCCCCCGCGGGTAAGGACTGGCTCCGGCACGTGCAGACCTGGGACCCCCGGCCGCCGCCGCTCCCGGCTCAGTTTACTCACCTGTAAAGTGGGCAGGATGCAGTGACGTCACGCGCAAACGCCCCGCCCCGCGCGCAGCCACCGTCGGGGCTCGAGATGCAGGTCGGCTCCGTTAGCCGTTAGCGCCACCGGAGGTCAGGCCCCGGGAGGCTCTCTGCCCGCTGCGGAGCGGGCGCGGCTGGCTTGTTCGTTCTTCCGCTCAAAACCGGGTCGGGGGAAGCGACGCGGCCCCGCACTGCGCCCGGCACCGCGCAGCGGCCCAGAAAGGTTCCTGGAGAAGCGGGGGCTCATCCCGCGCCCGCGGCAGCTCCGCCCGCCTCTCCTCCTCCCGTTCGCCCGGAGCCGCCAAGCCCTGGGAGCGTTGCCAGCCCTCCCGGGAGCACAGCGTGAACCCTGCAGGGGTTCGGGGGGGGGGGGGAGGCTGGATGAATGCGACACAGAGGGCTGTGCCCGCTCCTACCCGCTCCCCAGTACTAATAAGTGGCAGCCTCGCCAAAACCTGGGAGCGCCCTGGCCGTGTGGCCCGCTGGTTAGCGCGCCCTCCCCTGCGTGGAAGGGTCTGGGCTTCCGTTCCCTCTCCGGGCACATGCCCAGGTTTTGATCCCTGGTCGGGGCGTACACAGGAGGTAACAGATGCTCTCTAGGATCAATGAAAAACATATCTTCGAGTGAGGATTTTTTATTTACTTTTTAAATCCTCACTCGAGGATATTTTTCCATTGGTTTTTAGAAAGAGTGGAAGAGAGAGAGAGAGAAATATGTGATAGAACACATGGATGGGTTGCCTCCTGCACGAGCCCGACCAGGGCCCAACTGGGAAGGAGCCTGCAACTGAAGTAGGTGCCCTTGACCAGAATCCAACCGAGGACCCTTCGGTGTGCAGGCCAACGCTCTACCCACTGAGCTAAACCAGCTAGGGCAGGACTTTTTTTTTTTTTTTTTTAAGTCCAAGGGAGGCATCTGCCCTAGATGGGTGTTTTTCACACTACAGGTTCATGGGCGGAGAATTCAAGATAGTAGGATGGAATCGGCCATTAAGAAGTCACACATGGCCCTGACCGGTGTGGCTCAGTGGATAGAGTGTCGGCCTGCGGACTGAAGGGTCCCGGGTTCGATTCCGGTCAAGGGCATGTACCTTGGCTGCGGGTACACCCCCAGTAGGAGGTGTGCAGGAGGCAGCTGGTCGATGTTCCTCTCTCATCGATGTTTCTAACTATCCCTTTCCCTTCCTCTCTATAAAAAATCAATAAAATATATATATTAAAAACAAAAAGAAGAAGTCACAAATGAACCCTGGCTGGCGGGAGGGTTGGTTGGGCATCCTCCCGAGCGTGGAGAGGTGCCTCTTCATTTCCAGTCAGGGCGCATGGGCTGGCGTTTCAGGCTTGGCCACCGATAGGGGGCGTGCAGGAGGCAGCCCACTGATGCTTGCTCTCACATTGATGGTTCGCTCTTTCCCTCTCCCTCTCCCTTCCTCTCTCTCTCTCTCTCAAAATCAATCAAAAGTCTTTTAAAAGAAGTCATAGGCCCGGCTGGTGTGGCTCAGTGGTTGAGCGTCAACCTAGGAGCCAGAGGTCCGGGTTCGATTCTGGTCAGGGCCGCATGCCTGGCTTCTGGGCTCGATCCCCAGTGGGGGGCGTGCAGGAGGCAGCCAATCCATGATTCTCATCATTGATGTTTTTATCTCCCTTCCTCTCTGGAATCAGTAAAAAAAATTACATTATTTTTTAAAAAACCACTGCCTATGACACAGGTCCTGAGCAGCCAAGCACAGACTGGCCCCTTCCCCGTCAGGCAAGCTGAGGCCCACTGGACCAGGCACTGGCTGAGTCTCCCTGCCGGGCAGCGGGTTGACCAAGCCTCGGTCCAAAAAGAAGCTTCTAGTGCTCAAAGTAGAAAACGGGTTTATTGGGTGACTACTCTCAGTCCCTGGCTGGAGTGGGGGGGAGGGGGCGAAGGGGGGGGGCGGCCAGGTCTGGAGCCCCGCCCCCAACATCCGCATGGAGGCCTCAGCGAGATGGAGTGGGTTCCCGATGGCCCCCAACCACACTTCAGGCCAGAGAATGTCCACGCCCAGCGGCCTCCCCCACGGCCCCTGTCAGGGCCCAGCCTGGAGCAGCCGGTGTCGCTGAGGCTGGAGGCCTCCACTCTGAGAACTGAGGTCTTGTTCCCGTCTTGTCTCCAAAACGCGGGGACCCGCGGTGACTCCGGAGCTCCTCCCTCCGCGGGGCTTGGCCTCCGCAGCAGGTGGGTCCGTGTCTGTGTCCAGGGCCCCACAGCCCAGCCTCGGGTGCCCTCCGGGTGTCTGAGAACCGCAGGAGTCCGGGCTCCCCCAGATCCCACGGTACCAGGGGTGCCCTGCGGCCCGGCTCACGGGTGCTTCCACCGGATGTGCTTCTGCAGCGTGTTCTGCTCCATAAACCGGCGCGGGCAGCGCGGGCACTGGAACGGGCGCTCCCCAGAGTGAACCCGGCTGTGCTGGGCCAGCTCGCCCGCCTCCCGGAACCGGCGCGGGCAGAGCGGGCAGCCGTGGGGCCGCCCCCCGCCGGCCCGATGGATGGAGTGGTGCCGCGCCAGGTGGCTGGCCCGCTTGAAGGCCTTCCCGCAGGTGTCGCACGCGAAGGGCTTCACCTCCGAGTGGGTGATGCTGTGGCGCTGCAGGTAGGACATGTACTCGAAGGCGCGGGAGCACACGGGGCAGCTGTAGCACTTCTTCTGGGCTGAGGTCCCCGCTGGCCCCGGCTGCCTCGGAGCCTCCTCCTCCACCAGCACGGTGTACGGGACGCCCTGCGTGTCAATGAGCAGGTAGTGGTTGGGCCTCGGAGCGGAGGAGGGCGGGGGGCATCCTGCGGAGGAGGAAGGTCCGGGTTCTGGGGACCGGCCTGTCCCAGGGCGCGGGTCCTCCATGGCCTCCGCCTTGGCCAGCGCCCGGGGCTGAGGGCAGGGGGGCGGCAGCACCAGCATCCGGAGGTGGCTGAGGCCTGGCGGGTGGAGAGAGGGGCAGGTTACACGGAGGAGGGAAGCTGGACCCCGGGCTCCATCGTCTCCCCTCTGGTCCCTGCCCAGACTCCTGCATCCTCCAGCTCCTCCAGTCCGTGCGCCCTGGACTCTGCGGGCTGTTAAGGCTCCTAGGGCCCCCTCCTTGGGAAGCCCCTGCTATGGCCGGCCCACCACCCGGGACCCGGCTGCCTCCCCCTCTGTGCGCTCCCCAGGCCACTGGGTGCCCCTCTACTCCGCCGCCCCACCCATCAGACCTCCCGGCCCCTTGGTCCCTTCTCTGCCGCTCCCGATCCCGCACACGCCACCCAGCAGCCCGTCTGCCCCTCTGCACACACCACCCTTCTCAGAGGGGCCACCTCGGGGCCGTCCACCGCGTGGCCACCTCCCTGCACCCCTCTGGCCGCTCCCGCCGGGCTCGCCCGTGCGCGCCCGTCCACCCCGGTCCTCCTAGCCCCGGGGCCACCCGCGCCCGGCGCCGGCCTCTTCGCCAGTTGTGGGCAGAGCCCGCGGAGCAGCCGCCCCGCCCCGCCCCGCTCGCCCGGCCCCGCCCCTCCGCCCGCCGCCGCCTCCCGGCCCCCGTACCCGGTGCAGCAGCCTCTCGAGTCCGGGCGACTCCGGAATCGGCCCGGGCTACCCCCGCGGTGGCAGGCGGCGGCGGCGGCGGGACGGGGGCCTCCGCGGGTCCCCCAGGGGCTGGCGGAGCCGGTAAGGGGACTGCGGGCCGGGGGACAGAGAAGAGCGTCCAGGGGACGGAGGGGAGCGGGGCGCTTGGGCCTCGGGAAACTGCTCCGGCCAGAAACACACGCCGACAGGAAGGTTCCCAGGCGCCTCCGGCCCGGCCTGCAGCGCAACGCGGCGGCCCCGCGCCCCAGACGCAAAGGAGGACTCCACCGGGAAGTGCGGAATGTTTATTGAGAACAGGGTGCGGGCGGGGTGGGAGGGGGATACAGAGGAGCCGTGCGTGTGCTCTTGTCGAGTCTGCCACGCGGGCCACCACTCGCCACTGGAGCAGGACACCAGGGCTCAGAGAAAGTCACTGGCAAAGGCTCCCGCGCACCGCGGGGCGGGCACCGGCCCAGGAGGGGGAGTGGGCAGCGCCTGGGCTCACATCACACAGTCAGGGAGGAAGGGGGGGACGGAGACAGGAATGACGGTTCTCCCTCGGGACAGACAGGGAAACTGAGGCCCGGGGTAAGGCAGTAGCCTCAGCAGCGCCGGGGAGTGTGTGGTTGTGCCGCTGCGTGCGGGTCGGGCGCCGGGGCCCGGCGCCGGGTCTGGACTTAGTGGAGGCTCATGTGCTGCGCCAGCTCCGCGGCGTCCTGGAAGCGGCGCGGGCAGAGCGGGCAGGTGTGCGGCGGGCCGGCGCGGGCGCGGTGCGTGGCGCGGTGCCGGGACAGGTGGCTGGAGCGCTTGAAGGCCTTGCCGCAGGCGCCGCACGTGAAGGGCTTGAGGTCCGAGTGCGACACGCGGTGGCTCTGCAGCCGCAGGGGGCTGGCAAAGACGCGGCCGCACTCCGGGCAGTTGTAGCCCTTGCGAGGCGGGGGCTCCACGGGCGACGGCTCGCGGGGGGGCGGGCTCGGGGGCGGCTCTTCCGGCGGCGCCGTGTACGTGTAGGGGACCCCGTTGGCGTCGATGAGCAGGTGGGCCGGCGTCGGGGGTAGGGGCGCCGCCACCGAGGAGGGCGTGGAAGAAGGGCTTTCTGCCTTGGGGGACGGCGGGTCCATGGCCTCCGGCGAGGAGGAACGAGGGTGGGGCGGCCGCGGGGGCAGCAGCAGCATCTGGAGCGACAACTGGGGGCGACGGAAGGGGGAGAAGTTAGCCTCCCGGCGGACGCGTGCCCCTCTCGTGCTGCACCCCTGCCCCACCTCCGTGCAACAAAGACGCCGCCTGCAGCCGGCTCGCTCGGTGCCACGCCGCTTGGGGACGCCGCCAGCTGAAGGCACGCCCAGGCCCCCACCTGTTCCTGCGGGCCCTCCGCTCAGCCCCGACCCCACAGGGCACCGTCCTGCCATTTCCCTACTCACGACAGCCCGTCTCCGGCCCCGTCTACTCCCCTCTTTGCTTCTGGGCTCCTTTCAGCTCAGGCCCCGGGCCTTCGGGACTGGGGTACAGGGTGCTCGCTCCCTCTTCCTCCCAGCCCCCAAGACCCCCCGGGACCCTGCAGCAGCGCCTCTCGGGCCCCCAGGCCCCCCCTGGCTCTCCATCCCGCCAGGTGCGCTGTAAACCCGTCTCTCACCTTCCTCTCCAGCTGCACCCCCCGAGCCCCACTAACCTAGTTCCCCACTTTCCCCTGCGGCTCCTCTCTTAGCACCTCACGGCCTCCACCCCTCGCCCCACTCCCTACCCATCGGCGGCTCTTCGCCTCTGCGCTTCCAGGACCAGCGGGTGCCGCATCCGCCGACCCCACCGAGGGTCCCGCACACTTTCCCCTCCCCGTCCCGGTCAGCACCCCCGGCCTCGGGAGTCCCTTTCCGGAACTACTCCGCTCAGCCCCCTGCGCGCCCCCTCCTGTGAGAAGCGGGCGTCTCCATGTCTCTGCCCCCAGCCCCGCTATGCCCAGCAGGGGCCTCCACCCCTTCCACGGTGCATTCCGGGGTCCCCTCGCCCCCTCCCGCCGGCTGCGCCTCCGTCCCCCCACCCCCATCCCCCGGTTCCGACCGACGCCCCGCCCCACCCCCACCCGGGAGCGCCAGCCCCCTTCCCCGCCCCGCCCGGCTTTGCGCGGTCCCCGGGCCGGGCCAGGCTCCTCCTCCGTCCCGGCCCCCGTACCCGGTGCGGCGGCCTCTCGGGTCCGGAGGTGCAGGCCGAGGTCCCGGGAGGCCCGGGTTCCCCCTCGCGAGCGCCGGCGGGGACGGGACCAAGACTTCCGGGAGTTCCGCGCCGGCGGCGCCGGCGACGCGAGCGCAGGGGGCGCGGGCGTGGGGGCGCGGGGAGCGGCGGCGTCCCTGGGAAAGGGCGCCGGCTGGGAACGCGCGCTCCGCCACAAAGGTTCCGCCGCCTACTGCCCGCCTTCACCCAGCGCCTGGCCGCGGGGAGGGGAGAGCGGAGGGCGCGGGAAGCACGGAAGCCCGCCCCCCCGCTCCCCGACAGTCCCGACAGGAACCGTCCGGTCGCTGTGACGGTGATCGGTTGATAAACGAGGGTCGGGCGCGGTGAGTCCGCCCGAAGTTCCACTAGGAATGGGCGTGCGCGCCCAAGTTGTTCCCTTTCCACCGGGCGGTCCCCCTGCGCCCCCCGCCCAAACGAGCCCAGGGCGGGACGGACGTGTCTGGGCCAACGGCGAGGCTGAGGTCCAGAAGCCGCCCCCGGTTCTCAGGTGACAGAGCCGTTATTTTCCCACCAGCGTGTGGGGAAACTGAGGCCCAGAGACGGTCAGACATAGCCGATCAGGGCGCCGGGGGCACTTCCCAGTGGGCAGGGAAGCTCGAGGCCCAAGGGATAGCAGCTGCCCCGTCTTGATGGCACCGGGCACAGAGTGCAGAGGTCGGGGAAACCGAGGCAGGGAGGCGGCGTGGGCGGGCGTGCGGAGGTCGCGCCGGGTGCGGGAGCTTTTGGAGACCCGGGGCGCCCGCAGTTAGACCTCCAGCTGCGCCGGGAGGTGACGCGCACGCCGCGGGGTCCCCTGCAGGCGGCGGGGTCCGCGGTTTCGGGGCGGCGCCGCGTGACACCCGGGAAGTGGGGCGGGGGGTGCAGAGGGAGAGAAGAGGCTTATTGTCGGGACCAGCCCTGGAGAGCTTCCCGCGAGGCTGGAACCTGTCAGGTCCGCGCGGTCCAATGGGACAGCCAATCGCCACGTGGCGCTATTGCGCACGGGGGACCTGGAATTTGATTTATCTTCGTTTAAATCTAAAAAGCGCACGTGGCCGCCGTGGCCCGCTTGCTCAGGGGGTAAGGCCTGCAGACTGAAGAGTAGCGGGTTCGATTCCAGCCAAGGGCACCTGCCGGGGATGGGGGCTCCATCCCCAATGTGGGCCGTGCAGGAGGCAGCCAATCAATGGTTCTCTCTCACCATTGATGTTTCTATCTCTCTCCCTTCCTCTCTGAAATAAAAATCTATAATAATAAAAACATAATATGCTAATTAGACCGGACAGCTGAACGACCTTCCAGACATCCTTCTGGATGAAGCCACAGCTGCAAGGGCCGAACCCCTTGCACGAATTTTGTGCATATTTTATAAAAATAAATAAAAAGCTGCAGGTGGCTCCTGCCTGCCTGCCTGCCTGCCTGCCTGCCTGCCTTAGGGGGCTGCTGCAGGCCAAACGGCACCCACAGATTCCTAGACTTCTAGTAAAAGTATACCCCATCTCATGAATGACTTTTATACTGATTATATTTTGAAACAATAGGACTTTGGACCTGTTGGGCTCAGTGAGGAATGTTATTAATGTCCATTTTCCCTGGGCCTTTCCACTGGTTTGGGGTGGCTCGCCTTCAATTTCTACTGGACAGCGCTTTCCTGGAGGTGGGGACAGCGGAGACGCAGGGGTACGCATGGTTTAAAGGGGCAGCGACACCTTCTGTCCACACCAGGGCTGCTGGGCTTGGGCACCATGACGGCCTTTGCTGTGCGGCTGCCCTGTGCCTGCAGGGTGTTGAGCAGCTTCCCTGGCATCTACCCGCCAGATGTGAGTAGCTCCCTCCCAACTCCCCTTCCCTCCTGACAACACATGTGCCATATGCCCCCCCCCAGGGGTTAGCTTTGCTCCTGGACGACCCAGACACCCCCAATGGGACTCTCCCCCCTAGATCCCTTTCTTGACTTTCAGACCCACATACCCCCCCCACCCCCAGGAATAATAACAATGGGCACCTTCCTGAGCCCTTACCATGGTGCCAGCCCTTGCTAACTGCACCACAGCCTCAGAGCAGACCCACCAGGTAGGGGCCGCAAGGTTGCCTGTTGTATAGATGGGGGGGGGGGGGGCCGAGGGGCCAGACAAAGCTTGGCGAGATCATGTGATTGCTCTGTGGTCCAAGCCACATGTCGGGGAGCCGGGAGGGCACCTGCTCCGGCCTGACCCCTGAGTCGGGGCTGGTGACCACTGTCTGCAAGCGCCTCACTTCCAGCCCACGGCTGCCACCGCCCACTGCAAGCCACGGTTTACGGTGACAGCTCCCAGCACCTCTGCCTCCTCCCGTCCCTCTCCCTATGGCAATATGGCAGCATCAGAACACACACACAGCCCTGGCCAGTGTTGCTCAGTAGATAGAGCGTCGGCCTGCGTACTGAATGGTCCCAGGTTCAATTCCGGCCAAGGGCACATGCCTGGATTGCGGGCTCAGTCCCCAGTGGGGAGTGTGCAGGAGGCAGCCGATCAGTGATTCTCTCTCTTCATTGATGTTTTTCTCTCTCTCTCTCTTCCTCTCTGATATCAATAAAAAATAAATAAAAAGTAACACACACACACACACACACACACACACACACAGAAATGGTCATTCCCGCTTTAAAACCCTCCTCCCTGCATTTAGAATAAAACCCAGAGCCCTCAGGCCCCGTGTGAACTGGTCCCCATCACTACCTGGCTGCCCCCCAAACCTCTCCTGTCCCCAGAGACGCCGTGTTTGCTGTTCCCCTCACAGGGCCGGGTCCTTTCCGCTCTGTGTCAGAGGTCAGGTCGGGGACGCCTGCCCTGCCCCCCCCCCCCCCCCCCCCCCCGTGTATTTCCTCCGCTTCCTGTCACCGCTGCGCTGGCCTGGCTTGTTTACTAGTTTCCCGCTTTACTCCCCCCTTCCCGCTCTCCACCAAGGCCCGGCCCAGCTCTGTCCCGGCCAACCTTCCATCCTCAGGACCTGGCAACGTCTCAGAGGGTAGGGGCTTGGCTCAATATTGGTTACATGATGAATGAACGAATGAATGAATGAGTGCAATCACCTCCAACAGTGAAGCATTCCCTCCCTCCTCCCCCCCGCCCCCTTCTTTCCTGGGACAAGATCATGAGGCCGCACCATCCACAGGCGTGCGAGTGCGCGGGACAGAAGGCCTGGCGGGCCCTGGCCCACCTGCCTGGCATTATCCTGAGCTGCTCCAGCCACGGGACGTGTAGGGCAACCCACGGCGGTCAGCATGAGTGACCGCTTGAGCCTGGGGGCACCGTGAGGACGACATGGGTGACCCGGGAGGAACAAAGAACAGGCAGGAACACGGACTTCGGCATATCACTCCCATGTGGCTGCTGACAGGAGGGGCTCATTCACTCCTGCTTTATAGGCGGATATTGGGGCCAGAGAGTGAACGCCCCTTCTCAAAGTCCACCCAGTGCAGAGTTAAAACCCGGGACCCTCAGCCAGTTTGGCTCAGGGGATAGAGCGTCGACCTGTGGACTGAAGGGTCCTGGGTTCAATTCCGGTCAAGGGCACGTATGTCGGTTGCAGGTGCCCTGGCCCTGGTCCGGGTGCATGCAGGAGGCAACCAATAGATGTATCTCTCTCACATCGATGTTTCTCTCTGCCTCTCCCTCTCCCTTCTGCTCCCTCTAAAAACCAATGGAAACATATCCTCAGGTGAGGCTTAACCAAACAATCAAACAAAAACCCTGGGCCCTTGAGACTAAAAGGGACTCAGAGACAGGATATCGCCCTGGGAAGTGTCTCCTGCTTCCGCCCAAGGACTTCCAGCACATTCTGCAGCTGGAGATCGCGCAGTCTTGGGTAGAATGGCCCAGAAAGGAGTGCAGCCTTGTGCATTGGAGCAGCCTAGTTCTTTAACTGACAACCCCCCGGCTGGGAACTGGAGACCCGGGGGGATTGCCGGATCGCTTGCTAAAGACGTCCGTTCTGTGCCCCATCTGTAATGGACTGTCTTCCCTGAGCACCAGCACGTGCTGAGCCAGGTCCCCCGTGATCCTGAGCCACCAGGACAGAGGAGCAGGGACAGGACGCCTGGTGGGTGAGCAGGTGCCGGCGAACACAGCTGGGCTGCCGGAAGGCCTCCTCGCAAACCTCCCGTTGGAGCGAGGTGTTTTTGTGATCGAGGCCCTGGGCCTTGAGACAGGAAGCATTCTGGGAGGCCTGCAGGCACCCAGGGCAGCCATGAACCCAAGGGGAAGGCGCCACTGACTTCCTGGCTGTCCTCTCACGCCCACGGGAATGTGTACGTGTGCCATATGCTCTTGAGGTCAACAAGCAGGAGTTGGCCTTGACTCGGGGCCTGAAGGAGATGAGCCGGCAGGCCAAGAGGGAGGGAGGGGCTAACTGGGGGGAGGGGGCGGGTAGTTTCTTGGGGTAGGAAAACCCTGGTTCTCCAGGATGCAATCACAGTCTCCCTTAAACCAGAGGAGCAGCTGAAGGAAGGTGGGGAGCGGTTGGCCAAGGGCTGAGGTGTCCACAGGACCTGCCTGCACCCCCCGGTCTTTGTTTACCTACGTCATCCTCCTTCCCCTACTCCTTCAGCTCCTCAACTCTCCGGGAAGCTGGGTGTTTCCCGTGGCCTTGTCTGTGCCCAGACTCTAGACTCTACATCACTGCTTCCCCGTGCTCCCAGGACGGGCACCGGTATCTTCATCCATCAACTGGTTCCTACGAGGTATGCTGAGGGCCTGCTCACACCCCTCGCACCCGTGTGGCTCATATATTCCTTTACTGCAGTGGTTCTCAACCTTGGCTGCACATTAGGATCACCTGGGCATCTTTTTAAAATCCTGATTTCTGGGCCCCATCCTCCGGAAATTCTGTTTCTTTGTTATGGGGTGGGGCCACAACATGAGTAACAAAGAAACAGAATTTCCGGAGGATGAGGCCCGGAAATCAGGATTTTAAAAAGATGCCCAGGTGATTCTAATGTGCAGCCGAGGTTGAGAACCACTGCTTTACTGTATTGTCCTCCACCTCCTCTTCCAACCACTAGCAGGTTTTCTCTTTCCTGCATCTCCATTCCACCCCATCAGGGTAACCCTCCTCCCTTCCAAACTCCCCCCATCCCCCCAGAGTTCTGAGTGTCTCTCTCCCCAACGCCAAGATCTCTTCCTTTCAGGCTAGTCCTCTGACACTAAATGTCTCATCCCCTTTGAAGGCAGCCTGTCACCTCAGAGCCTGTATTCAGCCCCCTCCATCTCCTCCCACCATCCCCCTCCAAGTCCATCGCCTCCCCCATCTCCTCCCACCGTCCCCCTCCAAGTCCATCGCCTCCCCCATCTCCTCCTACCATCCCCCTCCAAGTCCATCGCCTCCCCCATCTCCTCCTACCATCCCCCTCCAAGTCCATCGCCTCCCCCATCTCCTCCCACCGTCCCCCTCCAAGTCCATCGCCTCCCCCATCTCCTCCCACCATCCCCCTCCGAGTCCATCGCCTCCCCCATCTCCTCCTACCATCCCCCTCCGAGTCCATCGCCTCCCCCATCTCCTCCCACCGTCCCCCTCCAAGTCCATCGCCTCCCCCATCTCCTCCTACCATCCCCCTCCTAGTCCATCGCCTCCCCCATCTCCTCCTACCATCCCCCTCCAAGTCCATCGCCTCCCCCATCTCCTCCCATCGTCCCTCTCCAAGTCCATCGCCTCCCCATGACCTCTCACCCCTCCAAGTCCATCGCCACCCACCCTCTCTCTCCAAGACCCACCAAGGACTCCCTGGTTTAGGCCCTTCTATGTTCCCGAGGGCTCCTCCTCTTCTGTCCTCCCCATGGTAACCCCCACCCCCACCCCCCCCGTCGGCTCTGCTCTTGGATGCCGACGAGAGCATCGCTCCAAGCTCTCCGAGGGACCTTCCACCTCATGCTTCGCGACCCCTGATCGGGGCATGAGCCTTTCCTTCCCTGTGTTCCCAGGGACACAGGAAGCGGTAGGACCCAACCTTCTGGGCCCTCAGGCTGCGACCCGCAAAAAAAGACGGAAGGTGTTCACGCGAAAGCCATTCGGCCAGAAACACACTCTTGAAGGAACAGTTCCGAGAGCTTCTAGTTCCGCAGACCTGAATCTCAGTCGTTCTGTGCAACAGATCCTCGTTCAGTGTCTCCTATATGCCAGCTTCTGGGGCTAAGAGGGGAAGCGACCCAGACCCAAATCGCCCCTGCCTTCCTTCCCCTTAGAAGCGACAGGTCGTGTTTTTATCGGGTACGTGCTGCAACTAGGAACTCGCCTAGGCCTCCTGGGGGCGACAAAGACCAACATATGTATGGAAATGTCACCTGGGAGAAACAGGTGGGGAAAACACAACTAGAACACTGACATTCGGAAACGCATGGATATGTCCCGCATCACGAAAGAATGTTGTACAGGTCGGTTCCAAAGGAGAAGGTCCTTTGGTGTCTCAAACTCAACGGAGGCCCATGAAGCGAATGAAGCTTACGCTTCGGAGGCCCCTCATTTGCACAAGTCTTTGCCTGGGAAAGGAGCGTGGACAATTCAGAGCAGCTAAGATTAGCAACTGCTCAGCACCAATCAGGAAGAATATCTGCACCCTATGTTCATAGCAGCGGCATTTACAATAGCTAACATCTGGAAACAGCCCAAGCGCCCATCAGTAGACAAGTGGATAAAAATATCCCATTATTACACAATGGGATTCTATGTGGCAGATAAGAAGAAGAAGAAGAAGAAGAAGAAGAAGAAGAAGAAGAAGAAGAAGGAGAAGGAGAAGGAGAAGGAGAAGGAGAAGGAGAAGGAGAAGGAGAAGGAGAAGGAGAAGAAGAGAAGAAGAGAGAAGAGAAGAAGAAGAAGGAGAAGGAGAAGGAGAAGGAGAAGAAGAAGAGAAGAAGAAGAAGAAGAAGAAGAAGAAAGAAGAAGAAGAAGGAGAATCTCTTACTCTTTGCAATAGCATGGATGGACCTGGAGATTTTTTTTTAATATTTTTTATTGATTTCAGAGAGAGAAACGGAGAGGGAAAGAGTGATAGAAACATCAATGATGAGATAGAATCATCGATCGGCTGCCTCCTGCATGCCCCCCACTGGGGATGGAGCCCACAACCCAGACATGTGCCCTGACCTGGAATCAAACTGTGACCTTCTGGTCAATGGGTCACAGAGCCACGCCGGCCAGGCATGGAGATGATTAAGCTAAGTGAAATAAGCTCGTCAGAGAAAGACAAATACCATATGCTCTCACTTATATGTGGAATCTAACGAACAAAATAAACTAAAGAACAAAACTGGTCCAGAGGCCTGGATGCATAGAACAGACTGACAGATCTCAGAGGGGAAGGGATGGGGGGCGGGAAGGGAAAAGATTAACCAAAGAACATATATGCATATATGCATAACACATGGACACAGACAATAGTGTGATGAAGGTCTCAGGTAGGACAGGACCTGAGTGGAGGGGGCAAAAGGGAGGCAATGGGGGACATCGGTAATACTGTCAATAATAAAAAACTTGTCACATCTAACCTAGAAAAAAACAATTATCAACTGCTAAAAAAAAAAAAAAAAAAAAAGTTTACAATGCCCACACCAGATACATACAGGGCTAATGGCACTGCTAAGGGCCCTTGAAAAAAAACCAATGTTGAAATCAGAAAATAATGTAATCCAGCCTAGCTTAGGTTCATCTTTATACCAACACAGCCATAAACTAAGCTTTTAAATATATCTCTTGGAAACAAAGGGCCCAGCCTATGAGGGCAGAACTGCCAGGGCCCGTGAAAGCACTGGAGATAGTGACCAATGCCATATCGCTTGATAAATGTAGCGAAGTAAGAAAGTCACGCGTGGGAAAGAGAGACAGAACATGCAAACTCTGATAACCTCAGGTGACGGAGGGAGGAGAATGGGTGGGGTACACGGTGGGCTTAGATTGCATCTGTAATGCTGTATATTTTAAGGTTATTAGTGAGGAGAGGGAGTTGTTTATTCTGAATACTTTTGTATACAGGAGTAGTTCATCCTATATAATAAAAGGCTAATATGCAAATTGTCCCCTCTGGTGTTTGATGGGTTGCTATGATGGGTGCTGACCACCAGGGGGCAGTGCGGAACATGGGGGGCTACCAGTGAAGGCAGAGTTGAAGGAGTGAGGGAAGGAAGAGGTGAGGAACCTGATCTGCCCTGATCGCAGGCCAGGCCTAGGGACCCTACCCGTGCACTGGACCTCTAGTAATAAGATAAATATAAATAAAAGACTCCCTTTGTGCGCTAGTCAAGATAGAATAGGTTATGCTGCAAACAGCCCCAAAACTCGGTGGCTTGACACAACAACATGTGTGTTAATGCTACATCTCCAAGGAAGCCCGGGTTGTTCACTGCAGATCCTCCAGGACTCGGCTGACCGGAAACTTAAACACATTGTGGACCAGTAGTTTTATTGCTAACTTTGCCCAGTGGCCAGATAAGTTTCTATTTGAACGAGTACAAAAAACGTTTTATATAAATGTTAAAGGCACCCTTTAAAATTAAATACCCATTGCATTTTGAAGTTATTTATTACATGTTCTTACAAACTATCTTTTTAAAGTATGATACTTTGTAAAACATTGTGTAATATGAAGCGAGAATTCTCGTTGTCTGTCTGCAATGTATTAACTTCAGCCAGCCGATCCCCAAGCAAAGAAGGGCAGGAACCCAGGAACCGGACCTGGTGACTGCCGGCTGGCTCTCACTTTGAACTTTCACTAACTGCTCATTGGCAAACACACACACACACACACACACACACACACACACACACGACCACGCCTATCTGCAAAGGAGAGTGCAATCTTATCATGTTCCCAGAAGGAGGAGAAACAGGGAATTTGGGAATGGCTGTCCTATACTTTCCTTCCACAAAAACCGTGTAGGGGTGCCCCCAAGGTCTTTCCCGTCTCCTTTCCCACTGGGTTCTCACAGCACCCGACAGTTTCACACGCGAGCAGATGTGCACGTGGCCCAGAGAAGTGTGGCAACTGCTCCGAGGTCACAGCCAGGCCACGAAGGAGTACATGGGTGACAGAGAGGCCAGCCCTGTCCCAGGTGCTGCCGAAACGCCTGTCTTTTCCCAGGCGTCACACCAGCCTGCGGCTCTGAGCTGCAGCCCCGCCCACCAGCGCTGCTGTTTGCGGAATCCCTTTCTGTAAACGGATCTAAATATCCTTCCGTTCGTACACTGGGCTTCACTGCGCGATCCCGAGCCACGCAGAGCAGGCGATGACAAAAGCCTGCCATGGAAACACCAGCAAAGGTTACTAAATTCTGGCGAGGGCCAGTTGACAGCCAGATCTTATTAAGCTGGTTAAAAGGGGAAACCCTACGCCGGCCTGTGTGGCTCAGTGGTTGAGCGTGGACCTATGAACCAGGAGGTCACGGTTGGATTCCAGGTCAAGGGCACACGCCAGGGTTGCAGGCTCCATCCCCAGTGTGGTGCGCCCGGGAGGCTGCCGATCAGTGATTCTCTCTCATTATTGATGTTTCTATCCCCCTCCCTCTCCCTTCCTCTCTGAAATCAATAAAAATATTTTCTAAAGAGAAATTCGCAGTCCCCCAGCGTCCCACGCGGGCAGTCTCCGTGTGTGTGGTGGGGGGCGGGGGATGGGGGTGAGGTGACAGGTAGGGCTACTCAGGCTACCTGAAAGCCCCGCCCACCCCAGGGCGCCTGCGCGGTGGCTATGACGCCGGCGCGAGCCACACCCCCTTCCAGGGCGACTGAAGGCCAGGGGGGCGGGGCCTGGGCACAAGATGGCCGCGGAGCGCCCGGAGCCCCCGAGTCCGAGCTCAGCGGCCCGGGAGCCGCGCTCCCCGGAGCTGCCAGACCTGGTGCGAACGAGAAGGGGACCGGGGCGAGGGCTCCGGGCGGGAGGAGGCCGCAGGGCAGGGGGCGGGGCCGGGGCGGGGCCTCTGAGGCTGGGCGGGGGAGGTACTTAGAGCCGTGGCCTGGGGGCGGGGTTTCTCGGGTTGTGATGGGGGCGTGGCCTGTGGCGGAGCCTATGGTGGCGTTGGGGCGGGGTTTACTGGGGCGGGGCCTGGGGAGCCTCTGGGCGGTGGATGGGTCCAGGTATTGAACTTGTCAAGTTAGGGGGCGGAGCCTTCAGAGGGGCGGGGCCTCCACGAGACTGTGGAGCTAGCGGGCTGGGGTGGCAGGCTGGGAAGGTGATCTTGGGGCACCCACGTTGGCGTGGGGGTGTGATGCTCTGTAAGGGCCTGGGTGATGCGTCTCGCATTCCCAAGGGAGGGTTTTTGAGGGAGAAATCCCCGCTCCAGGTGGCTTTGAGGCCACTCTCAAGTTCCCCCACTCGGGGCTGGAGAGCGAGGACACTCATTCATTCATTCAACAAACATTGGCTGAACTGTTTACCTGGGGGCTCAGTGGATGGGTGGATGAGGAGGCGGGTGAGGACGCTGCTCGCCTGCAGCTTGCAGTCTGGTAGGGGAGAGAGGCATTGAGGAGGTGGATTGTGTAGAGTTCCAGAAAGGAAATAAAGACGGAGTGGGGGGTGGGAGAGCTAAATTTAGACGAGAGCAGTCAGCTGTGTGCCGGCTGATATTTACACCCGGCCCGCGAGATAAGCAGGGGCAGGTGGCAGCCGATATTCCTCGGCGGTCTGGGATTTTTCAGGGCAGCTGGAGCCACGGAGCGTTTTGAGTGGGAAAATGACTTGATCTGATTTCCATTTTCTAAAGGTCACTCGGGCTGCTGGCGAGATGGGCTACCAGGAGCGGGCCCAGCACTGAGGCCCTTTCAGGAGCCTTTCTCAGTCACGGCCGGACATGGCTGCGTTTAACTGGAGGGGCGGAGACACATGGCCGGCTCATGGTCTGGCCGGGAGGGGAAGTCTTGATGGGGCTAGAGCAGGACCTAGAATGCAGGGGGTACAAAGGAGATGAGGTTTTACATAAGCGGGGCGTGTTGGGGAGGCCTTGGGGCAGGGTCCACAGGCTCCTCTCTTCTCCCCCCACCCCCACCCCAGGTCCTGGTGCCCGATGACAGCAGCCCCGCCACGCCCCCGCCTGACCTCATTGAGATCCAGGTGGTGAAGGTGACGGACACCACCCTGGTGCCCGAGCCCCCGGAGCCAGGCTCTCTTCACTGTGCCTTGTGCCCGGCTGCCTTCCGTCTGGTCTCCGAGCTGCTGTTCCACGAACACGGCCACCTGGCCGGGGCCGAGGCCGGCGGGCAGGGTGCGGACCCCAGCCGGTGTCACGTGTGTGGCCACAGCTGCCCGGGCCCCGCCAGCCTCCGCGCCCACTACAGCCTGCACACGGGAGAGCGCCCTTACCGCTGCCCGCTCTGTCCCCGCGCCTTCAGGGCTCTGGCGGCCCTGTTGCGGCACCAGCACCGGCACGGGGCGGAGCCCGGGACCTCTGAGAGGCCCACCGAGGCGGCAGCGGCTCGGGGACAGGGGCCCGGGGTGCCCCCGGAGCGGTCCGAGGTGGTGATGGCGGCGGCGGCGGCGGGCGCGGCCGTGGGGAAGCCGTTCGCCTGCAGGTTCTGCGCCAAGCCCTTCCGCCGCTCCTCGGACATGCGCGACCACGAGCGGGTGCACACGGGCGAGCGGCCCTACCACTGCGGCGTCTGTGGCAAGGGCTTCACGCAGTCCTCGGTGCTGAGCGGCCACGCCCGCATCCACACGGGCGAGCGCCCCTTCCGCTGCGCGCTCTGCGCCCGCACTTTCAACAACTCGTCCAACTTCCGCAAGCACCAGCGCACGCACTTCCACGGCCCGGGGCCCGGGCCCAGAGACGCCGGGAGCCGGCTGGCGGCGGGGGCCGAGGGGCCGGGGAGTGGGTGTGGGGCAGGAAACGCTCGGGAAGAGGGGCGTGGGGAGACAGCGACCATGAAGGTGAAGGTCGACCAGTAGGCTGGTCACCATGGGCGGTAGGGGGCAGGTTGCAGGGGAGGGGTCGGGCGGGACAAGGAGGCAGCTGACAGAAGAGGGGAGGTTGGGGCAGAGCAGAGGGACAGCCACGTTCCGGGCTCCCACAAGCCCACGGGGCAGCTCAGAGTCAGAGAAAGGCACCAACGCAGCCCATTGGTTGTCCAGCTAAATGCAAGGAACACGGGCTGAACGTCTGTCCCTTCTGCCTGCTTGTTGTGCAAGACAGAGTCTGCATCCTACGCAGGCGGAGCCAGGGCTGAGGGGATGGGCAGGTCCGGGGTCTATCCAAGTGTCCCTGGCCAGCCCTTCATCGCTGAACCCTCAACTGTCTTGGGGCCGAGGGGGGACCAGGATGGAATCCTTTGCCTACCTCACTGGTTGCACTGAACATGGGAGATGCCTGTCGGGTTCTCCATTGAGACTGGAATCCCATCACCTCAAGCCAGGGGCCCCCAAGTCATTGACTAGAGCACTTGAACCTCCAGAATTCAGCCTGACCGACCGTGAGGATCTCGACTCCAAGAGCTGCTGTCCCTGTCCCCATGGTCCCCCCTTAACCCACCAGACTCCTCTTCTGAGGCAACTGAAATCCAGGCAGCAAACGACACCTCGCCCCAGCTCCCAGAGCGTTAGTCTCAGCCCACCCCCACCCAGCTCTACGGAAAGCCTCAGGGTTCCCTAATCTCCACTCCCGATCTGAAGCAAACAGCTTACTGCCTGCCCAGCTACCCCAAGGTCAGTGGATGGCCAGTGCGTGGCAGCTGTGCAATGAAATGGGGCAAGGGAAGGACTTGGGAGCTGGAGGTGGGTGGCCTCCAGTCCAATCCTATTAAAGGGCTTTCGGAAGGACTGCTCTAGGTCAGTCTTGTGTTTGGGTTGTCTGCGCGGGGGGCTGGGGGTCAAGGGGCCACACTATGGTATTGCCACCAACAGGGGACTGCAGCACACCCTTCTCCAAACCTTAGCACGGGGTGGACAGTGTCTGGCTATGTAGAGGCAGTGTGTGGTGTAGCTATGGGAGCGGGGCCAGGGGTGGTTGGCAGATGAAGGGACCCCTCTGATCAGTATTAAGGAAGGAGAGCCCGGGTTTGCTCACACTCCTGCTCCCCCAGCACTCCCCAGGAGAGAGGAGGTGCCCCGTCATAACGTGAACACAACTTTCTGTTTCCCCCAAAGAAATGCCTGCATTTCCTATCTCCCGACGCCAGGGTAGAAACCTGGGCCTGTTGCTTGAGCCTTCGCCCCTCACCCGCTTATCTAATCCCTTTTCAATGTCCTGCTCCCGAGCCAGTGAAATTTCTTTGGGACCTGAATGCTCCTTTGCACCATCACTACTCGTAGACCAAGCCAATGAGGCCTCACCTAGGGATAATGGTGCAGCTGCCCAGCCTCTGGGCCCCGCCTCCATTCTCCATCCCACAGCCACGTGCCTCCTGCAGAACCACAGATCCCACCTGGTCTCCAGCCCACAGACCCTCGCGGCTTTGAGAAGGGGTCGTAAACCTAGGTGCCTGCTGGGGCCGAGGGAAATGAAGGTGGCGGGTTCCAGGGGAAATATGGAGACTGGCACTGGGGCTCAGAGTTGGGGTTGGGGGAGTGGGGCCTGGTGACAGATTGGAGAATGGGTGCCCCATCTGCATGGCTACTGCGCTGAAGGAGGCTGGCTGGGCCAAAAGCGTCTACATTTTCCAGCAGTTCATGTTATGTAAAATGTTTTGATTTTCAAATGTTGGTAACCAAGTCCACAATTTTGGGTGTTTTTCTTTGTTTTCAATCTATTGTTATTGATTTCAGAGAGGAAGGGAGAGGGAGAGATAGAAACATCAATGATGAGAATCATTGATCGGCTGCCTCCTGGACCGAGCCCACAACCCATGTGCCTGACCAGGAATCGAACCATGACCTCCTGATTCACAGCCACTGAGCCACGCTGTAGGGCCGTTTCTTGTTTGTATGCACAGGCTAATCGGACTGTGTCAGGGGCTGGGATCAGCCTGGCAGCCGCCAGCTTCCAGAGTCTGGGGTCACCCGAGCTCCTTCAGGATCACCTTCCCGCACCCCAACCCTCCCATCTGTTCTAATCTGTTTGAAACGCTCCAGAATAGCTAGGTTTGGCCAGACACACTAAGCCCTCCCCCAGGCACCCTTGGCCCGCGTGACCTGGCTTTATGTCATGGCTCAGGAGTCACTTTCTCCTCTGGGAAGCTGGTTTGGCCCTTGAGTCTGTAAGGTGACTCCTCCGTGCTCCCTCAGCCCGTGTCTGTTTCAGGGTGCTGCTCCACATCCGGGGACTTCTGAGCCTGGGACACTGGGTCTTCAGCATTACAGCGTGGTGGCCACACTGGGTGGCC
This sequence comes from Myotis myotis, assembly GCF_014108235.1. NCBI lineage: Eukaryota > Metazoa > Chordata > Mammalia > Chiroptera > Vespertilionidae > Myotis > Myotis myotis. Next base: position 1,563,033 of record NW_023416349.1, on the reverse strand, counting down.
GCCTTCCGGGGTGTGTGTGTGTTGGGGCGGGGGGGCGGTGACAAGCTAGACTGTGTCTTCGTCCCACACCGAGGCATGTGGGACTGCAGGGCCGGCTCTGGCCCGACCCCGCCAGGTGCCCTTGGAGCCTTCCTTCTCCAGGACCTCAGCCTCCTCTTCTGACAAATAGGGTCAAACGTTGCACATCTCTCACTCTTCTGAGAACCCACAGGAGGGCTTGAAGGGCTTTAGGAACGCCCCCAAATTATCCCGGAGGCAGGCGCTCTGAGCAACCTGTGACTCCACATGAGGCCAGAACACACACTGGCCGGCCAGGACTTTCCTTCCGTCTCTCTCCCCGACCAGGGGCGTGTTTCCCGGTGCCCAGCGAAGCGCGGCGGGCGGGGCTTCGGGCACTGCTGGCTGTGAACAGATGCGATGGCCCCTTGAAGGGGAAGGAGTCTGGGCACGCTGGCATTCCCGACAGCAGACTTACCTGTCCTGGACGTGGTGATCACTCAGCCATACCAAGGGGTGAGGAAAGGCAGAGGGCACAGGGCGGGGTGAAGGATGTGGGAGAATCAAAATCCCGGGGAAGCGAGTGTCCTCACCCTTCCCTTTGCCAGCACTTGCCCCAGCCCCTGAGGCAAGGAAGGACTCCACCGCCGCCCTGGTGATACGTTTATTATCTCTGCTCTGTACAAGCCGCGTCTGCCACCCCGCCCCCCACCCCACAATCCGAAAGGGCCCCCAGGCCCCCTGCGCCCTCCCCACTCCGCTCAAATCCCACTGTCCAGCCGGAAACCAAGGGAAGGGGAAGGGCAGCTCCTGCCCGTCTCCCCCCGAGCGTGTGGGGGACAGAGCGCTGCTGGGCGGGCTGATGGGGGTTACAAAACGGGTCAGACAGAGGATCAAGTTCAGTGTCAGATGGGATGGGAGGAGGGCCAGAGGGGTCCAGGGTGGGAGTGACTCAGCCTGGGGTTTGTACAGCACGGCCTGGAAGGAGGCCAGGCTGCCTTAAGTTCTGAAGGATGGAGGGAGAAACAGCGCGGAGGGGGCAGTCTGACCGGCGGCCGGGGAGGAGCGCGCCTGGAAGGGGACATCTGAGTGCAGTGGCACCTGGGAAGCCACCCAGGTCAGGCCTCCTTCCCCGCCAAGGTGCCGGCCCCTGCTCCAGGCCCCGCCAGACCCTCGGCCTTGTGCGCCAGGCGGTGTTTTTTGAGGCCGTAGGTGTTGGAGAAGCCCTCGCCGCAGGAGGAGCAGCGGAAGGGCCTGCCGCCCTGGTGGGCCGCCAGGTGCTTGCGGAAGTAGCCGGGATCCTTGAAGGCCTTGAGGCAGGCGGGGCAGCGCAGCTCCGGCCGCGGGGGCTCGTGCGCCCGCTGGTGGCGCAGCACCGAGCTCAGGTAGAAGAAGCCCTTGCCGCAGTGCTCGCAGCGGTAGGCGCGCTCGCCCAGGTGCAGCCGCTGGTGCTCCAGCAGGTTGGAGCGGTAGCGGAAGGTCTTGCCGCAGGCCCCGCAGCGCTGCGGGCGCGCCACGGCGTGCAGCCGCCGGTGCTCCGCCAGGCTGGACGACTGCGCGAAGCGCTTGGCGCACACGCCGCACTTGAAGGCCCGCTCGCCCGTGTGCACCACGCGGTGCTGCCGCAGGTACCAGGAGCGCAGGAAGCCTCGGCCGCACACGCCACACCGGTAGGGCCGCTGCTCCGTGTGGCAGCGCTGGTGGCGCATCAGCAGGGCCGCCTCCCAGAAGCGCTTGCCGCACACCGGGCAGCGGAAGCCGCGCTTCTGCCGGTGGCTGCGCCGGTGCAGGAGCAGGTCGTAGGCGCCAGCGAAGCTCTGGCCGCAGAGCCCGCAGCCCAGGGTCCGCCGCACCAGGTGCACGTACTTGTGAGTGACTAGCCCCAGGAAGTGCTTGAAGCTCTGGCCGCAAGTGGCACAGCTGAAGCGCTCGGGGCCGGAGCTGGCGCCCCCCGCGCCCCCGGCCCCCGCCGTGCTGCCAGCGTCATCGCCCCCGGACACCCCTGCCAGCGCCGCCACGGCCGCCCCCACCTCCCCGGCCAGCCCGTTGTCCAGCATGCTGGCTGCCTCGACGGCGCCGCCAGGGCCGTCCGCGGGCTGCTGGCCGCTGGCCGCCGGCGGGAGCAGGCGCTCGGGGGCGGCCTGGTGGACCAGCTTGTGCCACATGAGGTTCTCGATGAAGCCGAAGGTCTTGCCGCAGGCGTCGCAGCCGTAGGGCTTCTCCGTCATGTGGGCTTCTTTGTGGCTCATGACGTGGAAGAGATCGGGGAAGTGCTCGCCGCAGTCCGAGCAGGCGTAGCTCAGGCCCTCGGCGGCCCCCGCGGCCGCGGCCCCAGAGCCCGGGCCGCAGGCCCCCGGCGCGCCCTGGGTGGTGGGGAGGCCGGCGGCCCCGGCCAGGGCGCAGGGCAGCTGCAGCCGGTGCACCTGGCGGTGGCGCGTCAGGCTCTGCGGGTAGCCGAACACCTTGCCGCAGAGCTCGCACTTGTAGGGGCGCTCGCGGGTGTGCACCACGTGGTGCTTGCTCAGGTGGAAGGACTCGCGGAAGCGCTTCCCGCACACGGGGCACTGGTGCGGCTTCTCGCCCGTGTGGATGCGCTCGTGGCGCTTCAGGGTCTCGCGGCGCCCGAAGCCGCGCCCGCAGATGCCGCAGCAGAAGGTCTTTCCGGGGCCGCCGGCGGCCGCGCCACCCGCCCCACTGGTCCCCGCGCCCAGCAGCAGGGGGTGCGCGCCCAGGAGCGGCACGGGCACGGCCCCGTACACCACGGCCGCCGCGGCCGCCGCCGCCTTCTCGGTGTCGGTGGCGGGGGCGTCGGGGGGCAGCAGGTAGGGGCCCGGGGGGAAGGCGGGCGCGGGCTGCGAGACGGCGGCCGCCGCGTCCTTGGGCGCATCCGCCACCCCGCCGGGGGCGACGGGCGGCGCGTGCGCGGCCTTGTGGCGGAGCAGGCTCTGCGGCGCCGAGTAGGACTTGCCGCACAGGTCGCAGGGGTACACGGGCCGGGGCCCCGCCGCGCCCGCGTGCGCCGCCTGGTGCTTGAGCAGGTAGGCGGCGTCGCGGAAGGCCTTGCCGCACACCCCGCAGGGCAGGCGCAGCAGGTCGGCCGAGTGCGTCTTCACGTGGCGCTTGAGGCTCTCCCGGCGGTTGAAGCTCTTGTTGCACACGGTGCACGAGAAGGGCTTCTCCCCGGTGTGGATGATCTGGTGCTGGTGCAGGTGGCTGGGCTTCTTGAACACTTTCCAGCAGAGCGGGCAGGCGAAGGGGCCCTCGCCGCCACCCGCAGCCGGCGGGGGAGGGGGCGCCCCCACGCTCGCCGGGGCGCCGGGGACTGCGTTTCCGTCCACGGAGGCGGCGGCGGCAGCGGCGGCGGCGGCGGGGGCGGCGGGTGCAGGCGGAGGGCCAGCAGGGATCGAGGGGGGGACGCCGGCGGCGGGGGGAGCCGGCAGACCCAAGGGCGGAAGGGCCACCCCTGGCTGCGGTGGGACCCCGGTGGCGGGCGGGGCGTCCTTGTGGCAGCGGCGGTGGCGGATGAGGCTGGAGACGTGGTTGTAGGTGCGGCCGCAGACGCCGCACTCGTAGGGCCGCTCGCCCGAGTGGACCAGCATGTGCTGCACCAGGTGCGAGGACTGCTTGAAGGACTTCTGGCACACGCCGCACGGGAAGCGCCGCTCCATCAGGTACTTCAGCCTCCGGAAGTAGCCCTTGTCGTCCTTGGTGGGGTCGCAGGGCGCCCCCGCGACGGGTCCCGGCGGGGTCTGTGCCGGGGCGGGGAGCGGGCCGGGGGTCCCGGTGGCCGTGGCCAGCCCAGGCGTCACCCCTGGCCCCGAGGCGGGTCCTCCCCGTTTCAGGTTCCCAAACAGGTGCTGGTGTCCCGAGAGGTCCACGATGCCCCACTGCGGGGCGGGGAAGGCAGCGTCAAAGAGGGGGGGCGGGGGCGCCCCGAAGGCGGGCGGCAGGGGCGGGTCAGGCTTCTTGGCTTGGGAGGAGGTCGAGGAGGAGGAAGAGGAGGAGGAGGACGAGGAGGAGGAGGAGGAAGGCGTCTCGGCCTTGGGCTTGAAGGCAGCCTGGGGCGGGTAGTCGTACTGGGGCGGCGGGGGCTGTGGCGGGGGCTGCGGCGGGGGCCCCGGGGTGCAGGGCAGGGCGGCCACCGCCTTGGCGTGCTCCCCGTACAGCTCCATGGGCTCGAAGCGCTGGTGGTTGAGGAACTCCAGGAAGTCAAAGGGGTAGCTCTGGAAGTGCACCCCGTCCTCGCCCCCGATGCCTCCGCCCCCCGCGCCGCTGCCGGCCGCGTTGGCCTCCATCTCAGCCGGGTCGGGGATGCGAGACCTTTCGGAGAAAAGGGTGCAGCTGAGCAAGCAGGCAGGGGCGCCATCTCCACCCTGAGGCTCACACCCACCCCGTCTTCTCCGCGGCCTCACACACCTCCCTCTGCCCCCCTCACCCTGATCCCCAGTACTGCCCAGACCCGCATTCTCCCAGCACCTCTGGTCTCAATCCGCTTTGCAAACACTCAGGCCTCTGCTCTGTCCCAGCCCGCCCCGCCCCCCTGGCCAGTCCTCCGTCCTCAGTCCCCTGTCCTCAGTCCCCTCTGGTTCTGTCCAATCATAACCATCCTTACTATCAGAGTGGTTGAGGGGTGGCCTCCGGAGCCAGACTTGAACCTAAGCTGTGTGACCAGGGCAATTCCCGAACCTCTCTGTGCCTGGATTTCCTCATCCGCAGGTGAAGGTGACAAAGCGCAGCCCCACTTCCCGGGGCTGCTGGGAGGACCCAAGAACTAACATAGCCACAGCCCTCAGCGCTGGTCCCGGCAACTGGGAGGCAGTACAGTGTCATCGCTGTCACTACTGGTGGGACAGAGTCAGCACAAACCCAGAGAACCGGGTTGAAGACAGTGCCAGGCAAGCAGGAGACAGCAGGGGGCTGGCAGAGAGGGAGGGCAGCCTGGCACCGCGGGAAACACAGCAGAAGAGGGGTTCGGGTCCCATCTCCTCCCCACATGCTCCCCACTTCTGAAGGGACGGTGGCCCTAGAGTGCGGGGGCACTAGGGGGCTGACACAGCACTGCCTGGCAGGGCGCACTGGCTCCCCAGAGCTGTTTGTACCTTCAGTGACGTCACTGACTGGGGCAGAGCCTGCGGCAGTGGCTCAGAGAGCCCCTTCCTGCCCCCTCCAGGTGGAGGCCATTCTCTGGGCACCTCCTTTACATGACTTCATGCCAGACTGCGGCCGTCCATGTCTGCCTTCCCCCCTCCCCCCCACTCAGCTCCTACAATTGATCACTGAGCCTCCACCCCACCTCCACCAAGTCAGGGCGAGCCAGCAGGACAAAGCTCCCAGGCTCTGGCCAGCTTCTCGGCCACCGACCTGCGCTGGGGCCTGGCTCTGAGCCTTAGCCCGGGGTAGGAGTCAGTGGTCCCACCAAGGGCAGGGCCTGACCATCCATCCGCTGGCTCTCCCCCCTCAGGTGAAAGGTGAGTACCTCCCCCCCCCCCCAGGTGGTATTTTTAGCCACCAGCTCTGGGTGTCCTTGGAGGAGACCCAACATCCCATGTCCTTCACACCCTCTGGTTCGCCTCATCTCCGGAAGGAGCAAAGGCGTGGCTGGTGTGGAAGCAGCAGCCTGGGGTGGAACCTCAGTGGGGAGACAGGGCTGGAGTGGCAGGTGGGCGCAGAGGAAGCAGGGGGTGGAGGGGTGCAGAGAGAAGGGGAGGGGAGGGGTCTTGGGGAAGAAGCCCTGCCGGGCTCACCTCCATCGGAGTGCCTTACTAACAGCTACGCTGACTGGCACTTCCTGCAGGCCCCGCCCTACTGAGCAAGGGTGCAGGGGAACTCACTGAACCCCCACACTCTGCAGGACTATGGCACGGGGACCACGTTGTCCCCACCGGACAAATGAGAAGACAAGGCAGAGAGAGGTCAAATGCCTTGTCCAAGTCACAGAGTGAGTCTGTGACTCGACCCACTCCCTCCTCCAGTAGGATTGGTTCCTGAGGTGGAGGAAGTTAGGGGTGGAACAGGGGAGAGGGGGTAGAGGCCCTCTTATTTGGGGGTGTTCTCTGGATTACCTGGGAGAGGGAGGTGGTCGCCATCCTGAGCAGACAGAACAGTGATGTGGTGAGCCTGTGCCCTCTGCCCCATGTCTCAGGGCTCTCTCCTGCCTCTGTCAGGTCTCTGCTCGGATGTCACCTCCACCTCAGCACTTGCTTTCTAGCCCCTTGTCCCGCTGCATTTTATCATCATGGTCATTGCCACTGATTTACTGTGTCTATTTCATTTGCCGTGTGTTTCCTGTCTGGCCTTCACACATAACAGCAAGGACTGGCCTGCCTTGTTCGCCACTGTGCCCTGGCACCTGGCACAGTGCCTGGCAGTGTGGGTGCTCCATAAATATCTGCTGATTTGTGGGAATGAAACAGCACCCTCCTAAGTCACCAGTGGATCCATGAAGAAATCACTAGGAAGTTAGGTGCATGGAAACACAACATACTTAGGGGATGCAGCTAAAGCAGTGCTCAGAGGTAAATTTATAGCTGTAAATGCCTCTATTGATAAATATTTGTTGAATGAGTGAAAGGGTGAGACTAAGGTGACCAGAATTCCCTCATAAAGGGAGGGGAACATTTAGCAGCATCTGAGCTGACATTGAGGTGGGTCCCCAGGAGAAGGAATCAAGGGATGGTGATGTTCTGAGGGCAAGTGGGCAGATGTTGAAGGGCTTCAGGTCAAAGAGGAGCAGGGGGTGTTCCTGGGGGGACAGAACTGATGAGGCTCATGATTATTCCACTGGGAAATAAGAGACATTTCCACTTCCAGGGCACCCAAGAGTTTCCTTCCTTCCTTCCTTCTTTTCCATGGAGACTTATTTATTTTGTTAATCCTCACCCAAGGATATTTTTCCATCAATTTTTAGAGAGAGTGGAAGGCAGGGGGAGAGACACACAGAGAGAAACATCGATGTGAGAGAGACACATCAATTGGCTGCCTCCTGCACTCTCCCGACCAGCGCCCAGAATCGAGCCTACAACTGAAGTATATGCCCTTGTCCAGAACTGAACCGGGACCCTTGGGTCTGCGGGCTGACACTCTATCCACTGAGCCAACCCAGCCCGGGCACGTTGGTGACTTTCTAAGGGGAGATGTATCCGGGGAGGGTTTCCTGCAGAGGGATGATGAGGGAAGGGTCTCAAGAGGCAGTAGTTCCATGGCAACCAGTCAGTCACACAGCTCATGTTTATTGTTTGACCGGATTGATAGGAACCATCACCTGGATATATCACAATAGTCCCATGCCGTTACTGGTCCCACTTCATAAGTGGGGAAACTGAGGAACGGGGAGTGGTTCCCATGGTCGGACAGCCAGTCTAGGGGAAAGCAGGTTGGGATTCCCAGTCTCTTTGATGCCAAGACGTGTGGGCCACTCCCCTGCAACAAGCTGCCTCATGCTACCGTACTAGTTTCATACAGTAATGGAAATGGTAGCATCTAGTACAGGGACGGCGAACCTTCTGAGCTCGGCGAGTCAGCATTTGGAAAAACCCTAACTTAACTCTGGTGCCGTGTCACCTATAGAAATTTTTTGATATTCGCAACCATAGCAAAACAAAGACTTATATTTTTGATATTTATTTTATATATTTAAATGCCACTGAACAAAGAAAAATCAACCAAAAAAATGAGTTCGCGTGTCACCTCTGACACGCGTGTCATAGGTTCGCCATCACTGAGTAGCATGTTATACTGAATGAGTGTTCTCTACGCACCAAGTACACGCCTGAGTCCTTTAGAGCATCCACTCAGAGAGTCTTCCTGGTAATCCTAGCAATGGTTACAACTAGGAACTCTTCCCAGAGGGAGGGGCGGAGGGCTAGAGCGGTCAGCGGATCTCCTGAAGTCACACCACTCACAGGTCGCAGGGCCAGGGGTCACAGGTAGGCAGCGGGGCTCCAGTGCGGGCTCTTACCCACGACATGCTGCCTTTCAATATTCCTCCCAGATGAGGTCCCACTCCACCTTACACTGCAAATACACTGAGTCTCATCCACCGCCCTGACACTGTCCCAGACCAGCCCCCGGCAGTTACCGAAGGCCAACAAGCGCTGGGGGAGTCTTGTGTGGCTTGTCTCAACTGAACTTCATGACAGACTCACAAGGTCATTTGTAGGCAGGAGGACCAAGGCCACACCGCGTCCCTCCTCTGCTGAACCCCTGCAGTGACCCCGTCACGCAAGGGCCCTGTGATGACCTGCACAGCCCGCAGCCTCCGGCTGCCCACAGTGCGCCAGCGGCATCCCCGGCCGGGCCTTTGCACTGGCTGCGGCGCCTGCCCGGAATGCTCTGACTCACCCCCTGACCACCTGCATGTCTTCGCTCAAATGTCACCTTCTCAGTGAGGCTCTCCATGACCCCTGTAACCTGTCACCCGGCCAGCAGCCCTGCTCTCCCGCTGCCCCTCTCTCCCCGCCACACACTAATCACCGTGCACTCTGCTGGTCTGTCTTGGGGTGGCCTCCCCTCCAGAAGGGGGGCTCCGTGCACACAGGATTTCTACTGTGTTTTGATCACTGCTCTACCCCCCAGGACCCAGCACAGTGCCTATCTCCAAAAATACTTGTTAAGTGAGAACGAGGCTGGAAGAAGAGGGAGCGGTTTGCTCAGCCACAGGAACACCAGTGGCACCCAGAGCTCAGCCTGTTAACCATCTCATTCTTGGGGGGAGGAGCTCAGAGCAATGCCCAGGGTGGGCCACAGTGGTCCTGGAGGAGGGGTACCTTTTTGGTGAAGGACAAGATGAGGCTGGGAAATTTTTGAAAGAGGCCTTCTTACCATCCTCTAAGCCCACAGTCCCTGTAACACTGTGCCCTCATCCGGCTGTATTTCCTTCCCACAGACAGACGTGTTTTATACCTGTCTACCCCATGAACCAGCACATGCACCCCATGGGGACAAGGGGTCCTGTGGAGTTTGCTCTCTGTCGCATACCCAGTGTGCAGTAGGTGCTCATTAAACAGCTGCTGAACAGACAAGTGAAATGCATTCTGGGCTTGGTAGCGCGGACAAAGGCCAAGTAACGGATCGCAATGCCCTCACCGCCATGGCCCTCTAAGATCACACGTCCTCTCCCCTGGCTCCCACCTCAGGGGCCCCTCGGGCCACTCCCCCATCACCACCATCACGCCCAGCTCAGGACCTTTGCGCTGCTCTTCCCTCTCCCTGCAACAACCCCCCAAATCTGCGCGGCAAAGAGAGCTCTGCTCAGTCAGGTTGCAGCTCGGAAGTAGCTACCAGGCTCTCAGAAAGCACCACTGATCATGACCCTCTACTTGTTTCTGATCTGTCTCAACTGGACTGTAAAACCGACAGAAAGGAAGACCGTGCCTCCCCCTCCTTCGCAGCTGCATGGGACCCAGAACGGAGCACATCCCTCAAGGAGGAGGGAGTGAATGGATGCCTGGGGAGAAGGAGAATGGGGGGCCTGCTCCAGGGGGACCAGGAGGACGGAGCAAGAGCTGGCTGAGAGGGGACAGAGGCTCTCGGTGGGGCGCTGCCCCGTGGGAAGACCTGACCTGGAGGATGGGGTGCGAGCCCGGGCTGTTCCTACCTGAAGGGGGAGAGGATGTGGGTGTGAGCACACACCTCTAGAGGGAGCTGCTCAATGCCGGGAGGGTCTGGGGGTGTTGAAAGGGGTATTTTCCCGGGAAATGACTGGGAGGAGGGCGGTGCAAAAGATAAAAAAAACATTCTTGGCTACTGACCAGAAGAATAAGTATTTTTACCCCAGCGAAGGGGGCGTTGAGGGGGTGGTTGGGAGTTCTGGGAGCTGTGTGTGGGGACAGAGATAAAGGGGGACATTCCGTTATGTAGCGCAAATGCAACACTCTTCGGTGGCAACCTATAGGGTCTACTAACGGAGGGTGCAGGGGCGGCTGGTCTGCGTGGGGAAGGCAGCACTGGTGGCATCTGGGGGGCTGTCCTCGAGCAGGCAATGCCGGGGGGCTACGCAGAAGGAAGCCTATGAGAAAGCAGCTCGGGGCAGCGACACGAAAGAGGGCGCTTTGGCCGCCGTCCTACGTAGGAGCGTCAATGAGGCAGATATCTGGGTGCTCTCATGGGGGACCCCGGCGAGGGCCCCGCGCGAGCAGCACTGATGGGGACGTTCTGAGGACCAGAACGGGCCTGGGCGGGACCCCCCGCCCCCGCGGTCCCCGGGCCTCCAGGCCACGCGCCCCGTCACTCACCGGCGCCGGGGGTCTCCGCCGGGAGGAGGCCGAGGAGGCGGAGGAGGCGCCGCTGCTCTGGGGAGACCCGAGGGCCTGACCGGAAGTGCCGCCTCCTCCCCCTCCCCGGCAGCCCCGCGCCGCCCGCCTGCCCGTCCGCCCGGAAACGGAAGTCGCGTTCGTCTCGGAGGAGCTAAAAGAGGCGGCGGCGGCGGTGGCGGCAGGGAGAGGGAAGTGCGCTTGCGCGTTGGCCTGGGGGGCGCGCTGGCCGGGAAAGCCTAGCCCACTTCCGGCGAGCGGCCTGAGCCAGTGCGTCTGCGCTGTGAGGGCCCGCTACTTAGGGCACCGCCCACATCTCCGGTCATTGGGTTAAACCACGCCCACCGCGCAAATCTCACGCTTAAGCCCCGCCCCTGATCTGAAGCACTTTTTCAGAGCTTAATTATAATAAACCCCCAACGTCGCCAAATGCGTCCTCCTTGCCTTGGTCTCGCTAATTTTCCCCAGTTCATCCCCACCTCCAAGACCCGACCCTCTAGAAGTCCACCTCTTCCTCTTAAGCTCCGCCCTCACGGCTTCTTAGGCCAAATCACGCCCTTACTTAAGCCCCGCCCTCCACCCACTAGCATATAAACTCCCTCTCTCACAATTTCAATGTGATCTCTGTGCTTCCAGCCTTTCCTAAAGCATTCCCTTAAATCAGTGCTTCTCAAGCTGTGGTCCAAAGACGAGCAGCAGCGACATCACTGGGAAAGGGTTAGAAAGGGAAATGCTCAGGTCCCCGCTCCAGAAGTTCTGAACCAGAAACCACGGGCGTAGGAACTTCCAGTTATAGATACGCAAGTCACAGCCATGTCAGGTACAGAATAGGGGATACAGTCAATAATACTGTAATACCTTTGTATGGTGACAGGTGGTAACTACTTATCGTGATCATTTCATAAGGTACAGAAATACCGCACCACTGCTAGAGACCTGACACTAATGAGTATATGTCAGCTATAATTCTATTAAAAATTACAATGAAACACCCTCCAGGTAATTGTGGTGCAGGCTGAAGTCAGAACCACAGCGTATCCACACCTGCATTGCCCCTTATATATTCCTGCAAACCTCGCCCCTGGCTCAGCTCTGCCCCCGCAGCTCCGCCCAGTTCTATTGGGCCCATCCTGCTAAGCTCCCCCTCTCTGGGATTCCCTCAGTTACTCCTCTGAGGTTCCCCCTCTTCCCTTGGCCTGAACAGCAGCCATGCCCACCCCTCCTGACACCTTGCTCTCCTAGTTTCCCCTTGAAGCCCCTCCTCTCAGCTAAACCCTCTCCATACCTAGATCCATCACTCACTGCCCACAGCCCCGGAGCCACTGTAAGCACCACTCCAGCTCACAGAGGCCTTCTCCTAAGCCCCGCCCACAGTTCTCACCTACCTGCCCAGTAAGCCTCCTTGCTCAGTCCACACCCCTCCAGGCCACACCCTTTACCTACCTAAGCCCAGCAAAGTTGTCAGTTCTAACCACTACTATCAACTCAGTTTTTCTTCCAAACGCGGTCAGGAAAAGGAGATGGGGCAAAGTGGTGGCTGCAGACTCTCCATGAATCTGGCTGGACTGGGGGAGGGTGGGCCTGGAGTGTCATCTGTACAGAAGGCGCAATGTTTTCCTTAGAGTGGATATTTAGGGGAGTGCTTCCAGGTCTGCTAGAGCTGGGAGAGGGGACAGAGGCTGCCACCAAGCCACTTCTTTATCACCAAGTTAAAGGCACGTGACATGGAGACTCCCAAATCCCAAGCACTCCCATGGGTGGTGTAGGAGCAGAGGGCAATTGAAAAGGAGGAGTAGCCCTGGCCAGTGTGGCTGAGAGTCGCTCCATGCAACCGGAGGTCACTGGTTCACTTTCTGGTCAGGTCACATGCCTGGGTTTGGGGCTTGATCCCAGTAGGGGGCGTGAAGGAGGCAGCCGATCCCTTTTCTCTCCCTCTCCCTTCCTCTTCTAACAAGAAAAAGAGAAGCAGAGGAAGGCCAGGCCTCCCACCAGCACTGAACACACAGGGGGAGCCAGGCGGCAGTGATTTATTTCTGTGGCCCCTGCGTCCAAGGGCCTGTAAGTCCGGGAGAAGGTGGCAGAAGGCAGCAGGGCCCACCAGAAGTTGCGGTCCTCACCTGAAATCCCCTCCCACAAGAATCCCACCAGACAGGAGGGTGTCTGGGCTACAAGACCCAGGCGCAGCACCAGCTGAACCCCCAGCCCTAAACCTGGCCGGGGGTGTGGGTCAGGCCAGCTCTTTTCCCTCCGGCTCCTCCTCCTCTTCCTCGGCCCCCTCTGTGGCCAGGATGCCCTCGTGGTCCCACGGTAGCTCAAGGCCCTGGTTCTGGGGGACATACGGGGGCTCCCATGGTCTCGGGGTGCTTGCACTTGGCATGGTGCTTGAGCGACCTGACCTCTGTGAAGTGCATCCGGCAGATGAAGCACTGGTAGGGACGCTCCCCGGAGTGGACACGGTGGTGGTGCGCCAGCTCCCCAGCCTCGCGGAAGCGGCGGGGGCAGAGCTGGCAGCGGAAGGGCCGCAGGCCAGTGTGGATGTTGCAGTGCCGCCGCAGGTGGCTGGACCGCTTGAAGGTTGCCGCAATCCTTGCACTCGTGTGGCTTCAGCTCGGAGTGCGAGATGCTATGGCGCTCCAGGTCCGAGAGGTAGGGGAAGGCCCGCAGGCACACTGGGCAGAAGTGCGGGGTCTTCTTGGGGCCTGAGCCCTCAGGCCCGTCGGCCAAGGCCCCTTCTGAGACAGTATAGGTCACACCCTGATCAGGATCAGCAGGAGGTCGCTGAGATCACGGCCACCGCCCACCGAGGCTGTTACCACCTTTGCCAGCGGGGGCTCCTGCCCTGACTTGGGGGGGCGTACCCGCTTGTGAGGGGGACAGGCCTTGAGCGTCTGATTGGAGGAGCAGGCCTCTCTGGGACACTCACTCAGGCGGTCCCGGGTGATAGAAGAAAGTAAGGCCAGAGGTTTCTCTTCCTCCCCGGGCAAAGGCGAAGGCAACGGGTCTGGGCTGGGGGTGTCCATTGAGCAATGGAGGACTTGGGTCTGGGTACTGGAGCCGGGCTACGAGGAGAAAGGGGGCAGCCGTCAGTGCAGGGTAGGTCTGGAGTGCCCCTGGTTCCCTGAGACCTCGCCCATCCCTCTGTCTGGGTCTCTCGACCTGGGCATGGCTGACATTCACCTGGACGCACAATGGTAGCCACGCTGGGGAGTAAAAGGACAGCATAATTCTGTGCCAGCTGGTAAACAGGCACTGCCCTGAGCCCCAGACACATGCCCCAGGCCTCCGTCACCCCTGCCATGGATCACGAAGTTCAAGGTCAATTTGAGCCAAAATAAAGAAAAATCTTCAAGGGAGGAGAGAGTCCAACTGAAGGTACAGGCCAGTGCTGTGATCCTCAAGGCAGAGCGCCCAGCAAGCTCCAGGGCTACAGAGGCCTGGGAAATGATTCTGTCCGCGCTCTTGATCGCAGAAGTGGGAGGGCCAGGGCAGGACCGGAAGAAAGGCCGTGCTCCCAGGTGGTGTCTGACCCCCAGCGGCTGGTGAGGAAATACACTGGAGTCTAGTCTCTGGAGGCAGATATTCTGGGTTTCATTCTGTAAGGTTCGCGGCGCAGGAGACAAGGTCAGAGAGCCAGGCAAGTCAAAAAGAGGAACTTTAATCTGCACTCCCAGGCGAAGTTCATGGGTCCAAGTGCAGGGCCAGTGAAGTAGCGCCAAAAGGGAGTGGAGGCACTTTTTTTATACAGCTGTTCAGTGAGGGCAGGGAAGCATGATCTGTGGGAGTTTCCGCCTCGGGCAGGTCTGTTACGGCTTTCGGGAAAGTTCCAGTATCTGCGTCACCATCTGCCTGGTGCACTGGTCTGGTACAGGTTCCAGGAAGGAACCAGTATCTGTATCTCCATTTGCCTTGAGATTGCATGCATCGGCTCTTGGACTTCCCTCCGACCTAACATCCCTGCCTTTTGGTGATAGGGGGCGCCGAAATCGTCTTAGCTACTTCCTGCTGACCAGGGGAGAAGAGGGAGGGGGGTTTTTAAGGCCAGGGTCAGGCAGAGGCAAGTCTGAGGGCAGCCAAGTGCAGGGGTGGAGCAGGAGCTGACTTACAGTCACCCGTGACATCTCCGCGATCCAGGAGCAGATGAACTTGAGGAGGCAGGGGGCTAGGAAAAACAAAAACACAGATGAGAATTAGGGGCCCTATTATAGATAGGATCCAAGTAGCTAAGGGGCTTTGAACCAGCCGAAAAGAGAGTTGTCCCGGGAGTGTTTTGCACTTAGTTCTTCACTCAGCTTAGTCAGGGTCTGCACGTTTTGCTCCACTACTCCGGACTCATTGATGTAGTAGCAGCATTATTCCTGAAGGAATATGCAGGTTTCTTCTTTTTCTGCAGTAAGAAGGTCTGGGGCCCATTGGTTCTGCAGAGTTACTTGGGCTACCGATGTTACTTGCCACTGTAGGGAGGCTAAGGAGGCAGCAATAGACTCCAGGGCTATTTGAAGCTTGTCATTGAAATCCTGAGCAGAGACTAGGCTGTTCCCGAGCCCCCCCTTCCACTGGCAAGGCCTACCGAGGCAGCGACGCTCACCCCTAACATGACAGGGAGGAAGGCAGCCCGGCGGACCTGGGGGAGGGATGAAGGGAGCAGGCAGGTGAGCTCTGACTCTCCATACAAGGTTAGTTGGGGAACTACTGTGACCACAAAGCAAGGCCCTGGGTCAGAGGAGTTTATGCAGTTGCTTGAGGTGCCATTGCATCAAAAGAAGGTACCCAGGCTGGCCTCGGTGGGACTGGCTGCGGTATGGTTTTGGGTAAAGTTCCAAGTGACTTGTCCCCAGTTACCGGATTACTGGTCTGGTAGCATATCCATGGGGGCAGGGTGGCTTTGGAGTTTCAGATTCCCAAAAAGGAATGCCGGCCAAGGGACGCTGACATTCATCTTGCTCCTGGGTTCCTGGAGGGGTTATGAGTGGGATGGCAGCCAGCAAAGGTCTTTGGAGAGAGGCGCATAGAAAGCGGTGCGAGACATTGGGCAGGGTGCGGGTCTCGTTGAGGAATGGTTGAGTGTGTTGAATAAGTTGGAGCCAAGAAGATAGGACTTCTACCCACAGGGAGTCGGGCCACCTTGAGGGTCCGCTTGGGTGTTACTACCACATAGGAGGCTTTCCAACGTCCCTGGGGGTCTAGGCATGAGCTTCCATCCACAAACAGAGTTAAGTCAGGATTGGAGAGAAGAGAATCTGAGAGTCCTACCCGAGGCTGAGTGAGGGCCTCGATGACCTCGGGACAGGAGTGCGTTGCCGCAGGTAGGGTGGAGGCAGCGGGAAGGAGAGTGGCCCGGTTCAGGGCTGGGGAGTGGGTCAGGGAGATGTCAGGATTCTCGAGGAACAGGAGATGGAGTTCCTGCATGCGAGAGGGGGCAAGGAGAAATAAGGATCGGTGGGACAGGAGGTCCTGTAGTCTATGGGTGTAGAAGACCTGTAGGGGTTGTTGGAGGCAGATCTTTTGGGCCTACTTGGTGAGAGCGGCAGCTGCAGCCAGAGTCTGGAGGCAGGGCTGCCATCCCCAGACTGTGGGGTCATGCTGTCTAGACAGGTAGTCTATGGGGGTGAAGGCTGGCCCTAGGAGCTGGATGAGGACCCCAATAGCCATTCCTTGTCTTTCATCAGTAAATAGTTGGAAAGGCTTAGAGATGTCCGGGGGGGGGGGGGGGGCGATGCCAGAGGGTATCTTGGAGCTTAGAGAAAGCCTGGCCAAAGAGAGAGGGTGAGGAGAGGGGGCCTGCTGGTGTTTCTTTAGCAGCCTGGTATAGGGGCTTATCTAGGAGGGCAAAGTTTGGGAACCAATGGCGGAAGAATCCTACCAGTCCCCAAAAGGACAAGATCTGGTCTGCAGAAGTTGGGGGCTGTAGGTCTCGCATTGCCTGTGCTTGGTCAACTGTCAGTCCTCGGGAATTGGGTGTCAGACAGATCGCCAAGTAAGTGACGGTGGGGGCTGACAGTTGCACCTTGGCAGGGGACACACGGTATCCTTTGTCCCCTAGAAAGTTGAGGAGACCAGCTGTATGCCTCTGGGATATGTCCAGGGAGAGGCTGCAGAGAAGGAGATCATCTACATACTGGAGAAGAGTGCTGGGTTCCAACAAGCATTGTTGGAGGTCTCTGGCTAGGGCCTGGCCAAACAGATGAGGACTGTCTCTGAACCCCTGGGGCAGGACTGTCCAGATGAGGTGGCGGGATACCTGCTCGTCTGGGTCCTCCCAAGTAAATGCAAACAGATGAAAAGAGTCTGGGTCCAGAGGGATAGTAAAGAAGGCATCCTTGAGGTCAAGGATGGAAAAGTGGGTGGTACAGGATGGGATGCATGAAAGGAGAGTGTAAGGATTAGGGACCACCGGGTGGATGAGGACCACCGATCCACTGATCAGCCGGAGGTCCTGAACCAGCTGGTAGGTCCCATCTGCCTTCCTAACTGGGAGGATGGGGGTGTTGCAGGGAGAGTCGATAGGTATGAGGAGATCCTGCCCCAGAAGCTGAGTAATGAGTGGTTTGAGCCCTCAGCAATGAGTGAGGGAGATAAAAAACTGGGGATGGGAGAGAAATGAGGTGGGGTCCTTAAGTCTAATCTTGACCAGGACATGGTATCTAGTAACCACCGGGGTAGAGGTATCCCACACTTTTGGGTGAACAAGGGTTGTAGACAGTGGGGGACCGGCGTCCCTGTGAAG
The DNA here is from genome assembly GCF_014108235.1 of Myotis myotis. Taxonomy (NCBI): domain Eukaryota; kingdom Metazoa; phylum Chordata; class Mammalia; order Chiroptera; family Vespertilionidae; genus Myotis; species Myotis myotis. Next base: position 1,546,062 of record NW_023416349.1, on the reverse strand, counting down.
GGAGGGGGCAAGGAGCAGAAGAAGCAGGGAGGCTGAAGGGCTCCAAGTGAGCTGCAGAGTGGCCCCTAGTTTGGTGAGGATATCCCGTCCTAAATGGGGCATGGGGCACGAAGGCATGACTAAGAATGAGTGAGTTACAGGGCTATCATCGAGGAAATAGGGAAGGGGTCTGGTGGCCAGTGGGCAGGTGGATTTGCTGTCAATACCCATGACTGAGATCGTGGAAAGAAAAAGAGGCCCTAAAATGAGGGCAGGACAGAGAAGGTAGCCCCTGTATCGACCAGGAAGGAGACTGGCTTACCCGCTACCTTGAGCGTTACTCTGGGCTCGGCGAGGGTGATGGGGGTCATCAAGTCTGGGCCCTTTCAGTCTTCGACCAGTCCCAGCATGGCCAGCAGTGGGTCATGACCTGGAAGGGTGGCCCTCCACGCTGAGACGCAGAGGGCCCGTCACTTTTCCAGGGGCAGTCGCTTTTCCAGTGACCGCAATGACCACACGCCGGGCAGGGCTTGGTTGGAGCCCGGGGCCAAGGGCACTGCTTTTCCCAGTGGCCTTCATTTCTGCATTTGAAGCATTCTCCAGGCGGTGTTCATCCTCTCGTTGCACCCCCACCGCACACGGCCCCCTTGGGACCATGCGCAGCTGCCATTGGCTGCAGGGCCACAACCAGGGCTTGGGATTGCAGGTCTACCTTCTGTCGAAGGCAGGCCTCCCGATCTGACTCTGCCTGCTCCTCACGGGCATTAAAAACCTTAAAGGCCATGTTCACTAGATCTCGGACTGGGTCTGAGGGTCATCCTCAGCCTTTTTTAACTTTTTCCAAATATCTGGGGCTGACTGCGAGATGAAGTGGGTGGCTAAAACTGTTGCTCCAGCTGGGGACCCAGGGTCCAGACGAGCATACAAGGTCAGAGCCTCAGTCAGCCTGTTAAGGAAGACCGCGGGGTTCTCATCTGGTCCCTGAGTAATTTCTCTTAGTTTGTCAAAATTAACTAGTTGTGGGAGACGGCCTGTAGACCGGCCATCAGGCATTGGAGCATCTGGTCTCGGTGTTGGCGCCCGTTTTGGCCTCGGGGGTATCTAGTTGGTACTCCCATCCCGGCTCTTGGCAAGGGACAGCCTGGGCCCCTACCGGCATATTGACATCTGTAAGGTGGACCTGATCTGCGTGGTCCATTCTGCCCCCAAGCCTTTTTCCCTTTCATCTGATGTTAGGGTGGAAGAAAGAATGACATGGATGTCATGCCAGGTGAGGTCATAGGCCTGAGAGAGGAATCGGAATTCCTTGATGAACGCAGTGGGGTTGGCAGAAGAGGACCCCAGCCACTTCTCAATCTGGGAGAGATACGACAGAGAGAAGGGAACATGGACCCGGACAACTCCCACAGATGCTGCAACCTCCCGGAGGGGACAGAGGAGAGGAGGGGCCTGCGAACATGTGTGTTTGTTGACTGGGGAAGCAGGCGGGGGTGGGGGAGGGGGAGTCACCAGGCAGCTTGAGCTTCCGGCTCCTGCCGCAACCGCAGCAGTGTCCCAGGAGTGGGGCGGAGGAGGGGCCTGGTCAGCAGGTAGGGGAGAGGCATTACAGGAGGAGTAGCGGAGGGAGGTCCGGTAGGGAGGGAGGAGGAGAGGGTGAGGACGATGAGGCCGAAGGAGCTTTGGGGAAAGGGTCTGGGTAGGGAGGCCGAGGAGTTGGAGGGCAGGAAAGATTTTCCGGGGGTTCAGATAAGGCAGAAAGTGGAGCGGTATCAGTAGGCGGAGTAGGTTTCTCACGAACCAGGAGAACCTGGGCCGTGGAACAGGAGGAACAGAGGGAGGGGCAGGAGTGCAGATAGAAAAAGGCCTGGACATAGGGGACCTGGGCCTCTTCCCGGTTCGCCGGCAGAAATTACTGAGGTCAGTAAGGATGTTAAAATCAAAGGTCCTGTTTTCGGGCCATTTTGACCCGTTGTCCAATTCGTACTGAGCCATGCCATCTTACAGAAGTGAATGAGGCGTTTAGGATGCAGATCCTGGGACAGGCCCAGTTTAGCCAGGTTGGCCAGCAGGCACCCTAGAGGTGAGCTCGGATCAGGTTTAGAATTTTGATTACCCATGCTCGATTCCTGAGGTCAGTAGCCGGGGCTAAAGGACCAGCGTCCCAATTGTTTAGCCGAGATACGGACAGAGGGACCGAGGGACTGCAGGGATGTCTCCACTACCTCCCAGGGTCAGAGAACAGGGGGCAATCTCTGACACAGCTGCCCTTTATGGACAGAGATGCCGGCGGCTGACCGCCAGGGATCGGCAGGGCGGGACTTACTGCTGACCGGGAGAAGCCGGGGGATCCTGAGCCATGAGAAGGGAGAGGAGGGCACCCAGACCGTAGGGGGATGGTCGGATGGGGTGCTTGCACTTCCCGGGTTTTGGCGCCAAATGTAAGGTTCGCGGCAGAGGAGACAAGTTCAGACAGCCAGGCAAGTTAAAAAGAGTAACTTTAATCTGCACTCCCGGGCGAGGTTGACGGGTCCAAGTGCGGGGCTGTGGGAGTTTTCGCCTCGGGCAGGTCTGTTACAGGTTCCAGGAAGGAACCAGTATCTGAGTCACCATCTGCCTTGCGATTGCATGTATCCGCGCCTGGACTTCCCTCCGACCTAACAGATTCCCGAGTCTGTCGCTCTGTGTGTGGCTCTGGGCCAGGTGCACACTTTTCCCAGCCTCAGTTAAGCCTTCTGCACAACAGGACGGAGTTCCACCGCCTCCCGGGGACATGCCATGAGAATGATTCACACAAACCGCTCAGGACACAGAGCATCCGGAGACATCAGCCCTCTGAGAAGGTCACAACCACCCTCACTTGGCAAATGGAGAAACCCAGGCGCAGGGGAGCCATGCCAGCTGTCCAAGCTCCCACCTCTAGGAAGTGGCCGGGCCAAGATTCGGACACAATGGCCAGGCAGGGAATGAGAAGAAAGGGATTCAGGTGCCAAGGGGACATCATGGGGTCCCGCTGGTCCTGGGAAATGGATATACCAGGGCTGTCCGTTGACACAGTAAGGACACAATAAACCACAGCAATAATCATCATCATCATCATCATCATTATCAGGATCATCATCATCATCATCATCAGTGCTGGGGTGTCCCAAGTGGAGGGAGGGGGAGCACAGGTGCAGTTAGGAGCAGGGGCTGCAGATGTCACTGTGACCCCATGGAACAGGCGCACAGATGGCGGGGCACCTGCTTCTCCAGAATCACACGGTGCGCTCCGGGAGGGGGACTGGACTGGGGGACAACCACTGCCTTGGGATGGGGTGGTGTCCCGACCCTCGCCCACCGCCAGCCCGTAGCGCGCCAAGGAAGGGAGTTGGGGGGGCGGGGGGTGACGGTGCTGCGGGCCTTGCGGGGGAGGCTCATGGAGCAGCATCGGGTCAAAGCCCGAGAGGCCGCCAGGAAAGGGGGTCCGCGCGCGCGCCCGGCTGGCTCCACCGGGCGCGCGAGGTCGGCGAGCGCACGGCGCCCAGAGCGCGGGCGCGGGAGCAGGAGCAGGTGCGGGGGGCGCGCTCCCGGCGCGCGCGGCCCCCTCCTCCCCTCCCTCCGCCCGGACCCCTCCTCTCGGGTACCTCATTTGCATGCCGCCGGGGGCTCGCGAGTGTGCGCGTGCGGGGGGCGACCGGGCCGACGCGTGGGAAGGGGCGGGGGCGAGGGGGCCCGTCCCCTGACTGCGCGCACGCGCGCGACGGCCCCGCCCCACGGAGCGGTCCCGGAGGCCCCGCCCACTCCCCCTCCCGGTCGGACCCGCGCCCGCGGGGAACAAAGGGTCGCGCTGGGGCCTCAGGGCCGCTCACGCCCGCGCCCGCCCTCCCCGCGCCCTCGCTGGCCCCGAGCGGGAAGTAACCCGCCAACACATGACAACCAGGTAGAAATGCTTCCCTCCCACACGGCGCCCAGTCGGGGGCCCAGTGAAACCCAGGTACCGAGAGGATGAGGAGCGGGAAAATGGCTGCTCCTTCCCGTAGTTAACATGGCGCCCGACCAGCTTCAAAGCCTCCGGGAGGGCTGAGGGCAAGATGGAACCCGCTCTGGCCTCCTCTAACTCTACCGCGGCCGGCGGCCTTGGAGGTCTCGTACCTCCCGATGCACCGGAGGTGGGGGGGCCTGAGACGGCAGACGTGGCTCAGAGCTGCCCTCATCTGCGCGACCCCGCGCCGAGGAGCCGCACGCCCGGCGCGCTGCCCTTAGTCGGCATGGCGCCGGGTCACCCCGAACCCCGCCCCTCCGCTTGCCCTCATCCAAGATGGCGCCCGCCTGGCTTCGCGAACTGCTGGCGCCGGGAAAGGGATGGGAAGGAGGGAGAGGGGCGGGCGGCTGGGAGGGGGCGCGCGGGGGAGAAGGGAGCCGAAGCGGAAGTCGAGGGGCCCCCCGGGTGGAAGTGACGCTGCCCCCGCTGCCCAAAATGTCGGCGCCCAGAGGGAGGTGTAAGTAATTAAAGGGGATAGCCGATGGCTTTCCGGCCTCCCGGGGCCGCCCCAGGGGCCCCGAGCCCCCGCGCCCTACCTGCTGTGAGGTTCGCGGCACAGGAGACAAGGTCAGAGCCAGGCCAGTCAGAAAGAGGAGCTTTAATTTGCGCGGGGCCAGGGAAGTCCCGCCACAGAGGAGTGGAGGCACTTCTTTATGCACCTGCTCATGGGGGCGGGAGCGGGAGCTGTGGGGTTTCCCCCGCGGGCAGGTCTGTCACGGTCCCAGGGTAATGAACGCCCCAGGGCGGAGGAACAATCGTAGCTCACAGTTAACTTAGGTCACCGCCGTCCCTGGCTCGGCTGCAAAGACTGCAGCTTCCTTTTCACATTTTTTGCAGCCAAAAAGAGCAGGTCACGGTTTAGCCAGGGGTGACGCGTTCCAGGAACCTAACCTTTCAAAGGTATAAGAAATGGAGCAGCGAACTTGGTGTGTTTGGCCAGCCGTTTTGTGGTTTTTGTGAATAAAAGCTCACTTCTACGTCTGGTCGGGGCTGCAGTTTCCATCCTGGCTTCGGTTACCGGCACTGCAGGCGCTGGCCAGCTGAATAAAGGCTCCTAAACTTTACCCTTTGGCTCTGGCGGTCTCTCACAGGTTACCCCATAACACCCGGGCAGGTCTGTTACGGGTTCCAGGAAGGAACCAGTGTCTGCATCACCATCTGCCTTGCGATGGCATGCACCGGCTCCTGGACTTCCCTCCGACCGAACAGCGGCATCACCGGGAAAGGGTTAGAAAGGGGAATGCTCAGGGCCCCGCTACAGAAATTCTGAACCAGAAACCCTGGGCGTAGGAACTTCCAGTTATAGATACGCAAGTCACAGGATGTCAGGTACAGAATAGGGGACACAGTCAGTAATACCGTGATAGCTTTGTATGGCGACAGATGGTAACTACTTATTGTGATCATTTCATAAGGTACAGAAATACCACACCACTGCTAGAGACCTGACACTAATGAGTATATGTCAGCTATAATTCTATTAAAAATTAAAATGAAACACCCTCCAGGTAATTGTGGTGCAGGGTGAAGTCAGAACCACAGCTTATCCACACCTGCATTGCCCCTTATATATTCCTGCAAACCTCGCCCCTGGCTCAGCTCTGCCCCCGCAGCTCCGCCCAGTTCTATCGGGCCCATCCTGCTAAGCTCCCCCTCTCTGGGATTCCCTCAGTTACTCCTCTGAGGTTCCCCCTCTTCCCTTGGCCTGAACAGCAGCCATGCCCACCCCTCCTGACACCTTGCTCTCCTAGTTTCCCCTTGAAGCCCCTCCTCTCAGCTAAACCCTCTCCATACCTAGATCCATCACTCACTGCCCACAGCCCCGGAGCCACTGTAAGCACCACTCCAGCTCACAGAGGCCTTCTCCTAAGCCCCGCCCACAGTTCTCACCTACCTGCCCAGTAAGCCTCCTTGCTCAGTCCACACCCCTCCAGGCCACACCCTTTACCTACCTAAGCCCAGCAAAGTTGTCAGTTCTAACCACTACTATCAACTCAGTTTTTCTTCCAAACGCGGTCAGGAAAAGGAGATGGGGCAAAGTGGTGGCTGCAGACTCTCCATGAATCTGGCTGGACTGGGGGAGGGTGGGCCTGGAGTGTCATCTGTACAGAAGGCGCAATGTTTTCCTTAGAGTGGATATTTAGGGGAGTGCTTCCGGGTCTGCTAGAGCTGGGAGAGGGGACAGAGGCTGCCACCAAGCCACTTCTTTATCACCAAGTTAAAGGCACGTGACATGGAGACTCCCAAATCCCAAGCACTCCCATGGGCGGTGTAGGGGCAGAGGGCAATTGAAAAGGAGGAGTAGCCCTGGCCAGTGTGGCTCAGTTGGCTGAGAGTCGCTCCATGCACCTGGAGGTGGCTGGTTCACTTTCTGGTCAGGTCACATGCCTGGGTTTGGGGCTTGATCCCAGTAGGGGCGTGAAGGAGGCAGCCGATCCCTTTTCTCTCCCTCTCCCTTCCTCTTCTAACAAGAAAAAGAGAAGCAGAGGAAGGCCAGGCCTCCCACCAGCACTGAACACACGGGGGAGCCAGGCGGCAGGGATTTATTTCTGTGGCCCCTGCGTCCAAGGGCCTGTAAGTCCGGGAGAAGGTGGCAGAAGGCAGCAGGGCCCACCAGAAGTTGCGGTCCTCACCTGGAATCCCCTCCCACAAGAATCCCACCAGACAGGAGGGTGTCTGGGCTACACAACCCAGGCGCAGCACCAGCTGAAGCCCCAGCCCTAAACCTGGCCGGGGGTGTGGGTCAGGCCAGCTCTTTTCCCTCCGGCTCCTCCTCCTCTTCCTCGGCCCCCTCTGTGGCCAGGATGCCCTCGTGGTCCCACGGTAGCTCAGGCCCTGGTTCTGGGGGACACACAGGGGCTCCCATCGTCTCGGGGTGCTTGCGTTTGGCATGGCGCCTGAGCGAGTTGGCCTCTGTGAAGCGCATCCGGCAGATGGGGCACTGGTAGGGACGCTCCCCGGAGTGGACACGGTGGTGGTGCGCCAGCTCCCCAGCCTCGCGGAAGCGGCGGGGGCAGAGCTGGCAGCGGAAGGGCCGCAGGCCAGTGTGGATGTTGCAGTGCCGCCGCAGGTGGCTGGACCGCTTGAAGGTCTTGCCGCAATCCTTGCACTCGTGTGGTTTCAGCTCGGAGTGCGAGATGCTATGGCGCTCCAGGTCCGAGAGGTAGGGGAAGGCCCGCAGGCACACTGGGCAGAAGTGCGGGGTCTTCTTGGGGCCCGAGCCCTCAGGCCCGTCCGCCAAGGCCCCTTCTGAGACGGTATAGGGCACACCCTGATCATCGATCAGCAGGAGGTCGTTGCCATCCCGGCCGCTGCCCACCGGGGCGGTCACCCCCTGTGCCAGCGGGGGCTCCTGCCCTGACTTGGGGGGGCGGCCTCGTTTGCGAGGGGGGCAGGCCTTGAGCGTCTGATTGGAGGAGGAGGCCCCTCCCGGACGCTCACCCGGGCGGCCCCGGGGGACAGCAGAAGATAAGGCCAGAGGTTTCTCTTCCTCCCCGGGCAAAGGCGAAGGCAACGGGTCTGGGCTGGGGGTGTCCATTGAGCAGTGGAGGACTTGGGTCTGGGTACTGGAGCCGGGCTACGAGGAGAAAGGGGGCAGCCGTCAGTGCAGGGTAGGTCTGGAGCGCCCTGGTTCCCTGAGACCTCGCCCATCCCTCTGTCTGGGTCTCGCAACCTGGGTTTGGCTGACATTCACCTGGACGCACAATGGTAGCCATGCTGGGGAGTAAAAGGACAGGATAATTCTGTGCCAGCTGGTAAACAGGCACTGCCCTGAGCCCCAGACACGTGCCCCAGGCTTCCCTCACCCCTGCCACGGATCATGAAGTTCAAGGTCAATTTGAGCCAAAATAAAGAAAAATCTTCAAGGGAGGAGAGAGTCCAACTGAGGCTACAGGCCAGTGCTGTGATCCTCAAGGCAGAGCGCCCAGCAAACTCCAGGGCTACAGAGGCCTGGAAATGATTCTGTCCGCGCTCTTGATCGCAGAAGTGGGAGGGCCAGGGCAGGACCGGAAGAAAGGCCGTGCTCCCAGGTGGTGTCTGACCCCCAGCGGCTGGTGAGGAAATACACTGGAGTCTAGTCTCCGGAGGCAGATGTTCTGGGTTTCATTCCTGAGTCTGTCGCTCTGTGTGTGGCTCTGGGCCAGGTGCACACTTTTCTGAGCCTCAGTTAAGCCTTCTGCACAATAGGACGGAGTTCCACTGCCTCCCGGGGACATGCCATGAGGATGATTCACACAAACCGCTCAGGACACAGAGCATCAGGAGACATCAGCCCTCTGAGAAGGTCACAACCACCCTCACTTGGCAAATGGAGAAACCCAGGCACAGGGGAGCCGTGCCAGCTGCCCAAGCTCCCTCCTCTAGGAAGTGCCGGGCCAAGATTCGGACACAATGGCCAGGCAGGGAGTGAGAAGAAAGGGACTCAGGGGCCAAGGGGACATCCTGGGGTCCCGCTGGTCCCGGGAAATGGATATACCAGGGCTGTCCTTTGACACATAGTAAGGACACAATAAACCACCGCCACCACCAGCATCATCATCAGAGCTGGGGTGTCCCAAGTGGAGGGAGGGGGAGCACAGGTGCAGTTAGGAGCAGGGGCTGCAGATGTCACTGCGAGCCCTTGGAACAGGCGCACAGATGGCGGGGCAACCGCTTCTCCAGAATCACATGGTGCGATCCGGGGAGGGGGACTGGACTGGAGGACAACCACTGCCTTTGGGGTGGGGTGGTGTCCCCACCCTCGCCCACCGCCAGCCCGGAGTGTGAGGGGGACGGGTGCGGGGGGCGGGGGGGACGGGCGAGCCTTTCAGGGGCGTCCGACGAGCAGCGCCGGGCCGCAGCCGGCGAGGCCGCCAGGAAAGGGGGTCTGCGCGCGCGCCCGGCTGGCTCCACCGGGCGCGCGAGGTCGGCGAGCGCACGGCGCCCAGAGCGCGGGCGCGGGAGCAGGAGCAGGTGCGGGGGGCGCGCTCCCGGCGCGCGCGGCCCCCTCCTCCCCTCCCTCCGCTCCCGCCCCCCGCCCGGACCCCTCCTCTCGGGTACCTCATTTGCATGCCGCCGGGGGCTCGCGAGTGTGCGCGTGCGGGGGGCGACCGGGCCGACGCGTGGGAAGGGGCGGGGGCGAGGGGGCCCGTCCCCTGACTGCGCGCACGCGCGCGACGGCCCCGCCCCACGGAGCGGTCCCGGAGGCCCCGCCCACTCCCCCTCCCGGTCGGACCCGCGCCCGCGGGGAACAAAGGGTCGCGCTGGGGCCTCAGGGCCGCTCACGCCCGCGCCCGCCCTCCCCGCGCCCTCGCTGGCCCCGAGCGGGAAGTAACCCGCCAACACATGACAACCAGGTAGAAATGCTTCCCTCCCACACGGCGCCCAGTCGGGGGCCCAGTGAAACCCAGGTACCGAGAGGATGAGGAGCGGGAAAATGGCTGCTCCTTCCCGTAGTTAACATGGCGCCCGACCAGCTTCAAAGCCTCCGGGAGGGCTGAGGGCAAGATGGAACCCGCTCTGGCCTCCTCTAACTCTACCGCGGCCGGCGGCCTTGGAGGTCTCGTGCCTCCCGATGCACCTCTAAGATGTTACCCGGCGCGCTGCCCTTAGTCGGCATGGCGCTGGGTCACCCCGAACCTCGCCCCTCCGCTTGCCCTCATCCAAGATGGCGCCTGCCTGGCTTCGCGAACTGCTGGCGCCGGCAAAGGGATGGGAACGAGGGAGAGGGGCGGGCGGCTGGGAGGGGGCGGCCAGGAAGGCGGGAGGGAGGGGGAGCGCGGGGGAGAAGGGAACCGAGGCGGAAGTCGAGGGGCCCCCCGGGTGGAAGTGACGCTGCCCCCGCTGCCCAAAATGTCGGCGCCCAGAGGGAGGTGTAAGTAATTAAAGAGGAAAGCCGACTGACTTTCCTGGCCTCCCGGGGCCCCCCCAGCGCCCCCGAACCCCCGCGCCCTACCTCCGAGGTGCACTCACCCGGCCGCGGGTCCCGCCGGACTGGCCCCCGCCCCGGGTGCCCCGGGCCCACACCTTTTAGGGGCGGGGGGAGGGGCACAAAGACCAGTTCTTTGGGCCCGGGTCTTGGAGGGGACTGGGGAGGGGGGCCGACCCCGCAGGCGATTGGGTGGGGAGGGGCGGGACTTAATGGCGGCGGGGGCGGGGCCACTACAGGGAGATGTCCGGTGGGCGGAGCTTGTAACGCGACTGGGCGGGGCTTGGTAGAGGGAGCTGGGTGGTTGGTGGGAGGGGCTCCGGTAAATGGGTGGGCTCAATAAAGGGGCGTGGTTTAGCGGGGCTGGTTGGAGGGTCCTCATGGGACTGAGTGGGAAATGAGGCTCCATGGGGAGGTGGGAGGAGCTTAGGGTAAAAGGCGTGGAGTGTGCCCCGGGGTGTTTCTTAGAGGAAGTGGGGTTTAGGAGTGTAATCTGGGGAGCCTTAGTGGAAATAGCAAGCGAAAAGAGTTTCAGTTGGTTTTATCCAAGGTTCCAGGACTTTATTCTTCAAAGGAGAGTGGGAGGAGCTCACAAGGGAGTGGGAGGGGCTTGTCCAAGAATAGAAGGGGGATCCTGGAACAGTGGGAGGGACTATGAAGGAGTGGGCGGTGCCTGTGCAAGAGTGGGCGGGGCTTAGAGAGGAATGGGAGTCTGCAAAGAGGGGGTGAGACTTCAAAACACTCAGTGGGATAGAGGCTACTTGGAATGATTAGAAAGATTGGCAGATGAGTGGGAGAAGGGTTTGTAGGTAACTGGGTGGGGCTTAAAGAGAGTGGGCGTGGCCTAGGTGGGCGTGGCTTCCAGGGGATAGTGACTGGCCTGTGATTCTCAAGAGCCAATGGGGGAGGACTAATGGGGAGGTGCCGCCCTCACCTTCGCTCCTTGTCTACCCTGCTCCAGAGAGCCCCCGCCCGCCACTGACCTCACGCCTCACCACCATGGATGACGCCCCGCTGCCAGCGCCCCCTGTCCCCGCGCCGGCCCCGGCCCCAGCACCGACGGCTGCCGCCGCCCCACGCGTGCCGTTTCACTGCAGTGAGTGTGGCAAGAGCTTCCGCTACCGCTCGGACCTGCGGCGCCACTTCGCGCGTCACACTGCTCTCAAGCCCCACGCGTGTCCGCGCTGTGGCAAAGGCTTCAAGCACAGCTTCAACCTGGCCAATCACCTGCGCTCGCACACGGGCGAGCGGCCCTACCGCTGCTCCGCTTGCCCCAAGGGCTTCCGAGACTCCACCGGCCTGTTGCACCACCAGGTGAGTCCTGCAGGCTGGCCAGGCCGCCTCCCTCCTGGGGCTGGACATGGCCTTGGAGCCCCAGCCCCACTCTGGGCACCAGAGAAAACTTTCCTCTTCCTCCCTCCCTCCTGGTCAAAGCGCCCTGGCCAGCCAGATCTCTAGGGGTTTCTCTGTCAGTCCCCACCTACTTAAGGATTGGAGGCAAACATTCATCGACATTTGCCCCACCTATAGGTTCCTCCTCTCATCCATCCCCCTGGCCACACTGCCCACCCCCACCCCGGCCCCCTCCGGCACACCAGCTTCTACAGTTTTGTCTTTATGGTTACCTTGCCATTGTTTGGGGGGGGGGGGGCAGGGTTAGGGAGTGGGAGGAGCGGCTGGGGGCCAGGAGTTGAGGCTGCTCTGCTACATGGGGCCTGAGCAGCTGCCTTCCCTGCTGGGAGGCTGGGAGGCTGAGAGGCTGGGAGGCTGGGAGGCTGGGAGGCTGGGAGGCTGAGAGGCTGGGAGGCTGGGAGGCTGAGAGGCTGGGAGGCTGGGAGGCTGAGAGGCTAGGAGACTGGGAGGCTGGCAGGCTGGGAGGCTGGGAGACTGGCAGGCTGGCAGGCTGGGAGGCTGGGAGACTGGGAGGCTGGCAGGCTGGGAGGCTGGGAGGCTGGGAGGCTGAGAGGCTGAGAGGCTAGGAGACTGGGAGGCTGGCAGGCTGGGAGGCTGGGAGGCTGGGAGACTGGGAGGCTGGGAGGCTGGGAGGCTGGGAGGCTGGGAGGCGGGAGTGCCCAGCTCCAATTCATGGCTCTGCCCTCAAGGCTCTGCTTGGGCTGGGATGACCTTGGGGACCTGGGCACAGGATGGGCAGAGGCCTGAGGCCAGAGAAGCCGGGAGCTGGGGGGTAGGGTGCAGCGTTCCCCACGGGGCTCTCACCTCAGGCTTTGAGGATCTGGTCACAGCGTTGGGGTGATTCCCTTACTGTGTGTGGAGGGGGTCCTGTGGGGAAGGGGAAGGGCCCTCAGAGCCCCGCTTGGCTCACCCGCTCCCGCAGGGCCAGCCAGGCTCCCCGGGGTCTGCACTGCGGGCTGCTGGCATGCTTCCTGCTCTGCCATCAGCCCCCTGGGGGGGAAGGGCAGCTACTGGCGGCGTGCAAATAGAATGGAGACAGAATGGAGACAAAAACCTATTATCCCGATAGAGATCAGGGCCAAGGGCAACAACAGGAGCCTGGGCTTCTGGGTGGACAGAAAGACGGCACTGAAGTCCGCCATTGTTTTTTAAATATGTTTTTGTTGATTTCAAAGAGGAAGGGAGAGGGAGAGAGAGATAGAAACATTGATGATGAGAGAGAATCATCAATTGGCTGCCGCCTGCATGCCCCCCCTGGGGATGGAGCCTGCAACCTGGGCATGTGCCCTTGACTGGAATCAAACCCGGGACCCTTCAGTCCGCAGGCTGACGCTCTATCCACTGAGCCACACCAGCTGGGGCTCCCTTGCCGTTTTTAAAAAAAACAGATTTACCACGTATGCACTTAACTCTTTCATTCGGCAATTATCTATTGAGAGCTCTCCCTGCTCTCAACACTGGGGTCACCAAAGGGAAATCAATAAAATCGGGGCGTTTGGAGAACTTATATCCCACTGGAGGTAGATGATCAACAAGAAAGCAAATGCACAGGTAAGCATGTCCTGAAAGGGGAGAAGTGGGGAAGGAGATTAAACAACAGGAAGCTGATGTGCAGGAGTAAAGAGGGGAGAGCGGTGGGCCGCCAGGCCAGGTGGGGACGGGCAGGGCACGGTGGTATCTGAGCTGAGACCTGAAGTGTGAGCAGGGAACAGCACTCCAGGCAGAGGGAACAGCCAGTGCGAAAGTCCAGGTGGGGACAGCTTGGTGTGGGCAAGAAAGGGATGGGAGACCTGTGGTTGGGGCAGAGCGAGCCGGGGTCAGAGCAGAAGGTGGTGCGGGGGAGGGCAGGCAGTCGTGTACACCTCGGCCGCTGTGAGGAGCGGGGTTTTAGTCTATGGGCCAGACACTCACACTGCAAGGTTAAGTAAAACCAGACATGTCACTGGTCCCCTCCTCTGTCCCGTGCTGTCTGCCTTGGTTTCACACTTCATTCTGGCTGTGATCCCAACTTTCTAAGTGGCCTTACTACCTCCTGTCTCTCCCCATTGTGCCCAGCCCCTGTGACCTGGAACCTTCCTCCCACCCCACCCCCACATCCTTCCGCCATTAAAATCCCTGATCCTTAACTCGATGTGACATTCACAGGCGACTGAGGTCTCACCCCTGCCCACTAGTAGGTTATCATCCAACTGAGCATTTAATGAGCACCCACGGTATGCAGGCTCCTTGGGGGAAATGAGAGAGACAGGACAGAAACAGCCCGTTTCCCACTCCTTTCGTGGCCTCCCAAGTCAAAAATCTAGTCATTAACCAACCAGGTTGATAAATGTCAGCTCGCAGCCGAGACAGGAGCACAGAGGGTTCCCGTGTTCTGAGGCTAATACAGGGGCTCTGAAGTGGTCCGGCCGGGTCAGGGATGGGGCCTGGGGTGGTTTTTCTGGGGTAGCACTCCCACTTCTTTAGGCCCCATGCTCCTGGCAGACATGATTAATCCAGCACCGTACTCTCTTATCCAGACTGGAGTCCTCCCCACAACTCTCCTCCAGGCAGACCCTACCAATCAATAGGGCTCTAGACTAGAAACCTGTGTCTGTTATTCCAGGACTCTTAAATAAACCACAAGGGCCCTGGCCGGTGTGGCTCAGTGGATAGAGCGTCGGCCGGCAGACCAAAGGATCCCGGGTTCGATTCCGGTCAAGGGCATGTACCTCGGTTGCAGGCTTCTCCCAGGCCCGGGCCCTGGTTGGAACTTGTGCAGGAGGCAACCAATCGATGTGTTTCTCTCACATCCATATTTCTCTCTGTCTTTCCCTCTCTCTTCCATGCTCCCTAAAAAGCAATGGAAAAATATCCTCGGGTGAGGATTAACAACAGAACCTCAAGGGCCATATCAGCAGAGACATGTGTAAGGCCGCCCAGCCACATCCCCAGGGCTCAGCAGCCACACGTGGCTAGTGGCCACCGCATTGGACAGGACAGATCTAGAGCATTTCCATCACTGCAGCCAGTCCTACTGGACGGTTCTGCTCTAAAAAGCCCTAGAGCAAGCATGTCAAACTCACAGGCTCACACAGGCTGAATAAACAAGGTTTAAGTGGATGTGGCTGCAAAAAACACAAAAGCTTCCACTTTTATAGAAACGTAGGTTTATGTCAATAGAGACATGCTGAATACAAAGGGCTGAAATAAATGAGTCATCGTTAACAAAATAATAGAACATTTTAATAAAAATTAATATTTTTCCTTGAACATGAACTTACCAGACACTGAATAACCGCACAACTTCATAAGCATCACACAAATCTATTTTTCTTGTTCTCCAAAAGCAAAATATTTCCCATTGCGCACACCAAACAAGTCAGTCCAAGTCTAACGACGTGCCCATCGGCTGCTAGAATCTTCGCTGCTAGTATTAGTGGAGAGACATGGTGCGCCTGCGTGTAAGACACGTAAGGGAAATGAATGCAACGCGATGATAGTCATCGTCATTAGCGAACATTGTAGTTCGTTATTAATAACAGGATATTGTAAAAATTAAGTTACAAAATTTTTATTAAAATGTTTCTTACATGCCGTTATATTGGCTGGGCCGCAAAAATATTGCTTTTGGCTGCCCACAAGACCGCGAGTTTGACATGCCTGTCCTAGAGCAGTGGTTGGCAAACTGCGGCTGGCGAGCCACATGCGGCTCTTTGGCCCCTTGAATGCGGCTCTTCCACAAAATACCACGTGCGGGCGCGCATGTACAGTGCGATTGAAACTTGGTGGTCCATGCGCAGAAGTCCGTATTTTGTGGAAGAGCCACACTCAAGGGGCCAAAGAGCCGCGTGTGGCTCGAGAGCCGCAGTTTGCCGGCCACTGGCGTAAGCCAACTGTCCACAATTACCGGGAAGCAAAATCTCAACAGGTTGAGAAAATGTTCCAGAGAGCGGCAGTTTCAAATCTTGTTTTATTTGTTACAATCAAAGAAAAGGCAGTAGTGGGTTTCCTGAAATCCATTGGTGATAGGTAAGGGGGGGGGGGGGGGCGGACCTCTGAGATTGGCTAAAAATTAAATGGTAGACATATGGTTCTTTTACATAGGTGGGTACAGGATACTTCACGGTTGTACCCTGAGGGGTCCGGGAAAAGGGGGAGTTACCCTGACATTCCAGAGGTGGGGTTATCCTAGATGCCAAGGACCATAGACAGGCTTAGTTAGGGTAAAGATTGGCTTTTGTCAGGGAAAAGGCTAGCCTCGGGCATGACTACCCACCGGAAAGGGCTTTTCATTAAGAGCTTTCCATCCCAGACCGCCCTTTGTGGTTGCTTTAGGGTCTGAGTGTGTAAGGCCACCGCGCAGGCCTTTCCTGGGCTTGTGGGGTTTAGTATGTGGCCCCTTTTCACCCGCAGGCTGGAGGGCCTAAAGCCATGGAGTGCGGCCCACAGGCGAGGGAAGCCGGATCACGGCCTTGTGGACTGGTGGGAGGCACGGGCCACCTCCCTCCGTGTCCGGGCTCTGCCCTGCCGGCTGCACCCTCAGCCCTGAGCTGTCCTCCCTCCGCCCTGCAGGTCGTCCACACCGGAGAGAAGCCCTACTGCTGCCTGGTCTGCGAGCTGCGCTTCTCCTCGCGCTCCAGCCTGGGCCGCCACCTCAAGCGCCAGCACCGCGGGGTGCTCCCGTCGCCCCTGCAGCCCGGCCCGGGCCTGCCCGCCCTGAGCCCGTCCTGCTCCGTGTGCTGCAACGTGGGGCCCTGCTCCGTGTGCGGAGGTGCGGGGGCTGGCGGGGGCGAGGCCCCGGAGGGGGTGGGCCCGGGCAGCTGGGGGTTGGCGGAGGCGGCGGCGGCCGCGGCGGCCTCGCTGCCCCCGTTCGCGTGCGGCGCCTGCGCCAGGCGCTTCGACCACGGCCGGGAGCTGGCGGCCCATTGGGCCGCGCACACCGACGTGAAGCCCTTCAAGTGCCCGCGCTGCGAGCGCGACTTCAACGCCCCGGCGCTGCTGGAGCGGCACAAGCTGACGCACGACCTGCAGGGCCCGGGCGCGCCCCCCGCGCAGGCCTGGGCCGCGGGGGCAGGTTCGGGGCCCGAGACCCCCGGCGAGGGCGGCGCCGAGGAGGCGGGGGACGCCGGGCCGGCCTGGGACGGCGGGCTGCTCCTGGGCCGCGTGGGGGGCGGTGTGCCCGAGCTGGGGGGGCTGCTCCCCGGGGGCGGCGGGGAGGCGCCCCCACCGGCGGCCGCGGCGGAGCCCTCGGAGGACACCCTGTACCAGTGCGACTGCGGGACCTTCTTCGCCTCGGCCGCGGCGCTGGCCAGCCACCTGGAGGCGCACTCGGGGCCGGCCACCTACGGCTGCGGCCACTGCGGGGCGCTGTACGCGGCCCTGGCGGCCCTGGAAGAGCACCGACGGGTCAGCCACGGCGAGGGCGGCGGGGCGGAGGCGGCCGCGGCGGCCTCCGAGGGGGAGCCCGCGGCCGGGGAGCCCGCGGCCAGCTCGGGCCGCAGCAAGAAGATCTTCGGCTGCTCCGAGTGCGAGAAGCTCTTCCGCTCCCCGCGGGACCTGGAGCGGCACGTGCTGGTGCACACGGGCGAGAAGCCGTTCCCGTGCCTCGAGTGCGGCAAGTTCTTCCGCCACGAGTGCTACCTCAAGCGCCACCGGCTGCTGCACGGCACCGAGCGGCCCTTCCCCTGCCACATCTGCGGCAAGGGCTTCATCACGCTCAGCAACCTCTCCCGGCACCTGAAGCTGCACCGCGGCATGGACTGACCACGCCCCGCCGCCTGCGGCTGGACTCGGGGCCCCAGGGGGCCGCCCAAACCCAGACAGGGGGCCGCCCAAACCCAGACAGGGGCCCTGAGATGAGGGGGCCCTGGCTGGAGAGATGGAGCCACCAGAAACCCATATAGGCCCTGAGCTGGGCACCCCCAAATCAATGGGCCCCTACGCTGGGGAGACCAAGAAATGGGCCTCTACAAGTCTAGTCACTCGAGGGCCCTAATAAAAGACGGGCACCCCTCCCCAAGGGAAGCCTGCCCCCTCCCTGAGAGCCATCATTCCCAGCGACCTTGGTCTGGAGAGTGTAGGGGGACCATGCCCCCGAATCTCCCTGGATCCCTCCAAATGCACCCCCACAATCACTGGTGCCCCTAGGTGATGGATAGAGCCAGAATCTGCCTTCCCCCGTTGCATTCCCTGTGCGGAAGGAGGACCAGGGTAGATCCCCCTGCCCTCAGCCCACTCCCCAGTCAGGCCGCCCCCCCCTACTGCGGAATGGGCCAACCCTAGTGATCTCCCCACCCCCAAACACTAGACTAGGCTGGTTGGGCATCCCCCCGCCCAGTAGGATGGACTGGTCCAGATGCGCAGCCTCCTGTCCACTGGAATGGGCTGGCCCTGCTGTGGCCTGCACCACACCCTCTTCACAGCGGACACGGCAGACACGCCCCTCCTCTTCTGCGTCATTCCGACCTGCGAGCTCACCTGAGCGGGAGCTGGCGGACACTGGGTCTCCTCCCACTCTGTCCTAGCACCTGTTGGTCTTCCCCTCTCTGTCGGTTTGTCTGTCTCTGTGTTCCTCCCAACCCCAAGGGAAAGGGGGGGCTGGCTAGGGGGTTCTCCCCATGAGCCTGGACCTCACCCCCTCATCCCAGTCCCCCGTGTCTCCCAAGACCCCAATAAACCTCATCCTGTCGGTCAGTGCCGTCTCATTGTCTGAACCTTGGCCCCAGGGCATGGAGGTTCCTCCCTCCTGACATAGACCAGGCCTCTTGCAGAAGGAAAGAATTTGGAGTCCTTGAGATGGCGCTTGACCCTATCAACTACATGGCACCCTGCCCCTTAGACACAAGCTGTGCCTCCACAGATGGACATCCCCCTAGAACCAGACAGCCCCCCCCACTTTTTAAATATATTTTTATTGATTTCAGAGAGGAAGGGAGAGGGAGAGAGAGACAGAAACATCAATGATGAGAGAGAATCATTGATTGGCCACCTCCCACACGATCAGGGGTCACGCCTGCAACCCGGGCATGTGCCCTTGACCGGAATCGAACCCGAGACCTTTCAGTCTTCAGGCTGACACTCTAAAAGCCAAACTCATCTTAGGGACAAATTCCTTCCAGGAGGGAGAGGCCCTCACCCCTTAGCCTCTGCTTATGGGCCACCCCATTAGCATCTTAGAGGCTACCTAGACCTCAGGTTAGGATCCACCACTCAGGACGGGCGGCCCTTCAGACTGCCTCCTGGGTGCGAGGGTGGTACGTTCCTGTCTCGGGCGCCCATTGCGTGCCAGGCACTGTAACCCCTCTGGGGACCCAACAGTGAA
The DNA here is from genome assembly GCF_014108235.1 of Myotis myotis. Lineage (NCBI taxonomy): Eukaryota > Metazoa > Chordata > Mammalia > Chiroptera > Vespertilionidae > Myotis > Myotis myotis. Next base: position 1,527,441 of record NW_023416349.1, on the reverse strand, counting down.
CTAAACAACCCGTGGGGTTGACGGTCTAGTAGTGCGAGGCGGGGTGTAGGAAAGAAGTAATGAGGGAGGCAAGCCCAGAGGGCTGCGAGCGCTCTGAAGGAAATGCGGTAAGTGGCCTGGGCGGGCTTCCTGCAGAGGCGGCATTTGAGCTGAGGCCGCATGGTGAGGAGGGAGCCACCAGGAGGGGCCTGAGTCCAGAGGACGGAGGGTGAGACAAGGTGAGGAGGTCAGCCAGGGTCCGGTCACTCAGAAGCTAGTGGGCATATGATTGTTCTTCCTGGACAATGGTGAGCAAGAGGCTAAGTGTGAAGGGAGGTGACCACTCTTGCACTTAAAAAAAAAAAAAAATATATATATATATATATATAATTTATTTCAGAGGAAGGGAGAGAGAGAGAGGAAAGTCAATGATGAGAGATTCATGGATCGGCTGCCTCCTGCACGCCCCCTACTGGGGATTGAGCTCACAACCCGGGCATGTGCCCTGACCTGGAGTCGAACCAGTGACCTGGCAGTGTATGGGACAGTGCTCAACCAAATGAAGTACACTGGCCAGGCCCATGGTGGAGTCTTGGCCCTGGACTTCCAGCCTGGAGAACTGGGAGCCATACATGTCTGTTGTTTACGAGCCACCTGGTCAGTAGTATTTTGTTACAGCTGCCCACACAGACTCAGACATCCATCAACAACACTGTGGATAGCCCGGCTGACTTGGCTCAGTGGTTGAGGGTTGACCTATGAACCAGGAGGTCACAGTTCCATTCCCGCTCAGGGCACATGCCCAGATTGCGGGCTGGATCCCCAGTGTGGGGCATGCAGGAGGCAGCCAGCAGCCGGGCAATGATTTTTCTCTCATCGTTGATGTTTCTGTCTCTCTTTCCCTCTCCCTCTCTGGAATAAATAACAATATATTTTTAAAAATACAAAGACCAAAAAAAACCCACAAACCACCCACCTGCCATGGAGAAAAGACCAGCCCCCTTAGATACAGGGTTGGCACCAAGGACATGACCCGCCCACTCGAGGCTGGCTCCCTCAGCCAGGAGAGTGAGCGCCTGGAAAAGAGCCAGGGTTGTCATGGAGACGGCCTCGGGCTATGTGGAGTCAAGAACAGGGACCTCAGGAGGCGGAGGCCGCCACCCACCACACCTCCACCTGATTCCTTTCTCGGAGGGCGGGGCACTTCGGCAGCCGGCACAGCAAGCCCCGCCCCCAGGAGTTTGTAGTCCAATGGGAGGCCAGGTCCTCAATGAGTGGGTTGGCCCTACATACAAGATTGAAAATAAAGGCAGAGTATGGACGAGAGGGTGACGTGACAGAGAGGCTATTTTATTTATTTATTTTTAAAGTTTTAAAAAAATATATGTTGATTGATTTCAAAGAGGAAAGAAAAGAGACAGAGACATCAATGATGAGAGAGAATCACTGATCCGCTGCCTCCCACTCGCCCCACACTGGGGGTCAAGGCTGCAACACAAGCATGTGCCGGACCAGGAATCGAACCGTGACCTCCTGGTTCATAGGTCGAGGCTCAGCCACTGAGCCACACCAGCCGGGCAAGGGAGTAAGGGGAAAATAGGGAAGGGCACTCCAGGCAGATGGAATGGCCCCTGCGAAGGCCCTGAGTCCAGAAAGAACAAAGACGGCGGTGTGGCTGGAGCAGAATGAAGCAGAGGGAGAGAGGCAGCCGCGAGGGAGGCCCCAGGAGCCAGGGGTGCAGAGCCTTTTAGGCCGGGGGACAGGAGAGGAGGACGAGTGGGCGCCCCCCACCCCCACCCCCGTCTTCCCCGGAGGGTGTCCACGCAAGAGTGACAAGGTGTGACCCAAGGGCGCCTCTGAAGGCACGGGAAACAAAAGAGCCAATGAGGAGGCAGTTTCAGTGGGACTGGCATCCGTCTGAGCCAATCAGCGCCAGACCCCGCCCCCTGCCCGGGAGCCTGGTTCCCAGGCCAGGCCAGCCCCGCCCAGGCCCCTGGCTCACCTGGACTCGCGCCCCGCCCCCTCCCTGCTCCCTCCTCGGTCTCCCCGGCATCCGGCCGGGCCTCCTCGTGGGTCCCACAGGAATTTCTCTAGAGCATTCGCCGGATCATGTGACTCTCCGGCTTGAAACCTTTTCAATGGCTTCTCAGTGCCCCAGGAATGCGTCCAGCGTTCGACCTGGACCAGGAGGCCGGGCACAGTCGCAGCTCTGGCCTCTGTGCCGCCCCAACCCAAGGCCCCCGGGTCCCCCCAGCACACACACACCACGCTGTTCTCTCTGCCTCAAATTTCCTTTCCCCGCCACCTCCAGTCCTGAATTCGTTTCCCAACATAAGCCTTTAAAAATTGGATAACAGACCTAGCCGGTTTGCTCACTGGATAGAGCCTGGGTCTGCAGACCAAAGGGTACCGGGTTCGATTCCGGTCAAGGGCACTTATCTTGGTTGCAGGCTCCTCCCCAGCTCCAGCCCTGATCAGAGCTCATGCAGGAGGCAACTAATCGATGTGTTTCTCTCTGTCTTTCCCCTCTATTCTTCTCTCCCAAAAAAAAAAAAAAAAAAAAAAAAAAAAAAAAAAATCAATGGAAAAATATCCTCAGGTGAGGATGAACAAAAAATAAAATAAAATAAATTGGATGACAAAATAACAAGCATGCACCCTCGGTATATAAAACTGTCCCTGCCCTGACCGGTTTGGCTCAGTGGATAGAGCGTCCGCCTGCAGACTGAAAGGTCCCAGGTTTGATTCCGGTCAAGGGCAAGTACCTTAGCTGCGGGCACATCCCCAGTAGCGAGTGTGCAGGAAGCAGCTGATTGATGTTTCTCTCTCATTGATGTTTCTAACTCTCTATCCCTCTCCCTTCCTCTCTATAAAAAAATCAATAAAATATACATATATTTTTAAATAAAACTGCCCTTCAAACAAAAATGTAAGGACGGAAACCACAACAGCGCTATTCACAATGGCCAAAAGGTAGAAACACCCCCATGTCCACCAACCAATGAACACACAGCATGCAGCATGCCCGAATGGAATGGTATTGGAATAGTTTTCAGCCAAAAAAAGAGGGAGGAGTTATTAACACAGGCCGCAGCGTGGAGGGACAACGTGGATGGATCTTGACAACGTGGTGCCACGTGAAAGGCTGGCCGTAAAGGACCCCGTATGTTCACCCCCACTGGTGTGAAATGCCCGCCGTGGGCAAGCCCACGGAGACAGTGGCTGGTTACTGGATCCCAGGGGCTGGGAGGGGGAGGAGATGGGGAGTGACTGCTCATGGGGTGATGAATTTTGCAACTAGATAGTGGGTCTGTGGGAGGCAGTTGGACAGACATGAGCAGAGCAAGGACCATAGGCCAGGCACTGAAGGTCACCAAGGCGGGAAGCCCTGGGTACCTAGCAACGGGCAAAACAAGAACCTTGCCCCAAGTGTGACCTCCCTACCCCCTCCCCTGCCCCAGCATATCGCTGGCCATGTAGTTCAAACCCTGCCCTGACCTTCCCTCCTAGGGCATATTGCTAGTTATATAGGTTTGATCCCCTTAGATGGGGAATGAATGAGGGAGGCTGGAGACTGAAAGTCCTTAAGCATTCAGCCCCCAGAACAATGAGGTTCTTTCTTTCAAACATTTTTAAACATATATATTTTAGCCCTGGCCGGTTTGGCTTGGTGGACAGAGCGTCTGCCTGCGGACTGAAGGGTCCCAGGTTCAATTCTGGTCAGGGGCACATGCCCAGGTTTTGGGCTTGATCCCCAGTGGGGGGCATGCAGGAGGCAGCCGATCCATGATTCTCATCATTGATGTTTCTATCCCTCCCTCTTCCTTCCTCTCTGAAATCAATAAAAATATATTTTAATATATTTTTATTGATTTCAGAGAGGAAGGGAGAGAGAGATAGAAACATCAAAGATGAGAAAGAATCATGGATCGGCTGCCTCCTACACGCCCCACACTGGGGGATCGAGCCCGCAACCCGGGCACTTGCCCTTGACCCGGAATCAAACCGTGACCTCCCGGTTCACAGGTCGAAGCTCAACCACTGCGCCAGGACAGCCAGGCAACATGACGTTCTGACCTGCATCCAATACGACAAGGCCTCCGTTGTGTTTCAGCTCCGGGCCCAGAGAAACAGCACAACCCAGCCAGCGACGCCATGGCTGCCTCAGGACCAGCTGCCTTGACTAATGACCCGCAGCCCTGGTGCCTAATCAATAGAGACCCGACCCTGATAGGACACAGCTGGGAGCTGATGAGGCTTCCCCTGGGATCCTCCCGAAAAACACCCTCAAGACCAGGACCCAGCGAGGCTCTCTCTAGGAAGCAAGCCCATACTTTTCCCCATCGCCTCCCCCTTGGCGAACTTCCCTTGCCTCTCTCTCTCCTCTCTCTCTCCCTTCCTCTCTGAAATCAATGGAAATATAAAATTTTAAAATAGTGTTATTGAGCAAGTGCTTTTAAATATGCTCCTAGCCCAGTGATGGCGAACCTATGACACGCGTGTCAGAGGTGACACGCGAACTCATTTTTTTTGGTTGATTTTTCTTTGTTCAATGGCATTTAAATATATAAAATAACTATCTTAAATACAAGTCTTTGTTTTACTGTGGTTGCAAATATCAAAAAATTTCTATATGTGACACAGCACCAGAGTTAAGTTAGGGTTTTTCAAAATGCTGACACGCCGAGCTCAAAAGGTTCACCATCACTGTCCTAGCCCCTACACCCCCTTTAAAAAATATTTTTAATTGATTTTTTAAAAAAGAAACATTGAGCCCTAACCGGTTTGGCTCAGTGGATAGAGCCCCAGCCTGCAGACTGAAGGCCCCCAGGTTTGATTCCGGTCAAGGGCATGTGCCTGGGTTGCGGGCACATCCTCCGTAGTGGGTGTGCAGGTGGCAGCTCATGGATGTTTCTCTCTCATCCATGTTTCTAACTCTCTATCCCTCCCCCTTCCTGTCTGTAAAAAATCAATAAAATATATTTTTAAAAAATATTTAAAATATCAAAATATTTTATTGATTTTTTTACAGAGAGGAAGGGGGAGGGATAGAGAGTTAGAAACATGGATGAGAGAGAAACATCCATCAGCTGCCTCCTGCACACTCCCCACTGGGGATGTGCCCGCAACCAAGGTACATGCCCTTGACCGGAATCGAACCTGGGACCCTTGAGTCTGCAGGCCAACGCTCTATCCACTGAGCCAAACGGACTAGGGCAATAAAATATATTTTAAAAAAAGAAACATTGATGTGAGAGCAAAACATCGATTGGCTGCCTCCTGCACGCCCCCTACTGGGGATCCAGCCCCCAACCCGGACACGTGCCCTGACCTGGTATCGAACCAGCCACCTTCCGGTGCACAAGAGGATGCCAAACCAACTGTGCCATGTAGGGAGTGGCTATAGGGTTAAGCATCGGACTGACCTGTTGGCAAAGCCACAATCAAGTCCCAGCTTAGAGGGCACAGGCCTCTTAGCATAATTACGCTTGGCCCTATAAGGCTCCCTAGATCCTATCTGGGTAGCTAATGGGCTGGGGGAGGTGCAGCAAGTGCTGCCAAAACAAGTGAAACTCACAAGAACACTGTAACTATGGTGACCACCACCTTGTTTACCTCTGGCTATAAAATAAAGGCTCAGCTTGCCGCCTGGGTCCCTCTCTGTGGCCTCAGCCAGGCACAGGAGATCCACTAGACCCAGCTTATTCTCTCTGTCTGTCTTTTCTACATCCTTCGCCGCCGCCCCTCAGGCCCACCAAACCCTTCGCTGTGCTGGCCCGGCACAGTGCCTGGCCCCTACCCTTTCTCCAGTCCCTGGGAAAGGCAAAGATTTACTGAGGCTGGCTGGCTGGCTGGCTGGGAAACCTGTATCACCCCGCTTCCCCTCACATTCCCGCTCTCTGAGCTGCGAGAGTCGCGCTACCCACTTGCTAAGGCCAGGGGAACAAGGGGGCTTGCATGGGTGAGGCACACGCAGCGGTCCCCACTCTCCTCTTATTCCCATCACCCTCCACGGCCTTCCCCTTGACTTGGAGAGGAACCCATTCCACACCATTTCAAGCTCGGACAGTACAGAAGGGTGGAGCGCGGGGAGCTCCGGTCCTGGGAGTCAGACAGTGTTGCTAGTTCCCTCTCTCCTCCTCCGGGTCCTCCAGACACAGCCCCGAGATCAGCGATCAGCGATCAGCGCGGAAAGAACAGCTGTGGGGGGCCCTCCTGCTCCTCCCCTCTTCACACGATCACACAAGCCTCACTTTACGCAGCAAGCGTCTTCATCTTTTTTAAATATATTTTATTGATTTTTTACAGAGAGGAAGGGAGAGGGATAGAGAGTTAGAAACATCAATGAGAGAAACATCCATCAGCTGCCTCCTGCACACGCCCCACTGGGGATGTGCCCGCAACCAAGGTACATGCCCTTGACTGGAATCGAACCCAGGACCCTTCAGTCCGCAGGCTGACGCTCCATCCACTGAGCCAAACCGGCTAGGGCGTCCTCATCCTTTCTTAATGGGTGCATAGCATTCCACCGGGTGGACCAATCATGATGGATTACCCAAATCCCCACGTGTGGGCGGCTAGCTTGTTTCTGGTCTTTTTCAGGGATGCACACAACTGCACGGATTAGAAGCTGGCGCGGAGCCATAACTGGTTTGGCTCAGTGGATAGAGCGTCAGCCTGCGGACTGAAGGGTCCCGGGTCCATTCCGGTCAAGGGCATGTACCTTGGTTGCAGGCACATCCCCAGGAGGGGGTGTGCAGGAGGCAACTGATCGATGTTTCTAACTCTCTATCCCTCTTCCTTCCTCTCTGTAAAAAAATCAATAAAATATATTTTTTTAAAAAAAGCTGGCGTGGAGAGCGGTTTTTGTTTCTGAGTTTCTGAGTACAATGATCCCACGGATACGTTCCCTAGTTAAGGCTGTTCCAAATCACAGTCTCCCAAGCCGGGTATGAAAAGGTCCTGTTTCTCACACACACACACACACACACACACACACACACACACACACACACACATACACACACACACATATACACACACACACATATTTATATATCTAATTGCTTTCAGAGAGGAAGGGAGAGGGAGAGTGAGAAACGATCAATGATGAGAATTGGCTGCCTGCTGCACACCCCCTACAGGGGATCAAGCCCACAACCCAGTTGGAATCGAACCCGGGACCCTTCAGTCCGCGGGCTGATGCTCTATCCACTGAGCCACACCAGCTAGGGCCGTTTCCCACACTCTCGCCAGCGATCAGGCTGAGCATGTAATCCAGGCGTCCAGCTGGGGGTGTAAGGAGCCTTTTCTGCTCCACTTGAGGTATCTGAGATGTGGCCGTGTTGGTGCGTCTCCATCAGCTCCTCCTTCTTCTTCCCTAACCCTCGGCGTTTATCCTGCAGGTTTCAGCTGAAAAGCGGCTGCCTCCAGGAAGTCCTCGGGGATCACTCTCCGGGAGGGTGACTGGCTCTGCGTCTGCCTCCTCCGCCAGACCGTGAGCTCCCTGCAGGCAGGGCCCCAGGGCCTCTGTGGCTCCAGCACCAAGGACAGATCCAGCCCACAGTAGGTGCTCACTAAATACTGGTGGCTTCCGGTCAGGGGAATACATGCCGCGAAATATATGCAGAGCCGGCCCATAGTAGGTGCTCAGCTAACACCGATTACTTAGGACTGAATGAATCTGCCCGGCTTATCCCCAGGGGGTAAACTGAGGCTTGGAGAAGACAAGCACTTGCTCGGGCAGCCAAGGGAAGGCTGGAGTCAGGTTCTAGTCCGGAGTGTCCCTACTTTCCCTGAAGCCTGTCACTACTTCATTCATCTCCTCCCCCGGCCACCCCCTCCCCCAGCCCAGAGCCTGGCAGAGACCGGACCCGATAAATGTGTGTTTGTTGAAGGAATGAATGAATATGTGTTTGGAGGGGAGAGGAGCTGGACCCAGCCTCCCAGGCCCTCGGCGCGCTCCTCCCTCTGGGAGGCCAGAGGCCAGGCCCCCTAACCGCCCCCCCCCCATTCCCCACCTCCTCGCCCCCGGGGTCCCCCTCCTCCTCCTGCTTCCGGCTCCCCAGCCAGTCTTTCCTCTCCCAGGCTGGGAGGAAAGGCGGGTTTCCGGGGGGAAGGCTTAGGCGGTGACACCGAGCCCAGCCTCCTCCACCCGCCCCCCTCCACGCTACGCTCGGGCCCTCCCTCCCCGCCACCACCGTCCACTCGGCCGGCCGCGGGGAAGGAAGAAAGGCGCCGAGGAGGCCGAGGTAAGCGCGGGGCGCCCGGCGATCGGGCCCAGTGCGGGCTCCCGGCTCAGGGATCTGCACGGCCGCCTCCGGGGCCCCGATTCTGCAGATCATGCCTGCGGGGACGGCAGGCTGGGCCCCGCCAGGAGATCGCCCCCACCCCCGGGGGCGGGGGGCTAGGGACCCCCGGCAGCCTCCCTCGGGGTGCAGGCGCCTGGCCCTCGGCTTCCTCCTCCCTGGAGAATCCGGGCAGCTGCGCCCCAGCCCCTGCCTCTCCCTCGTCGGTGGAGCCCAGCCCCCTCCCTCCCTCCCCGCCCAGCCCCTGGGGCCCAGGACCCCGTGCCCCGCACGTCTGGGGGGTTTGGAGGCTGCATTCCAGGCATCGCCGCAGCCCAGGTCCCATCCCCAGCCCCACCTCCCAGTCCCAGGAGTCAGGCCCCCAACACCCTCCCCCCGGGCTCAGACCCAAGAGCTCTCCTCCTCCCCCCGCCGCTCCCAGCCCCGCACCTGGGCGCACACACCCCGTTTCCGGGGCCTCCTGACTCTGCCTCCCCCCCCCCACCCCCGCCCCTCCAGCCGCTCCTTTGGCGGGGCCCCTAGGGAAATAGCAGTCGCCGACTTTGTATCCTTCTGTCTCCAGTTCTGTCTGTGTGTCTGTCTCCCTGACTCTCCCTACCCCGACTCCCCCATGGTCTGACCTGTTTGCACGGTCTCTATCTGTCCAAACCTCTTCGTTTTCTCTCCATCTCTGTCCCCGTGGGGTGTCCTGCTCTCGGGGCTCCCCATCCTGCCCTCCTATTCCTCCTGCTCTGCCTCCCCATCTCGACTCCTCTGTCTCTGGCTCACAGGTCTGTTGCTCTCTCCTCCTTCCTCCGGCTAAATACCTGACCCCTTCACTTCCATCACTGTCTCTACTTCTCTCTCACGTCTTCCCCCCCGCCCCCCCAAATCTCTCCACCTCTCTCCTTTCTCCCACAGGCATGGATCCGCAGCCCCCTCCACCCGCCCAGGGCAGCCCACCTCACCGTGGCCGGGGTCGGGGCCGGGGCCGTGGCCGGGGCCGAGGCCGAGGACGAGGCCGGGGCGCCCGGGGAGCCACTGGAGCCCCCCGGGCGCCCCTGCCCTGCCCCACCTGCGGCCGCCTCTTCCGCTTCCCCTACTACCTCTCGCGCCACTGGCTGAGCCACTCGGGCCTCCGACCCCACGCCTGCCCGCTGTGCCCCAAGGCCTTCCGCCGGCCCGCCCACCTGGCCCGCCACCTGCGCGGCCACGGCCCGCAGCCGCCCCTGCGCTGCGCCGCCTGCCCCCGCACCTTCCCGGAGCCCGCGCAGCTGCGGCGCCACCTGGCCCAGGAGCACGCGGGCGGCGAGGTGGAGCTGGCCACCGAGAGGGCGGCCAAGGAGGCCGGGGCCGGCCGGACCCCGCAGGACGCCGCCGCCGCCGGCGCCGATGAGGCCGCCGCCGCCGAGCAGCCCGGCCCCGCCGCCGCGGGCGCCCCGGAGGAGGAGGAGGAGGAGGAGGAGGCCGCGTGGCCGGACGCGTGGGCCGCAGGGGAGCCGGCCGCGCCCGTGGCCCCCGCCAGCGCCGATCCCCCGGAGTCGGAGGCGGAGGAGACGGAGGCCGGGGCGGCCGAGCTGCGGGCCGAGCTGGCGCTGGCGGCCGGGCGGCAGGAGGAGAAGCAGGTGCTGCTCCAGGCCGACTGGACGCTGTTGTGCCTGCGCTGCCGCGAGGCCTTCGCCACCAAGGGCGAGCTGAAGGCGCACCCGTGCCTGCGCCCCGAGGGCGAGCAGGAGGGCGAGGGCGGGCCGCCGCCGCGCCCCAAGCGCCACCAGTGCCCCATCTGCCTCAAGGCCTTCGCCCGGCCCTGGTCGCTGTCCCGCCACCGGCTGGTCCACTCCACCGACCGCCCCTTCGTGTGCCCGGACTGCGGCCTGGCCTTCCGCCTCGCCTCCTACCTCCGCCAGCACCGCCGCGTGCACGGCGCGCTCAGCCTGCTGGCCCCGCTGCCCTCGGCGGCCCGCAAGGACGACAGGGCCTCGGGCGGCCGGAACTCGGGGAAGGGGCCCGAGGGCGGCGAGGGGGCCGGGCCGGAGGGGGGAGAAGGCGGGCAGAACGGGGGGGACCCGGCCCCCGCCCGGCCGCCGGCGGGGGAACCCCGCTTCTGGTGCCCCGAGTGCGGCAAGGGCTTCCGGCGCCGCGCGCACCTGCGGCAGCACGGGGTCACCCACTCGGGGGCGCGCCCCTTCCAGTGCGTGCGCTGCCAGCGCGAGTTCAAGCGCCTGGCCGACCTGGCGCGCCACGCGCAGGTGCACGCGGGGGGCCCGGCCCCGCACCCCTGCCCGCACTGCCCGCGCCGCTTCTCGCGCGCCTACAGCCTCCTGCGCCACCAGCGCTGCCACCGCGCCGAGCTGGAGAGGGCGGCCGCGCTGCAGGCGCTGCAGGCCCAGGCCCCGCCGTCGCCCCCGCCGCCCGCGCCCGCCGGGCCCGGCGAGGAAGGGCTGCCCCTGGCCCTCGCACGCATCAAGGAGGAGCCGCCCTCCCCGGGGAGCCCGCCCCGGTCGCCGCCGGCCCCCCCTGTCTTCCTCAGCGCCTCCTGCTTCGACAGCCAAGACCACTCCGCCTTCGAAATGGAGGAGGACGAGACTGACAGCAAAGCGCACCTGCGGGGCCTGGGCGGCCTGGCCTCCTGACCCTCGCCGCGCCCTCGCCCCCGCCCCTCCAGCCGGCCCCCGGTTTGCAATATGGAGGAGAGAAGTTGAAGGAGGGGGGTCCCTCCTCCACCTGCCCACCGCCCCTCGCAGCCCTGACACTAAGGGGGGGCCTCGCGCGCCCCTCCCTCGCCCTCACCCGCCCCCCCAGGTCCCCTTTGCCGGTTGGGAACTGCTCACCCAGCTCAACGGAGGCAGGGCCCCTTGGAAAGGGAGGGGGGCAGGACACTGGCCAGAAGGATGGAGACTGGGGGACCCCCGCCCGCTGCCCTGTTTGTACACACTGGACACGTCGCCTCTTTGGAACTGCCAGGCCTTGGGGGTCCCCAGTGAGCAGAGGTCCGCCCCTGTCCCTCTGTGTGTCTGTGAATAAATGTGAGTTCGTGAAGGAGAGTGAGGCTGTCTGTGGAGGGGGGAGCGGGGGAGGGTCTGGGTGAGCCAGGGTCCGGCCCACAGTCTGTGAACGCGGGTTCCCCGCGGGCAGGATGCAGAGTTTGGCCAAAGAAGACGCAGGAGGAGTGGGAAAAGAGTTACCATCATCCGTGGGGAGCTTCGGGGAGCTCCTTGCCGCGCCCGCCCGCCCCCGCCCCCCCCCGCCCCCCCCCCCCCCCCCCCCCCCCCGCTGGAAGGCAGCACGTGCTGTCGGTCAGCAAACGGCAGGCCCAGTGCTGAGCTCTGAGGATGCCCAGACGAAGCCACGACCCTCAGAGGAGCTGGAATGTGTGTGTTTTTTGGGGTGTATTTTTGTGTGTTTTTGCTAATTTATTCAGTTTTTTATTTATATTTTATTGATTTTTTACAGAGAGGAAGGGAGAGGGATAGAGAGTTAGAAACATCGATGGGAGAGAAACATTGACCAGCTGCCTCCTGCACACTCCCTACTGGGGATGTGCCCGCAACCAAGCTACATGCCCTTGACCGGAATCGAACCTGGGACCCTTCAGTCCGCAGGCCAAAGCTCTATCCACTGAGCCAAACCAGTTAGGGCGGGCATTAAGTTATAAAATATATCAATATTCTGAAATTCATATCTATCTATCTATTATCTACCTATTATCTATCTATGGATCTACCTATCTATGGATCTACGTATCTATGGATCTACCTATCTATGGATCTACGTATCTATGGATCTACCTATCTATGGATCTACCTATCTATGGAAAAACAGCGGGTACCCAAAGTGGCACCAGCACTCCCAGCATCTCCTACATCACACAGCCAAAGTGCCAAGCAAGCTCCATTGCTTCTTCTCTTTCAGTGAAGTGCTGACGACATCGCCCCAATCTGGCAGCATTCTCACGCTCTAGTTGAGCCTTCCTCTTCATGGCCTCTCGTTCTAGTCTCTGCTCATTTGAGATGGGTGTTGACATTACTGGCCCCAGAACCTCAGGTGTCCTCCATAGAATTGGTTGGCGGGTGAAATGCTGGAGTGGATAGTGGTTGTGAGGCCTGGGCGGGGTCCGGGGCTGGCTCACAGCAGAGTGAACAGGCTCCCGCTTCCGGGAAGCACAAGATGATGTTGTGTAGGGCCCAGGCCTAGAAGCAGGAGGCCGAGGGACACTAGGCCGGGCAGGGTTGTTGAAACTTGGTCCGGCTGAGTTGGCCGACATTGGCTGAGCTGAGCTGCCAGGACCTGCCAAACATACAGGGGTTGACACGGTTGCAGTGACTGCAGCAGGCTTGGCAGGGTTGGTCACGGCAGGCCAACGTGATGCCCGAGATTGTGGCCTGCGAGGCACGGGTCTAGCCGGAGGCTTGTTGTCCATGCGTGGAAAACCCGATGGCACCAACTTGACCTTCCCGGGAGAAGGAAGCTTGTCCTGGGATGGAGGTGGAGACCCTTGGCCTGAACTTCCATCTGGTTTTTGGGGTTGGACTTGACTTTTCACTGAACCTTTGCCCTCACGGGGGCGGGGGCGAGTATCCAGCCATGGTTTGAAAACTGGGCGTGCCTGGGGGCCTTTGGGGTTGCTTGAGTTTACCAGGGCCCTCGAGGAAGACGGGTCAGGTTGCTCACCGCTCCTCTTGCCCAGTGCATAGAACACTTGCGGACCCTCCACCAAGCGCGCACGCAGGCCACTGCGAGGCCTTTTGAAGGCCTCTTGTGGCAGCTCAGGAGGACTTTTCTTTCTCTTCATCATCTTGGGAAGGTCTAGCTTCTCTTCTGCCTCCGTTGGGGTCCAAGCCTAGCCGTTCCGGGGGTTCACAAAGGTGTGGACAGACTCGGTGAACAAGAAGTGACATGGAGACAGCGTTTAGTTGATCAGCATCCTAGCCAGGTTCTTCAGCCAGCCTCTCCAGCCAAGTTCTCTCCAGCCAGGTTCTGTCTTTATTATCCTGTTACATCTGTATTTATACCAGTTGATTTTAATCCTATTCATTCTATTCCAAAGGCTAGGGTGTTTGTTAATCTAATTCTGTTGAGTTTAATCCTATTCATTCTATTCCAAAGGTTAGGGCGTTTCTTAATCTAGTTCTGTTGTGTTTAATCCTATCCATTCTATTCCAAAGGTTAGGGCGTTTGTTAATCTAGTTCTGTTGAGTTTAATCCTGTCTAGGTTAATCTCTGTGTTCCATTATAAGGGCTACTCCACTGCTCTACTGCTAAGCTACAAGAAAGTGACTGAAGGAGATTATCCTACCCAGTAAAGGTTATGGCCTCCCAGCCTCGATGCTTGCCTTCCCTGGGACGGCCCTGTGTCGGTGGGTCTCCAGGGGTATAGGCTTTGGTGCTTTCCCTGGTGGGCAGTCCCCTGGGGATGTGGACCCAACAAGTCCCAAATTTATTGCCAACAGTCTTAGTCCAAGTTCTTCGTAAGTAGTACATGGTATTAGTAACACTAGGGGGATTTACTGATTCATTCTCTTCTTTAGTCCGGTTAACGCTAACTCCAGGGAAAAATCCTCACCTGGGGAAACAACCTTTCTCGGAGAGGTGACCTTGGTTGAAACACATAGCGCTAAGAAGGGGAGCAAACATATTAAGAACAGTATGCCATAGACGCCAGGTCCCTTGAAACATTTGCTGTGCAGATGTTTCTTCCCTGCAGCGACTGTGTTAAGCAGCAAGGATGGACCGGCTTCCGGCATGCCTTGACTTTGTTCCCTGACTGCTTCCTCTCCTCAGCTCTCTTGGAATAGTTTTCTTTATTTCTTTTGTTTTTTTCCAGCCCAAGACTCTTAGTTTTTGTTGGGGTGCAACCCCAGCAGGCCCAGGGGTTCCCAAAGGTGTGGACGGAGTCGGGGAAGAAGGAATGACACAGAGACAGCGTTCGGTTGATCAGCAGCCTAGCCAGGTTCTCTAGCCAGGATTCCAGCCAAGTTCTGTGTTTTATTGTCTTGTTACATCTGTATTTATACCAGTTGATTTTAATCCTATCAATTTCTATTCCAAAGGTTAGGGCGTTTCTTATCTTCATTCCGGGAAGTAAAGATTATGTAGCTTAAGCGGGATTGTTTGTAGTTAAAGTGATTAAGTACCCGCCTGGCACTTAGTTAAGGGGTTTTGTTCCCTCCCTAACTTCAGGGAAAAATCCCTACCTGGGGAAACAACCTTTCTTGGAGAGGTGACCTTGGTTAAAACACATAGCTCCAAGAAGGGGAGCAAACATATTAAGAACAGTATGCCATAGATGCCAGGTCCCTTGAAACATTTGCTGTGCAGATGTTTCTTCCCTGCAGCGACTGTGTCAAGCAGCAAGGATGGACCGGCTTCCGGGAAGTTTTGCTGGTCCTGCTGACTGCAGCTTTCTGAGGTTTGCTGTTAGAATGCTTGGCCAGGTTTGCAGGAGCCGTGCCACTGGCTGCAGCATTGCAAAGAACCACTTCTCCCACAGACACACAGTCTGGGCTCTCGGGCTTGATCTTGGCCTTGGGAGCATCACCGATAGGCTCAGAGGCTTTCTGTTTGTTCTTCGCGCCTTGATCAGCACGAGTCTTTCTGACACTTGATTTTTTCTGCACCTCGTGCAACTTGAGGCCACTGGTGTCTTTGGTTTTGAACACCTTCGATCCTTGGGGCTGATCAAGGTGACCCAAGGAAGTTAAGACCTGTGGAAGGTGAATACCTTTCACCAGGGTAGCGATGTCTGCAAAACTGTCATTAGATTCAGTCCCATTTTCAAGAGTCCCTTGGACCTTAAGGCTCAGGCTATTCTTTCCCAAACCAGAGTTGTCACCACCAGGCTGCTCCTCTTGGGAAAGGGGGCCAGTGCAGGCCAGCACCCTAGGAATGCCAGGGACTTCTGACATTATTTTTAAAATACCTTTTTATTGATTTGGGAGAGAAACATCAATTGGCTGCCTCCCACATGCACCCTGCCTGGGAGGGAGCTTGAAGCCTGGGCATGTGCCCTCACCAGAAATTGAACTGGCACCCTTTCCACCAACGGAACCACACTGGCCAGGGCTGGAATTCTAATTTTAAAAAACTTTTTATTGATTCACTTGAGAGAGAGAGAGAGAGAGAGAGAGAGAGAGAGATCCCGTTATTCCACATACTGATGCATTCATTGATTGACTCTTGCCTGTGCCCTGACTGGGGATTGAACCTGCAACCTTGGTGTGTCAGGATGATGCTCTCACCACCTGAGCCACCCGGCCAGGGTGGAGCCAGGAGCCTAGATCTCTGTCCAAGGCGGTGTAGCCAAGAGCCACAGGCAGCTGTCTCCATTCAAATGTAGGGTAACGAGTTTAAAATAAAAGGGAATAAGAGGAAAGTTCCTCAGCCACATTATTGCAAGCGCCAGTGGCCCCCTGTGGCCGGTGGCCACTCTGTTGGACAGCACGGGTCCAGAACGTTCTGTCATCCAGGACAAGGCTGCCTGAGATGACGACCAATTGGCAGTCCAGCCTCGGGTATCAATAAGGGCTGCAGGGCTCGGTGAGGACAAACACGCGGAGGGCGGGGCTTGCTGAGGTCCATTTCTGACTTGAATGTAGAGGGGAGGCGGGGCGGGAACAGCCTGGGCGATGGCCATGAGGGGGGCGGGCTCCGTGTGTTAGAGAAAGAAAGCGATTGGGGGTGGAGACGGTCATTTTCTACAAATCCTCTTAGTGTTTATTTTTTAATTTTTTTATTGATTGATTTGAGAGAGAGAGAGAGAAATGTGTGGTTCCAAGTATCGCTGCATTCATTGGTTGATTCTTGTGTGTGCCCTGACCGGGGATCGAACCTGCAACCCTGGCGGATCGGGGTGATGCTCTAAGCTGCTGAGCTACGTAGCCAGGGCTGGGTGGGTTTTTTAAAATTTATTTTTATTCTATGTTTTGGTTGATTTTTAGAGAGAGAGGAAGGGAGAGGGATGGAGAGATAGAAACATTGATGAAAGAGAAACATCCTCGATTGGCTGCCTCCTGCCCGCCCCCTACTGGGGGGATGGAGCCTGCAACCCAGGCAGGTGCCCTGACCGGGAATCCAACTGTGACCTCCCGGTTCATTGGTCTACTATGCTCAACCATTGAGCCACACCGGCCGGTCGGGCGGTGGTGTGTGTGTGTGTGTGTGTGTATGTGTGTGTGTGTGTATATATGTGTGTGTGTGTGTGTGTGTGTGTGTGAGAGAGAGAGAGAGAGAGAGATTGTTTCAGGTCCTAGGAGTGCAGAGGAGAAGGTTGTGTCCAAGCCAGTCTTCCTGAAACCCCTTCTCATTCCTCCTGTGCACAGACACCTGCCTCCCCCAGCGCCTTCGACGGCTCTCCCTGGACATTGTCCGCTGGGGCGGCCGTCAGGCCGGCGGGAGAGGGCGAGAGCAGCCCTGTCTCCAGGCTCCGGGAGGGAAGGCGTCCCTGCTGGGAGTGGCAGGCAAGGAGGGAAGCGGGAAGATGGTGGAGGAGATCGGGGAGGGGGGTGGTCACGGGGAGCCGCTCAGAATCCCGCTGAGCTCTTGGAGCCAAGCCCGGCACGCAGCGAGCGCTCAGCACGTGCGGCCCTGTCATCCTCACCCAGGGAGGAAGTTGGGGGCAGTGGGAGTAAGACCAGCTGGGCACCCCCCACCCCCACCCTCACCGGGAGCTGCCAGACCAGCAGAGGAGATGGGAAATAATAAAATCCGGGCAAAGAAGCGAGGGGTGCCAACTGAGGGGTCTCCCACAGGCTAGATCCTCAGGAAGCCATAGCTTCGCCTGGGGCGCTGGGGAGATGGGTGGGGGGGGGGTTATGCTTTCGTGACCTCAAAGCCACCTTCCCCCCCAGACTCTTCAGTGGCTCCCTATGGCCACATGCAAATGTGGGCCCCCAGTGAGTGCGCACCCACCACGGCCAGACACCCGTTCAGCATCCCAAGCGCAGGACCCGTTGAGGGAGGGCATCTGACAATGGCCCCATTTACCGGAGGGGCAAACTGAGGGCTCCAGCTCAGAAGCCACCTGCCCTGTAGCCACCGCCATCCATTGAGCCTCTTGGATTAAATGAGTTACTTCGGGCCCTGGCTGGTGTGGTTCAGTGGATAGAGCTTCAGCCCGCGGACCAAAGGATCCTGGGTCAAGGGCATGTACCTTGGTTGCGGGCACATCCCCAGTAGGGGGTGTGCAGGAGGCAGCTGGTCGATGTTTCTCTCTCATCAATGTTTCTAACTCTCTATCCCTCTCCCCTCCTCTCCGTAAAAAATCAATAAAATATATATTTTTAAAAAAGATTCCCAGGTGATTCTAATGTGCAGCCAAGGTTTAGAACCACTGCTTTAAAAAGAAACAACTTTGCCGTAACCGGTTTGGCTCAGTGGATAGAGCGTCGACCTGCAGACTCAAGGGTCCCGGGTTCGATTCCGGTCAAGGGCATGTACCCTGGTTGCGGGCACATCCCCAGTGGGGGGTGTGCAGGAGGCAGCTGATCGATTTCTCTCATCGATGTTTCTAACTCTCTATCCCTCTCCCTTCTTCTCTGTAAAAAATCAGTAAAATATATTAAAAAAAGAAAGAAACAACTTACTAATAGCATAACAATGAACACAGACACTGGTGGGGGGGGCCTCCTTGCCTGGGGTGGGAATGCCTGGGAGGGTGGTCAATTGGGGGAAAAGGAGACATATGTAAAACTTTAGACAATAAAAATAAAGCGTATTCATTTGAGAGAGAGAAAGAGAAAGGGATGCTAGCTTGTTGTCCCCTGAATCCACTGATTGAACGTTGCACGTGCCCTGACCGGGGATCGAGCCCACAGCCTTGGCGGGCGGGGAGGGCGTCTAACCCACTGAGCCGCCCGGCCAGGCCCTTTGACCCCTTCCTTTTAGAGTCACTGGGATTGATAAAGAGGTTCCAACGGTCTCCCCGATGTCCCGCGAACCCCTCACCAGGGCCCCCCTGACGTTACCGTCTCCGTTACATGCCCCCGCCCCCTCCCCCCCCACCCCCCCACCCCCCCGGCCAAACCAAGAAACCAGCCGGGCAGAGGGCTACCCCCACGCGCCATCCTGGGCTTGGATTTCACCCACCTCCCCTGACGCGGGTGTTCTGCTCCGGCAGCGGTTCTCAACCTTCTGGCCCTTTCATACAGTTCCTCATGTTGTGGTGACCCCCAACCATAACATTATTTGCGTTGCTGCTTCATCACTGTCATGTTGCTACTGTGATGAACCGTTATGTAAATATCTGATATGCAGGATGTATTTTCATTGTCACAAATTGAACATAATGAAAGCATAGTGATGAATCACAAAAACAATAGGTAATTATATATGTTTTCCGATGGTCTTAGGCGACCCCTGTGAAAAGGTCTTTCGACCGCCAAAGGGGTCGCGACCCCCAGGTTGAGAACCGCTGTCTCCGGGATGCGGCCCCACAGCACAAGCCGGGAGGTCTACTCGGGTCCGTCTCAGACTCGCCTGGGCTCACGGTGACCTCGGCCAGGGGGAGGCGGCCGGGAGCAAGAACACGCGCTCCCCGCCTCCCCAGGGCTGGTCCTGCTGGTGACCTGGGCACCTGGTGGGTAACCTGGGCATCCGGCGGACTGACAGGTGCTTGCAGGTTTCTCCCCGGAAAGGGCCCGCCCCCGTCCCAGCCCCACTCGCTGTAAATCAGTCACTAAACTAGCTCCCCTGGGGGCTGGAGGGTGGGGGCAGGGACCTGAGCTCCGTCCCCCCGGGAGCCATCTCCTGAACCCACTTCTTTTTTGAAATTTTCTGTCCCTTTTCCTCCTGCCCGTTTATTTATTTACCCAATCATTTATTTGTATCTGTAGGGACTCAGCGGTATTTATTGCCTATTTCGGCACATGGTCAAATACGATGTTGTTTCGTATAAATATATTTTAGAGTCCAATACAATGTTATTAATTTTATAGGAATATATTAGTCCAACATGACCATTTACATCATAGAGGTATATATTATAGCCCATACGATGCTATTTATTTTATATAAATATATAATAGTCCAAGGGAATGCTATTAATTTCATATAAGTATATTATAATCCAATGTGATGTTATTACTTTTATATAAATATATTATAGTCCAATAGGACATTACTTATTTCATATATATAAATATACATTTCATATAAATATATGGTTCGATACAATGCTATTTATTTTAATTTTTTTATTGATTGATTTGAGATAGAGAGAAGAAGGGGGGAGGGGGGGAGAGAGAGAGAGAGAGAGAGAGAGACACCAGTTTGTTGTCCTACTTATCTATGCACTCATTGGTTGATTCTTTCTTGTCTGTGCCCTGACCGGGATTGAACCCACAACCTTGGCGTAATGAGGCCATGCTCTAACTAACTGAGCTACCTGGCCAGAGCCTGTCATTTTATTAAAATGTATTTTTATTGATCTCAGAGAGGAAGGGAGAGGGAGAGAGAGAGAAACATCAATGATGAGAGAGAATCATGGATCGGCTGCCTCCTGCACGCCCACCCTGGGGATCGAGCCCACAACCCCGACATGTGCCCAGACCGGGAATCGAACTGTGACCTCCTGGTTCATAGGTCGACGCTGAACCACTGAGCCACGCCGGTTGGGTGCCCAGCCTCCATGTGAGAGGGGCTCTGAGGCCCCCAGGGGCGGCCGCCTGCCCACGGACACCCCTTGCAGAGCCGCGCTCTTCCTCCCGGGCTCCAGGCCCACAGCGCCAGCCCCCCTGCTCCCGGCCTCCCGAGAGGGTGGTTGGGAATTCAGCCTCCGAGACCAAGTCCTGGGCCTCCTTATCTCGCCACACCCAGCACCGTGCCTGGCACGGGCTTGAGCTCCGTAAATACTTGCTGCCACTCAGCCAGCCGCCCGGGCCCAGCCGCCCTCCCTTCCCACCTCCAGGCCTGGGCCGAGCTGTGCCCCCTCCTAACCAGCTCTTCTGACTCGAGCAGGGATGTGGGGGGGGGGGTGTTGATGTGACCAGATGTGGAGCCAGAAAGAAGGAAATGACCCACCCAAGGTCACTGGAGCGGGAGGGCCCGGGGAGGGGGGCGAGCTGGCTGCCCCCAGACGTCTCTAATGGGCGACTGTCGTAGCTGCCCTTCATCATCGCGCCCATTGCCCGTGCCAGGCACGTCGCAGGCATTAGCCGGTCCACCTGCACAGCAGCTGTCGGCCCAGCACCACCCACGCCCCTCTCCTGGCCTTGGACGGCGACTGGCTTTGCCTGGAATGACCCTCCGGCTCTCCCCTGCAGGCCTCCCTCACCTGCCCCGCAGGCCCCGCCAGCGGGCCTCAGGGGTTGAGCGTCCACCTATGAACCTGGAGGTCGCAGTTCGATTCCCGGTCAGGGCACAGGCCCGGGTTGCGGGCTCCATCCCCAGGGTGGGGCGTGCAGGAGGCGGACGATCCATGTTCTCTCTCATCGTTGATGCTCCTCTCTCTCTCCCTGTCCCGTCCTCTCTGAAATCAATAAAACTAATGAATGCCCCTCAGGAGGCCCTCCCTGCCCCCTCCCTTCTCCCACATTTCATCTCCATCGACCCCCGGCCACAGGCAGAATTCTAAGACACCCCCAGCCCCTGTCCCCGGTGCATGCACGCCTTCTCCCAGTCCTTCTGTCTAAAGGTCATGAGCCAGGTGACTCTGGGCCACGGAGCTGACCTTGGGTGGGCCTGGCCTAAGCAGGCGACTCCTTAAACCTGGGGAGAGAGAGAGCCTGGAAGTGTGAGGGGGGCTTACGGGGAGGGAGAGTCCCCCCGGCTGGGTTTGAAGCGGGGCTGGGGTGGGGGGCTCGGGGGACACCACACGGCGAGAAAGGCAGGCGCTCTGACAACGGAGCGGACACCGGATCTGGGCCGACAGCCGCGAGGGAGGAATCGGAGCTTCGCAGTTTATCCCCGAGGGGACCCCGGTCCGGCCTGCGGGGCTCCTGACTCACAGGAACCGTGAGCTCATGAAGGGGTGCGGCCTCCAGCTGCTGCGGCGGAGGTGCCAGGGATGGGGGCGGGGGGGGGGAACAGGTGGGGCCCGGGGAGCTCCAGGGCCCTGACACCGCTCTGGGTGGCACTGTGACGGTGGGCACATGTCACTGAGCACTGGCCCAGCGGTCGCCAGGCGGTGGGCCGCGGACCGCTGCTGGCCCATGAGGCCCGAAGGGTTGGCGACCGCTGGCTTAAGGCCCAGTTCACACCCACGGGCAGGACGACACCGAGAGGGAACCCCAGTGCCAAACAGGGACTGTGTAGGGCAGTGGTTCCCAGCGTGGGGCACACGCCCGGGGGAGGGAGGGGCGGGGGCAAATGTGATTTGTAAGGAGGGCGATTTGAGAATGAGCTATCAACAGGGAATTTTGGCATTTCTTTTGGTTCTGGGGCCCTCATAGACAGTCTATAAGGTGACATATTTATGCATTTCAGTCCTCTAGTCTGTGCTTTGAAACTTTATTTGCTATTAATTCCTATCACTTTATATTATTATTATTATTGTTATTATTATTATTGATTTCAGGGAGGGAGGAAGAGGGAGAGGGAGATAGAAGCATCAGTGATGAGAGAGAATCACTGATCGGCTGCCTCCTGCACGCCCCCTACTGGGGATGGAGCCTGCAACCTGGACATGTGCCCCTGGCCGGAATCGAACCCAGGACTCTTCAGTCCGCAGGCCGACGCTCTATCCACTGAGCCAAACCAGTTAGGGCATATTTTTATTTTTAAAACAATTTCTTAGTGACGTCTTCCTCAGGACTGCCATTGTCCTTTCGTTCTTTTGTTTTTCTCTTTTGTGGGAGCCATCTGCTTTAGAAGCTTGTTTAGACCAAGTTCATGGCCGTTTAGGCTTCCTCCCTAGGAACAGTTTACTTTTTGACGTTATTTTTAAAAATATATTTTTATTGATGTCAGAGAGGGAGAGGGAGGGAGAGAGAGAAACATCAATGATGGGAGAGAATCATTGATCAGCTGCCCCCTGCACACCCCCCACTGGAGATCAAGCTCACAACCCAGGCATGTGCCCTTGACCGGAATCGAACCTGGGACCCTTCCGTCTGCAGGTCGACACTCTATCCACTGAACCAAACCAGCTAGGGCAGGAGTTCACTTTAAAAAAAAATTTTTTTTTAATAAGTTTTATTGATTTTTTACAGAGAGGAAGGGAGAGGGATAGAGAGTTAGAAACATCGATCAGCTGCCTCCTGCACATCTCCCCACTGGGGATGTGCCCGCAACCCAGGTACATGCCCTTGACCGGAATCGAACCCGGGACTCTTGAGTCCGCAGGCCGACGCTCTATCCACCGAGCCAAACCGGCTAGGGCAGGAGTTCACTTTTTGAATAATAAGAACCATATGTCACTGTGGGGGGGAGGGCATCAGGATGTTGGAGATGCTTAGGTAGGGCGTGGCCAGAAAAAGTTGGGGACCACTGGTCTAGGGTGCACAGGAAATCTTTGTACCCTCCTCTTAATTTTGCTCTGAACCTAAAACTACTCTAACGAATAACATTTAGCCCTGACCGGTTTGGCTCAGTGGATAGAGCGTCGGCCTGCGGACTGAAGGGTCTCATGTTCGATTCCGGTCAAGGGCATGTACCTTGGTTGCCGGCACATCCCCAGTAGGAGGTGCAGGAGGCAGCTGATCGATGTTTCTCTCTCATGGATGTTTCTAACTCTCTATCCCTCTCCCTTCCTCTCTGTAAAATATCAAAAAATACATTTTTTAAAAAAGAATAACATTTATTACTTTAAAAAAAATTAAAAATGCAAATAAAGAAAGGGATGCCACCCGGCCAGTGTGGCTCATTGGTTGAGCATCCTCCCCTGCACAGTTTGATTCCAGTCAAGGGCACCTTCCTGGGTTGTGGGCTGGATCCCCAGCAGGGGGCATGCAGGAGGCAGCCCATCAATGTTTTTCTCTCTCCCTTTCCCTTCCCCTCTCTCTAAAAATCAATAAAAACATTACAAAAGAAAAAAATGAGCCCTAGTCAGTTTGGCTCAGTGGATAGAGAGTTGGCCTGCAGACCAAAGGGTCCCGGGTGCGATTCCCGTCAAGGGCACGTACCTCGGTTGCAGGCTCCTCCCCAGCCCGGGCCCTGGCCGGGGTGCCTGCAGAAGGCAACCAATCCATGTGTTTCTCTCTGTCTCTCCCTCTCTCTCCCACTCCCCCTAAAAACCAATGGGAAAATAGCCTCGGGTGAGGATTAACAACAACAACCAGGTTGAAGATTATTCCAGGACTGTTACTGAAAATAGCTGTGTTCCAAGCGGGGGCGGGTGTTAAAATGGGCATCCAGTCTGTGCCCCTCCCTGTGGCCTCCCTCCAGCGGCGGGGGTTTTGATAGCGGGGTGGGGATCTAATGCCACAGCCACACAGCTTGCCCCTGTAGCCACTCAGTGGCTTCTGGTGCGGCCACAGAGCTGTGTGACCGTCACCTCGACTGTTCCCATCACCTCGGAAAGAAACGCCACCCCCCCCCCCCGCAACACACATACACACACACACACACACACACCGCACCCCCTGGCACTGCCCCCTGGCCTCCTGTGTCTGAGGGTCGCCTGGGAAGGTGGGGGCAGCTGGTTCAGTTCTCTCTGCCGTAGAACGTGCAACGCGACCCTAGGGAGCAGATGGCGCTTACAGTTATTTAGCAAAAGTCCCTTTTCTTTTGTGGTTTTTGTTTGTTTGTTTGTTTATTGATTTCAGAGAGGAAGGGAGAAGGAGAGAGAGAAAGATCAATAATGAGAGAATCATGGATCGGCTGCCTCCTGCACGCCCCCCACTGGGGACGGAGCCTGCAACCTGGGCCTGTGCCCTGACCGGGAATCGAACCCTGACCTCCTGGTTCATAGGTTGACGCTCAGCCACGGAGCCACGCCGGCTACATTCCTTTCCTTTTTAAAAAATATATTTTTTTTTATTGATTTTACGGAGAGGAAGGGAGAGGGATGGAGAGTTAGAAATGTTGATCCTCCTGCCTGCTCCCTGAATGAGGGGTCGAGCCCACAACCGAGATACATGCCCTTGACCGGAATGGAACCCGGGACGCTTCAGCCTGCGGGCAAAGCGCTCTACCCACTGAGCAACACCGGTCAGGGCACTAAGGTTCCTTTTTATTTGACCCCCACCTATGACTGGCCTCTTCCCCTGCAGCCTCTGTCCCTTCAGGACTTCCCAGGGCCGCCTCCGGCCCCCCCTTGTCACCCGTTAGAGCAGGGAGCACCCTGCCTAAGGTTCGCCTGCTCCGTGTCCCTGCCCCTTCCCGCACCCCCCCATCCCTCCCCGGGCAGCGGCCGGCTCTCCCCCCAGCTCAGGCCCCAGGAACGGTGTGTTGAGTTGGAAGGGAAACCAGAGCCGTCAGCAACCTGGACATGTATCAGTCCCGGCTCCTGGCCTGCACACGCCTGCAATATGTGCACACATCTGCACACACGTCTGCACATACGTGCACATGCCTACACACCTCACACATCTGCACACATCTGCATGCACCTGCACACTTCTGGGGGTGTGAAGCGGGGACGCCACCCCTTGGGGTTTAGGTCCCAGCCCTGCCGGCGACCCACATGGGGACACAACCGAGAGATTGAATCTCCACGGGTGTCCCTTTCCTCGGCTATAAAACGGGGCTAAGAATAGGGCTGCTGCGGGATTAGCGCGGGCGGGAACACGGAGTCAGGGAACACGCACCGTCATTACCCTTAATCGCGCGGGATTTAGAGGCCATTAGCTCGCCCTCGCTGGGCCGCCCATCCGGCTCACTGTTGCGCACACCTTTCCTGAGGACGGGGCGGGTGCCCTGTGCCCGCTGGGAGGCCCTCGGGTGGCCGGGGTGTCGGGGGAGACGGGCGGGGAGGCAGGAGCCAGCTCAGCATGGGCGCCAGGCCAGGCCAGGGGAGCACGGACTCCGTCCCGGGAGGCTCCAGAGAAGGTGAGGGACAAGCATCTGTCAGAAAGAGGCCTTCAGCCCGGCCGGCGGGGCTCAGTGGCTGAGCGCTGACCTAGGAACCAGGAGGTCACAGTTTGATTCCCAGTCAGGGCACCTGCCCGGGTTGTGGGCTCCATCCCCAGCGTGGGGCGTGCAGGAGGCAGCCGATTGATGTTTCGCTCTCATCATGGATGTTTCTCTCTCTCCCTCTCCCTTCCTCTCTCTCTAAAAGTCAATAAAAAATCTTTAAAAGAAAAAGTAAAGCACAAAACCACCGAAACCAGTGGTTCTCAGCCTTCTGGCCCTTTCAATACAGTTCCTCTTGTGGTGACCCCCAACCATAGAATTATTTTCGTTGCTGCTTCATCACTGTCATGTTGCTACTGTGATGAATCGTCTGTAAATATCTGATCTGCAGGAGGGTCGTAGGCGACCCCTGTGAAAGGGTCGTTCGACCGCCAAAGGGGTCGCGACCCACAGGTTGAGAACCGCTGATCTAAACAAAGGACAACTCCTGGTGCTACCCAGGCTGCAAAGGGCCACTCGGTCAGGGGGACAGTGGAAACGAGGCAGGGTCCTGTCTCCTTCCTCCTGGACGGGGACTTGTGTGCCCGGCCTGTGTGGCTCAGTGGTTGAGCGTCGACCTATGAACCAGGAGGTCACGGTTTGACTCCCAGCGGGTTGCAGGCTCCATCCCCAGTGGGGAGCGTGCAGGAGGCAGCCAATCCATGATTCTCTCTCATCACTGATGTTTCTCTCCGTCTCCCTCTCTGAGATCAGTAAAATATCTTTTTAAAAACCCACCGGTTCCCCCCCGGTGCTGCGATCGCAGCTTTGGGGGCAGCCCGTCAGCGTTCTGGGGTGTTCGGACAGGGAGTCCGCGGGGACGGAGCTCCTCTGCGCGTCCGAAACACGGTGTCCGCATGTAATTAATACACGGTCCCTGCGGGCAGTGGCTGACCTTCCCTTTTTCGTGCTAAGTTGTTAAAATCCCCGGTCTATTTTGTGCTCACGTCTCAATTAGGGCGGGCCACGTGGCCAGGGCTGGAGAGCCGGCCTGGGAGCGGCTCTCTCTTTCTTCCCATCCTCAGAGGGACGGAGGGGCGGAGGGACGGAGGGACGGAGGGACGGAGGAACTCAAGCAGGAAAAATAAGAGGTCCAGGCCAGAGGGAGCCCCGCGGAGAGCTGGGGGCGGGATCGGGAGGCCGCATTCCCTCCTCCTGCCAGGAATTCCCGCGGGGCCAACGCCCCCCAGGCAGCATCCACTTAGCACAGCGGTTCTCAACCTGGGGGTCGCGACCCCTTTGGGGGCCGAACGACCCTTTCACAGGGGTCGCCTAAGACCATCGGAAAACACATATAGAATTCCATATTGTTTTTGTGATGAATCACGATGCTTTCATTATGTTCAATTTGTAACCATGAAAATACATCCCGCATATCAGATATTTACATGACGATTCATCACAGTAGCAACATGACAGTGATGAAGTAGCAACGGAAATAATTTTATGGTTGGGGGTCCCCACAACACGAGGAGCTGTATGAAAGGGTCGCGGCGTGAGGAAGGTTGAGCACCACTGACTTAGCACAAGTCCACAGGAGCCGAACAGCCGGCTGGTAAGAGCAGGATGTGGGAGAAAAAGAAAATGACCGTCCCAACAAGTACGAATCCATGAAGAACGGTGCGTCTTTGCGTGGAGGGAACTCGGACTCCATGTCACAGTGGAAGACACAGTGTTGACCTAATGAGGACGAAGGCAGCCGATCAATGTTTCTCTCTCATCATGGATGTTTCTCTCTCTCCCTCTCCCTCCCGTCACAGACGTGATCCTGCTTATACATTGAACGACACGCAAGGCGATGCTCCATAGGGGTTAGGGGCTTATGCGTAGGTAGCAAAGGCATTTTTTATTTTTGTAAATATCAATATATATAAAAGCCAAGCGACTGGTCGCTATGACATGGACTGCAGCCGGCCAACCTCCCTCGGCCCCTCCCCCTGGACAGCCCCGCCCTGATCAGCCCCCCCAACCTCGATCAGGGCCAGGGCCGGCTGGACCCTACCTGTGCACGAATTTGTGCACCGGGCCTCTAGAATATGTATTTTTTTTAATTCTTTTTTTTAAAATATATTTTATTGATTTTTTACAGAGAGGAAGAGAGAGATAGAGAGCCAGAAACATCGATGAGAGAGAAACATCGATCAGCTGCCTCCTGCACATCCCCCACTGGGGAAGTGCCCACAACCCAGGTACATGCCCTTGACTGGAACCGAACCCGGGACCTTTCAGTCCGCAGGCCAACACTCCATCCACTGAGCCAAACCGGTTTCGGCTTCTTTAATTCTTTATTGCTGAAAGTATGGCATCGGTCTCCTTTTTCCCCACGGACCTCTCCCTGACACTCCCACGCCCCAGCACATGCCCTCACCCCCTAGTGCAGTGATGGCGAACCTATGACTCATTTTTTTGGTTGATTTTTCTTTGTTAAATGGCATTTAAATATATAAAATAAATATCAAAAATATAAGTCTTTGTTTTACTATGGTTGCAAATATCAAAAAATTTCTATATGTGACACGGCACCAGAGTTAAGTTAGGGTTTTTCAAAATGCTGACACACTGAGCTCAGAAGGTTCGCCATCACTGCCCTAGTGTCTGTGTCCATTGGTCATGCTCAAATGCATGCACACAAGTCCTTTGGTTGATCTCATACCTCCCACCCTATTAAATATATATATGTATATATTTTTAGCAAAGGTGAAAATTTATTGAAGAACCAGTAAGGGGAGGGGGAAAGAGTCCCCTAAAATACATTTTTATTGATTTTAGAGAGAAAGGGAGAGGGAGAGAGAACTAGAAACATCAATGATGAGAAAACCATTGATCGGCTGCCTCCTGCACGCCCCCTACTGGGTATGGAGCCCGCAACCCGGAATCGAACCCAAGGACCCTTCAGTCCGCAGGCCGACGCTCTATCCACTGAGCCAAACCAGCCAGGGCCAAACAATTGTGCTTTTTGCTACTGGAAGGTCTTGCCTTCAACTGGGAGAAAAAAGAATTGCACCAACCTGTGAAGCGCAATAAAGCGAGGTATGTCTTCCATTGTGAGGTTTTCCTTCTTTATTTCTATTGGCATTAAAAATGCGCCTGCTTCTTTAACAGGCGTGCTCTGGGTAGGGGCTGCCCCGATCCGATCCGTCAGGAGGAACCGAGGCCCGCAGGGAGCGCTCACTTGGCCAGCGGGACAGGCGGAGGGGTCACAGGAGGCGGCCTCCCGCTGGCGGCAGGAGGCACGGGGCGGAGGCGAGGCGGGAGGCAGGCGGCCAGCTGTAGTGAGGGGTGTGTCCACGCTGGGCCCGGACTGCAGCCTCCCCCCGTCTCCCCCCCTCCAGGTCACTCCGGGTGACCCCGCAAGTGGCAGTGGCGTTGCTAAATGGGGACGTGCAAAGCTCCGGGGATCAGCGGGAGCCTGCGCGTGGGTGTGCGCTGGGCGCGCTGGGCAGACCCAGGTGCGGGCCTGCAGCCTGACCTCGGAGCTCTGCAGCCCCCGCACCCGGCGGCCCAAGCCCCCAGGGAGGAACTCAGCCCCCGGAGGGCAGGCACTGGGTCTGCCTCACAGCTGCCCCGGCAGGGGGCGGGGGGCAGGGGGCAGGGGGCAGGGGCCAGCCCCGGACCCCAGAGCCTCCTAGGATCCCGGCTCTGCCTCCGCTGCGGGCTGCTGCACCTCAGTGTCCCCACCCCTAAAGTGGGAACCCTCATTCTACCCTTTGCAGGGAGGACCGGTCCTAGGAGGTCCTGAATGAATTAAAAAAAAAAAAAAAAAAAAAGAGCCTGGGCCTGCAATCCACATCATCACATTATTTCATTGTTTGTTTATTTTTAGAGGGAGTAAAAAGGAGGGGGAGAGAGAAAGAAACATCAATGATGAGAATCATCCATCAGCTGCCTCCTGCACGCCCTCCCCCCACCACCACCACCACTGGGGATCCAGCCCCCAATCCGGCATGTGTCCTGACCGGGAATCAAACCGTGACCCCCTAGTTCAGAGGTTGATGCTCAACCACTGAGTCACGGCAATCACTTTGAGCTTTTTAAAAATATATGTATTTGCCAAAACCGGTTTGGCTCAGTGGATAGAGCGTCGGCCTGCAGACTGGAGGGTCCTGGGTTCGATTCCGGTCAAGGGCATGAACCTGGGTTGCGGGCACATCCCCAGTGGGGAGTGTGGAGGAGGCAGCTGATCGGTGTTCCTCTCTCATCAACGTTTCTAACTCTCTATCCCTCGCCCTTCCTCTCTGTAAAAAATCAATAAAATATATTTTTAAAAAAATAAAAATATATATTTGTTATTGATTTCAGAGAGGACAGGAGAGTTAGAAACATCGATGATGACAGAGAATCATTGATCGGCTGCCTCCTGCACGCCCCCTACTAGGGATCGAGCCTGCAACCCTGGTACGTGCCCTTGGCCGGAATCAAACCCAGAACTCTTTAGTCCACAGGCCAGCGATCTACCCACTGGGCGACCCAGGCAGGACCCGCCGGAGCATTTTAAAGCAAACATCAGGCAGCGTGTCCTTTCAGCCCCCAATTTTGCCACAGGCTGTCG
Source organism: Myotis myotis (assembly GCF_014108235.1). Classification (NCBI taxonomy): domain Eukaryota; kingdom Metazoa; phylum Chordata; class Mammalia; order Chiroptera; family Vespertilionidae; genus Myotis; species Myotis myotis. Next base: position 1,497,639 of record NW_023416349.1, on the reverse strand, counting down.
TTGACTTTAAAATACTTCATCCCACCCCCACCCCCACCCCAGAAACCAGATAAGGTGAGGATGGCGCAAAGTCTCGCTGGCGAAGTCTGGTTACCGGCCTGAGGGTGTTCATTGCGGCCCTTTTGACTTTTCTGTATGTTGGCAGCTTTGCACAGTCAAACCTCCCAAAGGTCAAAGAGCAAAGGAACTTCTCCCTCTCACAGCCCCCCTCCCCCAGGGGCAACACCGCGCTGGTTTCCGGGGATCCTTCCAGAGCGGGGGCGAGGCTGTTGCTGTCTTTATTAATAGCAGCTGTAGTAGCGTGAAAACCGATGCCTGCGGGCGACAGCGCCGTGAGTCAGCCTGGCCCCCGGCCCGGCCCGCTGACACCTCTGCCCCTCTGGCCTTCGGAAGGCCATCTGTGTCTCGGAACCTCAGTTTCCTGCTCTGCAAACTGGGGATAAATCTCCACTTTTATCGGGTGGCTGGGAGGATCCCTGTAAAGCAACGCCCCCCACCGCACCCCTAAGCCAGGCTCAGAGCAGGTGCTGAGGGTGTGGGAGAAGGCCCTTCCCCACCCATCTCTGAGCTGAGGGTTCCTGGGTCTGAGGGAGGAGGGGCTGGGGGCCTGGGCTCCTGGGTCTGAGGGAGGAGGGGCTGGGGGCCTGGGCTCCTGGGTCTGAGGGAGGAGGGGCTGGGGGCCTGGACCCCTGGGTCTGAGGGAGGAGGGGCTGGGGGCCTGGGCTCCTGGGTCTGAGGGAGGAGGGGCTGGGGGCCTGGGCTCCTGGGTCTGAGGGAGGAGGGGCTGGGGGCCTGGACTCCTGGGTCTGAGGGAGGAGGAGCTGGGGGCCTGGACCCCTGGGTCTGAGGGAGGAGAGGCTGGGGGCCTGGACTCCTGGGTCTGAGGGAGGAGGGGCTGGGGGCCTGGACTCCTGGGTCTGAGGGAGGAGGGGCTGGGGGCCTGGGCTCCTGGGTCTGAGGGAGGAGGGCTGGGGGCCTGGACTCCTGGGTCTGAGGGAGGAGGGGCTGGGGGCCTGGACTCCTGGGTCTGAGGGAGGAGGGGCTGGGGGCCTGGGCTCCTGGGTCTGAGGGAGGAGGGGCTGGGGGCCTGGGCTCCTGGGTCTGACTCCTGGGTCTGAGGGAGGAGGGGCTGGGGGCCTGGACTCCTGGGTCTGAGGGAGGAGGGACTGGGGGCCTGGGCTCCCGGGTCTGAGGGAGGAGGGGCTGGGGGCCTGGGCTCCTGGGTCTGAGGGAGGAGGCTGGAAGCTGGGCCTTGGGAATGCTCTCCCTGGCTCCGGAGCCAGCACTGCCAGGCACAGAGGGACCCAAATGCACAGAGCTCTATGCTATGCGCCCCGGGTTAGGCCTGTGGGGGGGTTTGTCTCCCCTGTTCCCGCAGCCTCAGGCCTGGCCTCCGGGGGTTCACAATGTGTTTTGTCCCCTCTGTCCTGGGACTAGAGCCCAGACTCCAGGCTGGTCTAAGTTTGGAAGGGGGAGGGAGGGGGGGCCGCAGGTCAGAGGGGGTGAGGGAGGGGTGTGAGGGGGGACGGGATGTCTCCGGGCTGTCACACACACCCCTGTCCCAGGCCCAGGAAAAGGGAGGGACAAAAGACTCAGAGGGAGAGAGAGAGAGTCAGGAACAAAGACAGGAGGAGGGAGACGAGACTCCCAGGAGAGGCGGCTCCGGGGAAGCCGGCTTGAGGGGAAACCAGAGAAACAGAGAGAGGGAGGGCCGAGTGGAGTGGGGGCCGTCCTGTCGCAGACGGTGGCGACAGCAGTGGAGACAGCGCGGGGACGAGAGAGAGGGGCCAGGGACCAGCAGAGACAGGACAGGGAGTCCTACCCCAGAGACCCGAGACCTGGGACCCGGGCCGGACAGACAGGAGGGTGGTGTGGAGGTGAGGGAGGGGAAGAAGAGGTGAGAAGGAGTGAAAGACGTCAACAGAGCAGGACCCACAGACACCCGGAGGCTAAAAGAGGGGAGAGGGGTGAGGTAGAGAGCGAGCTCAGAGGAATCTGTGGGCTCAGGCGCAGGGGGAGACCGGGCCGGAGCCCTTCAGACGAGCTCCCAGACCACGCAGTGGGTTGAGTGGGCCGGTCGCCTTTCGAGGAACCTAGACGAGGGGCAGCCCAAGGGCCTGATGACACCAGGCAACCCCAAGATGGAGCTCAGGGACCCCGAGAACCAGGAGGATGGGGACCCAGAGGTGAGAGATGGAAACAAGGGAAGAAGAGAGAGAGAGACAGAGAGACAAAGAGGTAGATGCAGAGAGAAACAGTCAGAGAGAGCAGGGGCAGGGGCAGAAGGCAGGCAAGAGGGACGGAGAAGGAAACAGAAGAGCCTGGGAAACAGAGAAACATCAGAGACTCAGAATAATACAAACCCAAGGACACACAGCAAGACCGAGGCCCCAGAGGAAGGCGCTCAGGAGCCAAGAATGGGGAGCACAGGGAGAGAGGAGGATGGAGAGAGAGGAGGATGGAGAGAGAGAGAGATGGTGGAGTGGAAGGGGGGGCGTGTTGTGAGGGTGAAGATGCAGCCCCAGTCGAAGCTGGGGGCTTCTTGGGGCTCCCACAGTTGGCCGTGGGTGGGGTCTCTGAGACAATCACCCTTAACCTTGCCAGGACACAAAAACAGGTGTCCTGAGGCCTGGTGAGTCACCCTGACTCATCCTCCTTTCTGGGGCCAGTGACCCCATCCCCTGACCCCCCACATCAGCCCTGGGGCTGGCCACCAACCTCCTCTCGCGCTCTCAGTGGGTCCCAGGCTCACCCCTCCCCACTGTGTCCCTCACCGGCAGGAGGACACAGCCACGGCCCTCCAGCGGCTTGTGGAGCTGACAGCCACCAGGGTGACCCCAGTGAGGAATCTGCGGGCCCAGTATCGCCTCATCCGAAAGCTTGGCTCGGGCTCCTACGGCAAAGTGCTCCTCGCCCGGCCCCGCCAAGGGGGTGAGTTCGGCCACCGGAAGGCAGCCTCTGGGACTCCCCGTAGGAGGGTTCTCAGAAGCCCCCGAGACAGGGGACATCCCGGGGAGAGCAGGTGGGACCCTTCTCAATCAGGGCTCCCCAGATGTTAAGAGCTCTGTGATCTTCTGAGGAACAGAGCCCACCCAGAGAGGGTAAGGAACTTGCCTGAGACCACACAGCCAGGTGGGCGCGCCCTGAGTCCCCTTCTGCCCCTTCTCCCCGGCAGGTCCGGCTGTGGCTCTGAAGCTCCTGCGTCGGGACTCGGTCCCGAGATCCACCTTCCTGAGGGAGTTCTGCGTGGGCCGCTGCGTCTCCTCACACCCGGGCTTGCTCCAGACCCTGGCGGGACCCCTGCAGACCCCCCGGCACTTCGCCTTCACCCAGGAGTACGCGCCCTACGGGGATCTCAGCGGGCTGCTGCAAGAGCGGGTGAGGCAGGCAGGGGACAAAGGCTGGGACTGCTCATCTCAGGTGCCACTTTGTCCCAAAGCCCACTGCTATCTCCAACCCTGAGTCCCAAATCAGTGCCCATCTTAGCTCCCCCCAAAGGCCCCAAACGACCTCCTGATTCCTAATTCTCAATGCAATTTCTTGTCGGACCCCAACCCTAATTCATCCAAACACAAGCCTGGAGGGGCAGGGAGGTGGGGTCGGGACGGAGGGCGGATTAGGTCTGATGACGGCGGTGGGGATGGAGACAGAGCTGGGATACCGGTGAGCACTGAGATCGGGAGTGTGGGCATGCGTGGAGCGGGTGGGCTGAGTTTAGAGCTGTTATAGACTGGTAATGCGTGTGGAGAAGAGCATGGATGGGGTTGGAGCGTGAGGCAGAGGATATGCTTATAGATTGAGTCCAAGATGAGCTGTATCGAGGTTTCCTCTACAAAGATCGAATCCATGAGATTCTAGGGGGACTTGAGCATGATGGTTAAGGTGGGACCATCTTTTTGGGAATTGGCTTTAGATTTGAGATAGGGTTGGAATAAACAGAAGGAGGGAGGGAAGGAAGGAAGGAAAGAAGAAAGGATGGGTGATAGGAAGGATGGATAAATGGATGGATGGATGGATGGATGGATGGATGGAAAGAAGGAAGGCAGGAAGGGTGGGTAATTGATGAGTAGAAGAAAGGAAGGCAAGAAGAAAACGTGGAAGGAAGGAAGGAAGGAAGGGTAGATGGGAGGAGAGGAAGGGTGGAAGGAAGGGTGGAAGGAAGGGAAGAAGGAAGGGTGAATGGAAGGAAGATGGAAGAATGGATAGAAGGATGGAAGGGTAGGTGGAAGGATGGATGGATGGATGGAAGGAAGGAAGGAAGGAAGGAAGGAAGGAAGGAAGGAAGGAAGGAAGGAAGGAAGGAAGGAAGGGAGGGAGGGAGGGAGGAAGGAAGGAAGGAAGATAGGAAGGGTGGATGAATGGATGGAAGGAAGGATGTGTGGGTGGATGGAAGGAAGATGGGTGGATGGATGGACGGATGGAAGGAAGGGTGGAAGGACTGAAAGAAGGAATTGTATATGGAAGGACGGGAGGAAGAAAGACAAGAAGGAAGAGTGGGTAGAAGGAAGGAGAGGTACATGAAAAAAAGAAGAGATGGATTTTGGATATTAAATAACTGCATAAATTATTGGATTGCTAACTGTCTGGTGGGATGGACATTGAATGAAAACACTGCAGAATAGACTGTTGGGTGGAAAAGTGGTTTGACAGATGGGTTGCTGGCCAGCTGCCTGGCTAGCTGGGTGGATGGATTTATCAATTGACTGAGGAAGGGCACTGTGGACATTTGGAGCAAGGTCTGAGTTGGAGATGGGACCTAAATTAGCATGGGACTAAGGACAGAATTGAGTGTGGGGCTTGTGTTCTCACTGGAGATCTGAGTAGTCCGTTCAGAGGAGGTGAATAAGAAATGGAAGGGATGGTTTCGGGTGTTAGGGTTAGGGGCACGTTTGGTGGAAGCTAAAAGAGCTCCCGGTTCAATGTGGGGTTTGGTCTATGGCCGTACAGAAGGGGGTGCTCGCTGGGGTTGAAGATGATCTGGAGAAGGTGTTGGGGGGAGGTTATGGGGACACCAGAGGTAGCCACTGGTCTGGGGTTCTGGATTCTTGAACCCCAAGGAGCCAAATACAGAAGGAACCAGCCTTAGCCAGTTTGGCTCAGTGGATAGACCAGTGATGGCGAACCTTTTGAGCTCGGCGTGTCAGCATTTTGAAAAACCCTAACTTAACTCTGGTGCCGTGTCACATATAGAAATTTTTTGATATTTGTAACCATAGTAAAACAAAGATGTATATTTTTGATACTTATTTTATACTAGTTGCCTGGTGCACAGATTCGTGCACATTGAAAGGAAAATAATTAAAAGAAATATTTTAATATTGCTATTTGCCCTTTCTCTGTAATGGGAGTGTCAGAGCTGCCACTGGTCACCATCTGTGCAGTGATCAGCAGAGCATTCGGGCCCCCACTGGCACCCTCATTGGCCTGATGCTGCCCGCTCACCTGCTCTACCATCCCACCGTGGTCCTGCTCTCATTGGGGGCCCATTGGGCCCGGCAGGGCCTCCACTGCTGCCCACTGTCAGCACTGCATTGCCAATATCTGCCATGTTCTGTGCCACCCCCGATGATCAGTGCACATCATGGCAAACAGTTGAACTCCTGGTCAAACTCCCAGTCAAGGGGGAAATTTGCATATTAGGCTTTTATTATATAGGATATTTAAATGCCATTTAACAAAGAAAAATCAACCAAAAAAATGAGTTTGCATGTCACCTCTGACACGCGTGTCATAGGTTTGCCATCACTGGGATAGAGCGTCAGCCTGCAGACGGAAGGGTCCTGCGTTTGATTCTGGTCAAGGGCACGTATGTCGGTTGCAGGCTCCTCCCCAGCCCGGGCCCTGGTCTGGACTCATGCAGGAGGCAACCAATCGATGTGTTTCTCTCACATCGATGTTTCTCTCTGTCTTTCCCTCTCTCTCCCACTCTCTCTAAAAATCAATAGAAAAATATCCTCGGGTGAGGATTAAAAAAAAAAATGAAGGAACCAAGGCCCCCTGACCTTCACCCTCTCCCCTTGACCCCAGGGCCTCCCCGAGCTGCTGGTGAAGCGGGTGATGGCCCAGCTGGCCGGGGCCCTGGACTTCCTCCACAGCCGGGGGCTGGTGCACGCCGACGTGAAGCCGGACAACGTGCTGGTCTTCGACGCCGCCTGCAGCCGCGTGGCCCTCGGGGACCTGGGCCTGACCCGGCCGGAGGGCAGTCCGACCCCGGCGCCCCCGGGGCCGCTGCCCTCCGCCCCGCCCGAGCTCTGCCTTCTGCTGCCCCCCGACACCCTGCCCCTGCGGCCATCCCTGGACTCCTGGGGCCTGGGGGTGCTCCTCTTCTGCGCCGCCACGGCCTGCTTCCCCTGGGACGTGGCGCTGGCCCCGGACCCCCAGTTCGAGGCCTTTGCCGGCTGGCTGACCACCCGGCCCCAGCCGCCTCGACCGCCCCGCCCCTGGGACCGGTTTGCGCCCCCGGCTCTGGCTCTGCTCCAGGGCCTGCTGGACCTGGACCCCGAGACCAGGAGCCCCCCACTGGCGGTCCTGAACTTCCTGGGGGACGACTGGGGGCTGGAGGGGGACAGTGGGGGGCCTGGGGGCTCGGGGAGCATCTCTGGGGAGGATGGGGAGGAGGAAGAGGAGGGATCCAGCTTGGAGGAGTGGACAGAGGAGGAGGAGGAGGGGGACCCGGGCAGCGTGAGGGTGGGGACAGATGGGGGAACTCCCGGACCAGGTGACTGAGCAGGTGGCCGGGCCCGAGCCAGAGGCCCCTCCCGCAGCCTCCACGGCCACCTGGATGGAGAGACAGCTGCTCCCGAAGGACAGACGCGGCCCATCAGGTCTCTCCCTTCCGGAGGCCGGATGTGGCCGCACTACCCCCTCCCCCTCCCCACACGAGGACCCAGGAGCCCAGGCCCCCAGCCCCTCCTCCCTCAGACCCAGGAGCCCAGGCCCCCAGCCCCTCCTCCCTCAGACCCAGGAGTCCAGGCCCCCAGTCCCTCCTCCCTCAGACCCAGGAGCCCAGGCCCCCAGCCCCTCCTCCCTCAGACCCAGGAGCCCAGGCCCCCAGTCCCTCCTCCCTCTGAACCAGGAGTCCAGGCCCCCAGTCCCTCCTCCCTCTGAACCAGGAGTCCAGGCCCCCAGTCCCTCCTCCCTCTGAACCAGGAGTCCAGGCCCCCAGCCCCTCCTCCCTCAGACCCAGGAGTCCAGGCCCCAGCCCCTCCTCCCTCAGACCCAGGGGTCCAGGCCCCCAGCCCTCCTCCCTCAGACCCGGGGGTCCAGCCCCTCCTCCCTCAGACCCAGGAGTCCAGGCCCCCAGCCCCTCCTCCCTCAGACCCGGGGTCCAGCCCCTCCTCCCTCAGACCCGGGGGTCCAGGCCCCCAGCCCCTCCTCCCTCGAGCTCCCTCCCCTCCTCTTCCTTCTGCCCTGATGGCGTCTCCATGGAGGAAGGCGCTGCTCCCCCTGTGGATCCGCATCCGCACTGTGGGCCTCGCCGGATGTGGGGACGTGGCCTTCCTGTGCGGGCGCTCCTCTCCTCTAAAACCTCGCACGGCTCCCACCGACCCCGGCACCAAACCTGGGCTTTCAGGACCCGACGCCACTGGGAACCGCAGCCTGCGCCGCCTCTCCGTGTCCCTGGGCTCCTGACCCTGAGGGAGCCACGCAGGCCCCGAGGACCTGTATCTGTGCACGCACGCAGGCGCACGCACCACGCACACACGTGCACGCAGGCGCACGCACCACGCACACACGTGCACGCAGGCGCACGCACCACGCACACACGTGCACGCAGGCGCAGGCGCACGTGCACGCAGGAACTCACGTGCACGCACACGCAGGCGCGCACAGGGCTTCCTGTGTCCTCCCTGGGAGTCGCCCAGATGCCCCCGCCTCCGCCCTCTTGGCCCCACGGACTGGATCAGATCGAGTGGTCGTGGCTCAGGGTCAGGCAGGGGGGCTGGGGGACTCTGTCCTGCCTGAGGTCAGCCCGGCCGGTGTGGCTCAGTGGTTGAGTGTTGACCTAGGAACCAGGAGGTCAGGGTTCGATTCCGGTCAGGGCGCAGGCCCGGGTTGCGGGCTCGAATCCCAGTGTGGGGCGTGCAGGAGGCAGCCGATCCATGATGCTCTCTCATCACTGATGCTTCTCTCTTTCCCTTCCTCACTGAAATCAATAAAAATAGATTTAAAAAAAAAAAGAGTGGGTTCACTTTGCACAGCAACGTGGTGTCCTGGGTTGACCCCTGGGGCAGAAGGGGGTTGTTGGGGGAAACATGGGGCGTCGTGCACCGTGGGCCATCGGCCGGGAGACACTGAGCTGAGCGGGGAGGCCCTGGGTGAGGGGACCCAGGAGCGCTCAGCACCATCTTTGCAACTGTCCCCCAAATCTAACATTCTGGAACAAAAGTTTATTCTGAAAGCATTGCGTTCGGCCCTGACCGGTGTGGCTCAGTGGATGGAGCATCGGCCTGCGGACTGAAGGGTCCCGGGTTCGATTCCGGCCAAGGGCATGTACCTGGGTTGTGGGCACATCCCCATTGGGGGGTGTGCAAGAGGCAGCTGATGGATGTTTCTCTCTCATCGATGTTTCTAACTCTCTATCCCTCTCCCTTCCTCTCTGTAAAAAATCAATAAAATACATTTTAAAAAATAAAAAATAAAAGCATTGTGTTCACACCTGTCCTCTGGCCGGCGACCTGAGGGCTGGGTGCCTGGCCCAGGCATCCGGCTTCCTCGCTGAGTGAGACCCGGGTCCCCGCCGGCTTCTCCCCAGGGCGACGCCCTCCCCGCCGGCCCCTCTTCCCAGTTGTCCACCACCTGCTGCCCCTCGGTCCCAAGTCTGAGCTCATCCCTCACCGCATCGGTCTGGAATCCGTTGTCTCATCCTCTCCCACAGGACCCCAGTGTCTTGTCCCGGGGACACCCTCACCCGACACTTGCGTCTGCCCCGCTGATGGGCAGCTGGGGTGAGGGCAGGGGATCCACAGAGAAATGACCTCACCCTCTACAGGTGGTCCCGATCCTGGGTCCCAGGGAGGAGGCTGGGGCCTGGACTCCTGGGTCTGAGGGAGGAGGAGCTGGGGGTCTGGGTGTGGGACATTTGTTCCTCCACAGCCAGTTCTGGGAGTCAACACACGAGGGCGCTCCATCCCTAGTGGGATGGAGGGGGCGGGGCCATGGGCGGGGCTTAGGACCCTATGTGGGGGCGGGGCCTCGCTCCTGGGCAGGCCTCCGCTGGCCTGGGCTCTAAGTGCTGGACACTGACCACAGCGGGCAGCCCAAGGGTCAGGCCAGCCTTGGAGAAGGTGAGGTCCGGAGTCGGGACCCGGGTCAGCAGGAGGCAAGAGTTGAAAGGCCTGAGGTGGGTGGCACCTGAGAGTGAAGCCGGGCAGGTGGCCAGAGTCCCGGGTCCCGGATCCCAAAGGAGAGCAGGACTGGACCTTAGGGTTGTGGAGTGGTTGAGGGTTAGGGCCAGAGTCTGGGGATCCCAAGACGTGTGAGTTGTATAGGTTCCAGGAGAGATGGACCGGGACCCTGACTGCAGGGTCTGAGGGAGGAGGCTGGGGGCCTGGGCTCCTGGGTCTGAGGGAGGAGGGGCTGGGGGCCTGGGCTCCTGGGTCTGAGGGAGGAGGAGCTGGGGGCCTGGGCTCCTGGGTCTGAGGGAGGAGGCTGGGGGCCTGGACTCCTGGGTCTGAGGGAGGAGGCTGGGGGCCTGGACTCCTGGGTCTGAGGGAGGAGGCTGGGGGCTTGGGCTCCTGGGTCTGAGGGAGGAGGGGCTGGGGGCCTGGGCTCCTGGGTCTGAGGGAGGAGGCTGGGGGCCTGGGGCTGCTCCCAGGTCCTGCCTCGCATCTGGGGCCCCGTGCCCCGCCGGCCCGCAGGGACAGAGAACACCTGTTTGTGCTTAGGAGCCTGAAGCTGCTCACCCACCCCCAGGGCCCAATCTGTTTGCTTTGGAAACAACATGGGGGTGTCTCGAGTTATCTGGTTCATCTTTCACCCGTGGGCCACTGGGTGACTGTGGGGGCGGGGGCGAGGGACACCTGTGATCTTAGACTTGACCTCACCCCAACTCTCAACTACTTTCTGGCTCCTCAATGCCTTTACTGATGAGGGAGACTGAGTCACCAAAGTGCCCGACCCTCCTCCCTCAGACCCAGGAGCCCAGGCCCCCAGCCCTCCTCCTCCCTCAGACCCAGGAGTCCAGGCCCCAGCCTTCCTCCTCCCTCAGACCCAGGAGTCCAGCCCCCCAGCCCCTCCTCCCTCAGACCCAGGAGTCCAGGCCCCCAGCCCCTCCTCCATCAGACCCAGGAGCCCAGGCCCCCAGCTCCTCCTCCCTCGGACCCTGGTCTGGCCCTGGGTCAGCCTGGTGCTCTGGCCGCAGACATGCCCGGGAAACAGTCCGATGAGGAGCAGGTGGAGGCGGGGACCCCCGAGAACGGAGCTGAGGCCGCGGACGACCTGGGGGGCCTCACGCTGGAGGAGCTGCGGCAGGGCCAGGAGGCGGCCTTGGCCCTGGAGGACATGATGACCCTGAGCGCCCAGACCCTGGTCCGAGCGGAGGTGGAGGAGCTGTACCAGGAAGTGCGTCCCCTGGGCCAGGGCCGCTTCGGCCGGGTCCTGCTGGTCACCCACCGACAGAAAGGTAGGGGCCTGGGGACAGAGGCGGGGGCGGGGGCGGGGGGCAGGGTTGGGGGCGGCCAGGCCCAGGGGCGGCCAGCTGGCTGTGGAGCCTGCAGACCTGAATCAAGGTTCCCGTGCCCTCCAGGCTGTGTGCGCTGTCGGGAAGTCCGCTGTGAGCCTGGCAGTGCTGTGGTTGCCAGGACAACGGGGTGCAGAGAGGTGCCCCCTTGGGGCCCAGCATGCAGCCAGCTTATCGGTCACCGTGGGGATGGTTCGGAGCCAGGCCGTGTGCCAGGCACCCAGCAATCTGGTGTCTTTCTGCTCAGTGTGCGGACACTGAGCAGACACACACATGCACGCACACGCGCACACACACCGTCCTCCCCACGGAGCAGGACACTGTGGATGGAGCTCAGAATCCATGTCAGTCAGGACTCCCCCTCGGAGCTCCCCTGGGGGCTGGGCCCATCCGGGTGGTGCAGGGGACCCAGGCAGGAGTCTGTGAGCCTCCCCTTCAAGGAGGGAGTCCTGGGGCTGCCACACCCAGGACCAGGGGCAGGGCGTCCCAAAGAAATGTCCGCAAGATGTCGTCACACATTAACGGCTGCCAGCTCAGTCTTGACAATGAGGTGTATGTTAATAAACGCTGCCTTTTTTCTTCTTCTTCAGAGAGGAAGGGAGAGGGAGAGAGAAACATCAATGATGAGAGAGAATCATGGATGGCTGCCTCCTGCACGCCCCCTACTGGGGATCGAGCCCACAACCCGGGCAGGTGCCCTTGACCAGAATCGAACCCGGGAGGGACCCTTCAGTCCACAGGCCGGCGCTCTATCCACTGAGCAGCACGGGCCAGGGCGGTGTGTATTATTTCCTTGGGACACCCTGTCTTCTCACCCACTCCTGGGGGCTGGGAGTCCGGGGTCACGGTGTCAGCTCGGCTGTCCCTCCTGGGCCTGTGTCCTCCGTGGCCGGCCCTCTGTGTGTGTCTGTGTCTGAATGTCCCTGGGGGCCGCCTGGGCCGGGCGGGGCTGGGGACGGAGTGTCGCTGTCCTGGGCGCACTCTCAAAGCTCGGTGCGCCCAGATGGACGGGATCAGCGGCACAGGAGGCGCTGGGGCGGCATGCAGCTGGGGAGGGAGGGAGGGGCAGCCGCATGGGGGAGGCGGGACCTTCTGGGCCCGGGCAGCTCCAGATGGGCGCTGGGCCTGGCAGGTGGCGGCTGTAAAATGGGAGAGAAAGGAATGCGGTCCCGGAGGGCTCACGTTCTAGGGACGTGGGGCCGCTCCCAGGAGGATGGAATTCCTGGAAATTCCTTAGTGCAGTGGTTCTCAACCTTCCTAATGCCGCGACCCTCTAATACAGTTCCTCATGTGGTGGTGACCCCCAACCATAAAATCATTACTTCATAACTGTAATGTTGCTACTGTGATGAATCGTCATGTAAATATCTGATATGCAGGATGTATTTTCAATTGTAACAAATTGAACGTAATGAAAGCATAGTGATTAATCACAAAAACAATATGTAATTATATATGTGTTTTCCGATGGTCTTAGGCGACCCCTGTGAAAGGGTCGTTTGACCCCCAAAGGGGTCGCGACCCACAGGTTGAGAACCGCTGCCTTAGTGGGATCTGAGGCCCAGCACCCAGCTTCTGGGGGGGACCCCCCCCCGGGCCCCCAAAGGTTCTGAGTTCAGTTTTCGTGGAGTCCCTTCGTGGGCTCCAAGTCCGCAGACTTGAGGAGAGCAGAGCGGAACCCCCCAGAATGCTGTTGCATTTTTTAAAATACGTTTTTACTGATTTCAGAGAGGAAGGGAGAGGGAGAGAGAGAGAAACATCAGTGATGAGAGAGAACCGTGGATTTGCTGCCTCCTGCACGTCCCTCCCCGGGGATCCAGCCCGCAAGCCGGGCATGTACCCTTGATCGGAATCGAACCCGGCACCCTCAGTCTGCAGGCTGAGGCTCTATCCACTGAGCAACACGGGCCAGGGCAATGCTGTCATGTTATTACTGCCCGGTGGCCATGTGTGTGTTCGGGTGGGCTTGGCTGGGAGGCGGGACGGAGCCGGTGGAGGTGGTAGAAGGAAGGGACTCCCAGCTGCGGGGCCCACCCCACCGCGCCCTCCTTCCGCCCTCGCCCCAGGCACGCCCCTGGCCCTGAAGCAGCTGCCCAAGGCCTCCACGTCCCTGCGGGGCTTCCTGTACGAGTTCTGCGTGGGCCTGTCGCTGGGCGCGCATCCGGCCGTGGTGGCCGCCTACGGCATCGGCATCGAGTCCGCCGACTCCTACAGCTTCCTGATGGAGCCCGTGCTGCACGGCGACCTCATCCGCCTCATCCAGCCCAAGGTGGGCGCCAGCAGCTCCCTGCGCGCCTGGGGGACCCGCGGCTACTGCCTCCACCGCCCCCCCTTCCCTCCCCCCCGCCCAGGCCCCTGGCCGGCCCCGGGTCTCATGGAACGGCTAGTCCTCCTGGGGCTCCGTGACCCACAGAGCCACCCCTACACCCTCAGATTCGCAGCCCTCACCGATCCTCACGCGGTCACACGGGCTCATGGGGTCACACACGGGCTCATGGGGTCACACTGGGGCTCATGGGGTCACACGGGGGCTCATGGGGTCACACAGGGGCTCGTGGGGTCCCACAGGGGCTCACCTAATTGAGACTCTTGATTCTCCTGGGCCTGCTCCCTGGGGAGAGGGGGAGAGAAGCTGAATCTCCCGGGTCCCCTTCCCTCTGTGGGAGGGACTGCAGCCTGACCCCGCCGTGCGCCCGCCCCGACCCCTGCTCCTGCCTCTGACCCCGCCCCTGCTCCTGCCTCTGACCCCGCCCCCGCCCCCGCCCCTGTCCTGACCCCGCCCCCGCCCCTGACCCCGCCCCTGCCTCTGACCCCGCCCCTACTCCTGCCTCTGACCCCGCCCCCGCCCCGTCCTGACCCCGCCCCTGCTCCTCCCTCTGACCCCGCCCCTGCCCCTGCTGACCCCGCCCCTGCCTCTGACCCCGCCCCTGCTCCTCCCTCTGACCCCGCCCCTGCCCCTGCTGACCCCGCCCCTGCCTCTGACCCCGCCCCTGCTCCTGCCTCTGACCTTGACCCCGCCCCTGCTCCTGCCTCTGACCCCGCCCCCGCCCCTGTCCTGACCCCGCCCCCGCCTCTGACCCTGACCCCGCCCCTGCTCCTGCCTCTGACCCCGCCCCCGCCTCTGACCCTGACCTCGCCCCTGACCTTGCTGCGTGCCCGCAGGTGGGGCTCCCGCAGCCCGCGGCCCAGCGCTGCGCGGCGCAGCTGGCCTCGGCCCTGGACCACATCCACGCGCGCGGCCTCGTGTACCGGGACGTCAAGCCCGAGAACGTGCTGGTGCGCGACCCCGACTGCCGGCGGGTGCAGCTCGCCGACTTCGGCCACACGCGGCCCCGCGGGACGCTGCTCCGCCTGCGCGGGCCGCCGCTGCCCTACACGGCGCCCGAGCTGTGCGCGCCGCCGCCGCTGCCCGACGGGCTGCCCATCCAGCCCGCGCTGGACGCCTGGGCGCTGGGCGTCCTGCTCTTCTGCCTGCTCACCGGCTACTTCCCCTGGGACCAGCCCCGGGCCGAGGCCGACCCCTTCTTCGAGGACTTCCTGGCCTGGCAGGCCTCGGGCCAGCCCGCCGACCGGCCGCAGCCCTGGGTGGGCCTGGCGCCCGCCGCCGACGCCCTGCTGTGGGGGCTGCTGGACCCCCAGCCCCGGAAGCGGAGTCCGGTGAGCTCCGTGCACCGCTACCTGGGCCGGTCCTGGAGGCAGCGGGAGGGGGAGGCGGAGGCGGAGGCGCTGGGGGAAGGGGAGGAGGGGGGCGGAGAGTGAGGGGCAGCCTGGCCCCCACTTGCCCCGGAGACGCGGGGACACCCGGTCCCACATCCTGGGGCTCCTGTGGTGGCTTTTGGCTGCCCCTCTGCCTCTCTGCGTCTGTCTCATCACCGGCCGGTTCTGTCCTCCACCTCCCTGCCTTGTCCTGCGGGCTCTCCGGGCTCCCTGTGTGTGTGCACACCTGCCTCCATCGACCCCAGGGCCTTTGCACTTGCTGCCTCCTCTGCCTGCGGTGCCCTTGGCTCCTCCCCTCACCTCCTGGGGACCTGAAATGCTTCCATCTGGGTCCTGGGGCCGCACCGCCCCCCACCCTCCCAGGCAGCACTGCAGGGGGCCCCAGCCTGGCATCACCACCCCCCTGTGCTCTGTGACACCCAGTCCCCGCCAGCTGCCCAGTTGCGCTGCGCCCTGCTGGGGCCTGAGCTGCTGGAGGCGGGCCCCGGCCTGTCCTGTGCTCCGTGGGTCCCAGGCAGCTGCGGCCGGGCCACCCTGGCCGGAGCAGGGGGCAGAGGCCTGTGGAGTGAGGGGACCCCTGTGGCTATGCCCTGGCCTGTCCTCCCTCACACGCTGCTCCCCCTGGGTCTCCCTCACTCCTGGGCCCCTCCCCTCCTCCCTGTGCTGGGGGGCGCCCTCTTGGTGAAGCGCCTTCTCCTTGCACCCCAGTCCCTCCCTGCAAATAAAGTCCACCTGGCCCCTGGGCTCCGTGAGGCTGTTGGTCTGTCAGCTCAGGGGAGTGGAGGACACTGCACGTGTGTGTGTGTGTGTGTTCGAACAGGAGAGAACATGTGCAGCAGGGAGAGAGGGGAAGGGAGACAGATAGACAGAGACAGAAAGAGAAAGAGAAAGACAGATGCAGAGACAGAAAGAGAAAGAGAAAGATAGATGCAGACATAGACAAAAGAGAAAGAAAAAGACAGAAAGAGAAAGACAGGCAGACAGATGGGTGAAGGGCAAGCGCCCACAGCTGGGTGTGTGTGAACTGGCTCTGGGTGCGGGTGTGGGCCCGGCTCCGTGGGCCTGTTCCTGCCCGCCTGTGTGTGCAAGGAGACGGGTTACCGGGAGCTCCTAGGTGTCCGCTGTCACGACAGGAGTGGGAGTGGGCTGGAGCGTGTATTCCCGTGAACCTGCGTGTGCACCAGCCCCTGAGCCTGTGTGTGCGTGTGCGTGTGTGTGAGCAAGCGAGAGGGGCCAGCATGGAAGCTGTGGTGCGTTCACTCTGTGGCCATGAGATCCCTGTGTCCCCGAGGCCTTGAGCGCCTGTGTGCTGGGGGGGGGGGGGGGGGTCAGCGGGCAGGCGCCACCGCCAGTCACCAGCTGGGCCCCTGCCCCTTCACACCTCCCCTCGCACCAGCCCCCTTGGCAGCCGCCCTGTTTGCAAACACTCTGTCTTCCTCTCCGCGCCCTCCTTGGCCGCCAGCCCAGCGCGAGGCTACAACTAGAGCTGGATCCGGTGTCACTCTCTCCTGGCCCGTCCACACGCCCAGTGCCCCTGCTGTGCCCACGAGGCATCATGGGGCGAGGGGGGGGGGACAACATGGGTGGAGTGAGTGACCCCAAGGGCCCTTTGAATCCAGGTTCAATTCCGAGGACTGGGGACACAAGCCCCTGTCCCGGGCAACCCCGGTGAGCTTCCTGGAGGAGGGGTCCTGGGGGGTGCATTGCGGAAGAGCATGATCGGGGCCTCCTGCCGCCTTATCCGTGAATCTGAAATAGATCCGAAATAGCCTGAGCAATTGGGCCAAGAATGTGTCCCCAAGAGCCAGAGGCGCCTCTGAAGCGGGTGCGGCTGGGCGGAACGAGTGCAGAGGGCAGGGGGCAGAGGTGGCTGCAGACGGTGTTAATTGGGAGCAGCAGCTGAGGCTTAACTGGGAGGTGACAATGACTGGGATGGCCCAGGGGCAGGGGAGGACAGAGATGCCCAGGAGAGACCTGGGGGGGAGGGGGTGCAATGCTAATTAAATATTCGTTGATTAAGTGACACCTGACACTGATTGTAATACTTAGTGCCCAGGAAGCAGAGTCTCCAAGCCTGAGCCCCGAGGGGGGGGGGGGGGACACACAGTGACAGCCCAGTGCTGCCATGATGCCCACCTGTGCCTGCGGAAGGGCAGGGCAGAGATGGGACTTGACCCCGGGCTGGCTCCTGTCCAGGGCTCAGCTATTTAAAAAAAAAATATATATATATATATATATATATATATATTGATTTCAGAGAGGAAGGAAGAGGGAGAGAAACATCCTGATGAGAGAGAATCATGGATCGGCTGCCTCCTGCACGCCCCACACTGGGGATCGAGCCCACAGCCCGGGCATGTGCCCTGGCCGGGATTCAAACCGTGACCTCCTGGTTCAGAGGCCGATGCTCAACCACTGAGCCACGCCGGCTGGGCATGGCCTTAGCTCTTAAATGGCAGGGACGTCCTGTTGCCATCAGTGGGTGAAGGGGCCCTGTGCGGGGGTGGGGAGGCTGGGAGTGTGAGTACGAGTGTGTGTTACCACAAGTGTGTTCGCGTGTTTGTGTGACAGTGTGAGTCTGCGGTGAGTGTGGAAGTGAGAGTATGAGCCTGAGTGTGCATTTGTGTGTGAGCGTATGAGAGGGTGAGTGTGTAAGTGTGAGTGAGCGTGCACGTGTGCATATGAGAATGCGAGCGTGTGAGGGTGTGAATGGGAGGCTATGAGTGTGAGCGCGCGTGTGCATTTGTGTGTGAGAATGTGAGAGTGAGTGTGAGCATGTGGGTGGGAGTATGAGTGTAACTGAGGAGTGCGTGTGGGCACACGTGCGTGCGAGTCGTGTAAGCATGTGTCTGTGTGTTGGTGAGGTGGTCACACCGCCCTTGGAGGAGACTGGATGGGGGCACCTAAATGAAGACAGAGAATGGGACTGAAGCCGGTGTGGCTCAGTGGATGGAGCGTCGGCCTGCGGACTGAAGGGTCCCAGGTTTGATTCCGGTCAAGGGCATGTACCTGGGTTGCGGGCACATCCCTGGTGGGGGATGTGCAGGAGGCGGCTGATCCATGTTTCTCTCTCATCGATGTTTCTGACTCTCTCTCTCTCTCCCTTCCTCTCTGTAAAAAATCAATAAAATATATTAAAAAAAAAAAAAAGTCAGAGAATGGGGCTGCGAAGCCTTCAGACCCACTGAAGGGTCATCACCAAAAGGCCAACGATGGAGTCCGGGGGGGAGGGGGGGAGGGGGGTATGTGTGGAGGCAGAAGGGCATAGAGGGCATAAATGGTGATGGGGAAATTTTTTTTTAAGCTGTAAGGGGAGAAAGGCAGACGATGGTGCATGTTGGCGAGGACGTGAACAAGCTGGTGGAGTGGGAAACAGGGCAGCCGCTGGGGAAGACAGCGTCACTGCCCCTGCACGCAGGACACAGTTCCCATGTGGCCCAGCAATTCCGCTCCTAGGCGCCTGCCCACCGGAAACGAAAACGTACATCCACGTGAACGTTCTCATTATTCACAGTAGCCGAACATTGGAAACAACCCAAATGCCCATCAATAAATGGGTGGGTACACAAAGTGGGGTCCCCCCCGAGCAATGGAACAGTACTCCCCCATGAAAAGGAAGCCCTGCCATGCGCTGCAGCACGGACGAACCTCGAAATGGAAGAAGCCAGTCACAGGAGACAGTCTGTTGCAGGACCCCACTTATGTATGTGAAAGGTCCAGAACAGGCAAATCCATAGGGAGAGATTAGTGACTGAGGCGGGGTGAGGGTGGGGGTGGAGGGGGAAATGGAGGAGGGAAGGGGAGATGGGGAGCGATGGCTAATGGGTACAGGTTTTCTCTTTGGGGGTGGTGATAGGGATGGTGATGGGGTGGAGAAGTTATAAAATTAAATTGTGATGAATGTTGCACAATTCTCAGAAGATATTAAAAACCACTGAATTGGCCCTGGCCGGTTTGGCTTGGTGGATAGAGCGTCAGCCTGCGGACTGCAGGGTCCCAGGTTCGATTCTGGTCAAGGGTTTAAAAAAAACAACACTGAATTGTAGGCCCCGGCTGGTGTGGATCAGCGGTTAGAGCGTCGGAGAGTCGGCCTGTGCACGAAAGGGTTTCAGGTTGGATTCCCGATTAAGGGCACGTACCTGGATTTCAGGTTCAATGTCTAGAGGCAAACAATTGATGGGTTTCTCTCACATCAATGTTTCTCTCTCTCTCCCTCTCCCTTCCTCTCTGAAATCAATAAAAATGTATTTAAAAAAATAAAAGATAAAAAGTGTTTCCCTTCTCCCCTCTCCGTCTCCTCCGTCTCCTCCGTCTCTCTCCGTCTCTGTCTCTCTCCATATGTACATAAATATTTGTTGTTGAGCGCAGCTGTCGCTGGCTGATCCTCAAGGGCGTGGGGATCGCGGACCGGGCACCTGCCAGAGGGCGGAGGCCAGGAACCCGGCCACCAGCGCACACGGGCCTAGGCTTCATACAAAACACAAAATCAAAAGCCAGAACATCAGGCGATGCCAAACCCGCAGCAGCCCCTGCTTGCGGGGGAGGGTTTGGGGGGAACCGGAGGGCGGGCCCCTGTAGACACTCTCTTTGCCGGCAGCTCACAGGGTGCAGCGTGGTGCGGTCACGCGAGTGACATCAGCAGCCCCCGCGACTGCCCACCCACGTTGTTCACAGGCAACGCCTGACCCAGTGGGTCTGGGAGGCCCTCGCTCCTGGCCGCCGGGTTGCCCTTGGGCGCAGGGAGCTGGGAGAACACGGTGCGGAGCTCTGGGCCCACGTCTTAGCTCAACTGTCAGTGACATGGGCCTCGGGTCCACCTGATTCTTCAGGGTTTTCTTACTTCAGAGAGGGAGGGAGAGAGAGAGAGAAACATCAATGATGAGAGAATCATGGATCGGCTGCCTCCTGCACGCCCCCACACTGGGGATCAAGTTCGCAACCTGGGGCTGTGCCCTTGACCGGAATCGAACCTGGGACCCTTCCATCCTCAGGCCGGTGCTCTATCCACTGGGCCACACCAGCCAGGGCTCTTCGGGCTTTCCTGTGGGGAGGTCAGGTCGCCCGCCGTGGCTCTGGGTCTCCGGTGAGGGGCACGCCCTCTGCTCCTGGGTGCCTTCTCTGCATCTGCCCACGGCTCGCGGGGCCTGCGCGGCTACTGTTCTCAGCTTGTTGCGAGCTGGCGGGCACGGCCGGGCTCAGCTGTCCCGTGGGAGGTGTCCGGGTCAGAGCCAGCAGCAGTGGGGGCTGGCGACCAGCCTGGCCGCGGGCCCGGGGGCCAGATGTTCGGGCTTAGCCGCCTGGCCAAGCAGGGATAGAGTGACCGGCTAATTGAGCGCCGCTCCTCGGGGCGGGCAGAGGGTGCCAGGGGCGGGGGACCTGGGGCCTGAGTGCCCACCAGCCTCGGCGACCCCGGCTCCTGGAGAGGGGCCTGGAGCCCGCATCCCCCCGGGCGGGGCCGTCTGGGGTGACCAGGAGCCAGGGCTCGCCGGCTCCCCCGGAGACAGGAAAGGAGACCTTTAGTTCCCCAGCTGGGCTGCATCCTGGAAGCCCTGAGGACCCAGGAGGGCGAGGGGAACGCGGGCAGGAGCGGCCCCCCGGCCTGCAGGTCAGCAGTTATTTAAGTCTCAGGGCTTAGTGAGGCCCGGGAAACAGGAACCCACTGCGTGCTCCTTCGCCTGTTGGCGGGGCGGACAGTCCATCTATCAGGACCCCCAGACAGTGCCCCCCCCCCCCAGCGTGTAACTGGACCCCGTTGGCCTTTGCAGGGCTACAGGGGCGCCAGCTCCCTGACCTTCCAAGACCTGTGAGCCAGGCTCGGACCGGCGGCGAGTGGAGAAACAGGCCACAGGTTGCTGCCTGAGGCTGTGGGAGCCGGGCCAGGGGTGGGGGCCTCCCAAGCCGGGGACCAGGACACTGAGCTGAGGTCCGGGGAGGGCCAGGGGCCACCCAGAGAGGGGATGGCTGGGAAGTCCATCCCTGGAAACCCAGGCCAGAGTCCCAGCAGGGAATTCACGCCCTTGGGCAGGGGTCCTCAAACTATGGCCCGCGGGCCACATGCAAATACAAAGATTGTATTTGTTCCCGTTTTGTTTTTTTACTTCAAAATAAGATCTGTGCAGTGTGCATAGGAATTTGTTCATAGTTGTTTTTTTTTTAAACGATAGTCCGGCCCTCCAACGGTCTGAGGGACAGTGAACTGGCCCCCGTTTAAAAAGTTTGAGGACCCCTGCCCTTGGGGCTGAGCTCCCGCTCTGCTGTGTGGCCTGAGGCAGGAGCTCACCCTCTCTGTTGCCTCCTGAAGTGGGGACCGAGTCCCTCCCTCCTTCGAAGGGCTGTCGGAGGACGGAGGGACTGAGGGCACAGGCTGCGTCAGGCACACAGGAGCAGGGCCAGAACGTGGCCTTGAACCCTGGGGAGCTGACCTTGGGCGCCGGCTATCTTACGAGCGACGGCCCTGAGTCAGACCAGCCTGGGTACCCACGTTCCCCGTGACCTGAGCTGCGACATGGGGGTAAATACGGCGATACCATCACATGATGAGCACGCACCCAGCGCCAGCCCTGAGCTGAGGGCTCTCACACTCGCATCCACTCATCACCTCCCCGTCACAGGAACCCGAGGTCACCCCCTGGTACACCGGGGGAGGCGCCGACCCAGAGGTTGAGCAACCGGCTGAGGTTCACACCCAGGAGGACTCGAGCCCAGGCACTCAGGCACCTTCTCCCACGTTCACGCCTCTCTGCTGAGCCGCGGGAACAGTGTGTGATCGTGAAGGTGAGGTGACCTCACACGCCTGGGCCCCGATGCTTGGAGCGGCGTCCCGTGCGCCAGAAGGCGTGGGTGCGATTCCCCGTCAGGGCATGTGCCTAGGTTGCAGGTTCAATCCCCCATCGGGGTGTGTACATGAGGCAACCGATGATGTATCTCACCGTTTCTCTCTCTCTCTTCCTCCCTCTGTAAAAAGAAAGATCACACAAGCAAAGTCCTGAACACAGAGCCATGGGAGGTGTCCGACGGGCATCAGTCATTGTTGTAACTGATGCACTCATGCATTCAACAGACCCTCGCAAGGTGTGCAGTCTGTGGCCGGCTCCCTTGTTTATATCCGTAAATAAGAGAGGATGTCTGCCCTCGGGGGGCTTTGTCAGCACTGTTATCACGTCATGACCATCTCCATCAACATCACTGTTCTCATCATGGCCATCACCATCATGATCATCTTCAAGACCATCATCGCCACCATCGTCACCACTACAATCATCTCCACACCATCATCGCCACCATCCCCATGATCATCATCATCGCCATCACCACCATCGTCACCACTACAATCATCTCCACACCATCATCACCACTGCAATCATCTCCACCACCATCAACACCATCACCATGATCATCATCGTCGCCATCACCACCATCATCACCACTACAATCATCTCCACACCATCATCGCCACCATCCCCATGATCATCATCGTCGCCATCACCACCATCATCACCACTGCAATCATCTCCACACCATCATCGCCACCATCCCCATGATCATCATCGTCGCCATCACCACCATCATCACCACTGCAATCATCTCCACCACCATCAACACCATCACCATCACCATCTCTCCATTATCATCATCACCATCCCCATGATCATCATCATCGCCACCATCATCACCACAACAATCATCTCCACCACCATCAACACCATCACCGTCATCATCACCATGGTCATCATTATCATCATCATCTCCATCATCACCACCATCATCACCATGATAATCATCTTCATCACCATCATCAGCAGCAATCATCACCATCATCACCACCATCACCATCACCATCTTCATCTGTGCCACCACCATCACCATGGTCATCATTGTCATCATCATTGTCATCATCACCTCCACCACCATGATCATCATCTCCATCATCACTATGATAATCATCTTCATCACCATCCCCACCATCATTATCTACATCACCATCACCACCACCATCACCATGATCATCTTCATCGCCATCATTATCTCCACCACCATCATATGATCATCACCATCACCACCATCATTATCTCCACCACCATCACTGTGATCATCATTGTCATCATCCCCACCATCATCACCATGATAACCATCTTCATCACCATCATCATCTCCATCATCATCACCATCAGTCTCACTAGCATCGTCTTCCCCGTCAGAATCACCATCAGTCTCACTAGCATCGTCTTCCCCGTCAGAGTCACCATCAGTCTCACTAGCATCGTCTTCCCCGTCAGAATCACCATCAGTCTCACTAGCATCGTCTTCCCCGTCAGAATCACCATCAGTCTCACTAGCATCGTCTTC
Organism: Myotis myotis; assembly: GCF_014108235.1. Classification (NCBI taxonomy): domain Eukaryota; kingdom Metazoa; phylum Chordata; class Mammalia; order Chiroptera; family Vespertilionidae; genus Myotis; species Myotis myotis. The sequence continues at coordinate 1,474,895 of NW_023416349.1, read as the reverse complement.
CCCGTCAGAATCACCATCAGTCTCACTAGCATCGTCTTCCCCGTCAGAGTCACCATCAGTCTCACTAGCATCGTCTTCCCCGTCAGAACCACCATCATCACGCCCATCACCATGATTGCCACCCCCTCACCGCCTTGCACGGCACCCGTGCTATTCACAAACTGATCAGCCTTGTGACTCCGTCTCTCCGGGGTTCCTCTAGTCCCCCAGAAACGTCACCCACGTCTGGTCTTTAATTTGATACTTTGGTTTTCCTGTTTTGGTTGGGAAGGTCTCACGCCCCTCAGGTCCCAGAGAGGGTCACACGTCTCCCCGGAGAGGCCTCTCCTCCTCCTCTGGGGGGGTGGTGGTTGGGGCAGGTGTGCTGGGGGGCCAGGCGACCTCTGCCAGTCTCTTCACAACCTCGCTCAGCTGCCCCAGGCCCTGGGCAGCCTCCACCAGCTGGGTCAGCCCCAGTCCCAGGGCTTGGCGCTCCCGCCGGTCCCGCTCCAGGGCCTGGGTCAGCCCCTGCAGCTGGCTGCCCACGTCCCTCACGGCAGCCACCAGCTCCAGCAGGGCAGGCGGCTCGCAAGCCATGACCCTGACAGGTGGCACCGGGGTCGCGCAGGGGCCAAGGGGGCCTGGGCTCTGGCCGGGGACTGGCCCCGGGGTGAGATTGTCAGGAGGAGGTTGCTCTACGGGGTGGGCCGTGGGGGGCAGGCGGAGGTCCGGCCTCACAGTGGGGTCAGGGGCTGCGTGCGGGGTCTGAGGAGGTGGAGGGGTTAGTCCGTGGCTCTGGCTGCTGGGTGGCTTGAAGTCCTCCGTGCATGGGGCGTCCGTGCTTGGGGCTGGAGAGGGGCTGGAGGGGCTGGACTCTGAGTCTGGAGAGGGCTCTAGGCTCGACACATGGGATGGGGAGGGAAGAGGGGCCCCCGTGAAGGTCCACTGGGGGTGCAGGCTGGGCTTGGCTGTCGGTGTGGGAGTGGGGAAGGGGAGTTCTGTCTCCAGGGAAGTTATAAGGGACTTAGTGGTGAACACAGGGGCTGAGGTAGGGCCAGGAGCCAAGGCGGGGTGAGGAGTGGTCATAGGGTGAGGGGTCGTGGTGGGGTGAGGGGTCGTGGCGGGGTGAGGGGCAGTGACAGGGTAAGGGATTGTGATGGGATTAGGGGTTGATGTGGGTTGAGCGGTTGTGGTGGGGTGAGAGGTCGTGGGGAGGTGAGGGGTCCTGGTGGGGAAAGGGGTTGTGGCCGGGTGAGCAGCTGTGGCTGGTTGCGGGGTTGTGGTGGGGTGAGGGGTTGTGGTGGGGTGAGGGATCGTGATGGGGTGAGGGGTCGTGGTGGGGTGAGGGATCGTGATGGGGTGAGGGGTAGTGGTCGTGCTAAGGGTCATGGGGGGGTGAGAGGTCGTGGTGGAGGGAGGGGTGGTGGGGGGAGGGCTTGTGGAGTGGCCTGGGGATCCCGAAGGTTCTGGGACTGTGTCGGGGTACAGAGTTGTGTCCGGGCCTGGTGGGGTGCCAGATCCGGGGGTCAGCTCCGAGGTGGGGGAAAGGCCAGTCGCAGCAGCTGGTGCAGAGGGGTCAGAGGTCAGTTCTTTGGGCGAGGTGGGCGGCGGGGTGGGAGAAGGCTCAGGGGTCAGCGCTGCACCCACGGTGGCCTCCAGGGTGGACACAGGCAGGCCGGGGGTCGAGGTGAGGTCAGCGCTCTCCCAGGAGGCGGGGTCTGGGCTGGGCGGCCGAGTGTCCGCGGGGGGCGAGGTCGCCTCCGTGGACGGTGACGCTGCGCGGGGGGTGAGCTGCGGCGCCGCCTGGGAGGCCACTGGGGGGCCCGGGGAAGGGGCGGGGGGCGCCGTCCTGGCCGCCGTGAGCCGCAGCCGGTGCTCGGGCCCGGGTTTCTTCCCAGAACCTGGAGGAGGAGAGATGGACAGTGAGGTCAGTCTGCCCCGCCCACCCCACGGCCAGGGATCGGACGGCCAATCGGAAGGCGCAGAGCCGCGTGACGTCATCGGTCTCCGGCAGATTCACCCCGCCCTCTTGCTCCCCCTTCCCCCGCCCCTGTCGCCAAGCGCCACCTGGCGGCCTTCACTGCAGGAGGGTGCAGGGGGGGTGAGAAGGTGGGAGGCGGGGGTGGGGAAGTGGGGGAGATGGGAGGTGGAAGGGGGAATGAAGGGGTGGGGGAATGGAGGGGTGGGAGGTGGGGAGGATGGGGTGGGGGGATGAGATGCGGGAGGGGGCAGAAACTGGGGGATGCAGGATGGTGGGGGGATGAAAGGGGTGTGGGAGCATGCAAGAAAAAGCGGAATCCGGGAAAGTTGGGGAACGTGGGGGTGTGGAGGGTATGGGCAGGATGGCGGGGGCGGAGGGCAGGGGGGAGACAGGGGGTAAGGGGGAGGGTGTGAGAGGTGCCTTTAGGTGCAGAAGCAGGAGGGGTGGTGCAGGAGGTTCAGAAGAGTCATCTCAGTAATCAAGGTACATGTGTTTGTGCCGAATTTAAAACAATAAAAATTAATGCGAAAGCCCTAACCGGTGTGGCTCAGTGGATAGAACGTCGGCCTGCGGACTGAAGGGTCCCAGGTTTGATTCTGGTCAAGGGCATGTACCTTGGTTGCGGGCACATCCCCAGTAGGGGGCGTACAGGAGGCAGCTGATGGATGTTTCTCTCTCATCCATGTTTCTAACTCTCTATCCCTCTCCCTTCCTCTTTGTAAAAATTCAATAAAATATATTTTTAAAAAATTAATGGAAACATCCACGATGAACAAAACCTCAACATTTCAACCCAAGACAAGACCTGGCGGAGCCGAGACTAGGGGGAGCCCGGTGAGGTCGATGGGAACCTGTCTTTATTTAAAATGCTGATATTTCGTTGGCTGTGGCTTATTTTCCCATTGATTTTGACTTTTGAAACTATTGTATGAAGATTTTATTGATCCTGATCACTGCGAGTTTGGGCGCCCCCTAAAGGTAGGACCCGATTAGAAGCCTCATCCTGGTCCAGGTTGGGCGTCAGCCCTGCTCCCTCAGAAAGGTTGCTGGTTCGATTCCCCGTCAGGGCGCAGGCCAGGGTTTCAGGCTTAACCCCCTGTAGGGGGCGTGCAGGAGGCAGCTGGTGGAGGTTTCGCTCTCACATCGATGTTTGTCTCTTCCTCTCTCTCCCTCTCCCTTCCTCTCTCTCTCTAAACATGAATAAACTATTTTGAAAAAGTTAACCCTTTTTTCCAGATGAGGGAAGTCAGGCCAGGAAGGTAAGTAACTTGCCCAAAGTCTCACACACACACACACACAGAGTTTGCATGTTGCAGGGACAAGGTTTGAACCCAGGTCCTTTGTACTCAGAGCCAAGGCCATTAAGTATCACTTTCTAGTGATGGGGGTGCTCTGTGGTCCCGTGTGGTCCCGTGTGGTCCGTGTGGTTACTGAGCCCTTCGCATGCGCCTCGTCCCACTCAGAGACGCAGTTTCCTTTTTCACACTTTTGATTCAGTTAAGTGTGAATCACCACCTGTGCTGGAAGCTTAGCGCAAGCGTGTCAAACTCGCGGCCCACGGCGAATATTTTTGCGGCCCGGCCAATAGAACGGTATGTCAGAAACGTTTCAATAAACATTTCGTAACTTAATGTTTACAATATCCTGTTATACATAATTATTAACAACGAACTACAACGTCCGCTAATGACTGATGACTATAATTGTGTTGCATTCATTTCCCTTACGTGCCTTACAGGGCACCATGTCTCTCCACTAATACCAGCAGCGAATATTCTAGCAGCCGATGGCCACGTCCTTAGTCTAGGACTGACTTGTTGGGTGTGCGCAACAGGAACTATTTCGCTTTCAGAGAACAAGAAAAATAGGTTTATCTGCGTGACGCTTATGAATTTGTGCAGTTCTTCCGTGTCTGGTAAGTCGTGTTCAAGAAAAAAATTAATTTTTATTAAAATGTTCTATTATTTTACGTTAACGACGACTCATTTATTTCAGCCCTTTGCATTCAGCATGTCTCTATCGACATAAACCTACGTTTCCATGAAAATGGAAGCTTTTGTTTTTTTGCGGCCACATCCACTTATACCTTGTTTATTCGGCCCGAGGGAGCCTGTGAGTTTGACACGCTTGCTCTGGGCATCCCAGGCGCCCCGCCCGCATCTGCAGGGGTGAGAAGCAGGGGAGCGGGGGGTGGGGACTCGGCCTTCAGCCAGGCCGTCTGGGTGTAAACCCCAGCTCCTCGCTTCCCTGCTGGGTGACGGTGGGCGCGCTACATAACTGCCTTGACTTCATTTCTTCCCCATCTAGACACCATGGATGGTCCTCGAACCTTCCACATAGAACTGTCATTAGGATTCGGGGAGACTGTGTGTACAGAGCGCTTAGCACGATGCCTAGCACGGAACACGCCCTCTTGTGATTAACAATACCATCAGAGGCCTGACGTCTGTGCCTCAGTTTCTCCCACCTGTGCAATGGGCATCATTACAGCCCCTCCATCACAGCGCCCATGTGGGTGTGACGAGGATTAAAGGAGTAGAACATACCACGTACTTAGAACAGTGCCTGATAGATAGCATATCGCTCAATACGTTGTCATCGTTTTTAATTACTTTGAGAATCCCAGCTTACTGAGATACTGTCAGGGCTCAGATGCCTAAAGTGATACTGATTAAAAAAAAAAAAATCCTCACCCAAGGACATGTGGTTATTGATTTTAGGGAGAGGGAGAGGGAGAGAAACATCCAGGTGAGAGAAACATCAATCGCTTGCCTCAGGTACCTGCCCCATCCAGGGGATTGCACCCGAGACCTGGGCGTGTGCCCTGACCGGGAATCGAACCCGAAACCTCTTTGGTGCATAGGATGCTGCTCCGACCAGCTGAGCCACCGCCAGGACCAGAGCGGTCTTACTGATGTCTCGTTTCTCAGACCCAGGGTGCAGAGAGCCAAGTGGTCCTCCGCCTCTGTATGTTGTCACCAACAGCCCCTACACTGTCTCTTCTTGTCTTATCTTTCTCCTCTTTGTCCCCAGTCTCCATCCCTCTCACCTTCTCCCATAGGTACCTCCAGAATGTACTTAACATACGTCCTTAAACATATGTGTGTGTTTTTTTCAAATATATTTTTTCTTGATTTCAGAGAAGGGAGAGGGAGAGAGAGACGGAAACATCAATGATAAGAATCATTGATCGGCTGCCTCCTGCACGCCCCCTAATGGGGATCCAGCCTGCAACCCCGGCATGTGCCCTTGACTGGGAATCGAACCATGACCTCCTGGTTCATAGGCTGACCCTCAACCACTGAGCCCACCGTTTTCTTACTGATTTGTCCGAGTGACTTGCACAGTATAGGTTAGGGTTTCTGAACCTCAGATCACTGACATTTGGGATGGGATGAGTCTCGGTGGGGGGCTGCCCTGTGACTGTGGTTGTGTGACAACATCCCTGCGCCCCCCACCCCCCCATGAGGCTCCAAGTTATGACAATCCAAACCATCGTCGAGAGTGCCCATCGCTGCCAGGTGAGGACCTGGTGTAGGCAGCAGCCCCTTATTTCGGGATACATTTCTGCCGGGTCTTTCTGGGGTAAGGTTGGGGCTCCACTGGGGAATTTGGGGTCCATCTCCCTACCCCACCACACAAGTGTCTTTGTCCCCTCGCCCCAGCCACGGGCCTCACCTGCGTCTCCACGAACCCTTGGAGCTGGAGGGGGTTCACCTGGGCTCCTGGTGGTGCCGGTGGTAAGAGTGGGTCTGGGCGCGCCCATGGTGGGGGTCCCCGTGGCCACGGCCCCTCCTGAAGGCGTGCCCCTTTTCCAGGAAGGCTCGGAACCATCATCACCGCCTGGGGAGATATGGAGAGCTGGGTATCCCCCCTGGATGGAGAGCTGGGTCCCCCCCAGGATGGAGAGCTGGGTCCCCCCCAGGATGGAGAGCTGGGTCCCCCCTGGATGGAGAGCTGGGTCCCCCCCAGGATGGAGAGCTGGGTCCCCCCTGGATGGAGAGCTGGGTATCCCCCCTGGATGGAGAGCTGAGTCCCCCCCAGGATGGAGAGCTGGGTCCCCCCCAGGATGGAGAGCTGGGTCCCACCAGGATGGAGAGCTGGGTATCCCCCCTGGATGGAGAGCTGGGTCCCCCCTGGATGGAGAGCTGGGTCCCACCAGGATGGAGAGCTGGGTATCCCCCCTGGATGGAGAGCTGGGTCCCCCCCAGGATGGAGAGCTGGGTCCCCCCCTGGATGGAGAGCTGGGTCCCCCCCAGGATGGAGAGCTGGGTCCCCCCAGGATGGAGAGCTGGGTCCCCCCAGGACGGAGAGCTGGGTCCCCCCCAGGATGGAGAGCTGGGTCCCCCCCCCAGGATGGAGAGCTGGGTCCCCCCCCAGGATGGAGAGCTGGGTCCCCCCCAGGACGGAGAGCTGGGTCCCCCCCAGGATGGAGAGCTGGGTCCCCCCTGGATGGAGAGCTGGGTCCCCCCCAGGATGGAGAGCTGGGTCCCCCCAGGATGGAGAGCTGGGTCCCCCCTGGATGGAGAGCTGAGTCCCCCCAGGATGGAGAGCTGGGTCCCCCCCCGGATGGAGAGCTGGGTCCCCCCTGGATGGAGAGCTGGGTGTCCCCCCCTGGATGGAGAGCTGGGTGTCCCCCCCTGGATGGAGAGCTGGGTGTCCCCCCAGGATGGAGAGCTGGGTCCCACCAGGATGGAGAGCTGGGTCCCCCCTGGATGGAGAGCTGGGTGTCCCCCAGGATGGAGAGCTGGGTCCCCCCAGGATGGAGAGCTGAGTCCCCCCAGGATGGAGAGCTGGGTGTCCCCCAGGATGGAGAGCTGGGTGTCCCCCAGGATGGAGAGCTGGGTCCCCCCAGGATGGAGAGCTGGGTCCCCCCCTGGATGGAGAGCTGGGTCCCCCCAGGATGGAGAGCTGGGTCCTCCCAGGATGGAGAGCTGGGTGTCCCCCCAGGATGGAGAGCTGGGTCCCCCCAGGATGGAGAGCTGGGTGTCCCCCAGGATGGGAGCTGGGTCCCCCCAGGATGGAGAGCTGGGTCCCCCCAGGATGGAGAGCTGGGTGTCCCCCAGGATGGAGAGTTGGGTCCCCCAGGATGGAGAGCTGGGTCCCCCCAGGATGGAGAGCTGAGTCCCCCAGGATGGAGAGCTGGGTGTCCCCCAGGATGGAGAGCTGGGTGTCCTCCCTGAATGGAGAGCTGGGTCCTCCCAGGATGGAGAGCTGGGTGTCCCCCTCCCTTCCACTCTCTCTAAAAAAAAGATCAATGGAAAATATCCTCGGGTGAGGATTAACCCCCCAAAATAATAATAATAGTAACCAAGTGGACCCCATGTAATCACACACAGCCTTAAACCTGGAGAACTCCCCCAGCTGTAGTGACAGAGGAAGACGTGAAGACAGAAGGAGGGCCAGACAGAGAGGCAAGTCGTGGACAGAGGAAGGGTCATGGCCCAAGGCGTGCAGTGGCTTCCGGACGCCAGAGGAGGCAAGGGAGCCGTCTCCCCGGAGCCCCCACAGGGATGCAGCCCCGCGAGGCTCGGGGCCTCCGACCCACAGACCCACAGAATGAGCTGGCGCTGTGTGCAGCCACTATGCGGGGGGGGGGGGGGGGGGGGGTGTGCCCCAGCCACAGGCACCAACCAGCGAAACACAGGCCGAGCTGCGTCTGGGGGAGAGGACAGCGTCCTGGGCCGGCAGGGCCGCCGTCCAGCTGCCGCCTCTGCTCCCCTGGGAGCGCCCTCCCTGCCGGTGTCCACGGTGCAAACCCTACATCTCCATCCAGCGTGAGGTTCCCCTGATTGCCCAGCTAAACCATCACCCTCCCGGCACCCGCAGCTGTTGCTCACTTATAGTAAATCACTAACAACCAGTGGCTTGCGGTTTTCCACAATTTCACACACAGTTTGCTCACTGGCTTGGGACCTGGGGTCCCCCCCCCAAGTTCTAATCCCGGGGGAGCCACAGCTGAACCCCGTGAGTTGGACCGCAGAGCTCACGTGTGTAATTACTTCAGTGATTCGGTAATCTTTCCCAGTCCAAGGAGCTAAATGCGTGTGAAATCGTTTAAAATGATCTCAAGTCCGGCCAGCGTGGCTCAATGGTTACACCTGGACCTGTGAACCAGGAGGTCACGGTTGGATTCCCGGTCAGCGCACATGCCCAGGTTACGGGCTCCATCCCCGGTGTGGGGCGTGCAGGAGGCAGCTGATCAGTAATTCTCTCTCATCACTGATGTTTCCATCTCTCTCTTCCTCTCCCTTCGTCTCTGCAATCAATAAAAATCTATAATAATGAAAGCATAATATGCTAATTAGACTGGACGTCCTTCCGGACAAAGCTGGGGCTGTGAGGGAAGCTGGTGCCGGCAGCCGGGGGAAGGAAGGCCTACTCTTGCACAAATGTCGTGCATCAGGCCTCTAATATTTTTTTTAATATATTTTATTGACTTTTTACAGAGAGGAAGGGAGAGGGTAGAGAGTTAGAAACGTCGATGAGAGTGAAACATCCATCAGCTGCCTCCTGCACACACACACACCCGCCCCCCGGGGATGTGCCCGCAACCAAGGTACATGCCCTTGACTGGAATCGAACCCGGGACCCTTCAGTCTGCGGGCCGAGGCTCTATCCACTGAGCCAAACCGGCTAGGGTTGGCCTCTAGTATTTTTAAAAAACAAACTGGATCCCAAGCGTGGTGCCTGAGTTCAAGTTTACCTTCTCTGAGCCTCGCTGTGTCCCCCCACCTGAAACCTGGGCGTCAGGACAGGAGCTACGACACCCCGTTGCGGGAACCGGCATGCCCCGGAGTCAGCGAGCTCTCCTGGACTCCCCACGGGGACCCCGGAGCTGCTTCTTTCAGAAGCAGAAACTGAGGCCCAAAGACGCAGAGTCCTATTTTTCAAGGTCACCCTGCTCACTGGCTAGGGGTCTGGAGGTCCCCCAGATCTCTCTCTCTCTCACACACACACACACACACACACACACACACACACACACGTGAGCTCTGCAACCCAACTCATGGGGGTTCAGCTGGAGTCACCTTTCAAGATCACCTAGTGAGGCTGGAATTCATGTCAGCTGTCCCTCCCACTCGCCACCCCACACCGCCCCGCCCCTCCCACCAGTCTCCCCGTTCCTCAGCTCGCAGGTGGGACTGTCCGGGGTTTCCCTGCGCGGGGTGCAGCTCTGCACGGATCTGCGCTCAGCGCTGCCTTCTCCCTCCAGGAGGGAAAGGGACTCCCGCCCGCCCGCCAGGACCGGCCTCCTGCGCAGCTGCACGCGCCCAGCACCTGGCCGTCTCCGCCACGAGGGGGCGCCGTGGGATAAGGAGGCAGAGAACAAAGGGCCTGCAATCCAGGCCACACTGCACCGCGCAGCAGCACCTCCAGAAACTGGACAATATACACCCTAATTCACGACTTGCCCCGCTCTCCTCCCCGCACAAATGGCAGAGCCTCCAGGGCCTGCTCCTCTTCCCCTCTCCCCGACACAACTGCACCCCCGACACCCACAGCCACGCCGCGGGGCCACAGCGCCCTGCGCCCCGGCTTTTATTGCCGCGGGCGTGGCCAGCCGGCCAATCAGAGGCGCAGCGCGCCGGTGACGTCAGAAGACACGAGGCCGATGGACGCTAGCTCCTCCCACCCCTCTATCCTCCGCCCCGCCCCTCTGGCGCCGGGCTGCAGTGTGCGCATGCGTGCTGGGCTGGTGGGAAAGGCGGGAAAGGCCCGAGGGGCGTGGTCCTCCGGAACCGGGGAAGAAGCCACCTGCGAGGGACGGGGAGGGTGCGAGGCGGGCGACCGGGGACAAAATGAGCGGGAGGCGGAGAGATGTGCAGCCGCAGAGATGGAGGGCGAGAGACCGGGAGGCGGGGGGCCCTGCTGGCCAGGGCAGGGGTCAGGCTGGGGACAGACCCTCCATGCAGGTGTCCCCCCGCCTCTGAGCCACAGCCCCACCCCGAGCACAGCATGCACTTGGATAAGGGGTTTGAGGGAGCCAAGGTTGGGATGATCACGTGGGCACAGGGTCCCCTCTCCCAGGCTCTGGAGGAGAGTGGGACGGGGGGGGGGGGGCGGGGGGGAGGGTTTTAGGGTCCCTGGAGCCCAGGAAGCATGCCCAGATGTCTGCGACCCTGCGACCCAGGCCAACTCAGCAAGAGGGTCTTTGTGGAACCCCTGCAGGGGGTGCATGGAGGCCCCGCCGCCGCTGGCCATGCTCCTCACCTGGGCCCGGGAGGCGCCTCATCTCTGGGGAGGGGACCCCAGGGCTCCGGGTGCTGCCCCAGGAGGCAGTGTGTCCAGGCGCCCCTGCAGCGGGGGTGCCCTGGGCCAGGTCCTCTCCGGAGGTGGGGTCCCAGGTCCAGGCAGGGTAGTCCTCCTCGTCGGCGTGGCCTTGGGAGAAATCGGAGAGGTCTGGCCCTGTCCGGCCTCGGAGGTCCCCCTGCAGAGTCTCCCGGGGCGCCCGCCGCCCCAGTACCAGTGCAGGTCAGCACTACGTCCTCCTCGTGGCCGCAGTTGTGCTGTCCCCAGGGCCCCGCGGGGCAGTCGCTCAGCGAGGCCTCCGTCCCTTTGCAGCCCACGTCGTCCAGCCAGATGGGCCCGGTCCCGGGACCGTAGTGGGTTTTGCCCACGCGGGGCCGGACGCGTCCACAGCCCAGCTCCCCGCAGGCCACGGTGCTGTCCCGCAGGTCCCACTTGTCATCGCACACTGTCCCCCAGAGTCCAGCGTGCCACACCTCCAGCCGGCCGGCACACCGGTTAGGCCCATCGGCCAGACGAACCCGGAAGGGGCCTGCAGTGGGAGGCCCCGGGTCAGGAGGGGTCACCTGGGGTCAGCCTCGCCCCTTCACGTGCCCTCCACTCACCTGATCCCCCGGGGGAGCCCCCGGTGGGGGAGGGGGCTGGGTCTTTGGATGACTCTGAAGGGCCTTCCGCTGGGGTCTTGGCTGATGGCTCCACCGGGGACAGAGAGGTTACCTCTCTGGGATCTTGAGTGGTCGTCATTGTCACAGTCTCAGAGGTTCGCTCCCAGAGGGTTCGGGGGGGCGGCGTTGTGCTGGTATGTGAGGTCAGCTTGCGGGGGGCCTCGGTGGTCAGGGCTGCGGTGGTCCGGGAGGTCAGTTCAGGGGGGCCCCGCGTGCCCGGGCCCCTGGAGTGTCTAGTGGTCGGCGTCCCGGGGGCCGGAGTGGCCGGCCTCTTTGGGTGCTTGGTCACCCACTTCTTGGTGCTCTTGGGCATCCTCCCGGGGGCCTGGGTGGTTCTCTCGGGGGCACTGGGGCTCAGCCCTGCGGGGGGCTTGGTGGCCGGCTCCCCCGGGAGCCAGGCGTCTGGGTCTCTGCCCAGGCCGGGGAGCCAGCTCCAGCTGAAGGGGTCTGTGATGGAGTCCAGGCCGGGGGTCCCTGGAAGGAAGAAGGGAAGACGGGGGGGTGGCAGACCTCGAGGTGCCAAGGTTGTCCGGCCATGCCCCTCCCTTCCTCTCCTCTCCCCTCCCCAGTCAGTCACCAGGCTCCCATTCATTCATTCATCCATTCATTCTCTTATTTTCCTTTTCATTGTTTTTAAAAAATATATTTGTATTGATTTCAGAGAGGAAGGGAGAGGGAGAGAGTTTCCTGCCTCGACCCTTCCTCTGGCTTCTCTCCCTATATCCGTGCCCCTACGTCCCCTTCCTCTCATCTTGGGGAGGACGAAGCTCGCTCTGTGTGGGAGACCTCCGTGGCTCAGACAACTCTGCCACTTGGTTGCTGTGTGACCTTGGGCTAGTTACTCAACCACTCTGTGCTTCAGAATCTTCATCCGTAAACCAGACATAGCACCCTCCAACCCGGCCTTACTGTGAGGTGTGAATGCAGTCACGGGTGGGAAAACACCCAGCCCAGGGCGTGGGCACAGGAGGCAGGTGCTCCATGGCCATTAGTGTGGATGCTAGTTCCTGCTCCCTCCTCCAGGAAGCCCTCCGGGAGCCGATGGCTGGCAAGGGCTCCTTACCAGTGCACATGACGCCAACGTCCTCATTGTGAGCGCAGTTGTGCTTCCCCCAGGGAGCGGCAGGGCAATCAAGGAGCGACGCCTCGGTCCCCACACACGCCACGTCATCCAGCCAGATGGGGCCGGAGCCCCAGCCGAAGCGGCCTGCAGAGGGGTCCGGCTGCCGAGCCCCGCCGCAGCCCAGCTCCCGGCAGACCACAGCAGAGTCCCGCGGGTCCCAGCTGTCGTCGCACACGGTGCCCCAGTGCCCGGCATGCCACACCTCCAGCCGGCCTGAGCACCTGCTGGGCCCGGCCACCAGCCGCAGCTGTGGGGAGCCTGGGGCGGGAGAGACCCAGAGAATTAGGGTTGAGAAGGCCTCTGCTCTCTGTGCACTCCTCCCCCCACCCTCCCTCCATCCTTCCTCTGGGCAGCAAGCATTTCCGGAGCCCGTGCTGTGCCATCGGCACTGGCACAGAGACCAAGGGCCAGGCAGTGTGTGGTTCCTGGGGAGCTCAACGCAGAATCACCAGGGGAGCCAGACATCCCACTCCTAGGGACCCACCCCACAGGGGAGTGTGGTTTTCAAACAGACCCCGGAACGCAGAGGTCCACAGCAGCTCTATTCACAAAGCCAGAGGCTGGGGAAGCCCCAAAATCCCACCCACGGGTAAATGGACACACAAAACCCGGCCCATGGGTGCCGTGGAATATTACGCAGCCATGAAAAAGGAAGGAGTCCTGGCCGGTGTGGCTCAGCAGATACAGCGTCGGGCCTGCGGACTGAAGGGTCCCGGGTTCAATTCTGGTCAAGGGCACATGCCCGGGTTGCAGGCTGATCCCCAGTAGGGGGCGTGCAGGAGGCAGCCGATCTATGATTCTCTCATCATTGATGTTTCTATATCTCTCTCTAAAAATCAATAAAATTAATAATGATAATGCCTAGAGCCATGGTTGACCCAGTCCTCCCAGGATCTGTGAGCAGGAGGCGGTCTTCAGGAAGCATCGTGCATTTCAAGACCGGACCGCAGGGCCGTAATGCGGCGAGGCCTCTGCGCACCAGGCCTGGCACCTACCCCTCCTCCCTGCCTCCTGAGACGGCCTCTGAGCAGAGGGGAAGGCACTGCGGCCCAGGGGCCGGGGGTCGGAGCAAACAGAAGCTAAGACCCGGTTTTGGGGAGCAGAACCGACTCACCAGCTTCCGGCCCAGGCTCCCAAGGGGCCGTGGGGGAGGCCAGCGGCGGGGAGATGTCTGCGGTCCTCGAGGCTGGGCGCGCCGTGGGGGTCGGGCGCCTGGAAGAGGCGGCCCTGGACTTGGTGTTGTTGCTGCCCGCAGCTGAGGCGGTGGGAGGGACGTAGGCGAGAGGCATACCTGGGCGGGGCGGGGGCGGGGCGGGGAGGAGGGGTCACCACCTCCCCCATGCTGCCCGCGCTCCGCCCCCTCCACCGCAGACCCCGCCCTTCTCCACCACAGGCCACGCCCCTCCACCAAGGCCCCGGCCCCACCTACGGTCCAGCCCCTCCGCCACAGGCCCCGCCCTCCTCCACCGCAGACCCCGCCCTTCTCCACCACAGGCCACGCCCCTCCACCAAGGCCCCGGCCCCACCTACGGTCCAGCTCCTCCGCCACAGGCCCCGCCCTCCTCCACCGCAGACCCCGCCCTTCTCCGACGCAGGCCCCGCCCCTCCGCCACATGGCCCCGCCCCTCCACCGCAGGGCCCCCTCTCCACCACAGCTCCGCCCCGCCCCCTCCGCCACAGGCCCCGCCCTCCACAGAAGGCCCCGCCCCTCCGCATGGCCCCGCCCCGCCACAGGCCACCCAGGGTGATGCGGTTTCACCGGTGGGACCAGGCCGGTAGGAAGTGTGAACCGAGGAAGTAGGGGCAGGGGGTCCCGAGGGAAACACGCAGCCCCCCACGTGGTGCCCTGCACCCGCGGGAGCCCCTCACCGTCGCACACGGCCCCCGCGTCCTCCCGGTGGTGACAGTCGTGCTGGCCCCAGGGCCTGGACGCGCAGAAGCGCAGCGCCGTCTCGTTCCCCCGGCACCGCAGATCGTCCAGGAGGATGGGCCCGGCGCCCTCCCCGAAGAAGGCGCCCCCGGGGGCGGCCAGCGCCCCCCCGCAGCCCAGCTCGCGGCAGGCCACCGCCGCGTCGCGCAGGTCCCAGGCGTCGTCGCACACGGAGCCCCAGCGCCCGCCGTGCCACACCTCCAGGCGGCCCGCGCACCCGTGGGGGCCGTCGGCCAGGCGCAGCCGCGGGGCGGGGCCTGGACGCGGGAGAGACAACAGAGACGAACCGTGAGGCTGGACCCGAGGAAAAGGCTCCACGGAGCCGGGAGGTCCCTCGCTGAGCGTCCAGCCCCCGCCCCTGCCTGCCCAGCGGGGCGCGGGAGGCTGGCCCGGCCACACCATTCTCCTCCCGGGCCTCCCGGGCCCGGCTCCCACCCCCCACCGCTGGGGGCCATCCCCGTCTGAGGGCGCAGCCTGGGCCCCCTCCAGCACATCTGCCCAGCAGCCCTGGCGCCCAGGTGCGGGGCACGCACAGCTGTAAAGCAAAGATGCCTGCAGACCCGGCTGATGGCCCTGGGGCTGGCGCTGGGGCAATCCTGCCCCCCCCCCCCACTCCGCCCCCTTCTCACTGAGAACTAAGGGCTGGTCCAGACAGTAACCTCTGGTTCTAGGGAGCATTTATGTTGGGGTTAGAGCTGCACGCCACTGGGGGGCGCAGTTCATCCCTACCTGCCAATATGGGGGGGCGGGGGGGCTAGCTGGTTTGGCTCAATGGATAGAGCATCGGCCTTCAGACTGAAGGGTCCCAGGTTCGATTCCAGCCAAGGGCACATGCCTGGGTTGCGGGCTTGATCCCCAGTAAGGGGTGTGCAGGAGGCAGCCAATCAATGATTCTCTCTCATCATTGATGTTTCTATCTCCCTCTCCCTCTCCCTTCTTCTCTAAAATCAATAAAATATATAAAAAATATGGGGGGGCGTCACCCCCACTCAGTGCTCCAGGGCAGAGAACGCCTGCCTGCCGCCCCTCCTATGGGCAGGCGCTCCTTGCAGCGTCTGAGAATTGGAGGTGTTAAGGCACCTGTAGCCTGCTTCTCCCCGACAGCATAGCTGAAGCCTCGACTCACCTCCCCCGGGGCCCCCTGTTTCCCACCCTGGGCAGGTGGAGGGACCTCTCATCCGCCAGCCCCCGACCCTGTGTCCAGGCCTGTCCAGCTGGCCTTGGTCCCCACCATCCCCGCCATCCACAATGCACCAGACAAGGGGAGACCTGGGGGGTGGGGGTGGGAGAACCCAGGCTCCCGGCCGCGGACGCACCTGTGCAGACCAGCCCCGCGTCCTCGCTGTGGTCACAGTTGCTCCGGCCCCAGGGGCTACGGGGACAGTCCCGCAGGGCTTGCTCTCCCCCTCCGCAGCCCACGTCGTCCATCCACACGGGCCCTGAGCCGGGGCCGAATCTGGCCCCCCCAGGGGCGGCCAGCGCCCCCCCACAGCCCAGCTCCCGGCAGGCCACCGCCGCGTCGCGCAGGTCCCAGCCGTCGTCGCACACCGTCCCCCAGCGACCCCCGTGCCACACCTCCAGGCGGCCGGCGCACCCGTGGGGGCCCGAGGCCAGGCGCAGCCGCTCTGGGGGACAGACAGGGGCCTGGGTGAGGCAGCCAGGAGGGTGCTGGTCTGAGACCCCCCAACCCCCCCTCACAGCCAGGCTGCAAGGGAGAGTGGGAATCTGATGGGGGGGCCTGGGTGCCAGGAGCAGACACCTGGGGGCCTTGATCGGGTCAGTAGGGGGCCGGGCCTGACTCTGAGTCCTGAGGGCCACAGGTTTTTTGATTGTTTGCTTTTAGCAGTTTTTTAAATTGAATTTTAGAAAAAGGGGAAGAGAGAGGGAAAGAGACAGCAACATGGATTGGCTGCCTCCTGTACCATCCAGCCGCAACCCAGTCATGTGCCCTGAGCGGGAATCCAACTGGCAACCCCTGGGGTCACGGGATCATGCCCACCCCTGGGTCCCACCGGCCAGGGCTCGAGGCCGCAGGTTAGCAGGACACCTGCCCCCCATCTGGGTCTGCAGGGACTCACCCTGGCGGGGGGCTCCGGACGTCAGCAGCGGGGCCCTGGTGGACTTGGCCTGCTTGGGCGGCCGGGGGCTCTTCCTCCGGGAGCTGCTCTGGGGGGTCCCAGCCAGGCGGGGGGCTGGGAGGGAGACAGGAGGGAGGGAGGTCAGAAGCCACTCCCCTCTCCTCCTGCCTGGGGGCTGTGAGGGGCCCTCCGGGGGTTGGGGAGGCCCGGGCATCTGTCTGTCCCCAGGGCCGTCCAGGAAGGCCCCTCCCCTGGCTGAGCAGAAGCAGGTGAGGGCGGGCGGCTCACCGTGTGTCACTGGGGGCTCCTCAGAGCTGGGGCCCAGCTCCCCGGGCAGCCCCGGCCAGGGGTCCCCAACCAGGATCAAAGGGGGGCCATCCGTGTCCCTGGAGTTGGCCACACGCTGACCTGCGGAGAGCCGTGGGTCTATGGGGGGCTGGCCCCAGAGAGGCCGGGCAGGCCCCTGGGTTCTGGAGGGAGAGCCCCGGCCCCTCGAGTTACGGGGCTGAGGACTTGGGGTCCTCACCTGCGCAGACGACCCCCGCGTCCTCCTCGTGGGAGCAGACATGGGCCTTCCAGCCCCGGTGTGGGCACAGGCCCAGCTGCCCCTCGCCACCCCGGCAGGCCAGCTCGCTCAGCCACACGGGCCCGGCGCCCTCCCCGAAGAAGGCACCCGGGGGGGCGGCCAGCGCGGCCCCGCACCCCAGCTCGCGGCAGGCCACCGCCGCGTCCCGCAGGTCCCAGCCGTCGTCGCACACGGTCCCCCAGCGCCCGCCGTGCCACACCTCCAGGCGGCCCGCGCACCCGTGGGGGCCGTCGGCCAGGCGCAGCCGCTCTGGGGGGCGGAGGAGAGGCTGTGATCTCCGGGGGGCTCTGGGGCCGGGCTGTGCTCAGGGTGGGGCTGCAGGCCAGCGCCTGGCTGCTGTGGGGACCCCCATTCCTGGGGCCCAGGAGAGCAGGGTGAGACCCTGGTCCCTGTTGCAAGTGGGTGGCGGGTGATGGGTGTCTGGGTAGTTCTGAGGGGAAAGGGCCTGAGGTCACAGCCGGATGCGGGGGGGGGGGGGGGGAGGCGGGGGGCGGGGGCAGGATCCCGTGGGAGGGCAAGGCCAGGAATGGTGTGGGCTTGGAGCTGGGCAAGGCCAGGAGGGGGGGAGCACTTACCAACCGCCTGGATCCCCATCAGAGCCGCTGGAAGGGAGGGTGAGGGCGCGACACAGTGAGGGGCAGGCCCAGGGTCCTCTCTCAGCACAGGGCCCTGGCCACACACACACACAGACACACACACACAGACACACACATGCACACACACACACCTCTGAACCAACAACCTCCCGCACAGGACTCTGGGCCAAGGCGGGGCCCAGACGCCACAGGTCAGGGCTGGGGACCAGGCCCTGTGCTCCCCAGAGACCCGGCTAAAGGTCGAATGGTGGGTACACCCCCACAAGGGTCAGGGCTGCTGGGGGCGTGATGGGAGGCAAGCAGGTCCCTGGGGCTCCTCAGACGGTGGGACTGGGGGCGCAGAAGGCTGGGTCCCTGGAGGTCAGGCAGGGAGGCACGTGTCCTGCATCCCTGGGCACCAGGAATGGGCCCCGGAAGTCTGAGTCCCTCCAGTGATGAGCTCAGGGGTCAGAGGGCGGGGCCCAGGCCCCTGAGTCCCCGAGGAGGAGGGGGTCACTCACCCAGGAGGCAGGCCAAGACCCTCATGTCTGCAGAGTCCGGGGCAGGGATGGGGTGCGAGGGGGTGGGAGCAGCGAGGGGAGGGCCGCGGCCACGGGAGGACGGGACGGGGACGCGCCCGCGGAGGCGCCCTGGACCCGGGAGGAGCAGGCAGGAGCCGGATGCTTTGCCAGGAGCAAGAGGCTGCCGAGGAGGCAGCAGGGGACAGGAGGGGGCGGGGAGGGGGCTGGCCGTGGCCGCGGCCTGGGGAGGAGGGGGGTTGCGGGGCGGGAGGGAGGGTGTCCAGCTGCAAACACCCACACAGCCGCCAGCTCCCGGGAGGGCGCAGGGATGATCAGGGGCCGGCTGGCTGCAGGGAAGGGACGGACGGACAGACGGGGCGCACGTGGAGGCCGCGTGGGCAGGGCGCCCACCCGTCTGCCTGCTCTCCTCTCCAGCCAGGGAAGCGTGGGGGGACCCTGGCGGAGGGGCTGGAGGCTGGATTCACAGGGGTTTGCTGGGCTTGGGAGTCACGGTTCAACAGCAAGAGGGCTTCCAGCCAGACACCAGGAGGGACTTCCTGAGCCGGGAGAGGAGCCTGAGACACCCTCCCCACTCCGCCGGGATGCACAGCCCCCATCGCAGGGGGAAGCGGTGGAGCCTCTATGTCCCCCCGTCCAGGGGAGCAGGGTGGTGGGTGGCAGACAGAGGAAGGTCGAGGCCTGGGCGGGGAGGCGGCCGCACTCACACACACTCACGCCCCGCAGCAGGCGGCGGGAGGCGGAAAACTTGGGTAATGGGGAGCGTGAGTCAGCCGGCTGGCTAGGAGCGGGCCGCTGTGAGCTCATCACCTCCCCTTCTCCCAGGCCAGCACCCCCGCCGACAATTAATGTCAACTCAGAGGAAGGAGGAGCCAGACGGAAGGGGGTGCGGAGACAGACTGGAAAAGGCATCAGAGAGAGGGAGCCGGCCGCAGCGGTTTCAGGCTTTATTAACAACCGGGTGTAAAAAACCAGATGGGTCTGGCGGCCCTGGGCTCCCACCTTCCCCGGGGGGGGGGGGGGCGTGGGGGGGCGCCGGGCTGCACTGTGTCCACCTCCCCCCCCCCCTCCTCCTCCTCCTCCTTCTCCTCCTCCTCCTCCTCCTCCTCCTCGCGGCCTCTCCAGGAGACAGCTCCCCTACAAGGCTCCGCTCAGCGCCTGGCTCCAGACTCACCCCCTTCATGCACAGGCATCAAACCCACCCGGTTCGCAGGGGCCTCGGCCCTATGTGGGGGGCCCTTGTCCCGAGTCCTAACCCTTGGGCGTCAAACTTGTTCAGCCCCCTCTCCTCCTGGGAGGGAGTCGCTCCCAGGCCAGGCAGGAGCTCGGGAGGTGCAGACCTGCAGCTAGAGACAGAGGTCTCTCAGCGCAGAGGGAGGCCGGAGGCGGGGCAGGCCGCCCTCCCTGAGAAGTTCACACACCACACATGGGCCTCAGCCTGCAGTGGCTGGCGTGTCTCAGCCTCGGCAGGCCTGAGTCCCTGAGCCCTGGGTGGGCTGGGGATTCGCACAGGGAGGATGGGGATGTGCCCGCGCACAGTAGGTGGTCACGCACACAGTAGGTGCTCAGGTTGGAGTCACAGGTCCTTGCTGAACTCCCTCACCAGTGTGTAGCCCATGCAGCCCCAGCCCCCCTCTGCCTGGTAGCCACAGCCCTCCAGCATCCCTGCCACGCCCCAGGCTGCCACAGCCACGGGGACCACAAGGCGGGCTCGGGGCTCCCCCACGTCCCCTGCCCAGGCACGTGCCCGGGACTCTGCAAAGGCCAGCAGCCGCCTGCCCACACCTTGGCGGCGGTGCCAGCGGGAGACGGAGAGGCGGGTGACCCGGGCCCCGTCCCCAGTGTGGGAGCCGGGAGCCAGGGCCAGGACCCCGCACACATCCCCTGAGCCCCGCACTGCCACCCAGGGCCCCCCTAGGCCGCCCGGCGGAGGCAGCGAGCCCCACCGGGCCCGCAGGCCCAGCTTCAGGGCCACCACGGCCAGGAGCACAGGCAGGAGGAGGGCCAGAGCAAAGGAGGCCAGGACGAAGCGCAGGCCGCTGCTGGCCGCCGCCAGGAGCAGCAGGGTGGGCGGCCGTGTCAGGGCGTGCAGGGCCACTCGGTTCTCCGTGTCCTTCACACCAGCCTGTGGGGGGGAGGGGTAGTCAGAGCCAGGGGCCTGGCCTTCCATGACACCAGGGCCCCTGTGGACACCGGGGACTAGGAGAGGGGGGCCCTGGCCACGAGGGACCTGGCGGGGGGCCCAAAGGGGAAAGGAAGGCGTGTGGGGGGGCCCTGTGGCAGAGGGACGGGCAGAGGAGCCCGCGCACAGTAGGTGGTCACGCACACAGTAGGACCACCTGCTCTAGGCACCCACCAGCACCACACCTGGCACACTGGGCTTGGTGTGAGTGAGCGAGGGGATGAGCTGGGAGCTCTGGGGACATCCACTTCAGGGGAGGGACAAGCAGGAGGCACTGGGAAGGCCGAGGCCAGAACAGGACAACTGGACGGGGGCCTGCCCCGGGGCCAGAAACTGCGCTTGCTCCAGACGCCACAGAGGAGAGGAGCGGGGATTACAGGGTTGAGGCCCCTGCGACTGGTCTGAAGAGTGTGGGGTGGTAGGCGGAGTCCCCCAGAGTCCGGGTGTGAAAATCTTCGGACCCCGAGGGAAGGGAGGCGCCAGAAGCGCCTCGGGAGGAGTGCGCCTCCCCGCCTCTCCGGGGCTGGGGCTGGGGCTCAGCCGCCCTCACCTTCAGCATCTCCAGCACCAGCGCCTTCTCATCCTCCCTCATCTCCCGCACCGACAGGTGGCTGGGGGCCATGGCAGCCCCGCGCCCCGGGGAGCAGGCGCGCACCTGGTGAGAACAAGTCAGCATCAGGAAGGCCCTCTGGTCCCCAAGCGCCCCCGATGAGGACGCTCGGGGGACCCCCAAGCGAGGTCCGATCTCCTGGCATCCTGCACCCCCCCACCCAGAGGTCGTGGTGCTCAGCGATCTCCCCCCAAATGACACGCCACGTGGACGCCAACACGGGGCTCCCTCCTGGGCTGCGGGGCTGCCCTGCGGGGGGTCCTCGCCCCGGCAGCGGGCGGGGACCGCGCTCCCCGCGCCCCAGTGCCCCTCCCCAGTCGCCGCAGGACGAGGACCTGCAAACACCCCCGCGAGTCGCTCTGATCCTTTAAGGTGTAGGGGTGCAGGGTCGAGAAGGGGGGGGGTCGCTGGCGGAAGTGACGTCAGACTCGCTCACGTTGGGGGCGGAGCAGTACCTAAAGGCCTTAGCAACTGTTGCCAAGCTCCCCGGCGCTTGCGAGCAGCGCAAGGGCTAAGGCCGGGCGCACAGCCTCCGCCGGGATGGGGTCGGGGAGAAGGAGCGATGGAGAACGGGGACCCGTAGGGCGATGGGGGCGGACACCGGCGGGGAGCGGCACTTACCGGCCGTGGAGGGGGTTCGCACGCTCTCTCCCGGGTTGCTAAGCAACCTGCGCGTGGTGTCGGGGCGCTGGAGGGAGTGGATCGATGCTCATTGGTCCCTGGGCTCTAGCCCGACGGGCTGCGTCACCCTCCCGAGCTCACTGGCTCCCAAACTCGCCCACCCTAGGGCCCTCCGTCCCCGCCCTCCGTGCTCAGTGCCCTTCGGGACAAGCATCTTCCACCCGCTGCTCAGAGAGGGGAGGTGTGGGTGACGGACAGGCGGACCCGCATTCTAGAGCCCGCCCACCCTCCCCCATTCTAGGGACACTGCAGCCTTTTAAGGGTAAACAGAGCTCGCAAGTCACCTGCGAGCGGCATGCAGGAGATGCGCCTCCGGGCTCCCAGGCGGTGGCTCTGGCCGTGACATACCCCCCCCCCCCCCAATAAAACAAAGCGCAGGCGAGGAGACGCTGGTCTTTATTAGCAAGCCCGGCCGCGGCTCTCCTGCCCCGGCCCAGCCCAGGCAGCGTGACGGGTCGGTGTGAGAGGCGGGAAGAGGGCCAGTGGTTCTACTTAAAATGTGTGCACCAGCTGGACCGCGGGCAGAGTCTGGACGATCTGGATGGAGGGTAGGCCCTGCGCGGCCATGCCCCCCGGCGCGGCTCCCGAGGGGACCACCTGTAGCATCTGGGAGGCGGGAGCCGCGGGCATGCCGGCGGGGGCCGAGGCCGGGCTGGGCGGCGGGGCCAGCAGCTGCAGCGTGGTCGCCCCGCCCCCCACGCCGCTGTTCTCCAGCAGCTCCGCGGCCGGGGCGCTGCGGATGATGAGCAGTTTCTGGCCCGGAGGCCCGGGAGCCGGCGGCTCGGCCAGCCCCGAGGGGAGGGTCTCCACCTCCTGCACACACAGCTGGGTCTGCTCGCCGTCCGCCCCGCTCAGCACCAGGACGCTCTGCAAGCCCTCGTCAGTCTGCAGCGTCTCAAAGAGCACGTCCTGCACCACACCCGCCGCGGCCTCGCCCTCACCCGGGTCCCCGGGCCCCGGGCCCGCCAGCAAGTCCTCGGCTGCCCCACTCTGGACCACCAGCAGGTTGGGGGCCTCCGTGGTCACGGCTCCACCACTGGGATTAGGCAGCTGGCCCGCCACTGGCTGCAGCTGCACCGTGGTCACCTCCTGTGCCGGCTGGAGCTGCACCGTGGTCACCTCCTGGGCCGGCTGGAGCTGCACCGTGGTCACCTCCTGGGCCGGCTGGAGCTGCACCGTGGTCACCTCCTGGGCCGGCTGGAGCTGGACAGTGGTGACTTCCGGGGCCGGCTGGAGCTGGACGGTGGTCACTTCCGGGGCTGGCCGCAGGGGCTGGAGCTGGACCCCACTCACTTCCGGCGGCCCGCCCTCCCCACCGCCCACGTTCTGCAGGATGAGGAGGCTCTGCCCTGCCCCGTTAGCCCCCACGTTGCCCCCTCCCTGCACCCCCAGCCCCCCAGGGCCGGGCAGCCAGACTACTCCAGGCCCCTGCCCGGCCTTGCCCACTGCCCGCAGGCCCTGCCGTGCCTGGCCACCCCCAGCCCCCGTACTGGAGGAGGGCAACAGAATGAGCTTGGGGGGTGGGGGTGGGGGCGGGGGCGTGGGGGGCTGCACGCTGCTGGGGATGAGCTGCAGGCCCTGGGCGGTCTGCACCAGGAGGAACGTCTGGGAGTTGGGGGCTGCTGGGCCCAGGGTCGGGGCCTGCCCCGGGCCCCCTGCCACCTCTAGGGAGAGTGTGGCCTGGAGGTGGGGGAGCACGTGGACATCTTGGGTGGCCGGTGGGGCTGGAGCGGCAGCCAGAGGGGCAGGGGCTGGGGGGCCGGCGGCGGGGGCGGCAGGGGTGGCCGGGGCGTGCGTCCTCAGGTGCCGCTGCAGGTAGGCGGCCATGACGAAGCTGCGGCTGCAGATGGGGCAGGAGAAGGGGCGCTCGGCCGAGTGGGTGCGCTGGTGCAGCAGCAGGTTGGAGGAGTGCGTGAAGGTCTTGGGGCACAGCGGGCAGCGGAAGGGCCGCTCGCCCGTGTGCACGCGCTGGTGCTGCCGCAGGTTGGAGGTCTGCGCGAAGCTCTTGCCGCAGACGCCGCAGGAGTGTGGCCGCTCGCCCGTGTGCACGTGGCGGTGGCGCCGCAGGCACGAGGTGTTGCGGAAGGCCTTGCCGCACTCCCCGCACGCGTACGGCCGCTCCCCCGTGTGCAGCCGCAGGTGGTACTGGTAGTGCGAGGACCACTTGAAGGTGAGGCCGCACTGGCCGCAGGTGAAGGCGCGCAGGCCCGTGTGCACGCGCTGGTGGATGGCCAGCAGCGAGGAGCGCTTGAAGGCCTTGCCGCACTCGCCACACTGGTAGGGCCGCTCGCCCGTGTGGTCCCGGAGGTGGTAGCGCAGCCCCGAGGAGCCCTTGAAGGCCTTGCCGCACTCGGCACACTTGTAGGGCCGCTCGGTGGACGCGGAGGCGGACGCGGGCGCCGGCGCCGGGGCGGGGGGCTGCGGGGCGGGCGCGGCAGGGGCCAGCGGCTCCTGCGGGCAGGTGACCTCGGCGGCCTCGGCCTGGGGGGGCGGGCGCCCCGCCGCCGCCTCCTCCACGTGGCACTGCTGGTGCGCCAGGAGGCTGGCCAGCTGCGGGAAGGCGCCGTCGCAGCTGCCGCAGCGGAACGCTTGCCCGCCCGCCGCCCCGTGGCTGTGCTGGTGGCGGGAGAGCCCGGCCACGGTCCGGAAGGACTTCCCACAGGGCAGGCAGGCGAAGCTGGGGGCGGCGGCAGCGGGAGGGGGCTGCGGTTGCGGGGCTGCGGCCGATGGGACCGCCTTGGGCGTCTCTGGGGGTGCGTCGGGGGGCGCGGGCGCCGCATCGGGCCCCGGGCAGGGCTGGTGCTCCAGCAGCAGGTCCTCGCTGCCGAAGCCCAGCTCGCAGCCGTCGCAGCGGTACACCAGCTCCACCGTGGTTTCGGCCGCGGCCAGGAAGAGCTCGGGCACCACGGGCGGGGGCGCGGGCGGCGGGGGCGCGGGCGGGCTGGGCGCCTGCAGGGGCGGCTGCAGGTAGGCGTCCGGGAAGACCTTGGCCGGTGGGGGCGCGGGCGCGGCGGCGGGGGCGGCCCCGTGGGTGCGCTGGTGCAGCTGCAGGTTGGAGGAGTGCGTGAAGGTCTTGGGGCACAGCGGGCAGCGGAAGGGCCGCTCGCCCGTGTGCACGCGCTGGTGCTGCCGCAGGTTGGTGCTCTGGGTGAAGCTCTTGCCGCAGACGCCGCAGGAGTAGGGCCGCTCGCCCGTGTGCACGTGGCGGTGGCGCCGCAGGCTGGACGAGTTCTTGAAGGCCTTGGGGCAGTCGGGGCACGGGTAGGGCCGCTCGCCCGTGTGCTGGCGCAGGTGGTACTGGTAGTGCGACGACCACTTGAAGGCCAGGCCGCACTGGCCGCAGGTGAAGGCGCGCAGGCCCGTGTGCACGCTGCGGTGGATCTGCAGCAGCGACGAGCGCTTGAAGGCCTTGGGGCAGTCGGGGCACTGGTAGGGCCGCTCGCCCGTGTGGCCCCGCTGGTGGTAGAGCAGGGCTGACGAGCCCTTGAAGGCCTTGGGGCAGTCGGGGCACTTGTAGGGCCGCTCGCCCGTGTGCGTGCGCTGGTGGTGCAGGAGCCGCGAGGACCAGCGGAAGGACTTGCCGCACTCCCCACACTCGTACTGGGCGGCCGCGGCCGGGGCGGCGGGGCCCGGCTTCTCCCCGGTGCCCTCGGCGGTGGAGGCCGGCGCCATGTCAGCGTGGGAGCCGACCATCACACCTGGGGGGGGGGGGGATTCTGGATCAGGGGAGGGCGGTGCCCCTCCACCCGGCATCCTCTCCACTCCAACCTGTGCTGCCCGCTCAGAGGCAGGGCACCTCCCACCCAGGGCCCCCCTCCGCGTCTGCCCCAGGAAGCAAGACTTCCGGTGCTCAACTTCCGGCAGAGTGGGACCAGGGGGTCCCCAGCCTGAGGTCAGCCATCTCCGGATGGCCTGCAGGGCTGTGCTCAGTGTCCTTACAGGCCAGGGTCTCCCCAGCACCCTGGCTTCAGACCGTTGGTCCTTCTCCCTGAAAGGACTCCTTTCCCACCGCCCCCAACACTGCAGGGCCCTCAACACCTCTGCTGCAGCTGAGGCCCCTGTGCGCTCCCCCCTCTCCACCACCGCCCCCCGCTCAGCACACGCCCTGGTGGTGCCCGGCCACAAATTCCCTCAACCCCACGAGCTCTCCCATCCACTGCCCTGCAGGCTCTGTGCCTCCGCCCCACCCGAGGCCTCCCTGCCCCTTTCCCAGCATAAGGGCTGCGGGTTCCTTGCAATCATGCCCTTGGACTGCTGGGCTCCTCCCCACCCGCGGGGACTGCTAGTCTGCATCCCTCGGGTCCATTCGCCCCCCAGCTGACACCTGCACGTTTCTCTCCCCGTCAAACCTCTCCGTTCCCCTCCTGCTCTCACCAGGGGACCCTGCCATGGGCCTCGGCATTGGGAAAAGGAAAGCAATCGGGAGAGACGTTCCCACGCTCTAAGCAGGCACTGAGGGTTCTCAGTGGGGCGACTGAGACCCCTCCACAGGGCCTGGCCCAGGGGACATGGGCAGTGCCTGGAGACGGGTCTGGTTGTGGGTGTTGACCGGAGGGACAGGCGCTCCTAGCAGCTAGAGGGGGAGCCCAAGGATGCTGCAGTGCACCCCACAGTGGCCGGGCCGGGACCCACGGCGGAGTGCTGGGGTCCAATGCCAGAGGGGCTGAGGCTGGGAAAACCTCACTATCTGCTCCCCCCACTTGCCTCGGCCCAGCGACCCTGAATCCCCACCTACAGCAAAGTTCCTCATGGCCTGGGCCCTCCCATCAGTGTCACCACAGCTGTCCCTCATCTTTTTCAAAACTAGATATTTGTACTGATTTCAGAGAGAGGGATAGAAACATCAATGATGGGAGAGAATTATCGATCGGCTGCCTCCTGCATGTCCCCCTCCCCCCAACTAGAGATCAAGTCTGAAACCTAGCATGTGCCCTGACCTGGAATCCAACCGTGACCCCTGGTTCATAGGTGGATGCTCAAACACTGAGCCACACTGGCCAGGCTGTCTCTCATCTTTTAAAACCTTCACCCCTTGCCCAGCTTGTGTGGCTAAACAGTTGGGCATCAACCTATGAACCAGGAGGTCACAGTTCGATTCCCAGTCAGGGCACATGCCCGGGGTTGCAGGCTCAATTGCCAGTGGGGGGGCGTCCGGAGGACAAATGATCGGTGATTCTCTCTCATCATTGATGTTTCTAACTCTCCCTTCCTCTCTGAAATCAATACAAATATGCTTTGTTTTGTTTAAAAAAAGAAAAAAAACCCTTCAGCCCTCGCCTGGCTCAGTGGATAGAGCATTGGCCTGCAGATCAAAGGATCCGGGTTCGATTCTAGTCAAGGGCACGTACTTGGTTGCAGGCTCCTCCCCGGCCCAGGACCTGGTCAGGGGCGGGCAGAAGGCAACTAATTGATGTGTTTCTCTCTGTCTTTCCCTCTCTCTTCCACTCTCCCTAAAAACCAATGGAAAAATATCCTGGAGTGAGGATTAAAAACAACAACAAACCTTCAACCACCTCTCCCTCCAGCTACAGCCTCGTTTCTCTCCACCCCTTTGCAGCAAAGCAACTCGAACCTGCTGTCAATACCCACAGCTTCCCACCTCGGACCTGGCGAGCAGGCCTCCTGCCCACCTCCACCGGCCTTCTTGCTTTCTGCACAGCATTTATCCCCTTCTCACCGGCTTTATAATCAGGGTTTCCCAGCCTCAGCACTGTTGTGGCCTGGGGCCGCTCCAGTGTGTGTGTGTGTGGGGGGGGGGGGGTTATACTGTGCACTGTAGGGTGTTTAGCAGCACCCCTGTCCCCTGCCCACTAGACCCTGGCAGCATCTTATTCGCTGCTGCGACCCAGCATCTAGAATAACTCCCAGCACAGAGTGAGAACTCAGTATTCTGACTGAACAAAGTCCGGGCGTCCCCTTTGGACAGGCCATTAAATTCCCTTTAAACAGATGAGCGGCTCCTTTAAAATGTAATCGCGTGGCCCTAGCTGGTTGGCTCAGTGGATAGAGCCTCGGCCTGAGGACTGAAGGGTCCAGGGTTCGATTCCGGTCAAGGGCACATGCCGGGTTGCAGGCTCGATCCCCCGTAGGGGGCGTACAGGAGGCAGCCGATCAATGATTCTCTCTCATCGTTGATGTCTCTCTCTCTCTCTCCCTCCCTCTCTGAAATCAATAAAAATATATTAAAAAAATAAAATTAAACGTATGCGCGTCCTTTTTTTATTTTATTGATTTTTTACAGAGAGGAAGGGAGAGAGATAGAGAACTAGAAACATCGATGAGAGAGAAACATCGATGAGCTGCCTCCTGCACATCTACCGGGGATGCGCCCGCAACCCAGGTACATGCCCCTGACCGGTATCGAACCTGTGACCTTTCAGTCCGCAGGCCGACGCTCTATCCACTGAGCTAAACCGGTTTCGGCTATGCGCGTCCTTTTAAGGGACAGTTGCACATGCCGCTCAGAAGGCCCGGCCTGCCTTAAACGAGAGGCATCCAGCTCGGGAAGGGCCGAGACCTATCTTATCCAATAAAGAGCGCCCCTTGCAAAAGGCCGGACCACGCCCGACTTCCCCTTTAAGAGGGTGCTCCTACTGCACCGCAATCTCCATCTTTGTTGAGCAAAACTAGGGGCTGCTTTGGAGCCACCTGGATGCACAAGCTTTTTCTGTAAATGTCTGCGCCACTGTCACCGGCCTTTGATAATCCTTTCTTGGGGGGAGAGGAGGGGTGGTGAAAGCAGGAAGCTAAGGATCTGCCCCGCCCCCTTTAAAAGCGGCCCCTTGCCCTTTAAGAGGGCGGAGCCGGCCGTGCCGATAAAAGTCGGAGGTGAAGTAGCGCCCTTCCCTTTAAAGCATCCCTTCCGGTTTCACGCTCGCCGCTTCCCCAACGTCTCCGCCCTCCGGTCCCTCCCCCCACCCCACCCCTCCGGTCTCTCACCTGCGGTCCGGACCCGGGGAACGAGCGGAGACCCAGAGACCTCCCGCGGGGGCCGACGGGAAGGCGGAGCCCCGGCGGCGGCTGTGCAGGAGTGGGGGCCGGGGAGGGGGGCGGGGGCGCGCGCCCTCCCAACGGCCCCCGGCGCGAGGCACCCAACCTTTATCGGCGGCCGCTCGCGCACACAAACCCCGACGTCGCCGTCGGTGCGTCACGACGCCACGTGCACCGAAGCCTCATCCTCGCCCCTCCCATTGGCTTCTGGCCTCGGCGGCGCTTCTCCGGGCTTCCAGAGCGCGAGGCATCCTGGGAGTTGTAGTTCCTCTCCGAGCCCGACCGAGGCGTCTTGGCAGTGGTTGTGGGGGGTCAGCCCAAGGCCGGGACAAGCAAGGTCTGGGTGCAGCATGAGACGCCCTCCTTTATCAGTATTGACTCCTTCTCTCTGGGACGGAGACCCTCCTCCGCGGTGTGGATCGGGCAGGCCTCGCCCCCCCCCCCGGGGGTGTGGTCACTCGTGGCCTGGTCGCCACACCCAGGCCCTGGGGCTCCCTTTCCGGGACCTGAGTCCAGCGCAGGGATTGCCGCCCGCGGGGGTCACGCGAGTTCAAGGTTCCGGCCTCCTGCTGTGGACGCGCGTGCGGTTGTGCGGGAACCCGCGCCCTGCAGAGCAGGGGTTGCCCAGGCTCCGGGTCCGAGTCCCAGCCTTCGCCCTGCTTTCCCCGCTCGGCCCCCCCGCCGGCCACGGCTTCCAGCCACACGGACTTTTCTGCGGGTCAGGCAACAGGGCGGCGGTTCTCAACCTGTGGGCCGCGGCCCCTTTGGGAGTCGAACGACCTTTTCACAGGGGTCGCCTAAGACCATCGGAAAACACATATAATTACATAATTGTTTTTTGTTTATGTTTTTAAATATATTTTATAGATTTATTTATTTATTTATTTTTTACAAAGAGGAGGGGAGAGGGATAGAGAGTTAGAAACATCGATGAGAGAGAAACATCGATCAGCTGCCTCCTGCACACGCCCCACCAGGGATGTGCCCGCAACCAAGGTACATGCCCTTGACCGGAATCGAACCCGGGACCCTTCAGTCCACAGGCCGACGCTCTATCCACTGAGCCACACCCGTCAGGGCCCCTGTCTCACACCTGACAGCTGTCACCAGCCGTGGCCGTGTGGCCCCTGATGACAGCCACTGCTCCCCGGCCTTCCCCTCAGCCAGAGGGCCCCGCCACTCGCTGTCCCTTAGACCCGAAGGCCCTCCTACCCCTAGCCCATCCCTTCTCCGCTGCTACGATGCCAGGTGGGGGTCCCCTCACATGCTCAGGGGGACTCCTCTGTCTCTGCCACCCGAGTGTCCTCGACGACCAGCCAGGGCCCGAGCAGAAGCCGCGGTACCCTGCTGCATGGATGCATTTTCCCAGCCTCCTTCACCTTCCCCGAGGCCCCGGGCCGGCTGCAACTCGGTCCCCACGTGAGCGGATCTGGACCTGTTCCCGCGTGGCCTTCCCAAGCCTCCGTGGATTCGTGTCCGTAAAACCCTTGGCTGCAGCTCAGCCCAGACCTTCCTTTCCTTTCCCTTCCGCTCCTACCTCCCCCGCCAGGAGGGAGCTGCTGGAGGCCCTGGGAGGGACACCTGAGCTCCTGAGGGTGAAGGGGAGAGGCCGGCACCAGGGGAGGAGCCCGGAGCTAGACCACTGGCCCCTGGGGTCTGACCCCACCGACATCTGGGGCTGCCAAACGCACCAGGCCCCGCGCCCCTACCCTTGGCTTCCAGATGGAGGGAGGAGCCCACAGCCCCTGTGGATGTGGAATGTGCTGCTCAGTGGGCTGTGGCCTCGGGCCTCTCCCCAGAGGTACAGGGCCCACACCCACCCCTTGCCTCGGGCCACCCCACCGGGACCCTGTAGTATGAACGGAGCCCAGCCTGGTGTCATGGGGTAGGCAGGAGAGGCAGGGCCTCAGCACCTGCCCTCATTAGGCCCTCGTTAGGCCCTTGCTAGGCCAGGTCTACCAGCCAGCCCTGCACTGCACAGGCGATGTGTCCCAGCTTTTGGGACAGACCAGCTCCAAGGGTTGCCTCCTGCATGGGCCCTGACGGGGGGCGAGATCACACCTGCAACCCAGGTGCGTGCCCTTGACCAGGAATCAAACCCGAGACCCTTGGGTGCCCGGCTGATGCTCTGACCACTGAGCCCACTGAGCAGTGCCGGGCAGGTCTCTAATCTCTTCTTATATTATAAGGATGCCAGGCAGACTGGACCAGGTCCCACCCTAACAACCTCATTTCCCCTTAACTGCCTCTTTATTTTATTTTATTAAATATATTTTTATTGATTTCAGAGAGGAAGGAAGAGGGAGAGAGATAAAGAAACATCAATGATGAGAGAGAATCATGGATTGGCTGCCTCCTGCAAGTCCCCCACTGGGGATCGAGCCCACAACCCGGGCATGTGCCCTCCTGACCTGGAATCGAACCTGGGACCTTTCAGTTCCCAGACTGACACTCTATCCACTGAGCCAAACTGGCTAGGGCTTAACTGCCTCTTTAAAGACCTTAGCTCCAAACACAGCGGCATTCTGTTTGGGAAGAAAAGATGGGAAACAAATCCGACAGGGCTGGCCCCTCTGCGTTCTGCGTTGGGGACAACAGGAATCTGCCATCTGTACGTTTTTACAAAACGAAGTCTGTCTGGGACCGGGCGAGAGACGCGGCAGAGAAGCAGGGTGGAGGCGGGAGGGACAAGCCTGGTCTGGGCGTCCGGCTGGTCCTGACACCTGGGCTTCCCCCTCCCCAGATTGGAAGGGGATGGAGGGGTGGGGTCTCCCATCCCAGGTGCAGGGAGGCCTATAAAGGAGGCCGGGGGCAGGGCCCTCTCTGGGCCACTATCTCTGCCCCACACCCCCACGGCTCCCCTTCACTCTGGCCCTCATAACCCAACTCCTACCTGGTCTACAAAGCCCTATGGGTCTGGCCCCTGTTCACTTCTCTACCCTCACCTTTTTGCATGGCTTCGTCTCTCACTCCAGTCAAGGCTGCCTCAGGACCTTTGCACCCACCATGCCCTCTGCCCTCTGGGGGGCTCCTGGCTGCCACCTCTCCTGCTCTGCTTGCAGGACAATGGACACTTCCTCAGAGAGGGCTTTTCTACCTGAAGCAGCACCCCTCCCCCATCCACCCGCCGACCTACTGTGTGCAGTCTTAGCCCCTCCACAGCCCATCCCCAGCTGGGATTTTCTTGTGCGAGGACTCCCTCCCAGGGAATGCTGGGACTTCTGCTCAGGGCTGCACCCTCAGCCTCCACACACAGGAGGTGCTCTGTGAATGTTGGTTGAATGACTGGTACGCGGGAAGGAGCCTGGGAATACCTCCCACCACCCGCAAGGGCAGGTGCACAGACACCAGGCGGGGCCGCCCAGCGGTGGTGATCCTTCACTACCCCAGGTAGGAGAGGGGCCCCCCAGCGCCAGCCGGGGTGTTGGCGCCCCCCTGGCAGGGCGTCCCAGGCAGGTCAAGGCCTGCAGCTCCGGGGTCCTGGGCGTGTTCCAGGCCAGGCCGGGCAGGGCACGGAGCTGCCCAGCGGATGTTGCCCTTGGCTCCTACTGGTGGATGGGAGCCCCCCCTGAGCCCCGGGGGTCCACCCCTTGCCTGTCCCCAGGGCTTGACCACCCGTCCTCCAGAGACCAGTCCACTCCCCCAGCCCATTGCCAAGGGAACCGGACCTTCCCTTCTGGGCCTGAGACCAGTAGGACCACACACACCATACACCACACACCACACACCATACACACACAGACACACAACACCCCCCCACACACACACACAGACACACACAGAAATACAGACACACACACCATGCACACACCACATACATGCAGACACCACACACACACACACACACACACACACACACCATGCACACACCACATACATGCAGACACCACACACACACACACACACACACACACACACACACCCCACCTGCCTGAAAAGGAGACAGAGACGCACGCACAGGGAGAGAGGAACAGAAACGCGAAGCAGGCGTTGAGAAGGGCTCGGAAGCCGACGATGGTGAGAGCTGGGTCAGAGGGACAGGGAAGCCCACGGCGAGGCCCACATGCCTGGGTTCAGGCTCGGTCCCCGTGGGGGCGTGCAGAGGCAGCCGATCAGTGCTTCTCTCATCACTGATGTTTCTCTCTCTCTCTCCCTCTACCTTCCTCTCTGAAATCAATAAAAATAGATTAAAACAAAAAAGGTGCAGGAAGGGCCATGAGCCATGGAAGGGGGCGCCTCTAGAAGCCGGAAGAAGCAAGGGCACGCGGTCTCCCCTGGGCGCCTCCGAAAAACACCTGGATGTCAGCCCTGAGACCCACCCTGGGCTCCTGACCTGAGAACGGAGAGGGAGGGAGCGTGCGCCGAGCCCCCAGGGGCGCTACAGCAGCCACGGGCTCACACCCCTGACCCCTCTCAGAGCAACAGCGGACGGCCGCCCGCCCGCCCCACACTGGGCCGCCCGCCCAGAGACAAGAGGACCCATTCCCGCCCGGCCGGGTGGCTCAGTGGTTGAGCGGCGACCTATGAACCAGGGGGTCAAGGTTCGATTCTCCATCAGGGCACCTGCCCGGGTTGCAAGCCTGGTCCCCGGTGTGGGGCGTGCAGGAGGCAGCGATCCATGATTCTCTCTCATCACTGATGATTCTCTCCCTCCCTCTCCCTTCCCCTCTGATGCCAATAAAGGTATGCTGTTGGCTTTGTTGTTGTTTTTTTAATGAGGACGCCACTATTATTCTAGCGCGGGTGGGGGGGGGGGCAGCCCCACCTCCTGCCAGCCCCACCTCCTGCCAGCCCCAGCCACTCTATGCCTCCCCAAACACTGGCCCTGAGCCTCCCACCGCCCCCTTCCCCCAGCCTGCACCCCAACCTCCCACACCCTCCCAGCCTGCACCCCAGCCTCCCACCCCCCTCCTACCCTGCACCCCAGCCTCCTACCCCTCCCACCCTCTCCCTCCCAGCCTGCACCCCAGCCTCCTACCCCTCCCACCCCCTCCCTCCCAGCCTGCACCCCAGCCTCCCACCCCCTCCCTCCCAGCCTGCACCCCAGCCTCCCACCCCCTCCCTCCCAGCCTGCACCCCAGCCTCCCACCCCCTCCCTCCCAGCCTGCACCCCAGCCTCCCACCCTCCCTCCTCCCAGCCTGTACCCCAGCCTCCCACCCCTCCCTCCCAGCCTGCACCCCAGCCTCCCACCCTCTCCCTCCCCGCCTGCACCCCAGCCTCCCACCCTCCCTCCTCCAATTAAGGGCCCTCAACGCTAACCGCTGCGGTTGACTCGGCTCCTGGCCTTGCATCCCGCCAAGCGAGCCCTTTGTCACCTTAATTGGCATCTCCAGGCGCCGTGCTCTGCGCCCACCCACGCCACCTGCCCATATCCCAGGGCCAGCTATGTGCTAATTGGGCCCATGGGGGCGCACGGGACACCCCCTCCCGGCTCAGCCCCGGCCTTCCTATATCAGCCCCCCACCTACTGCCCCTCAAACCTCGGGTCCAGCTCCCAGGACACAGGGACCAGGAGGGCACAGGAGGGACGCCCCGTCCTCATTGCCTGGGCCCCACCCCCCCACCCCCTCCTGTCCGGTCCACGGCCCCTCCCCAGGCCACCCCTGCCAGTCCTCCGCAGCCCGAGCCCAAGCCCTGGCTGCCCCCCCTCCTCACAGGTTTGGGGGTGCTTTCTGATCCACAGGGACACAGTGGACAGTCACCCCCAGATCACCCAGGCCATGCACCCCGGGGCCCCCACAGCCCCTGGAGTTTCGGAGCCCAGCCCCCGGGAGCTGTGTGCCTTTGTGAGCGGGGCGGCCGCCCACATGCTGCGCGCCCTGCACCCCCGGCGGACCCGGCCCCCCAAGAGGAGGCCCAACCACAGGCGGTTCCTGCACAATCAGATCTGCAGGTGAGGGGGCCGGGGGGGGGGGGGGGCGGGGAGGGGCTGGGGCCCTGAGTCTGGGGAGAGAAGTGGCCCCTGGGGCTGGGTGCAATCAACACTCATGAATTTATTTATATTTTTATTGATTTTAGAGAGGAAGGGAGAGAGGGAGAGAGAGAGAGACAGAAACATCCATGATGAGAGAGACTCATGGATCGGCCGCCTCCTGCACACCCCCCCTGGGGATGGAGCCCGCAAGCTGGGCCTGTGCCCTGACCAGGAATCGGACCCTGACCTCCTAACTCCTGTCCATACTCCATCACTGAGCCAGGCCGGCCGGGCTCATGCATTTATTGGGCACCAACTGTGTGCCCAGCCCCAGAGACCCAGCAGGGAACACAGCAGAGCAAACTCCCTGCCTTCATGGGAGCGTGTCCAGAGCGGGAGCAGCGGGTGGATGATGGGCGCGAGGCTCCCATGTGGACGAACCTGCAAACAAGAGCGGGCGGACCCACAGCCGCAGGAAGCAGATGGGCGCTGGCAGGGCCGGGAGGGGGCGCAGCGCTTGCTGGTGGGGACGGGGCTTGCTTTCGGGGGATGAACAGCTCCGGGACTCATTAGAGGTGGCGGGTGCACAGCTCGCAGAGGCGTGAATGCCATTGGACTGTGCGCCCTGAAACGGCTCCTTTTAAGTGATGTGCGTTTGGGTTCCATTTTTATGTTTTTACATATATTGTTTATTGATTTCAGAGAGGAAGGGAGAGGGAGAGAGAAACATCAATGATGAGAGAGAATCATGGACGGCTGCCTCCTGCACGCCCCACACTGGGGACCAGGCCTGCAACCCAGGCCTGTGTCCTGACCGGGAATCCAACTGTGACCTCCTGGTTCATAAGTCGATGCTCAACCACTGAGCCACACTGGCCGGGCTGAAATGACTTTTTTTTTTTTTTAATATATTTTATTGATTTTTTACAGAGAAGAAGGGAGAGAGATAGAGAGTTAGAAACATCGATGAGAGAGAAACATCGATCAGCCGCCTCCCGCACATCTCCCACTGGGGATATGCCTGCAACCCAGGTACATGCCCTTGACCGGAATCGAACCCGGGACCTCTCAGTCCGCAGGCCGACGCTCCATCCACTGAGCCAAACCGGTTTTGGCTGAAATGACTTTTTAAAGGCACTGTCTCAAGGCATTTTTACTTTTTAAAAAATATTTTTTATTGATTTTTGACAGAAAGGAAGGGAGAGAGATAGTTAGAAACATCGATGAGAGAGAAACATCGATCAGCTGCCTCCTGCACGCCCCCTACTGGGGATGTGCCCGCAACCGAGGTACATGCCCTTGACCGGAATCGAACCCGGGACCCTTCAGTCCGCAGGCCGGCGCTCTATCCACTGAGCCACACCGGTTAGGGCAAAACTTTTTTTTTTTTTTTTTTTTTTTAGAAAAAAATCGCTGGAGGAGTGAGGATTTTCCCCATCCGTTTCTAGAGAGAGTGGAAGGGAGGGGGAGAGACGCATTTGTGCGGCGC
Source organism: Myotis myotis (assembly GCF_014108235.1). Lineage (NCBI taxonomy): Eukaryota > Metazoa > Chordata > Mammalia > Chiroptera > Vespertilionidae > Myotis > Myotis myotis. The sequence continues at coordinate 1,439,322 of NW_023416349.1, read as the reverse complement.
CAGCACGGCCAAGGGGGAGCCTGAGAGGGGGCGGTGAAGGATTAGAAAAGACAGACAGAGAAAAAGGCTGGGTCTGGGTGGGACGCTGTCCTCGTCTTTATTTCATAGTAGATCCCAGGAGGCAAAGCAAGGGCGTGACCAAGATGTTTACAACATTCTCCTGGGTTTCAATCCCACTCAGTTACATGCACCTGAACTCTATCGAGCCCACATCACTCAGGCACGTGGGGCCACGGGTTCGGACCACAGGTTCAAGCTCACAGCCACAGCTGTTGGCTATCGCTGTGCTGGGAGGGCCCTGCCCTCCAAGCTGGGACTTGCACGTGGAAATGAGAGGACTGTGCCCTCTCATCAGCCCGAGGCTTGGACCTGTCCAAACCCTGTAGCCCAGTGGTTCTCAACCTTGGCTGCACATGAGAATCCCCTGGGAGGAATCTTTTTAAAATCCCGATTTCTGGCCGAAACCGGTTTGGCTCAGTGGATGGAGTGTCAGCCTTCGGACTGAAGGGTCCAGGTTCGATTCCGGTCAAGGGCATGTACCCTGGTTGCGGGCACATCCCCAGTAGGAGATGTGCAGGAGGCAGCTGATCGATGTTTCTCTCTCATCGATGTTTCTGACTCTCTCTCTCCCTTCCTCTCTGTAAAAAATCAATAAAATATATTTAAAAAATAAATAAATAAATAAAATCCTGATCTCTGGGCCTCATCCTCCGGAAATTCTGTTTCTTTGTTTATGGGGTGGGGCCACACCATTAGTAACAGAGAAACAGAATTTCTGGAGGATGAGGCCCAGAAATCAGGATTTTTAAAAAGATTCCCAGGGGATTCCCATGTGCAGCCGAGGTTGAGAACCGCCGCTGTAGCCGCTCTCCACGCACATTGATTGGTTGCCTCCCGCGCGCATCCCTGCCGGGGCCAAGGGTTGAGCCTGACACGGAGGTAATGCCCTTGCTGATGCTCTAACCACTGCACCACCGGCCTGGGTGCCATTGTTTGCTTTTACCTGTTGGACCCTGCTCACCGCACATCTAAATGTGCAAAGCGCGCAGGCCCCGGTGCTGGAGGAGACACGCTGCCCTGTGCACTCCGCACCCCGCGCTGCTCAGAGCTCCCCTCCCCACGGGCTCCCACATCTGGAACTGCCCGACCCAGAGAAGGGACCCGGGGCAGGGAGGCAGCACCGGGAGGAGAAGGACGGGGCGAGCAGGGACCCCCCCGCTCCTGGGCTCCCTCCGCTGCGCTGGCCTAGCCGCTGCCCCCCTCTCTCCGCAGGCAGTTTGCCAGGATTGAGGCTGCCACCCAGCGCCTGGCCCTGTCCATCCTGTCCCAGGAGGCGCCTCCCCGGAGACCGGCGCCCCGGAGCCCGCCCCCGCCGCCTCCATCCCCCTTCCTGGGCGTGGCCCGCGCGGTGGCCCCCACCGAGGCGCCCCGGGCTGGCCCCCGCCTGAGCCTGGCCGCGCTGGAGGCCTCCAGCCTGGACCTCATCCGGAGCATCGCACTCTCCCCGGAGCCGCCCTCGGTGCCCGCAGACCTTTCCCACCACGCAGAGGGCCAGCCAGACCCCAGGCAGGCCCTGCAACCCTGCGACCCCCTGCGCCTGCCCCTGCAACCCTGCGACCCCCTGCGCCTGCGCCTGCCTCTGCCTCCCTGCGACCCCCTGCGCCTGCCCCTGCCTTCCTGCGACCCCCTGCGCCTGCCCCTGCCTCCCTGTGACCCCCTCCCCCTGCCTGGCCTGGGGGCAGGGGCCCAGCTCCTGGCCCCCGAGGGCGCCTGGGTGGGCAGGTGGGAGGTGACGCCTTGTGCTCACCATTCTCAGGGGGTCCCCGAGGGCTGGGGGGCCTGCTTCCCATGACGCCCAGCCACAGCCCAGCTCAGGCCCTGGACCAGCCAGAGGCACCCCCATGACAGCTCTGGAGCCCCCACCCTCAGCCAGGAGCCCCCCACCCTCCCACTCCTCTCCTGGCAACTTCTGGGGAAATGGCCCAAGGCCAGACCCCCAGCTGAGGCCTGGGCCTCACCTCTGCCTCTTCCAGGCAGGCCCCCTCCTGCTCTCCCTGCCCTCCACCTTCGCCCTTCTTCCTACCCAGCCCCGGCTCCCCAAGTCCTCACCGCAGCCCCCTGTCGCCCTGGCTCATCTCTGCCTGATGTCTGGGCTCATCTCATTTATTCGCAGAGATGCATTGAGCACCTCCTATGTGCCGGGGATTCAGCAGTGAATAAAATAAGCAGGTCTCTGCGTTTGTGGCGTTCACGTCTCGGGGGAGGCAGATCGGGGGGCTGACAAAAAAATGAAAACATGCATACTTTTTAAAAATGTATTTTTTTAATTAATGTCAGAGAGGAAGGGAGGAGAGAGATATATATAGAAACATCAATGATGAGAGAAAACCACTGATCGGCTGCCTCCTACATGCTCCCTACTGGGGATCGAGCCCACAGCCCAGGCATGTGACCAGAATCGAACCCAGGACCCTTCAGTCTGCTCTATCCACTGAGCCAAACCAGCTAGGGCTATGCATACATCTTTAAGCGTGAGATTAATTTCCAATTTCAGGTTGGAATCAGTGCTCTGAAGAGGATAGAACTTCGACCTTACTGAACGGTATCTGACACCGGGTGGTCAGGGAAAGCCTTGAAAGACAAAGAAGAAGCTGGCCATGCGAAGGTCTGGGGTTCCAGGCAGAGGGAACAGCACATGCAAAGGCCCTGGGGTAGAGCCTTGGGGAACAGCAGTGGGGCCAGCGTGGCTGGAGCTAAGCGAGCAGGGGGCGAGGCGGGGAGAGGGGAGGTGGGAGAGGTTGACAGAGGCAGCCATGAACTAGGAGTCATTTGGATTTCATTCCAAGAATGAAGGGAAGTTCTCTCTCTGTCCCTCTCAACCCCATTTCCAAGCAAACAGTCTACATACTGTGACCACCACCCTAGGAGGCAGGTACTGTACAGATGGGGAGACTGAGGCTTCGGAGAACACAGATTGAGGGGGAGAGGGGTGGGGAGGATCTTTTTTGTTTGTTTTTTAATCCTCACCTGAGGGTATTTTTTCCATTGCTTTTAGAGTGGAAAGGGGGGAGGAAGAAGGGAGAGGGAGAGAGAGGAACAATCATGTGAGAGAGACTGGTTAGGCGCAGTGGTTCTCAACCTTCCTAACGCGGCGACCCTTTAATACAGTTCCTCACGTTGTGGTGACCCCCGATTTCATTGTTACAAATTGAACATAATGAAAGCGTAGTGATTCATCACAAAAACAATATGTAATTATATTATGTTTTCCGATGGTCTTAGGCGACCCCTGTGAAAGGGTCGTTCCACCTCTCAACCCACAGGTTGAGAACCGCTGGGAGACTGGTAGCCTCCCCCACGTGCCACGATAGGGGCCGGGGATCGAGCCTGCAACCTAGATACATTCTCTTGACCTGGAGTCGAACGGGAAACCCTTCAGTGCTGGGACCAAGGCTCTAACCACTGAGCCACCGGCCAGGGGTGGGGAGGATCTTCAGCTCCAGGCTTCATCGCGCCTTTACCCTTTTCCTGGAAAGTGCTTGGGTCGCTGTAAGTTTCTGTCCAGACAAGAATTCGGGGGTTGGAGTCCCAGGCCCTCCCTCCCCTGGGCAGGGCCCCCCCACTCCTCTCCCAGCCTCGGGGTCCGGAATGTAGCGAGCGGCAGCCAACACCCACCTTCCAGCTGGAGTCCGCCTTCTCCACCCTCCGCGCGCTGCTCCGCCCCGCGCCCGCCACTCACGCCCTAGATAGCCACCTATTGGTCAGGTGCTGGCTCCCCGCCCCTCAGCGTGGACCAATCACGCTTTTAGAACTGAAAACCAGCGGCGCCTGCAGATTGGGCAGGCGCGGGGGCGCGGGCAGAGCTCGGAGAGCGCCGATTGGGCGGCTGGGCCAGAGGGGGCGGGACGCGATGCCGCGGGGCTGGGCCACGTGACGCGACCCTGCCAAATGGTGAGCGGGCTGGGCGCCGGGGGGAGGCCCTGGCGGCGCAAGTCCGGGCGCTGGAAGGTGAGTGACCCGGACCCACCTGCGGAGGGCGGCGGGCCGGGCTCGAACCCAGCGCCTCCGGGGACGCCCGCCCGGCCCGCGGGAGACCGCGCTTCCCGCCTCCTCGCAGGTGGGAACCGGGGCTGAGCCCGGACGCCCCCTGCCCAGGGCGCGCGGCCGGGGAGGCCTCCTGCCCCGCGGGCTGCTCGGGCTCTCGGACCCTCCGCGGGCCGCCCCGCCCTCCGCGTCCCGGGACACGTTTCCCCTGGTCCCCGCCGAGTGGGTGGGTGGACCCCCTTTCTCCGCGAAGGAAACGGAGGTGCAGACAGAGCGTGACACTTGCCCCAGTCACCCAGCCCGGAAGTCCGCCTGCAGGGCGGGGGTCCCCCGAGGGCTCGCGGGGATCTAAGCAGCCCCCCACCTGCCCCCCTAAGTTGCTGCCCCTCCTCGGGCCGCCCCGCCTCTTCTAGCCTTGGGCGCCCCCGACGCAGAGGTCCGTTCTGGACCGTCCCATCCCACCCCCGCGGCACCCCCAGATCTGCCTCCAGCTCCGATCTCCCCACATTCACACACACACACACACCCTCCCCCAATTTTTCATCTTCTCCCCCATACCGGTCTCCCTGTCCAGGTCCCCAATTTAATCCGCAGGCCCTGCCAGCCGTGGGTCAGAAACCGGGGTGACGTCTCCCCTCACGCTTGCCCCCCGGGGTCCCAGCCCCAGTTTCCTCCCGGGCCTCGGCCTCCAGTCCAGCCCCCCAGCAGCCAGCGGGGTCTCCCCATTTTATTTTATTTTACTTTATTTCCCCCCCCCCCATTTTATTTTACATGCTGTCTAAAGCAGCGGTTCTCAACCTGTGGGTCGCGACCCCTTTGGGGGTCGAATGACCCTTTCACAGGGGTCGCCTAAGACCATCGGAAAACACATGTATAATTCCATATTGTCTTTGTGATGAATCACTAGGCTTTCACTATGTTCCATTTGTAACAATGAAATCGGGGGTCACCCCAACATGAGGAACTGTATGAAAGGGTTGCGGCTTGAGGAAGGTTGAGAACCGCTGCTCTAACGGCTTTAAATGGAAGCGCACCACATAACGCACGGCAATGGCCAAGTCACAGACACACAGCTGAGGTCACTTCACGCAGAGTGAGCGCGCTGGTGTACAGTCGCCAGATTGACAAGTCCAGCACCCCCCACCCCCCGGGAGGCCCCCCCCCCAGCCCCGTACCCCTCGGCCACTGCCCGCCCCGAGCATCATCCTAACTTTAACGCCACGGGCAGGTTTGGCCGAGTTCTCACTCTATGTGGGTCTCTTCCTGGGCCGATTTATTCTTTCCCGGCTGCACAACCTGTTACACACTGTCCAGCACTCAAAAGGGACAGCTCAGCGCAGCGAGAATCAGGCCCACACTGTCCCTCGGTGACCTGTCCCCCCATTCCCCCCACCCCCCCCCAGTCCCTGCTGCCTCCTGCCTGCCGGGAGCCGCTATAGATAGCAGCGGGACACATACCTTTCCCCTTCTTTTTTGGGGACACAAATGGGAGCATCGGTGTACAGGCTGTTCTGCGCCCCCCCCACTCCCGCCCCGTTACCATCTTTGAACACCTTTCCTCTTGTTACTTAAAGAGCTTCCTTGTCATCTGTCCTGGCTGCTCAGAACCCCACAGCGTGGATGTGCCATAGCTTACATAACCGTACCCTCATCTCGGACGGTTAGAGCGACTCGGAGTGGAGGGAGCCGCGTGGGCCGAGGCCAGGCGGGGTGCGGTGGTCCCTGGTGTTGGGGAGGCCCTGAGGCTGGGGGGGGGTCCCAGGGTCAGCTTTGTCTTTGCAGAAAGATTGTTCCCTTTCTCTGTTCACTCCCTCGGAGCCCCTTCCCGACCCCCAGGACTGGCCAGGTTCCCTGGGCACCCCAGCACCGGGCACGGCTGTGACTGTGCCATTCGTGAACTGGCTGTGGTTGGTTTTGGAGGGCGTCTCCATCCCACTGTGTTTTCTTGAGATAAAACTCACATGGCATCAGATCTGCCATTTGCACCCTTTTACTGCTTGTTTTATTAAAATATATTTTTATGGACTTCAGAGAGGAAGGGAGAGGGAGAGAGACATCAGCGATTCGAGAGAATCATGGATCGGCTGCCTCCTGCCCTCTGGGGAGCGAGCCCCCAGCCCACTCATGTGCCCTGATTGGGAATCGAACCGGGACCTCCTGGTTCGTAGGTTGACGTTCAATCACTGAGCCACACCGGCCTTGCTTTCCAAGACCCGGGAGGAGTTCAGCTGGCTGTTCACACCTGGGGGAGCTGAGTTTCCGAGGCCAGCGCCGGTGGGGAGCTGCCCGGAAGGCTCCCAGAGCACCGCCCCTCTGCCCACCGGGTCTCGAGGAGGGAGGGGGCAGCCCAGGAGGCCCCGCTCTTCTCCCTCAGAATCACATCCCGCCCCCTGTGCTCCCGGCAGTGGGCGCAGGGACGGGTGAGGGCCACCCTTGGAGCCTGAGGTCTGGTGGCACAGTCGGTAATGGGGATGCAGACACCCTCACACCCGCCCAAAGGGCAGGAGGCTGCCCAGGGCTCCGGGGGAGCGAGTCTGGGATCTCGGGGATGGACAGGGTCTGAGGAGACTTCCCGGGAGTGGGAACGTGACCGCCTGGCTGAAGAGGACACACACGTTAAAAAGCAAGTGGCCCAATCGACCTGGCTCAGTGGTTGAGCGTCGACCTAGGACCCAGGAGGTCACGATTCGATTCCCGGTCAGGGCACAGGCCCGGGTTGCAGGCTCGATCCCCCGTGTGGGGCGTGCAGGAGGCAGCCGATCCATGTTCTCTCATCATTGATGCTTCTGTCTGTCTCTCTCCCTCTCCCTTCCTCTGTGAAATCAGTAAAAATATTTTAAACAATAAAAAAGCGTGTTCCAGACCTGGGAGCAGCAGGTGCGAACTGCGGGTGGAGAGCGGGATTGGGTGCAAGGTCTAGGTGCAGGGACCCGGGGCGGGCAGAGAAACCACCCCCCGCCTGACCCCGGCCGCTGCCCCCCCTGCCCTCCCTCAGAACATGGCGGCTGCAAAGCCCAGCCTGGGCCGGGTCCTCCCTGGGTCGTCCATCCTCTTCCTGTGTGACATGCAGGAGAAGTTCCGCCATGTCGCCTACTTCCCCCAGATCGTCTCTGTGGCCGCCCGCATGCTCAAGGTACTGGTCCCTCCTCCCTCAGACCTGGGATCCAGCCCCCTCCTCCCTCAGACCTGGCCTCCAGCCCCCTCCTCCCTCAGACCTGGCCTCCAGGCCCCTCCTCCCTCAGACCGGGCTCCAGCCCCCTCCTCCCTCAGACCTGACCTCCAGCCCCCTCCTCCCTCAGACTGGGCTCCAGCCCCCTCCTCCCTCAGACTTGGGATCCAGCCCCCTCCTCCCTCAGTCCAGGGATCCAGCTCCCTCCTCCCTCAGACCTGGGATCCAGCCCTCCCCTCCTCCAGACCAGGGTCCAGCTGCCTCTGCCCTCAGACCAGGAGATCCAGCCCCCTCCTCCCTCAGACCTGGCCTCCAGGCCCCTCCTCCCTCAGACCAGGGCTCCAGCCCCCTCCTCCCTCAGACCAGGGCTCCAGCCCCCTCCTCCCTCAGACCAGGGCTCCAGCCCCCTCCTCCCTCAGACCAGGGATCCAGCTCCCTCCTCCCTCAGACCAGGGCTCCAGCCCCCTCCTCCCTCAGACCAGGGATCCAGCCCTCCCCTCCCTCAGACCAGGGATCCAGCCCTCCCCTCCCTCAGACCAGGGGATCCAGCCCCTCCCTCAGGTCAGGCCTTTGTCCCCCCTCCGGGCACAGGTGGCCCGACTGCTGGAGGTGCCAACTGTGCTGACGGAGCAGTACCCGCAGGGCCTGGGCCCCACGGTGCCCGAGCTGGGGGCGGCGGGCCTGCAGCCCCTGCCCAAGACCTGCTTCAGCATGGTGCCCGTGGCGCGGCAGGAGCTGGACGCGCGGCCGCAGCTGCGCTCTGTGCTGCTCTGCGGCATCGAGACTCAGGCCTGCATCCTGGTGAGACCCCCAGCCGCCCCCCAGGAACCCCGCTCATCTGAAACCTCCCCATCCTCAAAGGGACAGCCTGTGCCCGCCCTGAACCCTCCATGCTCCCGGCCTGACATCTTTCCTGACCCCTGAACCCTGACCCCTCCTGAGCTGAGACGTGATCCTCACTCAGGAGGACTCCTCTCCCCTGGGGCGCCCATGCTGCTCTAGGACCCCATTGTCGGGGTTGGGGAGGTTTCTGCCCTGCTCTGGCTCCCTCATCCCATCCCAGTATTCCAGTCCCCCACCCGGGACCCCCGTTCCTGGCTGGGGTTGGCCCTGACCTCTCTCTGCCCCCAGAACACAACCCTGGACCTCCTGGATCGGGGGCTGCAGGTCCACGTGGTGGTGGACGCCTGCTCCTCCCGCAGGTGAGGGGGTCCCCCGAGGGGTGGCTGCACGTGGGGTGTGGACGGGGCTCCCAGGAAGAGCCCCGTTTGCCAGGGGCCCGGGGGTCGGGCCGCAGGGCTGACACCCCCTCTTCCCCTGCAGCCAGGTGGACCGCCTGGTGGCACTTGCCCGGATGCGACAGAGCGGCGCCTTCCTCTCCACCAGCGAAGGCCTCATTCTGCAACTGGTGGGTGACTCCGCGCACCCCCAGTTCAAGGAGGTACTGGCTCCCAGTCCCCCACCTTCCATGCACCTGGCAAATGTCTCCTCGGCGCCCACCACGTCTTTTCGGAATACATCCGGGAACATACGCATCCTGGAACACAGAAGGCTGCCGCCTCCAGAGGGGTTCAGTTCTCGTGGGGAAACACCCCGTCAACCATAAATCAATAAGAGAAGCTGCTGCTGGTGGGCAGTGAGGACTGGGGAGAGAGAGAGAAGGAGAGAGAGGGGGGGAGGAGAAAGGGAGAGGGAGAGGGAGGGAGAAGGCAGCGAGGGGCTTGCACAGGGTGGTCTAGGAAACCTGGGAGGAGGTGACTGAGGCCTGGAGGGCGCCAGGCAGACACAGGAAAGAACCGTCCAGCAGGGGCCCTGGAGGTGGGGCCCTGGGACCCTCCACTGCTCCCCTCCTCCGGTCACTGGCTCGCAGGTCCAGCCCCCGCGCCCACCCCCAGTGGCTTCCCCGGCACGCAGGCCTGACCAGGTGGCTCCCCCTGTGCCCACCCTTGGCCTGCAGGAGCGCAGGACATGCCCAGATTTGACATTCCTGGCCCTCGGAGCGCTGCCCTTTCCTCTCTTCGTTCTGCTGAGCCTTTATTGAGCACCTACTGTGTGCCAGCCACTGGGACAAGTCCTGGGGCAACAGCAAAAGCCAGTCAGTAACCCGTTACACACTGTGGCCTGGAGTGGGAAGGGGACATGCAGAGAGCGTGAGAAACAAGACAGTAAGCAGCAGGGCGGCCCTTGGGGGCGGGGGGGCGGAGGCCTTGAAGTGGAGACCTGCCCGGGGAGGGGCAGCCAGTCATCCAGAAAGTGCTCCTGGCAGAAGGACTAGCTGGGGCAAAGGCCTGGCTGGGGGGGGGGGGGGGGACCTGGACTTGCCTCATTCCAGGGACTGTATCAGGCCCTGAGTGCTGGCGAGTGTGGAGGAGGGGAGGCCGGGGGAGCCAGGCCGTGACCTCAAGGCCTTGGGATTTTAGCGAGGGCAGCCACGGGGACTCGGACAAGGGAGTCGCAGTAGGGGGCGGGGGGTGTCAGGACCCAGGGACACCAACATGGAGGCGGTGAGGATGCGGGCTCTGTGTATTTTTGTTTGCTTTCTGCAGGCTATTGGGGCTCACTGGTGGGTGCAAGGTGGGGCTTTGGGAGAAGGCACCCAGAGAGGGGCTCCAGGCTGGTACCTACCGAAGGGGAAGGGCTGAACCGAGAGTTAGAGAGGTCAGGGGGCAGCCAGCATCCAAGAGGCAGGTGGATAAATGAGCCTGGAGTGGAGGGGCAAGGTGCCGACTGGAGTTGGGAGTTGGGAGAGAAGAAGAAAGTATAGACACGCCCCAGGACAAAGCCCATCACTCTTTCTGTTAATCCCAAGCAAAGGATATTTGTCCATTGATTTTTAGAGAGAATGGAAGGAAGGGGCAGAGACAGAGAGAAATCTCAATGTGAGAGCGACACAGTGATTGGTTGCCTCCTGCACATGCTCCGGGGATAGAGCCTGTAACTGAGGTACATGCCCTTGACTGGACTCGAACCCAGGACCCTTCTGTCCGCCGCCTGGTGCTCTATCCATTGAGCCACACCAGCTGGGGTCAAGTCCATCATTCTTTTTTTTTTTTTTTTTTAATATATTTTATTGATTTTTTACAGAGAGGAAGGGAGAGGGATAGAGAGTTTGAAAATCGATGAGAGAGAAACATCCATCAGCTGCCTCCTGCACACTCCCTATTGGGGATGTCTCCACAACCAAGGTACATGCCCTTGACCAGAATCGAACCTGGGACCCTTGAGTCTGCAGGCCGAGGCTCTAGCCACTGAGCCACACCGGTCAGAGCTAAGCCCATCACTCTTAGCAGCCCAGGCCAGCAAAGCAGGCGAATGGCCGGTGATCGGAGCTAACCCGGGTGGGCAGTGAGGGCGGGCGGGCAGTGAGGGCGGGTGGGCAGTGAGGGCGGGTGGGCAGTGGGGGCGGGTGGGCAGTGAGGGCGAGGCCCCGGGAAAAGTCCTGAGGAGAGGGAGCGGTAGGCGTGGCCATTTGCTGCCAAGAGGGCAAAGGAGCTGAGGGAGCAGTGCCCCTCCGGTCTGCCCCGCAAATGGGGACCCCGGGTCCTCCCTGACGCCCTCCTCCCTCTGCAGATCCAGAAGATCATCAAGGAGCCCGCCCCGGACAGCGGGCTGCTCGGCCTCTTCCAAGGCCAGAACCCCCTCCTCCGCTGAACCCCGCTCGGCCCCGCGGGGAGACCTCCCTCCTGCCTGTCACCGGCCTGGGGGGAAGCGCTTTCCCCGTCCTTGGGTCCCTAGAGTGGTGCAGTCCACCGGGAGCGCCGCCCCTCGGGAGGGGAGGCGGGTGCTGCCTTGCTATTGGGCGGCAGCTCCCGGAAATGCAAATGAGCTCCTGGCAGCCGATGGCCGTTGGCTGGGCTGAGCTGGGGGCGGGGCTCGGCCCCGGGCCCCTTCAAGGGTTGGGAAGGGGCGGGGGAAGGAGTGTCAGGGACTGTGTGGGACCTGGGCTCGCGGAATAAACACCGATGTGGCTGTGGACCGAACCATTCTTGGGTCTGGGGGGTGCCCCAGGGGCGACGGGGGGCTGCGGGCGGCGGGGAGAAGGGTCCCCAGCAGGTGGAGAGGGGGAGGTGCCTCTTCTCAGCTGCCAGCGGGCGCCAGGAAAAGGCGAGGGCTGGCCCCATCACAGCTGCTCGGGAAAGAAGTGCCGGCAGGGTCGCCCGCGCGCCGCCAGCCGCCCCCCCGCCAGCGCGCACGCCCAGCCCGGCGGCTGCAGACACGCGCTCGCGCTGCCTCCCCCGGCCGGCCCCCCACGCCGCCGCCACCCCAGAATCCCCAAGGGTCCCGCATCGGAAAGTGAGGTGAGCGCGACCGCACCCGGTGCGGAGGGGGAAACTGAGGCACGGGGTCGTGGGGACGGGAGGAAGGAAGAGACTGGCATGCGGATGAATGGATGGGAAGAAGGACGGACACCTTTATCTGAGTGGTCCCTGCGCCCTAAGACGCAGCGGGCAGGGGATCCACATGGGGGCTCCCAGAATTCTGCAGCTCTTAGAAATGTGGGAGTCGGGATTCTACTGATCCCCCCCAATACCGCCCCCCCATCAAGGCCCCTCGACCCCTTGAGACTCGCAGTCCTTGTTCCCCATCCACCCCCAACCTTGGGGACCTAAGAAGGCAACCTCTGAGTCCCCCAAGAATCCAGGCATCAGAGCTCACAGTCAGTCCGCCCCCACTGGGCAACCAGAGCCCACCAACCCCGAACCCCAGACCCCCCGCCCCCCCGCAGAAGGCTGGGAGCGCGCATCAGAACACCCAGCAACCCTCTCCCCAGGGACCTAGGAGTCCCAGCTCCTTCCTCCGGGAGCCCCTGGGACCCGGCGTTGGCGCCCCTGGCCCCCGCCTTCCGCATCCAGGTGTCCCCCCCTCCTCACCCCGCAGGCAGAAGCTTCGCGTCCGGGAGGCCGCGCTCGCGTCGCCATGGCAACAGGAGTCTATTTTGCGCTAGGAACACAGCTTGCTCTGCAGCGCCCCCCTACCCGCTCCTCCAAACTCAGCCGAGAGAGAGTAGGGGGACCGGGAGCGAGATTGGGGGTCCGGGGGTCGGACACAGAGACATGCACAGGGACAGAGCTCTGTAGACAACAAACCTGGGAGAGAGACGGACGTGGGATCAGAGAGGCACAGCGATGGGCGTGTGCGGACCTGGAGACACAGACGGGACAGAAAGACGGACGGGAGGGAGCAGCGGGCGGGGGATGCCGGCGGCCAGAAAACCGAGACTCGGGGAAGGGGCGGCGAGAGGCGCAGCCGCGGGACGGAGACAGACGCAGAGATGCGGGCGAGGAGACGCGTCTAGACACCCGCAGAGACACCAAGACCCAGGGCACCTCCCCTTAGAGACCAGAGGCCGCCCCGCGAGGAGGATGGACCGGGGGGCACGGCCACCCGAGGGCCTAGGGACCCGGGGGCCGCAGGGACGGGGTCTGGGCCGCCGGAGTGCTGTGTGCTTCGGAGTTCACGTCTCTCCCTCAGTCCCCGCCTCCCGGCGGCCGCAGGGGGTGGGAGTGGGGGAAGTGGGGGCGGCAAGCCGGATCCCCCCCCCGACACTCCCCCAGGACCCCTCCACTTCCCCCACCTGCCGGTCCGCCTCCTCTTGGCAGCTTCCCACCTCCCAGCCCCAAACCAGCCCCCCCCCCCTCGGCTTGCGGACCCCTTGTGCTTCGTCCGCCTGCCCCGACTCTTCCTCAGCACCCCCCCCCCCCCCGCTGCCCCTGCAGACCCCTCCAGCGCCCAGCTCCCCAGGGCCGGGGCGCACTTTTTCTCTGGGCCTCTGCCCCCCCCCCCCCTCCCGTCCTTCTCCCTGTCCTCCCCATCCTGCTTCATCTCTAATCACTGCCTCCAGGCTCCTCCCAGCCAACTCACCTGCCCCCCTTTCCCCCCCAGCCCTGACTCCCACCTCCAGCCGGCAGGGGCAGGAGGGGGAGGGGCCAGAGGTTGGGGCAAAGTGCAGTGCAGGGTTGCAGGAGGAGGAGGGGGGTTTCCAGGAGCGCGAGGACCAGTGGGGCCTGCTGGGGGACACCCCTATCCTCCAGCTGGCTCCCCTAATCTCTGTCCATCCATCTGTGTCTCTTAGGGCCGGGGGGGGGGGGGGGCCAGCAGACCTCTGGCCCTGAGCCGCTGGGCATGCACGGTGCAGGGAGTGGGGAGATGGGGCTGGGGGCCCCCCCTCCTCTCCACCTGTGGAGGAGAAAAGTGTGTGTGAGTGAGCAGGGGTGGGGGCAGGGGTGCAGCTGTGTGTGTGCGGGGGTGTCACATGCCTGCTTCCAAAACCTCCTCCACTGGGTGAGGGTGTGTGTGCACACGTGTGTGTGCACCACAAGCTTGCATGACTTGGGGCTGTGATGTGTGTGGTTGCGTGTCCATCCGTGTGTAGCTGGCTTGGGCTGGTCCTTGCCCGTGTTCCTGAGCTGTGCATGGCCCCAGTGTGTCATGGTTGTGTCTGAGTTGTGTCCGGGTCTTGCGTGCTGGGGGCTGTGTCCACGTGGGGCTGGGTGTGTGGGGAGGCGGCTGCACGGGTGTCCTTGCAGGTTGTGTCTGGGACGCTGTGTGTGTGAGTTGGTTGTGTGAGCTAAGGGACAGACTGGGTCCCCTGTATCCTGGGTCTGATGGGCCACTCTGTCTGCCCCTGGGTGCGTGTCCCCTTCTCACCAGTAGGTGCTGCCCTGCGTCGCATTGGGAGGCATGAGGCTGTGTGTGTGTGTGTGTGTGTGTGTGTGTAGGGGGGTGTCTGGGTTTGAGGGGCTGTGTTGCTGCTCCCCGCTCCCCCCCCCCCCAGAGTTGTCAGTGGCCTGGAGCTGTGTCCCCTGAGTGTGTGCACCGATGTGCAGTGGGGGATGCTGTCAGCAGAGGGGGAATGTGTGTCCATGGAGCCAGGGGGCGGGGCACAGCAGGGGGCCGGAGCAGGCACTGCTGCCCTTCCCGAGCCTCCCTACAGGTGAGGCATTTGCCCCGCCCCATGCGGCTCCCCCGCGGCTGTGGTGGGGCAGGTAGATGGCAGCCTTGCCTGAGCCTGAAAAGGATGCTCCGTCCCCGATGCTCTCAGCCCAATCGGCACACCTGAGGGAGGGGAGCCCCTCTGGGCTCCAGCCAGCCCCTTGCACACACCCTCACCTGCACCCTCACCCTCACCCAACCACAGGCGGCAGCCCTCAGCCAGTGGAGGACCCACGCTGCTGTGTGCACGTGGCGCTGCTGGGAGGGCTCCTCTGCGTGGGATTAAGTCCTCTGCGTCCTGTGGGTGGTGAACCCTGAGGCCCGAGCTCCACGCCGTGCCCACTGCTTGGGCGCCGTGGGGCTCAGGCAAATGAGGGACCTGTTGGGACGCTGGTGTCTCGTTTGAAGTGTGTGTGTGTGTGTGTGTGTGTGAGAGAGAGAGAGAGAGAGAGAGAGAGGAAGACACACACGCACACGCACTGACATCCCTTGATTATTAGATCCAGATAAGAGAAAGAACCAAGCGTGCGGGGCGACTGGGGACCACGGGGGTCTAAGCCAGTGGTTCTCCGCGGGGACAGCTGTGCCCGTGACATCTGGCGGTGCCTGGAGACATCTTGCCCGTCAGGGCGCCTAGCGGAGGCTGAACAGCAGGCCCCGTAGGCCAGCGGCACCCACCCAAGAACCCACCCCCTCTCCCCACCTGCTGGTCTACAAACTCAGCTTCTCAACTGCAATCTCTCTCTCTCCCCCGCCTCCCCCACCCACACCTCTCTCTCCTGTCTCCCTCATCCCCTCCCCCTCAACCTCCCCCCTCCTCTCTCTCACCCCATCTGCCCTCTTACTCGCCATCACTCACTCCCGTCATATCCGTCCTGTTTCTTCCCACCGTCTGATGCCTCCTTCCCAATCTTTTCTCCCATCCATCACTCCCGTGGATCCTTTCCATCCACCCTTATCATTTATCATTCTGTTCACCGCTGCCCCACCTCCACTGCCCGGTGCGCCTCACCTCCACTGCCCGGTGGGTCCCCCAACCTTGGGCCCATGCCTCTCCCCTCCACTCATCCTTTCTGTCAACCTCCCCTCGCGCTCCTTCCTCATCCTTTCTGGCCACCCGTCTCCATACTTGCCCACCTTGGACCTCTCTCTCCCGCCCTCCGCTCCAGCCTCGGTTCTCCGCTCAGCCTGGCGGCCCCGTCCAGCCTCCTGCGCACCCCATGCCGGCCCTCCTGCTCCTCGGGACCCTCCTGCTCCTGGCCTCCGCCGCCGGCCAGGCCAGGGCGCGCCCGTCCAACGCCACGAGCGCCGAGCCCCCGGGCCCGCTGCCGGCCCTGCTGGCGCACCTGCGGCGCCTGACCGGGGCCTTGACGGGCGGCGGGGGCGCGGCGGGCGCGGGCGCCAATGGCACGAGGACGAGCCCCGCGGGCGCGGCGGCGCGGGCGCCCCCTCCGGCCGAGCTCTGCCACGGCTACTACGACGTCATGGGCCAGTACGACGCCACCTTCAACTGCAGCACCGGCTCCTACCGCTTCTGCTGCGGCACCTGCCACTACCGCTTCTGCTGCGAGCACCGCCACATGCGCCTGGCGCAGGCCTCCTGCTCCAACTACGACACGCCGCGCTGGGCCACCACGCCGCCGCCCATGGGCGGGGGCGCCGGGGGCGCCGGGGGTGCGGGCGGGGGCCCCGGGCCCGGCCAGGCCGGGTGGCTGGAAGGGGGCCGGGCAGGGGGCAACGGGATGCGTGGGGGCGAGGGCCCCGGGGGCAGCACGGCCTACGTCGTGTGCGGGGTCATCAGCTTCGCCCTGGCCGTGGGCGTCGGAGCCAAAGTGGCCTTCAGCAAGGCGTCCCGTGCGCCCAGGGCGCACCGGGATATCAACGTGCCCAGGTGTGTGCGAGATCCGGCAGAAGGGTAGGAGCCTGGGGCGGGGCCTGGGCAATGGCAGGTGGAGCCATGGGGGGCGGGGCTGCGGGTGGGGGCGTGGTCAGAGGCCCAGGCGTGAGGGAGGCTCACGCCTCATTCATTCAACAAATGTTTCTTGAGCGCTTTCTGCGGGCCAGGACCTGGGGATACAAGAGTGAACGATATCCGATGGGTAAGCCTGGCTCCCCACCCCAGGCCTGCTGCCAGTGGGCTGTGTGGCGCCGGGCAATTTGCTTAACCCGTCCGTGCCTCAGTTTCCTCGTCTGCACAATGGGGCTAATCAATGCTCCCCACCCATTCGGACTGTAATGAAGATGAACTGGGTTGATTCACGTCGAGGCCTGGCACACGGAAAGCCCTCAGTAAACGCTGGCTACCGTTGTCATAAAATTTAGTGCCCGAGACAGTGAGCAAGCAAACACATATGCAATATCCTTCTAGAGCAGCGGTTCTCAACCTGTGGGTCGCGACCCCTTTGGGGGTCGAACAACCCTTTCACAGGGGTCGCCTAAGACCACCGGAAAACACATATATAATTACATATTGTTTTTGTGATTAATCACTATGCTCTCATTATGTTCAGTTTGTAACAATGAAAATACATCCTGCATATCAGATATTTACATTAGGATTCATAAGAGTAGCAAAACTACAGTTATGAAGTAGCAATGAAAATAATTTTATGGTTGGGGGTCACCACCACATGAGGAGCTGTATTAAAGGGTCGCGGCATGAGGAAGGTTGAGAACCACTGGAATCTAGAGACTGGTAACTAAATAAAGCAGAATGAGGGGTTGGGTTTGGGGGGGCGGGGGTGTTTTATAAGACCTGGCCGGGAAAGGCGGCTCCGAGCAGACTTGTAGGAAAGGAGCATCCCAGACAGAGGGAACAGCACGTGCAAAGGCCCTGGGGTGGTGGTTGCAGGACAGCATAGGAGCCGGCAGAGCTGAGAGGAGGTGGAGAGAAGTAGGTGGGGGCCAGGTTAATTCCGGGGTGATGGGGGAGCCACCGAGGGCCCTGAGCTCAGGCTGTGCGGGGAGACGAGGCTGCACAGGACAAGGGCGGAAGCAGGAGACCAGTCAGGAGACTCTAGCAAGGGTCCGGGCGAGAGAGAGAGAGAGAGAGAGAGAGAGAGAGAGAGAGAGAGAGCTGGGAACAGCGGAGGTGGTGAGAAGTAGACCCATGTGGGAGCCACTTTGCAGGTCGAATCTGCAAACTTGCTGAGGAACGTGAGGGAAAGAGAACCCCAGGGTGGTTCTAAGATTTGGGGTCTGCAGAGCTGGGTGAATGGGGCACCCTTTATCCCCTGGGGAAGCTGCAGAAGAAACAGGATTGAGCTCCCAGGCCGCGGCGGGGCGGGGCCACGGGACGGAGACGTGGGCGGGTCCCCATCGATGGGGAGGGGCCTCAGGCAGGAAGTGTGGTCCCAGGAACCTCTGGGCGGGCAGAGCTCAGAGTGCCCTTAGCGAGGGGCGTGGCCAGAGGCCAGTTGACAGATGCCCCCAAAGGTGAGGACAGGGAGGGGAAAGAAGCCGGGTCCCCCCTCCCGCGCCCCCGACCTCAGGCCCCTGACCGCCCCTCTGCACCCCCTTAGGGCTCTGGTGGACATCCTGAGGCATCAGGCGGGACCCGGGACCCGCCCGGACCGGGCACGGAGCAGCTCCTTGACCCCGGGGGTCGGGGGTCCTGACAGTATGGCCCCGAGGACACCCAAGAACCTCTACAACACCATGAAGCCCTCCAATCTCGGTGAGTGGGACCTGGGAGCTGTGGCGGGGCCTCTGACCACGCCCCCATCCCTGTGGCCCCGCCCCATCCGGCTGGCCCCGCCCCCAGCCACAGCCTCCAAGATGAGAGGGGCAGTGAGAACCGCCACCCTGCCTCCTGTGGACACCCTGGGTGGGCGCATGGACACCAAGGTGACTTAGATTTAGACACTCAGCCGGAGCTGGACAAACTCCACGTCAGACCACCCGACAGCTGACAACACACCAGGAGGCGCCTAACTGTTGAATTAGAATTGGGGGGGGGGGGGGCGGTGAGAAGGGAGCAGACCACTGGGGTTGGCATGCTGGCTCTGCTTCTGTGTGACCTGGGAAGCCCGTGCCTCACCCACAAGATGAGGAGCACACAGCGCTCCCTGTAGGGCTGTTGTGAGGGTCTCAGAGCCGTGCCTGGCTCAGAACACGCGCTGTGTCAATGTGAGCTGCTGCTGTTCTTATGCTAGAGGCCCGGTGCACGAATTTGTGCATGGACAGGGTCCCTTGGCCTGGCCGGGAGGGACCTCCGGAGGTTGGCTGTGGGAGCGCACTGACCACCAGGGGGCAGCTCCTGCATTGCACGTCTGCCCCCTGGGTGGTCAGTGTGTGTCTTAACTACCGGTCAACCAGTCCATCTGCTGAGCGGTCATAAGGGTCGCTGAGGGCCATGGGTAGCCACAGAGGAGTTTAGAGCAAAGTCAGAAGTGGGGGGAGCTCTGTTCTGTGGAGGGGAGAGGCTGGGAGGACGGTCCAGGCCTGAGCTGGGTCTGAGGAGCAGTAATAAGAGACATTCAGCTGGATCTTGTGGGATGAGTAGGAGTTCTGCAGGCAAAGGAAGGGAGGCAGGGTTTCAAGGCAGAGAGAACAGCAGGTGCAAAGGCCCTGTGGTGGGCCTGAGAGGACTCAGGCAGGCGCCAGAGAGAAGGGCGGCCTGAGAGGAGGGGTGGGTGGTGACTGTCCCGGGTGGGTGGTGCGGAGATGTGGGAAGAGTGCCGGGCAGCGGAGGGGCAGGTGGGGTGTAGGGGTCCCGTGGTGGGGCTGACCTTGGACATGGCTGGCCAGGGCCAGAAGGCTGGTGTGATGATCCAGGAGGGCGAGGAAGGTCCCGGCTGAGATCCAGGAGGCAGGCGGGGCCAGAGCTGGGCACAGCAGTGCCCGCTGGGAGTGGGCGATGGCGGTGATGCCACCTCCCTGCTTGGTCCCCACAGATAACCTGCACCACAACTACCTGCACCTCAACGTCAACAGCCCCAAGCACCACGCCACCACGCTGGGTATGCGCCAGGGCCGGGCAGGGGACACAGGGCCCCTCTCCTCCGCTCCTGAGAGCACCCCAGGGGGGGCCGGGGCAGAGCAGGTGGGAGGCCCCCTGAGCCTGTCCTCACGTCCAGCCCGGTAACCGAGCGAACCTCCGCTTCCCACTTGGACACCGGAAGTGGCCGTCTCTGTCCCACCCGAGTTGGTGGGAGATGCAGGAGTCTACCCCCCTGCCCCCCCGCCCCCCCGGGACAGGGCACACAGCGGGTGCTGAGCCAGGGCCCGTTGCCCCTCCTCCTGTGATGTTCCTCCTTCCCCAGCAAAGAACCTGTCTCCTGGCGCCGGCAGAGACAGCCTGGACAGCGGGAGCTCTGAGGGGCTTGGATCCCAGATATATAACTCCCTAAGGGGCTGAGAGCTGGGCTCCTGGGTCTGAGGGAGGAGGGGCTGGGGGCCTGGGTTCCTGGGTCTGAGGGAGGAGGGGTGGGGGCTGGGCTCCTGGGGCTGGGGGCCTGGGTTTCTGGGTCTGAGGGAGGAGGGGTGGGGGCTGGACTCCTGGGGCTGAAGGAGGAGGGGCTGGACTGACCCCAGCTGTGCTCTCTGCCCCAGACTGGAGGGCCGCCCCACCTCCCAGCCCCAACTTGCATTACTCCACGCTGTCCTGCTCTCGGTCTTTCCACAACCTCTCGCATCTGCCCCCGTCCTACGAGGCTGCTGTGAAATCCGAGCTCAACCGCTACTCCTCCCTCAAGAGGCTGGGTGAGTCCCGGGAACGGCGGGGTCAGGGCCAGGGCCCAGGTTCAGGACCGCGGACAGTGGCCCAACAGCTTTCTAAGGGCTTATTTAGCGCTTCCCCCTACAAGTTTGTTCCGGAAGCACATTTGTATCAGAATCACCTGGGGTGGTTTTTAAAATGCAAATTCCTGGTGTACCCCCCCCCCCCCCGGGTCTACTGTATTTATCAGGACTTGCATTTTCAATGAACAGAAATAAGACTCATGCATATTCTCTCTCTCTCTCTCTCTCTCTCTCTCTCTCTCTCTCTCTCTCTCTCTCTCATACACATACACACACACACACACACACACACACACACACACACACACACACACACACACGTAACTAAGTGAGCTTGAGAATGGGCCGGGAGCTTCAGGTGTGGCTGGATCCAGGTGCTCAGGAGCTGCCTCCAGGATTCTACATCTCTCAGCTCTGCTAAACAGGGGGCTGGCTTCATTTTCAGACAGATATCTCCCCATGGCTGCAAACAGGGACCTGAGAATTTCCAGGTTGCCATTCAACCAGCAGAAAAGAGTCCCCTCCAGCCCCAGCCGGTGTGGCTCAGTGGATAGAGCGAAGGGTCCTGGGTTCGATTCCAGTCAAGGCCACGTACCTTGGTTGCAGGCTCCTCTGGCCTGGGCCCTGGTCTGGGCTTGTGCAGGAGGCAACCATTCGATGTGTTTCTCTCACATGGATGTTTCTCTCTGTCTTTCCCTCTCTCTTCCACTCTCTCTTAAAAAATCAATGGAAAAATATCCTCGGGTGAGGATTAAAAAAAAAAGTCTCCAATGATTCCAGCAACAATCCCAGGCGTGGGTCCCATCAGCCCAAATAATGTCACACACTCATCCCTGATCTATTCATTGAGACTCTACTGGATATTTCTGGCTCAGTGGCCCACCCTTTCAAACATTTTAAACTGAGAGCCAAGTAAGAAATGCTTTTAACATTATGGCCCATGAGATGCATGTATATTTGCACATTTTTAAATACAGGAAACTGTTGGAACTTGTTATTAAGAACATTTTTGGAAGAATTTATCTCAATCTGTTGAGATCTTGCTTCTAGATGTATCCTCTGGCTCAAATAACTTTTTATTAAAATTCTCTTTATTTATTAATAAATTTTTATTGATCTCAGAGTGGAAGGGAGAGGGAAAGAGAGGCAGAAACATCAATGATGAGAGAGAGGCACCAATTGGCTGCCTCCTGCATGCCCCACACTGGGGACTGAGCCCAAAACCCAGGCATGTGCCCTTGACCAAAATCGAACCCAGGACCCTTCAGTCCACAGGCCGTGACACTCTATCCACTGAGCCACACCCGCTAGGGCTTAACATTCTCTTTATACAAGAACATTTCAAACATACCCAAGAGGAGAGAAGACTGTCAAGTGAACCTCCATGTTCCCATCATCCAACTTGAACAATGAGCAACACTTGGTTATCCTATCCTCCTTCCATCCCATCTTTCCGTGGATCATTTTAAAGCAAGTCTCAGGGTTTATGTCACTTCATCCGTTAACATTTCAGTAACACACACACAACTGAAAAAACATATGAGCCAGCACTCACCCTCGCTCGCTTTTGATGGGGGGTGCCTGCTGGTGAATAGCATTTTCTCTGCTTCTCAGTCCTCGCCCTCGGAGTGAGGGGTTTTTTTCCCGTTGATTTTCAGATAGAGTGGACGGGAGGGGGGAGAGAGAAACATTGGTGTGAGAGAGACACATCCATTGGTTGTCTCCCACAGGCACCTCAACTGGGGGCTGGCCAAAGCTCTAACCACTGAGCTCCCTGTCCAGGGCGCTATTTCATTTTTCAAAATGTTGGTCACTACCCATAAAATTGACTTCACAGAAAGAAAAAAAATTGACTTCTCAGAAAGCACCGCTACACGATGGGAGGGAGGGGAAGTGCCCCCTCCGAAGCAGGAGTTGCGTTCTGCTCCAGAAAGAGCTACTGGGAGGCAAAATAAAAGTCCCCATATCTGCCCGCCCCGCATGGGAGGGGGGCCGGGGAGTCTGTGCTTTGGCCACATCGCTAGCGGGTTGTTCTGATTCAGTTGCGCCCCTGCCCTGGCTAATGACCCGAGTGATGCCGAGGGTCCCCGCGGGGGTGGGGGTGGGGGTGGGGTGGGGGCGCAGCGCGGGTAGGATGGAGGGAAGCCAGGGGAGGGAGGGGAGGCGCCGGGCGGGCTGGGCTGACCTCGGCCCCTTCCCTTCTCCCGCCTCCCAGCCGAGAAGGACCTGGACGAGGCGTACCTGAAGCGCTGGCACCTGGGGGAGGTGCCCCGCGGGACGCTGCCCCTGCACACGCTGCGGCGGCCGGGCACCGGCGGCGGCTACCGCCTGGACGGCTGGGGCGGCGCCGAGGAGCTGGGCCTGGCGCCCGCGCCCCACCCGCGGCGGGTCATGTCCCAGGAGCACCTGCTGGGCGACGGCGGCCGCTCGCGCTACGAGTTCACGCTGCCGCGCGCGCGCCTGGTGTCGCAGGAGCACCTGCTGCTGTCGTCGCCCGAGGCCCTGCGCCAGAGCCGCGAGCACCTGCTGTCGCCCCCGCGCAGCCCCGGGCTGCCCCCCGAGCCCGCCGCCCGCGCCGGCCTGGCCGCCTCGCACTCCAACCTGCTGCTGGGGCCCGGGGGCCCCCCCACGCCGCTGCACGGGCTGCCGCCGCCCGGCCTGCACGCGCACCACCACCACCTGCACGCGGCGCAGCCCGCCTGGCTGGCGGACGCGGGCGGCGGGGGCGCGCTGGCCGGCCGGCCGCCCTTCCAGCGCCAGGGCACCCTGGAGCAGCTGCAGTTCATCCCCGGCCACCACCTGCCGCAGCACCTGCGCACGGCCAGCAAGAACGAGGTGACTGTCTGAGGCCGGCGGGCGGGGTGAGGCCTGGCGGGGGCCCTCCCCTCCCCCCTCGGCCCGGATCCCCCGACACACCCCAGGGGCCCGGACCAGATCCGCCTGCGGCCCTGGCGGCTGCCTCTGATGACACTGCTTTGAATGAACCCGTCATGGAGACCAGGCCTAGAATGTCACAGATGAGATCCCTCCTCCTATGTCACTGTTTGAGGCAAGACCTCCTTCCCATGACGTCATCACGGAGGAAGAGGCTTGCCGGTGAGGTCGTCACTGGCCCAGGCCAAACCTTCCCAGGAGGCCATCACAGGGGAAGAGGCCCGCCCCGAGGTCATCGCTAGAGGCCATATTCCTGATGTCATCACAGACTTCCTTCTTGTGATGTCCTGGCAGAGACAATGTCTTGTCCTATGGCGTCATCCCTGGAGACAACGATTCCTTCCTGTGATGTCAATTCAGAGACAAGTCTCGCCCTTATGACATCATCTCTGGCACCCAAAGGCCTCTTTTGACACCATCGTCCGCAGGAAAATCCCTTCCTCCAGAGAAGAGGCCTCTGTCCACGATGTCATCCCTGCAGACAAAGCCATGTTGCTGGGACGCGCTGCGGGGGAAGCCTCGCCAAGTGTGTCCTCCCTCGACAGAAGGCCTCCTTTCCGCGACATCATCACAGGGACTCCGCCTCCTTCCTGTGATGCTATCACCAGAGAAGGTGCCTTGCCCGATGACATCATCTGAGGGACCGTGCCTCTCCCAGGGGGTCCGTCACCAGAGCTGAGAGCCCTTCGGTGGTCACCACCAGACCCCGCGGGCTCTGAGGGGCCACTGCTGCCGCCACGTCACGAGAAGGCAGGGCGTGCCCGGAGTCCGGGAGAAAGGGCCCTGTCCTGAGACGTCACCAGGGGCCTGCGGTCGCTGGGGAGGCTGCCCAGCTAGCGGTCTCCCCGGAGGTGATGGTCTGTCTACAGGCGGTTTGCAGTGAGGACCCCCACTCCCGCCTGAGGCCGGTGCCAATGCGATGATGTCATCACCAGAGACACTGCCCGTTCTGGAGGGTCATCACTTGTGATGGTGTCACCAGTCTCTGCCCTGTCCCACCGTGACCTCCCCGGGCCCCAGTGACATGCGCTGCGGGGTCCCCACCAGACACTCCCGCTAAAGGGAGGCTGGGCTGGGGTCCCGGCCTTGTGCAGTGCTGTCACCTCCTGCGTGACTCCCGGAGGCCGGCGCCCCCAGGCTGGCTTCTGTTCTCCAGGAGGCTCCTCTGGCCCCCAGCCTCTTGGAGTCCGGAGACTCAGAGGTGTCCCAAAGGCCTGTGTCACTCTCTCTGCCACCCTAGAGACATCATGGCTTCTGTCAACAGGTCCTGGCCTCCTGCTGGGGCCGGGGCGGGTGGGGGTGCCTGCTACTTATCTTACTAATGACATCATCGCACCACAGGACTCCCCCACTCATGATGGCATTGCGCCTGGGGTCCAGTGCGCACCATGCCTGATGATGACATCATTCCCTGTGACCTATGGTCTCTTCGTCTCCCAGGATGCACCACACCTATGGTATCATCCTCTTCCAGGATTTACCATGACCGTGTAGGGTCACCTTCCCCACAGCTTGCCCATGGCCAGTGGTGTCACCATCTTCCATGAGTCTCCACAACCACTGTGTCATCATCCCCGCGGATTCTCCACGGCTGCTGGGGTCGTCACCTCCAAGAGTTCACCATGACCAGTGACGTCACTGCCTTCCAGAACCCACTGTGGCTGACGGCAGCATCCTCTCCCAAGACCCGCTAGTCCCCATAGTTGTGGTGTCACCAACTTGCAGGATCCACATCAACCATGATGTCCTCATGCCCCAGAACCCACCCTAGCCATGGTGTCACCACCTCCCAGGATACACTGCAGTCATGGTGTCACCCCCACAGCACCGTGAGAGTCAGGAGTGTCCCAGGACCCATGAACCCCAATAGTGTCATCTCCCAGGACCCATTTCAACCATGGTGTCATCATTTACTGGGATCCACCATAATCATGACACCCTTTCCCAGGATCCAGAAAGCCCAATGGTGTCATCACTTCCCAGGATCCACCACAACCCTGACATCATCTCCCAGGATCCACCACAACCATGCCATCATCTCCCAGCATCCACCACAGCCATGCCATCATCTCCCAGGACCCACCACAGCCATGGCATCATCTCCCAGGATCCACCACAGCCATACCATCATCTCCCAGGACCCACCACAGCCATGCCATCATCTCCCAGGATCCACCACAGCCATGGCATCATCTCCCAGGATCCACCACAGCCATCCCATCATCTCCCAGGATCCACCACAGCCATGACATCATCTCCCAGGATCCACCACAGCCATACCATCATCTCCCAGGATCCACCACAGCCATGCCATCATCTCCCAGGATCCACCACAGCCATGGCATCATCTCCCAGGATCCACCACAGCATGCATCATCTCCAGGATCCACCACAGCCATGGCATCATCTCCCAGGATCCACCACAGCCATACCATCATCTCCCAGGATCCACCACAGCCATACCATCATCTCCCAGGATCCACCACAGCCATGGCATCATCTCCCAGGATCCACCACAACCCTGACATCATCTCCCAGGATCCACCACAACCCTGACATCATCTCCCAGGATCCACCACAACCGTGACATCATCTCCCAGGATCCACCACAACCCTGACATCATCTCCCAGGATCCACCACAACCGTGACATCATCTCCCAGGACCCAGGACCCCCACTGGTGTCATCATTTACCAGGATGCACTTCACCCTTGGATCGTCTTCCAGGATCCCTCATCTTGGGAGTCGAGAACTGCAACAGCTGTATTTCAATTGTTTTCTGGGTCACGTGGCACCTACCGCTGTTCCTATAGGGAATCAGGCACAATTCTGCCATTCTGCCATTGCCTCAAGAATAGGGTAGGGACCCCCTCCGATGACACCGTCCCCACTCTGGCCCTTCTTGATGTCACTGCCTCACTCCAGACTTGGCCTTGACTGCCCCCCCCCCCCCGTGCCCCATTACCCTTCTGGTGAGGACATCCAGGCCCCTCCTGGTAACTCATTGTCAGGGTCAACACGGAGGCCTCTTCTCACCAGAGGGGGTGAGCTTCCCGGCCCTTGGGTAACATCACTGCCCCTTGCCCAGCCCCTTACCTGTCCTCCACCGGAAGCAGCACTCCGCTGGCGTGGGCCACACCCCCCTCAGAGACTCCTGTGGGCTGGGCGACAGCTGCTAACTTCCCCGGGGCCTTCAGTGACGTCCTCTGCCGGCCTGAGCCTGGGCAGGCCCAGCTGGACGGCCATGCCATGCCGTTGCCCACACCAAGGCCATCTGTGGGGGGCGCGCTCATCATCCCAATTGGAGAAGCGGCGTCCTCTCCTTCATCTCCCCCACGCACCCCGGACAGCCCCCAGGGCTTTCGGGGACTTACCAACACCCAATGCACAATTTGCCCCCAATTTTCTTTGTACATAGCCATGCTGTGGGGGAGCAGCCATTCCCCTACTCTTAAAGGGCTACACGTCCCCTCCCCAGCCCCCAGGGCAAGCTGGGAGGGGCTATTTTCCCTCCTCTGGGTCGTTCCCTCCTTCTGTCTCCCCTTGCCCCCAATACTGGCACCTACTCAGTTTTTGGCTCCCACAAACACTGAGGGAACACGGGGAGCGGTACCCCACCTCCCTAGGCCCAGCGCCAGTTTTCAACGCCATGCTTACAGCTGCTCCCGCGGACCCCCCTGTCCCTCCAGGGCCCGCCCATGCCCAGGGCCCTGAGCAGACTGTGACTTCCCCCCAAAAGAGCCAGCTTGAGCCCTTGCCCCTCCCGGAGCTGCCCCTCTGCTCACCACCCCCACCGAGCCCTCGGCTTTCGCCAGCCCCCTCACTGGGGGTCTCGGCCCTCCAGCTTTTGTATGCCCCCCTCGACTTGCTCTCTTCTGGACTCCAGTTATTTCGCCCCAACAATGGGGCTTTGGCCTCTTATCTCAAATAAGCCATAGTGAGGAGAGGTCCGAGGAGGCGAGGAAGTGGGCGAGTCCCGCCAAATCCCCCCAAGCCTCTGGAGCCGGGGCCTCACCGTCTGAGTCTTCCCACGCTCCCATGCACACACGCGCACCCACACGCACACGCACCCCGCCCTCCCGACCGTGGGCGGTGGGGGGCGGTGCAGAGACAGGAAGATACACAGCCCTGGACCAGAAGACCCTCCCCAGCTCTGCCTCCCCGCCCCCTCGACCCCCCCCCCCAACCGGCACCGGCCTCCCCCGCCCAGTTCCTTGGTGAGGACAGCCGGCTGCGCTGCAAGTTGGTATTTTTGGAATAAACAGATGTTTTCCTGATTCCCAGGCTCACAGTGTCTGTTGGGAAGGTTTGGGTTTCCACCTGCGTGTTTAAGGTTCCCGGGGATCCCCTGTGCGGCCCAGGTGGGGGGTGGGCATCCGAGTGTGTGTGTGTAACCTGCAGCCTGCCGCCTTGCATCAGAGCCTGCCGCGTGTGGCTTGTGTGTGCAGTGCATTTCGGCACCCTGGCCGGTGGGTCAGTGGTTAGAGCGCCGGCCCCGCACTGAAGGGGCTCAGGTTCCATTCCAGGTCAAGGGCAGGGCGAGTACCTGGGTTGTGGGTTCCACCCTGACCTGGATGGGGATCTGGGGCTCACACGGGAGGCAACCAATCAATGTGTGTGTCTTGCATTTATGTTTCTCCCTCCCTTCCACTCTCTCTAAAAAAAATTAACGGAGCCCTAGCCCGTCTGGCTCAGTGGATAGTGTCAGCCTGCAGACTGAAGGGTCCCAGGTTCGATTCCGGTCAAGGGCACAGGCCTGAACTGTGGACTTGATCCCCAGTGGGAGGCGTGCAGGAGGCAGCTGAGCAATGATTCTCTCTCATCATTGATGTTTCTATCTCTACCTCTCCATTCCTCTCTGAAATCAATAATAAAAAAAAATCAATGGAAAAGATATACTCAGGTGGGGATTAACAAAAGCAATCAAACAAAAACCTTCCTCTCTAGCAAATGTTTGCTTCCCAAATAGTCGATTTTACTGTGTATCATTCAGGGTTCTCCAGAGAGCCAGAAACGGGGAGAGGGGAGGGGAGGGGAGGGGAGGGGAGGGGAGGGGAGGGGAGGGGAGGGGAGGGGAGGGGAGGGGAGGGGAGGGGAGGGGAAGGGAAGGGAGGGGAGGGGAGGGGAGGGGAGGGGAGGGGAGGGGAGGGGAGGATTCATTTTATTTTAAAAATATTTTGCAGTTCTGAATTTTTGCTTTACCTTTTCAAAAATGTTTTTGTTGATTTTTAGAGAGGGAGGAAGGGAGAGGGATAGACAGAAACATCAATGAGACAAACACCAATCAGCTGCCTTCTGCACTCCCACTACTGAGGATCCAGCCCCAAACCCAGGCATGTGCCCAGACCTAGACTCAAACTGTGATCGCCTGGTTCATAGGTCGATGCTCAACCACTGAGCCACACCAGCCGGACAGGGCTCCACTTCTTTTTAAACATTATATATATTTTTTATAACATCAGTTTTTGGTTTTTTTAGAGAGAGGGAGAAAGAAAAAAAACATCAATTTGTTATTCCACTTTAAAACATATATATATTTTATTGATTTCAGAGAGGAAGGGAGAAAGAGAAGCATCAATGATGAGAGAGAATCATTGTTCGGCTGCCTCCTGCACGCCCCCTACTGGGGATCCAGCCCACAACCCTGGCATGTGGCCTGACCGGGAACTGAACTTTGACCTCCTGGTCACAGGCTGACGCTCAACCACTGGCTTCCTTTATATCTTGATTCATGCCTCCTACCTGATGACGGCCCACCCTGGCCGCCCAGCTACAATCCTCTCCCCCAGCGTCCCCAGCCCCCCGACCCTGCTTCAATTCTGATCATAATGAACATCTTTTGACGTCATCCCTTCTCTCCCTGGGACGGTCCCAGGCTTACACTGACCCTCTGAGGCCGTGGGCGCCCGTGGCAGGCTATGCAAATCGGCAGAACCCTGCCAAGGGCTGCTCACAGAACCACAGACTCTCTGATCCCGATTCCACTTCTAGGAATCTCTCCTCTGGGAAAGCTCACAGCTGTGCAGGAGACCAACGCTCTCCGTGCTGCCAGCCTCCAGCCGCACCCGGGCTGGCGGGAAGGCGGGGAGCGGATGCTGGAAAGCTGGGCGCAGTCCTGGGAGCAGCTCAGCTGCTCATCGGCACGCACGGAGGCAGCATGTGGGGATGCGGGCCAAGGAGCCTGTGCAACTGTCCAGATGCTCCGGGGGGCGGGCACCTGAGGGGCGCGGGCTGAGGGCCGAGGAGGACTGGAGCCCAAACTCCCCCTCTCCCTTCTGGCTCTTCAGTGACGGGGGCGGGCCTTCCCCTTTGTAATTTCACACAGATGAACAGAAGTGAAGATTAATTTCTGAAGCTAGCATTCCAGCCGCTGGGGCAATTAATTGGGTTTCATTGCACAAAAGTAAGACTGTGAGTCGCTGATATTCCGCCCCCTTCCCCTCCCCATCTCGCCCCACCCCGGTCAATTCCAGTCCCCCAAACGCACTCAGAAGGCCCACCACGGAGCAGCTCCCAGACGCCCCCCCTCCTCTCCAGCCACCATGGCCACCAGCACAGCCTAAGCCTCAACCAACTGCCTCCCCTGGGCCCCCGGTCCAGGCTGGGCCCGGCAGCCAGGGCTGGGGTCTCACTGTGAGCAGCACAGCCACTCACGCCTCCGGGTCAGAACCCCGCCCTGGCTCCCTGGGGCTCCGGTGAGCTCCCCCTTGGCCTGCAGAGCCTGGCCCTGCGTGCCCACCCCCCTTAGCTCATCTCTCCAGGACGCACCCCTGCCGGCGGGACTGCCGGACCAGGCGGTGACTCTGTTAGCCATTTGAGGAACCCGCAGGCTCTTTTCAAACCAGCTGTGTGTGCGGGTTCCAGCTGTGTGTGCGGGTTCCAGCTCTCCCAACACTTACCTTTTATTTTTTAAAGAGAGCTCAATTTGTTGTTCCACTTATAAATGCATTCTTTGGTTGATTCTTGCATGTGCCCTGACCGGGGATCAAACCCGAAACCTTGGTGCATCCAGACAGCACTCTAATCAACCGAGCTACCAGCCAGGGCCTTACTGTGTTGTTTTTTTAAAATACTTTAAAATTGATTTCATAGAGGAAGGGAGAGAGAGAAACATCAATGATGAAAGAGAATCATTCATTGGCTGCCTTCTGCACACACCCCAGTGGGGATTGAGCTGGAAACCCAGACATGTGCCCTGACCTCCCGGTCAAACTATGAGTTCCTGGTTCCTAGGTCGATGCTGAACTACTGAGCCACACTGGCCAGGTCCCTCACCAAATTGCTCTCTCACATCACTGGCTTCTGTTCCCGCCTGAAAGTCAGGTGGCGTCACACCGTCATGGCTCCCCAGCGCTTGGAAGAGAAGGACATACTGCTCACCGCAGCCCAGGCACGTGACCTTCACTGCTGCTGCCCCTCCCCTCTCAGGCCTCGGGGCCCTGCACCCGCCCAGCTCCCTCTGACCCTGCCTCGCTGGCTTCGCGGTGTTGCCCCCAAACACACCAGGCAGGATCCCCTCCCGGGGCTGTTGCACCTGCTGGGCCCTCTCGTCAAAATGCTCTCCCCATAGACCTTCCTGTAGCCCACAAGGCCTTTCTCAGAGAGGCCTTCTCTGCCTGGCCAAGCTCAAATGGCGCCCCCCTGCCCCCCCTCCCCATCCCCCGACCCTATCATCCTTCAGTCCTTACCACTCGCCCACATGACGGTATGTTCCTACTCGCTCACTGCCTGGCTCCCTCGCCATGATGCAGCTTCACTGACTCTCTGCCATATCCCCACAGCATCCGACAGGTGCTCACAAAAAGTGTATCGCCCTGCCAGCGTGGCTCAGTCGGTGAGCATCGTTCTAGGAACCAGGAGGTTGCGGCTCGATTCCCGGTCAGGGCACATGCCCGTGCTGCAGGCTCCATCCCTGGTGCGGGGCGTGCAGAAGGCAGTCGACCAGTTCTCTCATTGATGTTCCTATCTCTCCCTCTCCCTTCTTCTCTGAAATCAATAAAAAAATAAATTAAAAAAATATATTTTTAAAATTAATATATTAAAAAAAGAAAACTTTTTTTGAATGAATGCAGATGTCCAGAGGGGAATCATAAAAAACGTGCCTGACAGGATGCTACAGATCAAGCACGCCAGGGAATTAGAAGAGACTTGGCACATGGCAAGCATACAGTCTATTATTATTATTACTAGAGGCCTGGTGCACGAAATACGTGCACGGGGGTGGGAGGGTCCTTCAGCTCGGCCTGCGCCCTCTCACAATCTCGGACCCCTCGGGTAGGGTCCCTAGGCCTGGCCGGCCATCAGGGCCTATCGGGGCTGCCCTGAGCCTCCCCCTGCAGGACCATCCTGGGGCGATGGCAGGGCCCCCGACCAATTGCATAGCACCTGCCTTGGCTGGGCTGGTGCCAGTGCGTGTCATAGCGTGGTCCCCCGTAAGGTCGTCTGGACGGTTGTTCTGCTGTTCAGTCATTCGGCCGATTTGCATATTATGCTTTTATTATTATAGATTATTTTTGTTGTAATCTTCACCTGAGGATATTTTTCCCATTGCTTGTCAGAGAGGGGGGTTGAGATAGAAACATTGATGTGAGACACATCCTCCTCACACAGGTCTGACCTGCAACCTAGATGCCTGCCCTTGGCGGGAATGGCACCCACGGCCCTTCCATGCATGGGCGGCCTCTCTAACCACTGAGCAATGCCAGCCAAGGCCGCAGCCACTGTCCTCATCCCCATCCTGTGACCGTGGTGGCATTTGCGAGCTACCGCCTCTGCCCAGGCCTGACTGGGGCGGGGTGGGTGGGCTGGTCACTGGCAGCTCCTCAGTGTCCGTGTCTGTTCCATGGGCCCGAGGGGCCTGGGCCCCGCAGGTGGGGGACGTGGGCCCTGCCGAGCCGCCAGCTTCTGACTGCACCTCGCGGGGTGGCTCTGGGCCTTCCTGCCTCCTTGTCCGGAATCTGGTCGCCATTGGTCTCTTCAGCCGGGCTTTGCTGCGCTGAGAGGCCCTGGCGTGGGCACCCGGCCGCCATGTTCTGATGAACCAGTGAAGCCACTTGGGCCTCGTCTCCCCGCGTCAGCACAGGTCCCCCTTTTCCACCGCTGAGGCCTGGAGGTGCTCCCCGGTCCCGGCAACTGCGCGTCCACTTCCGGGGCAGGGAAGGCGAGTCCTGGTGCAGACCCGGAGGCGGGCGGCCGTGCCCTCCGAGGCCGGGGAACGCTGCCGCTTCCTTCAGCATCACGTTTCGGCACGTTTCCCACGTGGGGTAACTGAGCCCTGGCGTTGTGCGTGACTGAGGCCTGGCCAGGGTCAGGGGTCACACACCGGAAGGACAGGCTTCCAAGGCTTTGAGGCCGCCCTGACTGGTCTCCACAACACGCGACACAGGTCACAGGTCATCCCCAGCACAAAATGGCGCCTCCGGGAAGGATGTAGATCGATCCCAGCGCCCACCCCCTCCGCGGGCTGAGGCGGCGGCGGCGCAGGCGGCCCCTGCGCGCATCTCATTTGCATATATAAAAAAAAAACGGCTTGGTCCGTGCTAGGCAGGGCCTCATTGGTCGCTCTCCAACCTCCCCGCCCCCCTGGCACCGCCTTTCCCTACGAGAATTGGCCGGTGTGAGCCTCGTGACGCCATCCCAGGATTGCTCGTTCCTATTGGCCAGAGCACTGTCCATCATCTGTTTAAAACCCCCGGAGAACCGCCTGCCCTCGCCCTGCCCGGAAACCCCGGCCGACCGTTAGTCGCGTGCGCAATCTCCGGAGCGTAAGGGCGTGCGTGCGTACGCCGGCCCTGGCGGCGTCGCATTCAAACGGGCCAATCAGCGGTCGCGTCACCTCTCGCGTTCTTTTCCCCTCTTCTACCCCTTTTCGTTTCCTCTATATCCTGGGGGTCCCCATTCCGACCCCCCGCATCCCAGTTGGCCGGTCCGCTCCGGGCCCTCTCCCCAACGTCTCCCGCTTCCGCTCTAAACTTACGGAAAGGGGGCGAGCGCGCCTAACGCCGAGGACCGTGCGTGCTGACGTCACGGGCCGAGTCCCCGCCCACCGGGGCCGCGAGGGGGCGTCGCCTCGGGCTGCTATAAAAGGGCGGCTGCGCGCGCGGCCGGTTCAGTGCGGCCGGCACCTGGGGCGAGCGTACCTGCGGGCGAAGTGCGCGGCGGCGTCGGAGGCGGCGGGGAGCGGAGAGGAGCCGCCGGGGCCTCGCTAGGGCCGCAGCGGCAGCAGTTGGGCCCCCCGCCCCGGCCGGCGGCCCAGAGAACGCAGGAAGGGGGCCGGGGGGACCCGCCCCCGGCCGGTCGCAGTCATGGTGAGCTCCGCGGCCAGGCCCGGAGGGGCGGTGGGAGGCCCCCTGGAGGAGGAGGCGGGGTCTCGGGAGCCCTTCGCGGGCGGCCTGGGGGTAGGAGGGCCTGCCTGGGGGTCCTGGGCCGGGGATGTGCCCACAGGCCTCCCTGTAGGTGGGGCAGGAGCCGGGGCGGCCCGCAGGTTCCTTGGATGGAAGGCCCGGCTGAGCCGTGGGGCGATGGGGGGCATCTGTCCGGGCTTTGTGGCCCGTCCGTGGGTATTCTGGGAGCAAGGACGCTCCGCTGCCGTCTCCAGGCCCGATCCTGAGTTTGCAGGGCTATTTTACCAAGATTAGGGGGGGAAGGGGGACAGGATAGGCCTCGGCTTAATCCGGAATCATTGGCGGCCCGTGCGGGGCAACGGACGGGCTTCGGGGGCTCCTGGGGGGCATGGAGCCACCCGCCACCCCCCTCGGAGAACCGGCCTCGTCTGCGGAGGGCGCTCGTCTGGGGCGGCCGGGTGCAGCACCCCAGGAGGGGGCCTGCGAGCCCGGGGTGGTTGACAGCCTGGGACAGCATCCTGCACGGCCCGGTTCTGCCGGACTCTCACCTCCTCCTCTCTGCGCCCAGAACTCCAACGTGGAGAACCTGCCCCCCCACATCATCCGCCTGGTGTACAAGGAGGTGACGACGCTGACCACGGACCCTCCCGATGGCATCAAGGTCTTTCCCAACGAAGAGGACCTCACGGACCTGCAGGTCACCATCGAGGGCCCTGGTGAGTGTGGGATGGAGCAGGGAGGGGCGCGCTTGCAGACTTTTCTCCTGTGGGACAAGGGTAGGAAGCTCCCAATATGCACTGGACTCTGCCAGCTGCTGGGACCCTAAGGGCAGACGGACAGGCAGGCCTCTTCCTCTGCAGGGCAGAGCATCACAGGTGACAGGTAACCGTGTGCTCTTCTGTAAGCCGGGGGGACGGCCTGGTGGCCACGGGCGCATTCAAGGGGGGCCTTACCTGGGGAGGGGCAAGGCTGGCAGGCAAGGCTCCCTGGGACCTTCAGGGGGTGGCAAGAGGCTACCCCGGGGGTGAGCCAGCAGCACAGTCTGGAGGGTGGGCTTGGCTGGGGCCTGATTCCGTGCTGCTGTCCAGGTCAGGGACAGGCGTGGGGAGATCACAGTAGTATCGGGTGGTGCATGTAATGGTCCATCGTGCAGACCTGCCTCGGTGTTTCGGGTGCACTGCCTTTCTGTTACTAACTTCCACAGGGGAAGCTGAGGCACTGCAAGAAGGTGGTGAAGCGCCCAGTCGGGAGTGGGGACCGGGGATGGGGGTGGGGGACGGGGGCCACAGTGGAGGTGGTCCCTGCTGTGCTTCATGAGTGGGGGGCAGTGGGCACTTCCTAGAAGCAAAGAAGAACCCGCGAAGCGTTTAGGGAGCAGACCTTTTAGGGCTTCTGTAGGGATTCTTCGGAGAGGAAGCTGTTGGTGGGTGTGAAGCAGGTGTGACGGTCCCTGCAGAGCTCACTGTGACCAGCCCAGGGGGGGGGGGGGGTAGAAGCTGGAGGCGGGCGACCACTGCGGGCACCCGGTGGTGGGGACAGTGGGTGGCCCTGGAGGCGAGCTGCCCGGTGTGGAGGGGTCAGATGTTGGGACTGGGCACAGGAAGGCCCTGGGTCTCCAACACCCACGGCTTTTTGGCTGGTCAAGTGCGAGGCCGAGAGCCTTGTCTGTCACTTGCCCTCAGGGCTTCCAGGTAGATGTTTTCCTAGGAGCATAAGTGGGTGTGTCGCTGCCTCTTGGGAAGGGAGTGGGGCTGGGGCTTCACCTGGGAGAGGAGAGGTGTCCAGGGTGCAGACCAGCACTTGGGGTGATGCCAGTGGGGCCACGGTCAGGGGCTAACGCACAAGGGTGCCTGCGGACCCTGGGAAGCCTAGCCCGTCCAGCTCCCCAGTCTGGAGGAGGCGGCAGGGGACTTGCATTACAGCCAGAAGGTGGAGACAGGGCTTTGGGGGTTTGCGGGTGCTGGGAGTCCTGTGCCCCCTGACCCGGCCCCCTCCCCACACACAGAGGGGACCCCGTACGCCGGAGGCCTGTTCCGAATGAAACTCCTGCTGGGGAAGGACTTTCCTGCCTCCCCGCCCAAGGGCTACTTCCTGACCAAGATCTTCCACCCGAACGTGGGCGCCAACGGCGAGATCTGCGTCAACGTGCTCAAGAGGGACTGGACGGCTGAGCTGGGCATCCGGCACGTGCTGCTGGTGAGTCGCGGGCGCCCGTGATGGCCGAGCGTGGCTTCTCCTCTGAAGTCAGCTCTGGTAGTGGGGGCCCACGGGGGAAACCCAGGTTCCAGCTTTTCTGGAAAAGTGAGGCGGTGGCCCTGCCTGGTGGGCCCAGGACACTGCGGACGCGGTACAGGGTGTTCAGGCCCCGGGCACTCCGCGGCGAACGGTGGTGGTGAGGGACGAGATGTGACTGTTCTGCAGGGCACAGTTGGCTGGCTGTTCAGTAGCCACAAAGTTTGTGCAGTCACCTGTCATTCCAGAATGTTCTCACCGAACATCCTTTCTCAGCCAGGGGTGCCCCTCTGGGGACATGTGTAATCATGGAGTGTGGGGGGGCGGGCAGCGAGAGGCAGGCCAAGATGGAGGCGCCCTGGACTGCACCCTGCTCCCAGGGCCTCGCAGGCCTGCTGCCTCCCTACCCCTCAAGCCTAAGAATTTGAAAATGAATTTAATGAGCCCCTGGGGCAGGTGGTTGGGAGGACAGGGAGTTGGGTTCCTGCAGGGCTTGGGGGAGGAGTGAGCTCCAAGGTAAACAGACCTCCAGCCCTTCCCTCCTCCCTGGTGTCAGTGCTGGCTGCCAGGGGACACTGGTGACCCCAGGGCGTGGTGCCTGCAGGGTCAGGCTTGGCTGGAGGCAGCCACCAGGGCCTCAGGCTTGGGGCGCAGTGGTCAGATGAGGGTCAGGCCTGGGGGCCTGCTTGTGGCACTGATGACTGCTGGGCCAGGTGCTGGCCCCGTGGCAGGCCAGACAGGACAGGGCATCTGCTCCCTTTTAGAGGAGGTGGAGGGGCCCCGTACATCCTGGTGCCTGTCGGGTGTGGTGCTGCCCAGCCCGAGTCTCACTGCACTTGGGGTTCCTGCTCACCCAGTGACAGCTCTGGTTCAGCCACCTTTCTATGATTTTGTAAAAGCTTGAGTCCAACAGGTCCAGGTGTGGGTCCTGAACTGTCCCCATCACTCAGGTTGGGGAAGCCCCTTCCTCAATCACCGGCGTTTTGGCGTCTGGCCCCCCTGACCCTGGGCTCTCTCCCCACAGACCATCAAGTGCCTGCTGATCCACCCCAACCCCGAGTCCGCCCTCAACGAGGAGGCGGGCCGCCTGCTCTTGGAGAACTACGAGGAGTACGCGGCCCGCGCCCGCCTGCTCACGGAGATCCACGGGGGAGCCGGTGGGCCCAGCGGCGGGAGGCCCGAGGCCAGCCGCTCCCCGGCCAGTGCAGCCTCGGCCTCCTCCACCGACCCCGCGGCCCCTGGGGGCCCGGGCGGGGCTGAGGGGCCCATGGCCAAGAAGCACGCAGGCGAGCGGGACAAGAAGCTGGCGGCCAAGAAGAAGACGGACAAGAAGCGGGCTCTGCGGCGGCTGTAGTGGGTGCTTCCTCCACACCTGCCCGACCCTCAACTCTGTCTCTAAGTTATTTAAGTTATGGCTGGGGTGGGGGAGGGGGGCACTGGGACCCGGATTTGTTTTTCTAAATAAAGTTGGAAAAGCAAGCAGCTATGGTGCCTCTTAGTGCCCAGACCAGCCTCTGCCGGGGCTCAGAGCAGCTGGCCTCCCCCCCTCAGGTCCACACGCAGTCCCACCGCACGGGGCCCCTCATGGAGCTCTGGGGCCACCTCTGGTCTCGGCTGATGAGGCCTGCTCTGAATTAACCAGGCGATGACGTGACTGCAGGAACCCAATATTTAAGGTTCTGCCCCTCTCCAGGGGAGGGGAGGGCATGGGAGCTTTCTGCCGGCCCTGCCTCAGTTCCTTGTCCATTATCCATCGTTTGGTTGGCACAGGGTCAAAAATTATCATAATCCCTGGCCAGGTGGCTCAGTTGATATGAACACCATCCCATGCACTGAAAGTTGCAGGTTCCATCCCCAGTCAGGGCATACAGGAGACGGCTGATCTGAGTTTTCCTCTTCCCTTTCTCTAAAATCAATTTTAAAAACACCCTTGGGTGAGGATTTTAAAAAAACTCATAAAATGAAAAAACTGGAAATGACCCAAATGTTCAATAGTTGAATGAGAGAAGGAATTGTGAATTCATACAATGCAATCTCACTCAGCAAAGTATTGATACAGAAAACATGGATGAGTCTCAAAACTATTAACGGGCCGAAACCGGTTTGGCTCAGTGGATAGAGCGTCGGCCTGCGGACTGAAGAGTCCCAGGTTAGATTCCAGTCAAGGGCATGTACCTCGGTTGTGGGCACATCCCCAGTGGGGGATGTGCAGGAGGCAGCTGATCGGTGTTTCTCTCATTGATGTTTCTAACTCTCTGTCCCTCTCCCTTCCTCTCTGTAAAAAATCAATAAAATATATATTAAAAAAAAAACTATTAACGGGCTGAAAAGTGTAAAACATTCAATCCTATTCGTATGAAATTCTAGAACAGGCCAAACTAATCACTTATGGCTGAAAGCAGATTACTGGCAGTCTGGGATCAGGGAGGTTCAAATCAGGGGCATGGGAAAGTTTTTGGGGGGTTGGTGAGCATATTGCAAGTCTTCTTTAAAAATATATATTTTTTTAATTTCAGAGAAGAGGGGAGAGATAGAAACATCACTCAAACCTGGGACCCTTCAGTCCCCAGGCCACCACTCTATCCACTGAGCGAAACCAGCCAGCACTATTCCAAGTCTTGTTATGATGGTCCCATGGATGCACAAATTTGTCAAAACTCAACTATAGCCTGTCCCAGTATGGTCCAGTGGTTGAGTGTCAACTTATGAACCAGGAGGTCAGGGTTCGATTCCCAGTATATACATAGGGATGTCTTTTCTTAAGGCAAAGATAGCCCTGGCCAGTATGGTTCCCTTGCTTGGAGCATGGCTCCCAGCAGTGGAAGGCTGTGGGTAAGGGCACATAGATAGGTTGTGGGCTTGACCCTTGGTGGGGGCACATACAGGAGGTAACCAATCGATGTTTCTCACATCGATGTTTCTCTCCTCCCTCCCTCCCTCCCTAAAATAAAAAAAGCAAAGAATTTTTAATTCTAAGGGCAAGGTTTCTACTAAGAAATGGCTCCCTTGCCCTAGCCAGTTTGGCTTGGTGGATATAGAGCATGGGCCTGTGGATTTTACGATTCTGGTAAAGAGCATATGCCCAGGGTTGCGGGCTAGATCCCCAGTAGGGGGCGTGCAGGAGGCAGACGATCTATGATTCTCATCATTGATATTTCGCTCTCTCCCTCTCCCTTCCTCTCTGAAATAAATAAAAATACATATTTAGCCCTAACCGGTTTGGCTCAGTGGATAGAGCATCGGCCTGCGGACTCAAGGGTCCCGTGTTCGATTCCGGTCAAGGGCATGTACGTTGGTTGCGGGCACATCCCCAGTGGGGTGTGTGCATGAGGCAGCTGATCGATGTTTCTCATCAATGTTTCTAACTCTCTATCCCTCTCCCTTCCTCTCTGTAAAAAAATCAATAAAATATTTTTTAAAAATACATATTTTTTTTTTAAAAGGCTCTCTCTCCAGTCCTTTCTTCCCAACACCCAGTACTCTTAATCAGGACAACCAATGTTATAACCTGCTTGTATATTTTTCTGGATAAACTCAAGCTAATGTGAGCAAACTTCTTTTAAATATATTTTGATTATATTTTTAAAAATATATTTTTACTTCAGAAAGGAAGGGAGAGGGACATAGAAACATCAGTGAGAGAGAATCATTAATCAGCTGCCTCCTGCAACCTAGGCATGTGCAATGACGGGGAATTGAACTATGACCTGGTTCATAAGTCGACACTCAACCACTGAGCTACACTGGACGGGCAGCAAATTTAAATATATGTTCTTCTAGCCCAGGCTCAGTTGGTTAGAGCATCGTCCCAATACCCCAGGGTTGGGGTAATCTCCAGTTGAGGGACATACAAGAATCAACCAGCCCTAACCGGGTTGGCTCATGGATAGAGTGTCAGCCTGCGGTTCAACGGATCCCAGGTTCAATTCCGGTCAAGGGCACGTACCTTGGTTGCAGGCTCCTCCCTGGTCGGGTGCGTGCAGGAGGCAACCAGTCGATGTGTTTCTCTCTGTCTTTCCCTCTCTTCCACTCTCCCTAAAAATCAATGGAAAAATATTCTCGGGTGAGGATGAACGAAACAAACAAAAAAAGGTAGTTCTGCCCTAACCAGTTTGGTTCAATAGATAAAGAGCTTCAGCCTGCAGACTGAAGGGTCCCAGGTTCGATTCCAGTCAAGGGCATGTACCTTGGCTGCGGGCACATCCCCAGTAAGGAGTGTGCAGGAGGCAGCTGATCAGTGTTTCTCTCTATCCCTCTCCCTTCCTCTCTGTAAAAAATTCAATAAAATATGTATTTTTTTAAAAAAGGTAGTTCCAATAAAATGACGTTTAAAAAAAAATCAACCAGTGAATGCATAAATGGGTGGAACAGCAAACTGATGTTTCTCTCTCTTCCTGTTAAAAAAAATTATATACTCGGCCTGCAGGGACTGGGCATGGCCCCCGAGTGAGGCCTCACCGCCAAGTCCAGCTCACTCAGGGCTACCATCTCTGAGTTAAGGCAAAGGCGAGCATAGTGGTGTCTGAACTCTCTGGCCTCCCGGCAGGTGGTCTGCTGCACCATGGCCCTTGGGATGGACACACACACACACACACACACACACACACACATTTACACATACATATGTTATATACCGGTATATACATATTCTAAGCAACTAGCAGGGTCCGGTACCCAGCAGGCCACCCCTGGAAGTCTATCCCCATCAGCACGGCAGCCCTTCCGTGCCCTAGCCACCTCTGCCCGACACCCAGAGGTGTGCCTCACGGTGTGCTATCCTTCACATCACGCATCCCGGACCCCTGACCATGCTGTCATGTGTAACCTTCGCCAGCGCAGATGCCCCGGGCATCTGGGTGCAGGGAGGTGAGGCGGACATGGCACCGAAGGGTCTGCCTTTCACTGGCAGGTATGGGAACTGCGGGAGGGTTCGGGGCAAGGTCACAGGCCAGACAAAGGTTCTGGCAAGAAGTGGGCAGGGTCACATGCACTCACTGGGAGGGTGGAGCGGCCAGGAGGAACTCTGCCTTTGCATGGAGTCCCCCTGGAGGCAGGGCTTTGGGCCCGGAGCCCAGCAGGGGTCCTCAGAGGCCCTGGACCAAAGCTGTGGAGTGGGACAGGAGCAAGGGTCTCATCTCTGCACGGGTCCCCGAGGGCAGGGATGGGGGTCTCCTTGATGCTAGACCCTCGGCCCCTGGCAGTGGCTGGCACAGAGGTAGGAAAAACATGTGTCAGGACCTGTTATCAGTGACCGCCCCCCCCCCCCCCCATGGACCTGTTTCTGTATCTGTGAAATGGGGATGCCACCTGCTTTGGGGCTGTCTGGGGCATTTGAATGAGAAGTGGCCATTCCGCACATGCATGTATGTATGTGTACACGCACAGGGCATGTATGAAAGAGCAGTCCAGCTGCTCACAGGGTTTATGTTCTCCACTGAATGACGGAGAACTTGCTGCGTGCAGGCTCTGGTCTCAGCACTGTTCATTAACCCCCTGAATTCTGACAAGATGCAGAGGTCTAGTTACTTGCCCGAGGACACACAGCTAGAGGCAGAGGTGGTGGGTGACACCTGTGATTGATCACAGGTTGATAAATACCAAGAGACTTGAGGCCCCAGGCAGGGGGTAAGAGGGTGAGAGGCTAGGACAGTGGTCGGCAAACTCATTAGTCCACAGAGCCAAGTATCAACAGTACGATTATTTTGAGAGCCAAACTTTTTAAACTACATAGGTAGGTACATTGTTATTAACTTAATTAGGGTCCTCCTAAGGCTTAGGAAGAGCCACATTCAAGGGGCCAAAGAGCCACAGTTTGCCGACCACGGGCTAGGAGAATCTTTTTTTTTTAATTTATTTTTTATTTCAGAGGGAGATAGAAATATCAATAACGAGAATCATCAATTGGCAGCCTCCTGCATGCCCCATGCTGGGCAGGTCACTGGTTTGACTCCTGGTCAGGGTACATGCCTGGGTGCCAGGCTCCATGTCCAGGAGGCGGCGTGCAGTTGGCAGCCGATCCATAATTCTTTCTCATCAATATTTCTCTCTCCCTCTCCCTGAAATCAATTAAAAAGACTGGATGGTAACCGCTCCCTCCCACCTCCGCTGGCCACAGAGAGGGCTGGAGCTGAGGTGCAGTGAGCGGACCGATCCAGTGTGTGGCTCAGGCCAGACCCACAGCCCTTAGGAAACGCACTCTAGGGATGGAAAATCGTGTAAGGTCTTGAAGCGGTCAAGTCCTCCTAGCAGTGTGGGGTTCTGAGGACTTTCCTTGTTCAATCTGCACTTTCTGATTTGATGCACTGTGGTCACCTGATGCACTGAACGTAGGAATTTGCACCAGCCCCCTGCCCTCCCCTAGGAGCCCGGATGCTGGGCCAGCCAGTCACTAGAGGTCTAGTTACTTGCTAGGGTCTCCCTGCCCCAGACCTGGCCCCTCCAGTCCCAACACTTTTGTTCAGTACCCGTGGGTGCGGGAGCCCCCAGAGACGAGCTGACAGTTCTGGCGGCAGGGCCTGGGTCCCACACACTGAGGCCAGGCGAGGTGAGGAGAGCCGGCTGATGCTTTATTGCTTCAGGGGGAGGGGCTCAGGAGCTCTTGGTGGGGCGGGCCCGCTTCCTCTTCACCACCACGGGCTTCTGGCTGCGCAGGATGGCGCTGGCCCTGCGGATGGCGGCCATGCGCAGGTCCGGGCGGTACTTGTTCCTGCGGATCATGTGCCGGATGCTGCTCAGGGTGGCCCGGGCGTTCTTGTTGATGGTGGTGCGCACGTAGGAGGTGGCAGGCTTTCGCTGGCCTAAAGGGGGCGAAGGGTCAGTGAGGTGGCCTCGGCCTTTAATGCACTCCCAGGTGCGAGGGCACAATGGCACCCTGAGAACCCGAGTGCCAGTGCCTGGTAGGCAGCCAGCTCCATCTCCACAGATTCCCAGGACAGCCCTGGTTGGTTTGCTCAGTGGATAGAGCGCTGGCCTACAGACTGAAGGGTCACTGGTTCGATTCCAGTTAAGGGCACATGCCCATGTTGTGGGCTCGACCCCCCAGTAGGGGACCTGCAGGAGGCAGCCAATCAATGGCTCTCTCTCATCATTGACGTTTCTATCTCCCTTCCTCTCTGAAATCAATAAAAACATATTTAAAAAGAAAAAGATTCCCAGGACACTCCACAGGGCCAGGCCACAGGACTGTACAGGCACCTCCCCATCTCTGTGTCTGAGACACAGCAACCCCCACCATCTCACTTGAGCAGACACAGGACGAGCACTTCTGTCCAAAGTCACACACACACCGCAGCTTCCGGAATCCAGGCCGCCCGAGTCTGGGCACAGAGGTGAGGCGGGCACTTGGCACCGTGCTGGCCCATTAGTGACCCTCGAAGCACGGCAGCTGCCTCCTCTCCCGGCCCCACCCTCCCGGGCTCAAGGCACCCACTCTGAACAAGGGTCTGAAAGGCCGAGCCAAGGCCTAGCCCTGACGGGGAGTCACGGTGGGCCCGAGGGGGGAGCCTGGTGCACAGGGGTGTCCGGACTCCGCTGCCCAGAATTCAGCCCAGGACCCGCCTCCATGCCAGGGGTACGGCTGAGTCACTGGCCCCGGAGCAGGGCCCACAGTAACTGCCCAGGACAGTCTGGGAAAGGCCACTGGGCCATCCAAGAGGGGCAAGTTTTTAGGACCTGACACACCCCAATGAGGAGCATGGACACCGAGAAGCCCCCTGGCGCCAGGGGGTGGGACCCCGAGAAGGGAACCTCCTCCTGAAGGGCGGGCAGGAGTCCCTGCCATCAGGAGCTGGCAGGCCAAGGCCACGCTGACACTGAACAGGGCGCTGAAACCTGACCCAATGGAACCTGGCCTGGTCAGGGACCCGGGAAAAGCTCATTCCTCTTAAAAACCACCGCAAAGAACAGAAGTGGTGGCAGTCCGATGCCCATGACTCAGAACTCCCAGAGCTCCTCCAAGACACCCAAATGCCTGCCGTGCACTTTAGGGGGGCGGATGCTCTCCTTGAGCCCACAGAGGAATGGGGGGGCAAGGGGAGTATCAAACTGCTTCCAACCCAGCCTGTCACCTGCAAGTGGGAGCTAGCAGGAGGCTCACCGATTTGCCTAAATTTTCCCACCGGCACCGGAGATGGAGACACCCACCCCTGGCTGGGCGGTTTGAAGGCTTTAACCTTAAAACACTGGCTCCTGGGCAACCCTGTAATTTCATCCTAACCACCAGCACCAGCACATACAGGGCAGGTCTCGTTAATTCCTCCACTTTGCAGAGGACGAAACAAGTGAAAAAGGCCCGGCCAGCGCCCACCTAGGGCGGGATGGCCAAGGGCGGAGCAGCTGCCCAGAGGGAATACCCTGACCCCAGGAGTCCCAGGGGCAGCATGACTCCCCTCGCCCAACGCTGACCGCCCACAGCTCCCTGCCCCGACCGGGGCCGAGCCGGGGGAACGCTCACCGGATCTCCGCTTCATGATGACCACCACCCCTTTGCCGTCGGGCGCCGGCTCCACGCCCACCGTCTTGCGGTGAATCAGCCCGTTGTAGCGGAAGGAGTTGCGGGCTTTCAGGTTATTGGGTTCCTGGGAAGGGAGGACGTATGGGGGTCGTGAAGAGGTGGGCCGGAGGCGGAGGGGGTCCCGGAGCCCGCGAAAGCGCCTCCCTCCGACCCAGGAGTCCCAGCCCCACGTACGGTGCTGTACGTCTGCTTGTTCCTCTTGATCAGGAAGCTGGAGCAGTTCCGCACGATCATCCATTGCAGGTGGGCAGACATGGCGGCAGCTGCGGGGAGAGGGGCGCGGGGAGGTGTCACGCCGACGCCGGGCCCCAGCAGGACAACCGAGGGAGGATGCGAGCCGGAACCGGGCGGAAGCGGGCACCCTGGAGGCAGGCAGCGCCCAGGAACCTGCCAGGCCGGGGCTGGGCGACCTAAGGCGGAGGGGACTGAACTTCGGCGCCGAGACTGACTGCGGGGGGGAACGTGAGAATCCACCGCGTCTTCCGGTGGCGGGGCCGGGGGGGCGAGCCAAGGACGCGAGGTGCGCAATCAGAAAGGCCGAGGG
Organism: Myotis myotis; assembly: GCF_014108235.1. Lineage (NCBI taxonomy): Eukaryota > Metazoa > Chordata > Mammalia > Chiroptera > Vespertilionidae > Myotis > Myotis myotis. The sequence continues at coordinate 1,394,869 of NW_023416349.1, read as the reverse complement.
GGGCAAACACGGGGCAGGGGGCGCACGAGGCGGCCACGCGGGCGGGCGACAGGCCTCCGCTTACCTCCTCACGCTGCGGCAGCCGGAGACGGAAAGAGGCACGCAAGGGGCGGGGCGACGCCTTTAATACCGATACGCATTTCCGCTTCCTCTCTGGGAACGCGCGCGTCGCCTCCCGACCCCGCCTCCGAGGCGGCTCGGCAACGTTCGGCTGTTTCCGCCTTCCCGTCGCACACCGCTCGGAACCTTCGGAACTCTTCGGCCGGAGACCCGAAGGCGGGTTCTCAGACGCGGAGCTGCACCGTTCCGGGACCGCTCGTTTGTTTCCGGAACTTTACGACTGGATTTCCAACTGGGTACAGCCCTTTCGTCAGCGGCCTCTCCCCTAGGACTGCTCACCCAGCGCTTCGCACAGGATGGGCGCTCAGTAAACATTTGTTTTAGGGTTTATGTTTATGAATGAACATGTTGAGTGCGTGAACTCTTTTAAGCCTAGCCCCGGTGCTTCCGGTCTTCTCCGTAAGCTCTCGGCTATTGCCGACGAAGGCTCGCTCGGGCGCCTTCGGAACTCTCCGGAGATGCTCTTCGGAAACGGTGGCAGCCTTTCTTATTGGCCCCTGCCGGGTTCGGGGCTGTTCCGGCACGTTGGGAACCCTTCCGAACCCTGGCAGGCCCCTCATTTCCCCTCTCCAGGGTTCTTTTGGAATAAAGTCTTTAAGTTCTGGGTCTAGAGAGAAGCTACACTGCAGGGGGTCCCATACCTGTCCGCTCAGCCCCATCCCCATTCTGCCTGTAAGTCCACTAGGTTCCACCTCATTAAACTTCCTGGGAGTCCACTTTCTGTTCCTTTCGATCCTCCTGTTTGTTTTCAAGGTCATCTTGAAGGGACAGGAGCCTTGCCCGATGTCTCAGTCCTCAGTCACAGGACCTGGCAGAACCACTGCTGAACAAAAGCAGCGACCATGCCTTCTGTCACCGCCATGAACATAAGGTTCATGAACCCGACGGTGGGGTCAGAGTCCTGTGAACGGTCCACCTCTGTGCCTTCCTCTGGGAGTGGCCCCCAGGAGGCTCCGGGGGACGGGCCATGCGTGAGCCCGCGTCCCACAGCTCCTTGGGGTTGAGGGCCTGGTCTGAGCCTTGCTTTTGACCCCACCTGACCTCACCGTGCGTGCACGGGGGGCGCCTGGAGGCGGGCGGAGCGGAACAGGGCCCAGGCTTCCCCCGCGCCCTGCCCTGCGCTGGCTCCATTACAGCGTCCTCAATGTTGACCATGTGTTGCTTCTGCCTCTGGGGTGCAGGGGCCCTGGGCCCCCCTAATGCCTCAGCCCCAGGCCCTGCACGGAAACCCCGGCCAGGCCCGGCCCGCAGCCGCCCAGCTCAGATGACCGGATGGCTTGCGGGGCACACCTGGCGCCGTCCCCAACCCCGCCCCTGGCCGGGCGGTACCCGGAAAACTGTCCGCCGGAGCCAGCGCGGCGAAGCATGGCCATGGCGGCGGCGCCGGCCGTGTGCGTCTCGCAGGGCCCCCCGCCCGGGGCCGCGTCCCCGCCGGCCGCCGCGCCCGCGCCCTCGTCGGGCCTGGGCCGCTGCCGCGTGGCGCTGCTGCTGGCCGTGGCGCTGGACGTGGCGGGCATGGCGGCGCTGCTGACCGGCGTGTTCGCGCAGCTGCAGGTGCGCGGCCGCGACTTCGGCGACCTGCTCATCTACTCGGGCGCGCTGCTCGTCTTCATGAGCCTGCTGGGCTGGATCCTCTGGTACACGGGCAACATCGAGATCTCCCGCCAGGAGCTCGAGCGCGACTACGGCCTGCGGCCCTCGGCGCTCGCCCGCCTGGCGCGCAAGCTGTCCCGCCGCTGGTCGGCGCCCGCCTCCTCCGCCGCCGGCCAGCGCGCCGCGCCCGGAGCCCGGGGAGCCTGCCGCGCCCCGCGCGCGCCCCAGCCCGGCGCCGGCTCCCGCCGCGTGCGCTTACAGCTCGCCACGCTCGAGGCCGCGCCCGGGGCGCCGGGCACCGGCAGCGAGTGAGCCCGAGGTGAGGGGCCGGGAGGCGGGGCGGGGAGAAGCCGAGGGGAGGGACGCTGGGAGCGATGGATTGATGGAGAGAGCGAGGGGAGAGAGGGAGGGACGAGGGGAGGGACAGCGGGAGCGATGGAGAGGCCTAAGGAAGGGGGCGGGGCAAAAGGGAAAGAGGGCGGGGCTTCGGGGGAGATGGAATTAGAGCAGCGGTTCTCAACCTGTGGGTCGCGACCCCTTTGGGGGTCGAACGACCCTTTCACAGGGGTCGCCTAAGACCATCGGAAAACACATCTATAATTTCATATTGTTTTTGTCATGAATCACGATGCTTTCATTATGTTCAATTTGCAACAATGAAAATACATCCTGCATAGCAGATATTTACATGACCATTCATAACAGTAGCAAAACTACAGTGATGAAGTAGCAACGAAAATAACTTTATGGTTGGGGGTCCCCACAACATGAGGAACTGTATGAAAGGGTCGCGGCGTGAGGAAGGTTGAGAACCACTGAATTAGAGAGACCCAGGGAAAGATGGAGAGAGAGAGACAATGGAGCGAGAGAGACTCGGGTCCAGGCCCAGAGAGCAGCAGAGACCCCGAGGATGGAGGCGGGCAGGAGCGCAGACTTGGGAGGCGCCGTGAGACCCTGCTCCCCCGCTGCCCCCAGGAGGTGAAGGCGAGTCCCTGTACCTTGGCGGACCCTCCCTGCGCTCCAGCCCCAGGTGCATCAGGTCCCACTTAATCCTCAACGGACCTGAGTCTCCCAGCCCCACCCCAGCGGAGGGCGCTGAGGCCCCAGACGGTGCCACCTCTTGCCCAAAGGTACACAGCCCGGATTCTCCTGGCAGAAAGTGTAAGGAGAGCCCAAGCTGGTGTGGCTCAGTGGATAGGGTGTTGTCCTGCGGATTGAAGGGTCCCCCTTAGCTTCCGCTCCAGGGCACATGCCCGGGTTGCAGGCTCAGTCCCCAGTAGGGGGCGTGCAGGAGACAGCTGATCAATGATGAGAATGTTTCTCCTTCTCTCCCTCTCCCTTCCTCTCTGAAATCAATAAAAAAAAAAATACATTTTTTTAAAAAAGAAAGAAAGTCTAGCCCTGGCTGGTTTGGCACAGTGGATAGAGCATCGGCCTGCAAAACAAAGGGTCCTGGGTTCTATGTGGGTTCGATTCTGGTCAAGGGCCCGGACCTCGGTTGCCGGCTCCTCCCTGGCCCCGGCCCTGGTTGGGGCTCATGCAGCAGGCAACCAATCAGTGTGTTTCTCTCACATTGACCTTTCTCTCTGTCTTTCCCTCTCTCTTCCAGTCTCTCTAAAAATCAATGGAAAAATATTCTTGGATGAGGATTTTTAAAAAGAAAAGAAAAAGGGCCAAAACCGGTTTGGCTCAATGGATAGAGTGTCGGCCTGCGGACTGAAAGGTCCCAGGTGATTCCACTGAAAGGTCCCAGGTTCGATTCTGGTCAAGGGCATGTACCTGGGTTGCGGGCACGTCCGCAGTAGGAGATGTGCAGCTGATCGATGTTTCTCTCTCATCGATGTTTCTAACTATCTCTCTCCCTTCCTCTCTGTAAAAAATCAATACAATATATTTTAAAAAAAGAAAAAGGAAGTCTAAAGAGAGAGGGGGTAAAACTGGGAATGACCCATCAAGCAGGAGAGTGACGGTGACACAGACCAAGACACGGGAAGTTTCCTTCCCTCCGCTTTATCCCTCCTCTCTCCCTCCTATTCCCTTTCCTAAACACACTCTCCAGCCTGCACTCCTGTCCCCGAAGACCTGCTGTGGGTCCCCGTCGCCCTCTGGTGACACCCACTCCAGTCACGGACACGTGGGCCCGCTCTGTCTCCTCGCCACATCTCCTGCCTTCTCTGCGGTCATGACAACATCCCTCAGACCACGACAGCCAGGCTCTCACGCCCGTTGGCGTCTGGCCCTGCTCTCCCTGCCGCAGGACTGGCCCTGCTCCACAGAACACTTCCCATGTGTCCTTTAAGGTCCAGCTCAACCTCGCTGCCTTTCTCTGGGTCTTCATATTGTGAGTTCCCCACTGTTGTTTGTATCATCCTGTGTTGCATCTCCCTGTGCTGGTACTGCCACTCCCACCCACCAGGGAGCCCCTTGTGGGGGAGGCCTGGGTCCCTGGTGTCTATGTGCTTAGCACTTCTCAGCAAAAAAGTGAACCCAAGAAATCAGAGATTCGTGATTCCCCGGGTGGGTGGCTGGATGGGTGAACAAATGGGTAATTGAATGGATGGGTAGGTGGGTGGGTGGGTGGGTGGGTGGGTGGATAGATGGTTGGTTAGGAGATGAATGGATTAGTTGGTGGATGCATGGATGAACAAATGGATAGCTGAATCGATGGGTGGATGGACGGATTAGTTGATGGGTGGATGGGTGGCTTGGTAAATGAATGGGTTGGTTGATGGGTGGATATGGATCGGTGGATGAATTGGCTGATGGATGTGTGGATGGATGGATATGATTGGATAGGTAGATGGGTAGATGGGTGAATGGGTGGCTGGTTGGATAGTTTGAGAGATGGGTAGGCATATGGATAAGTGGATGGTTGGGTTTGTTAATGGTGAATAGGTAGATGGAACAAATGAATGGATGAATGACTGAATCATTTTCTCAAATGAGGATTCCATAACACAATTGAAATCTAACATCCTAAGATTCTCTGTAAGTGATTAACTAACTTATGTTTTATACATCCAGACGATGCTAGTCATATACCCTTCTCTCTGAGAATTGAGAAAATAGTCACTCCAGTCCCATGCTCTGTTCTATGGTTCAGGTGAGGAAACCACTTTAAGAGAGGGTGAACAGCTGTGCAATAGGTGAAGCAGGAGCTAGCACAGATGTGGCATATAATGCAGAAACCGCCACCTGTGGGTACAATTACCCCCTGGAAATCCTTTACCCAGGTCCACAGCTGGTGGACCTCCACTGAAGGAGCCACCTGCCAGAAACTGGCCAAGCTGACTTTTGTGTAGGCCACGAAGGAATGAGTGTATATGGTTGGATAGAGATATGGGTGGTAGATGGATGGATGGATGAATGAATGGGTGGAAGGATGGATGGATGAATGGATGGATGAGTGGGTGGGTGGATGGATGGATGGATGGATGAGTGGGTGGATGGATGGATGGATGGATGAATGGATAGATGGATGGATGGATGAGTGGGTGGGTGGATGGATGGATGGATGGATGGATGGATGAGTGGGTGGATGGATGGATGGATAAGTGGGTGGATGGATGGATGGATGGGTGGGTGGGTGGATGGATGGATGGATGGATGGATGGATGGATGGATGGATGAGTGGGTGGATGGATGGATGGATGGATGGATGGATGGATGGATGGATGGATGAATGGATGGATGAGTGGGTGGATGGATGGATGGATGGATGGATGGATGGATGGATGAGTGGGTGGATGGATGGATGGATGGATGGATGGATGAATGGATAGATGGATGGATGGATGAGTGGGTGGATGGATGGATGGACGAATGGATGGATGGATGGATGGATGGATGGATGGATGGATGGATGGATGGATGAGTGGGTGGATGGATGAATGGATGGATGGATGGATGAGTGGGTGGATGGATGGATGGATGAATGGATAGATGGATGAGTGGATGGATGGATGCATGGATAAATGGATGGATAAGTGGATGGATGGATGGATGGATGGATGGATGGATGGATGGATGAGTGGGTGGATGAATGGATGGATGAGTGGATGGATGCTCCCAGCACATGAAGGACAGAGAACTTGAATTTTAACAGAAGGACCCACAGGCCCTGGCTCCAGTGCCTCTCCTCCCACTCTGGGACCAAAACGAGTTGAGTGGCCATGCACCCACCCTTTGTCATTTTCTCCGTCTTCTTCCTCAGTCTCTGCCTGTGTCTCCCTCTCTCTCTCTCTCTCTCTCTCTCTCTCTATCTCTATCTCTATCTCTATCTCTATCTCTATCTCTGTCCTTGTGTCTCTCTCCCTGTCTCCCACATCTCTTTTCGCCCCTGCACCTCTGTCTCTCCTGGCCTCTTTCCCCACCTGGACCACTGTGTTCCAGTGAGTTAAAGTCACATGCGCGCTGCAGCCAATCAGGGCGTGGAGGGCTGCGGAGACCGTGGGCAGTGTGTCAGGCCGTGGGTGAGGGGCTGAAGCCGGTGGAAAGGGCTTCCCCGGTGTCCCTGAGGCCGCTGGGTGGTGGGTGCGGAGAGCGCAGGGCTATGCGGTCCCCAGCGGCTGCTAACACCCCCCCTCCCTCCTGCAGACGAAGCCAAGGATGCACCTGAGAGGACCCGACTGGGATGCAGCTGCCCCCACATCACCTGGCCGCCGGGATGCCGCCCTGCGCTCCTTTGTCACCCGCATAAATGACTGCTTCCTATCTCTGCTTGTCTGTCTGGGAGAGGGGCGCCTCTGGGGCCGGGGGCGGGAGGGCCCGAGTGGACTAGGTCACATCCACATGCACTGAGGATCCCAGGCCCCTGGGGACACCGGTTCTCCAGCCCTGACCCACCCTCCCGGCCCAGACGCCCCCCTCCCAGGCCCCTCTGTTAGTTTGGGCCCCTCCCAGAAGCAGACCGAGGGGCAAATTAGACTTGCAATGATGTTTACTGGGGGAAAGACAGGCAGGGGAGGTTGACATGGCTCTGATGCCGAGAAAGGAGAGGGGGGAGGGAGGGAGGAGGGTCAGGGTTCAGGTGGGTCTTGAACTGTACCGCACGTCCCAGAAAACTTCTGCTGGACCACGGGGGGCTGAGAGGTCAGGTTGTCCGCTGGGGGAGGCTCACGTCCTGCAGGGACCCCCACTGTGCTCGGTGGAAAGCCTGGGAAATGCTAGGAGGGTCACAGGATACCATGGCGGGGAGCTGGGGTGTCAGGAAGAATGTTGAAGGGTACAGCCCCCTCAGCCTGGTTCAGACCACCCCCAATTTCCTCATCTCAGACCCCCTTCTACAGCCCAAGCCCTACCACTCAACCCCCCACCACACACACACACACACACACACACACACACACACACACCCTGCCTCCAGGCCTCATCCACCTCCACCTCCCATGGCTCTCAGCAAAGAGACCAGGTGTCTGTATGCTGTATCTTTGTTCTTTTTTCTAAATATTTTTATTGATTTGAGAGAGGAAGGGAGAGGGAGAAAGCGAGAGAAACACCCATGATGAGAGAGAATCATGGATCGGCTGCCTCCTGCACCCCCACAATGGGGATCGATCCCGCAACCCGGGCCTGTGCCCTGATGGGGATTCGAACCATGACCTCCTGGTTCATAGGTCGATGACGCTCAACCACACAGCCACACCGGCCAGGGCTGGATGCTATACCTTTATTGAGGGGTGCCCCTCGGGGTGCCCCTAGTCCTCCTCCCCTCCTGTTTCTTCCGCTTCGGTCCCCGAGGCCTCCAGGGCGCCCTTCAAAGGCTGGCTGGCGGCGGACTGGCTGCCCGAGGACTTCTTCCTCGCCTGGGAGCTCTGAGAGGTGGAGGGCGTGGAGCGCGGCTTGGATTGCCTGAAGCCCGAGAAGTGCAGCAGGTCCTGGCTCTTGACCCACCTGCAGGGAGGGAGCACGCTCAGACCCAGCCCCTGGCCGCTGCCTCCTCCCCCTCCTCCTCCTCCTCCTCCTCCTCCTCCTCCTCCTCCTCCTCCTGCCAGGCAGCCCACCCGGGCCAGCCCCACTCGCCAGTACAGGAAGACGCTGAAGATGACAAATAGCAGCCCCGCGCACGTCCAGCTCAGCGCCCACAGGTGCTTCAGCCGCATGTTCTCTGGACAAAGCGGGGACCCTGTGAGACCCCGGGGTCCCGGCGGCCAGGCGGCCAGCCGCCGCCCCAGGCCCACCGGCTCGCGGGCACTCACCGTCCGGCCGCTGGTGGTAGCAGATGCCATCTCGGTAGCAGCATCGCAGACGCAGACACAGATTGGGGTTCTCGATGGCCGCCTGACCCCCACAGCTCTCCCGGTTCCACGCGTCTCCCTCACAGCCTGGGCCAGGCACGGGGGCTGTGTCAGAGGCCGAGCCCGGGACCACGGGGCAGCGGGATCCAAGGCCGGACTCCCCGGCTCACTGCCTAGTGCAGGCTCTGCGTGGACCCGGGAGCCCAGGCCTCCAGCCTCCTCCCTCAGACCAGGAGCCCAGGCCTCCAGCCTCCTCCCTCAGACCAGGAGCCCAGGCCTCCAGCCTCCTCCCTCAGACCAGGAGCCCAGGCCTCCAGCCTCCTCCCTCAGACCAGGAGCCCAGGCCTCCAGCCTCCTCCCTCAGACCAGGAGCCCAGGCCTCCAGCCTCCTCCCTCAGACCAGGAGCCCAGGCCTCCAGCCCTCCTCCCTCAGACCCAGGAGTCCAGGCCCCCAGCCCCTCCTCCCTCAGACCCAGGAGTCCAGGCCCCCAGCCCCTCCTCCCTCAGACCCAGGAGCCCAGGCCCCCAGCCCTCCTCCTCCCTCAGACCCAGGAGCCTAGGCCCCCAGCCCTCCTCCCTCAGACCCAGGAGTCCAGGCCCCCAGCCCTTCCTCTTTCAGACCCAGGAGCCCAGGCCCCCAGCCCCTGTTCTTGGGGACCCTGGAGCCTTCCACTGCTCACTCCATGGATAGAAGAATCCCTGGATTCCATTCCCATCTGTGAAGGAAAATAGATGGCTTCAGGCGCCTGTGGAGGCTGAGGCGGCCCCGGCTCAGCCCTCTGACCCTCTCCCCGGGCCCCTCACCTACTGAGCCCTGCATCAGCAGGAAGAGGCTCAAGGCTGGGATCCCCCAGCCCACCATGTCTCCTCCCCAGACTCCTGGGGCCTCTGGTGAGAGACCCTGAAGGCCATCCCCCAGCAACCAGCGGGCCCCGCCTGCCCGCCCGCCCAGCGCCCAGGGTTCTAAGTTCTGTTGCCAGGGGGCCCCTTAGCCCTGGGAGTGAAGGAAGGGGTGTCACAGTAGCCCGGTCATGCCTGGGTGCTGGAGAGCTGCTACCTGAGAAGCAGGTGGAAGGGACCCTGGGGTGGGGCAGGGTCTGGCTAAGAGCCCCCTTGGCACCCGGTGGAGAGGGGGTGGTTGGGGTGTAAGCCTCTCGTCCTTACCTACCAGGGCCCTCGCCAGAGAGCCCCTTGGTTAGTAACACAAGGCCGGGGTCTGAGTGCCCGGGCTCTGTCATCATTTCTGCCTGGGATCCAGGTGGCCCCGGCGACCGAGGAGGGCCAGGAGACACTGGGGTCGGCCGCTTGCTCAGGAGCCCCTGCCTCAGTGGCACTCAGGGCCCCTGGGGAGGAATAGGTAAGCAGCACGGTCGGGCCTTGCCTGGCAGGTGGCTCTCAGGGCCCAGGGCTGAGGTTGGCTCCTGGATCACGGGCCTGGAGACCCTTTGCCAGCCTAGGCCTGTCTCCCCACCTACACACTGGAGGTGGGGCATGGAAGGTCCTCAGACTCTTGGTTTGGTCTCTGGTGAGGTAGGGGTGGGCCCATGTCGGGGCTGGGCCGGGACATAGTCCCAGTTCATCCCAGTGAACCTCTGCCCAGCTCTGCATCCCAGTGGAGGCAGGGAGTGGGGGGCACTCAGCTCTCCTAGGGAGCGAGTGTGTGTGTCCAGAGCGGGGAAGAGGGACCTGGGCTCAGGACACCTGGGTTACAAGGTAGGGGGGCCTGGGCTCCTGGGTCTGAGGGAGAAGGGGCTGGGGGCCTGGACTCCTGGGTCTGAGGGAGGAGGGGCTGGGGGCCTGGGCTCCTGGGTCTGAGGGAGGAGGGGCTGGGGGCCTGGGCTCCTGGGTCTGAGGGAGGAGGGGCTGGGGGCCTGGGCTCCTGGGTCTGAGGGAGGAGGGGCTGGGGGCCTGGGCTCCTGGGTCTGAGGGAGAAGGGACTGGGGGCCTGGGCTCCTGGGTCTGAGGGAGAAGGGGCTGGGGGCCTGGGCTCCTGGGTCTGAGGGAGGAGGGGCTGGGGGCCTGGGCTCCTGGGTCTGAGGGAGGAGGGACTGGGGGCCTGGGCTCCTGGGTCTGAGGGAGGAGGGGCTGGGGGCCTGGGCTCCTGGGTCTGAGGGAGAAGGGGCTGGGGGCCTGGGCCCCTGGGTCTGAGGGAGGAGGGGCTGGGGGCCTGGACTCCTGGGTCTGAGGGAGGAGGGGCTGGGGGCCTGGACTCCTGGGTCTGAGGGAGGAGGGGCTGGGGTTCTGGGCTCCTGGATCTGAAGGGGGAGGAGGCTGGGGGTCTGGGCTCCTGGGTCTGAGGGGAGAGGCTGGGGGCCTGGGCTCCTGGGTCTGAGGGAGGAGGGGCTGGGGGCCTGGACTCCTGGGTCTGAGGGAGGAGGGGCTGGGGTTCTGGGCTCCTGGATCTGAAGGGGGAGGAGGCTGGGGGTCTGGGCTCCTGGGTCTGAGGGAGGAGGGGCTGGGGGCCTGGGCTCCTGGGTCTGAAGGGGGAGGCTGGGGGCCTGGGCTCCTGGGTCTGAAGGGGGAGGCTGGGGGCCTGGGCTCCTGGGTCTGAAGGGGGAGGCTGGGGGCCTGGGTTCCTGGATCTGAGGCCAGGGTTGGGGGGGCAGGGAGTGGGTCTGAGGGCAACTGCCCAGGAGCCCCGGCGTTTCTGGGGAAGCCCCGGAGGCTGACTGTCCCGGCCTCTATAAACATCCTGCGGGGAGCTGAGTGGGCCCTGCACTGCCTCCGTCAGAGATGACACAGGTCAGGGGGGCTCGGCAGGGGGCCGGGGGTGGGGGTCAGAGGGGTTGCGGGGCCGAGGCCGGGCAGCTGCTGACCATTTCCTGTGTCAACATCATCTGGACCCACTTCCAATTCCCGGGATTCCTCAGGGATCAAGGAGGGGGTGGGGGGCGGGGCTGCCGGCCCAGGACCGCGGCTGGGGACTGGGGGGGCCCCACCGTCACGGCCCTCACCGCTAATGACAGGTTTGGGCTGCCTCTGCGGCCCGCCTGCCCCGTCACCCCCCAGAGGCCAGACAGGACCCCCCAGGGACAGACAGACGGACACACACACACACACACACACACACAGCCTCGGACCTGCTGACCTCACACCAGCCAGCCCCGCCTGGCCCGGGGCCTGGGGGCCAGCACAGGATCAGGGACCCCCGAGACCGCCCTGAGGGCTCCCTGGCCTCTGGCGGGGACCACCCTCAGCCTCAGCCCCGGGCCTCCCCCTGTGCCTGGCCCCCAGCCTCCCAGCTGGTCCCTGCGGCTCTAGGGTTCCTTGGTTCTGCATCTGCCTTCTTCTCACTCTGGACTCTGTCTCCATTTCTGCCTGGGACTCCCCCGTCCTGCCTCCCTCCTCCTTGCCCTCCTTTCTGTACTTTTTTAAAATGTGTTTTTTCATAGAAGCTTAACCAGTGGACACAGACAACAGGGGGGTGAGGGAATGAGTAGGGGGACGGGGAGGTAATGGGGGGTTAAGGACACATATGTAATACCTTAATCAATAAAGAAATTTAAACAAATAAAATATGGTTTTTTATTGACTTTTATTTTTTTTTAATATTTTATTGATTTTTTACAGAGAGGAAGGGAGAGGGATAGAGAGTTAGAAACATCGATGAGAGAGAAACATCGATCAGCCGCCTCCTGCACACCCCCTACTGGGGATGTGCCCGCAACCCAGGTACATGCCCTTGACCGGAATCGAACCCGGGACCTTTCAGTCCGCAGGCCGATGCTCTATCCACTGAGCCAAACTGGTCAGGGCTTTATTGACCTTTAGAGAGAGAGGGAGGGAGAGGGAAAGAGATAGAAACATCAATGATGAGAGAGAATCATGGATCAGCTGCCTCCAGCACACCCCCAGCTGGGGATCAAGCCTGCAACCCGGGCCTGTGCCCTGACCGGGAAGGGAACTGTGACCTCCTGGTTCATAGGTTGACGCGCCACCACTGAGCCACGCCGGCCGTTCTTGCCCTCCTTTCCGCAGAGGTAGCCCCAGTGTCCCCAACCCCGGGGAAGGCCAGGAGTCCTGAACAACACCCCCTCTTGTCCTGCACCTGCCCCGTCTCCCTCCACCTCCTGCGGGCACCTGGGGGAAGAAGACCCCACAGCCCAGGGTGAGGGTTGAGGCAGATGAGGAAACCAGTCTTCAGCCAGGGACCGCTGACCTGCCCAGACTCCAGCCCTGTCATCCCCCCCCACCCCCCCACAGAGCATCCCCCAGACTGCCCTGTGGTAGCACCTTCCTCCACCTTTCTGGACACTAGGGTTTAGGGCCTGGATTCTGACACCTGGGTCTGAGGGAGGAGGGCTGGGGGCCTGGGCTCCTGGGTCTGAGGAGGAGGGGCTGGGGGCCTGGGCTCCTGGGTCTGAGGGAGGAGGCAGAGGGTCTGGACTCCTGGGTCTGAGGGAAGAGGGCTGGGGACCTGGACTCCTGGGTCTGAGGGAGGAGGCAAAGGGCCTGGACTCCTGGGTCTGAGGGAGGAGGGGCTGGGGGCCTGGACTCCTGGGTTGATTTGTGGGGTGGGGGGCTGTCACCCAGGCTCTCTGTAGGGCAGGAGGCTGCTGTGACCAGGTCCCTATTGTTGCTCTGAGGCTGGCCCCAGGCCCAGTCCCCATCCCCTCAGGCCCGTCCACCCCCCAGGCTGGTGGCCTGAGTCACCTTGGCTGGCCCCCGCCGGTCCAGGGGGGGCTACGTCAGTTCTCCCCTCACTGACGCAGCCTTGGGCCCCCCACGCTGACTCAGCCGGAAGTAGGCCCCCTGAGGGGTGGAGGCCTGGTGGTCAGGGGCTGGGAGGCCCCCGGGGGGCGCGCAGGGGTGGCCATGGCCGAGGAGAAAGAGCGCGCTTGCCTACCTGAGGCGATGAGGTCATGTCCCACCATGGGGGGCTGTGACCTCACCTCCCTGGGGACGGGGGAGTTGCCCCCCCCAAAGGTGGGGGATGACTCCAGCTGCCATCACCCCGAGCCCCCTGCCGGCTCTGCACAGTCTGGGGCCCAGAGGGGGGCCGGCGGGAGCCCTTTGAAAATACTTGTCACCTCTGTCTTCTCCCTCCCGCCTCGTCTTTCTCTGCCGCCCTGGGAGGTGGGGTGCCCCCGGGACCTGGCCGCTATCTGGGTCCCTCACTGGCTCTGCCTGGAACCCGGGACCACCTCTGGCCGCACACCTGGCGCTCCCGCCTGCGCGCCTGTCAGCATCGCTGTCCCCGAGTCGCCTCCCTCTGCAGCGCAGAAGCTGCATCCTCGTCTCCGCAGGCGCCCTCCCTGCCGTCGGTGCTCCCAGCTCCTCCCCAGCCCCGCGGCACCCCGTCCCCTCCGCCTCGCTCACGGCCCCATCGGGGTCTCCCAGTGGTTCCATCTTATTCTCTCTCACCTCCCCCCATTCCAATGTGTTAATAAAACCCCACCAACCCAGCACAGGCTCGCCTTCGCGGAGCTGAGCGTGTGTGTGTGTGTGTGTGTGTGTGTGTGTGTGTGTGTACACGCGTTACACGAACGAGTTCACTTCTGTCCACACCGAGGCGGGTGGGGGCTGCAGGGGCACACGGCCCCCCCCAGCTGCACAGGGAAGCTGCGGCCCCGAGGGGGGAAGCCACGTGCCCGACGCCCCACCGCGGCTGGGTGCCTCCAGGTCTCTCTCACCTCCCCTGTCCCCGCCTGTCACCTGGAGACAGGCTCTCCCCCCCACCACCACCACTGCTGACTCCCGAGCCTGCCTTGGTGGCTCCCCGCTGTCTGCTGGCCCCTGCTCCCCTCTCTCTGAGTCGCCCTGTATCTGTCCCTCTTCCCCAAGGGGTCCCTAGGGGTACCCCAAACCTCTGAGGCTGCCTGCCTTCCCTGATGGCTGAGCGGCCCTGGTCCTGTTTGCTCCTGCAGTGCACCCCGGCTGCCTCCATCTCTCTGTGGACTCTCTCTCTCTCTCTCTCTGCATCTGTCTTAGACTCTGCCTCGCCCCAGCGACCCCCTATGTCCGTGTGTCCCCTGTGTGCCTGCCTGGGTCTCAGTGTCTCCATCTCTGTCTGTCTGTCTGTCTCCATCAGGCCCCCCCAGAGCCTTCATTTCCCCGGGCCCGCCCCCTGGCTCCCTCGGTAGCCCGTCACCCCTCCCCCCTGCCTCCCCAGCTCGCTGCCTGTCGGGGGGTCTAGCGGGGACCCCCCACCCCGCCCACAGCGGGGCCCCCGGCTCCTGAGCCTCGTGTGTCTGCCCCGCGGGCGGCGGCGGCCTGGGCGGCGGAGGGAGGGGACGCCAATGACCTCACCAGCCCCTCTCCGACCCCCCCCCCCCTTTCCCTTTCAACTTTTCCAACTTCTCGTTCCGTGCCCTCCTCGGAGCAGCCGGCGGAGCCCTGCGAGGCGGCCGGCTCCGTCTGAATGGAAAAGGCAGCCGGGAGGTGAGTCAGGATGTGTCAGGCCGCCTCCCCTGCCGCCTGCCCCCCGCCCGCCCCGCCGGGCCCCCTATATAACCCCCTAGGCGAACGCACCGCCGCACTGCCAGGCCCGGCTGCGCCGCACATGCCGCCCCGGCCCCGGCCCCGGCCCAGCTGACCCCTGGGGCCCCGGCAGTGGACAGGGACCGGTTCGAGGCCCCCAGCTCCCTGCCCTCTGCCCCGGGGAACCCCGACCCGGCGGGGACATGAACAGTAAGTTGGTTCAAGTTACGGGGCGGGCGGGCGGGAGGAGGGGGGGGAGCCGCGGAGGGAGGAGGGAGGGACCGTCGACGGGAGGGTGTGGAGCAGACAGACAGACAGACAGACAGCGGACTGGGACGGACACACAGGAGCCAGAGGGCGCGATGGGGAGGCAGAGGCGGGAGGAGAGAGTCCGAGGAAGCCGGGGGCCTGGGGTGGGACGGGCAGACGGAGGGATGGAAAGACGGACACTCCGAGGCGCGGAGACATGAAGACGCACAGACGGACCGGTGCAGCGAGGTGACCCCTGAGGGCCCAGGACGCCCAGGGAAACTGAGGCAGGGACCCCAAGGAGGTGAGAGCCAGAAGGAGGAGGAGGGGGGGGGGAGGAGGAAGAGGGGAGAGGCAGGGGTGCAGACAGAAACGGGGGAGCCGGACGGATGGACGGACAGACAGCGGCGGGAGCGCCCGGGGGCGGGCTGGGGGTGTGCGGCGGGAGCCGGGCGGCTCAGGGGGCGCTGATTGGCTGCGGGCAGCGGGGGGTGGGCCCGGAGGGGGATGGGCTGCCCGGGAGGCCTGGGCCCCAGCTCCGGGCGCGGCGCGGCGGGGTCCCGCTCTCCCGCCCAGGTGCGCGGGGCCATCCCGCGCCGCGCCGGCCCTCCGCGCCCACCGGGGGCGTCTCCCCGGGGGCCCCCGCGTCTCGGGCCCGCGCTCCCTCCTCGGCGCTCAGTGCGCCCGGTGCCCGGGCCCGGGGAGGGGGCAGGTCCTGGCCTGTGCCGCCCCCTCACGCCCCGCCCCGGGGCCCAGATTCCGGCGTCCGGGGGCGGACGGGAGACGCCCGGCCCGTCTCCCCGCCCGGGGCCGCGTCTGCTCCGACGGGCGGGGCAGCCAGAGCCGGAGAGGGAGCGGGAAGCCCGCGCCGGCGGCGACCGGCCCCGCGCCCTCCGCCTCGGGGCGCACGACCTCCCCACCCCCGCCCCCCGGTCCTCCTCCCTCCGACCACCCCTCGGGCCTGAGCCCCCCGCCCTCTCCCGCCCGCAGGTGTTTGCTGCCTGGTCCTGGCCGCGCTGAGCCTGTGGCCAGACCGAGCCGCGGCGCCAGGGCCGCCCCCCGGCCCCCCAAGGGCCTCCCCGGACCCGCGGGCCGAGCTGGACAGCGCCATCCTGCTGACGCGCGCGCTGCTGGCCGACACCCGGCAGCTGGCCGCGCAGCTGGTAGGAGAGACGAGCACAGGGGGGATGCTACCGGGGCCTCCAACGGGGCACAGACAGGGGAGGGGGCGTCTGAGGCCCGTGGTGGGGGGCGAGGGGACCCCCAGAGCTGGGCAGGGCCCCCCTCATAGCTTCCCCACCCCGCAGAGAGACAAGTTCCCAGCCGACGGAGACCACAACCTGGACTCTCTCCCCACCTTGGCCATGAGCGCAGGCGCGCTGGGAGCCCTGCAGGTAGGAGCCGGGAGAGGGAAGGGGTGAGGGGTCCCGGGGAACCGGGGCGGGCATGGGCCAGGCGCTCCTGACCCCCACTCCCGGCCTGTCCCCCAGCTCCCCGGCGTGCTGACGCGGCTGCGGGCCGACCTGTTCTCCTACCTGAGGCACGTGCAGTGGCTGCGCCGGGCGGGCGGCCCGTCCCTGCGGACCCTGGAGCCCGAGCTGGGGGCCCTGCAGGCCCGGCTGGACCGGCTGCTGCGGCGGCTGCAGCTCCTGGTAGGGCGCCCCTGCTCCGAGGCCCTCCCCCTGTGTCCCCAAGACCCCGGGGGCCTGAGACCCGAGGCCCAGACTGCCAAATCCTGCCCTCGAAACAGAGAGCCCCGGGAACTCGAGGCCCCAAAATCCCCACCCTGAAGCCCTAAGACGGGTCAGACCTCTGGCCCAAGACACTGCATTCCAGACGCCGAGCCCCCGAAACTGAGCCTCCAGCCCCCAGATTCCCAGGTCCCGGGCAAGCCCCAGCCCCCACGCAGCTGGGCCCTGAGGTCAGAGACTGTAAGACCCCAGGCCTCGCCCTGGCCGGTGTGGCTCAGTGGATAGAGCGTCGGCCTGTGGACCAAAGTGTCCCAGGTTCGAGTCCAGTCCAGGGCACGTACTTTATTTATTTATTTATTAAATATTTTATTGATTTTTTTTTTTTACAGAGAGGAAGGGAGAGGGATAGTTAGAAACGTCGATGAGAGAGAAACATCGATCAGCTGCCTCCTGCACACCCCCTACTGAGGATGTGCCCGCAATCAAGGTACATGCCTTTGACCAGAATCAAACTGGGACCCTTCAGTCCACAGGCCGACGCTCTACCCACTGAGCCAAACCGGTTAGGGCTATTTATTTTTTTAAAATATATTTTTACTGATTTCAGAGAGGAAGGGAGAGGGAGAGAAAGATAGAAACATCAATGAAGAGAATCATTGATGGGCTGCCTCCTGCACGCCCCCCACTGGGGATCGAGCCCGAAACCAGGGCATGTGCCCTCAACCGGAATCGAACCCGGGACCCTTCAGTCCACAGGCCAACGCTCTACCCACTGAACCACACCAGCCAGAGCAAGGGCATGTACTTTAGTTGCAGGTCCTTCCCGGCCTGGGCCCTGGTCAGGGTGCGTGCAGGAGGCGACCAATTGATGTGTTTCTCTCACATCGATGCTTCTCTGTCTTTCCCTCTCTCTCCCACTCTCTCTAATAATCAATGGAAAAATATACTGGAGTGAGGATTAACAACAACAAAAGACCCCAGGCCTTGAGCCCTGAGCCACCGGGACTTCTAATCCTGGTTGTGAGCCCTTGAGACCACCCAGACCCTGAGGGCCTTTTAAAGCCACAGACCTAAGACCCTAAGGGCCCTGGGCCTCAGCCCCAACACCTTGGACCCCAAACTCCAGCTCCCAGGTCTGAGACCCATCGAGGCCCAGCCCTCACCCCAGAGTCCCTGAGATCTAAGACCCCAGCCTCAGACCCAGGCCCGGCCCCCATGTGAGGCCGCAGCGCCCACCCCACCCAGCACCAGGGTCCACCCTGACTCTCCGGACCTGGCCCCCACCCCCCTGGATGTGGCCCTGGACCCTCGGCCTTAAGATCCCCACCTCCTGGGCACAGCCTCTGGTTGCTTTCTGAACCCAACATTCCCAGTTTGGAGGCTCAGTCCCTGGGAGGGGGCGTGCAGGAGGCAGCCAATCAATGTTACACTCTCACATCGCTGTTTCTCTCTCTCTCCCTCTCCCTTCCTCTCTTTCCAAAAATCAATTTTAAAATATTTTTTAAAAAATCCTAGAGCCCTCGCTGGTTTGGCTCAATGAATAGAGCATTAGCCTGTGGACCAAAGGGTCCCGGGTTCGATTCTGGTCAAGGGCACCTACCTTGGTTGCAGGCTCCTCCCCAGTCCAGGCTCTGGTCAGGGCTCGTGCAGGAGGCAACCAATCGATGTTTCTCTCACATCGATGTCTCTCTCTCTCTCTCTGTCTCTCTCTCTCCCACTCTCCCTAAAAATCAATGGGAAAAGCCCTAGCTGGTTTAGCTCAGTGGATAGAGCATTGGCCTATGAACTGAAGGGTCCCGGGTCGATTCCGGTGAAGGGCACATGCTGGGATTGTGAGCTTGATCCCCAGTGGGGGGCGTGCAGGAGGCAGCTGATCAATGATTCTCTCTCACCATTAATGTTTCTATCTCCCTCTCCCTTCCTCTCTCTGAAATCAATAAAAAATATATTTAAAAAGAAAAACCAATGGAAAAATATCCTCGGGAGAGGATTTTTTAAAAAAAGGCAATCCTAGAAAAAATATACCCTACCCACACCCCCGCCCCGGAGGCCACAGACACCCTGCACATACGCAGCCTGGACCCCCAACCTGATTCAGCGGAGGCTGCAAGCACCCCTCCCCGGCCCCCCGCTGCACCCCTGGCCTGCCCCTAACCCTCTGTCCTCTCCCAACAGATGGCCCGCCTGGCCCTGCCCCAGGCGCCCCCAGACCCGCCGGCGCCCCCCCCTGGCCCCGCCGGCCTCGGCCTGGGGAGGCATCCGGGCGGCCCATGCCATCCTGGGGGGCCTGCACCTGACGCTGGACTGGGCCGTGCGGGGCCTGCTGCTGCTCAAGACCAGGCTGTGACCCTCGGCCCCGGAAGCCACCTCGCCCTTCACCGCCAGACCTTATTTATTTATTTATTTCGGGACTGGGGGCGTGGCAGCCAGAGGACCCCTCCCGCATCTCCCCTATTTAGAGAGGGTCCCTCCAGGGGACACCCGTGCCTTATTTATACTTATTTATTTCCAGGGGTGGGTGGGAGGCAGGTGGACTCGGGGGTCCCCAGCGGGAGGGGCCTGGGGTCCCGGGGTTCTTGGATCCCCAGGTCTGGCCCCCACTCCTCTGGGCCTGAGCAGGGGCGTATGTTATTTATTAAACTATTCCTTTTTGCGACGGGGTGGGGAGGGAGGGGGAGAGGAGGCCTGGGTTTTTGTACAAACACGTGAGACGCCTTTGTGAGCTGGAGAAGGGAGAATTAAATGTCATACACACCCACTCGGAGGCTGTTTCTATGGGGTTGATGGCTGGGGGCTGGACGCCGGGGGGCCCCGGGCGGGGAGAGGGAGGGACCCTGAGTGTGCAAGGCCAAGGCCGCAGAGGGGAGACCATCAGCCACCCTGAACCCTGAGGGGCAGGGGCTTGAGCTGCCCTTGGTGCCCAGCACTTTGAAGTTGATCCAATAAATACTTAATGGAAGACCCTGGCCGGTGGCTGAGTTGGTTGAGCATCGTCCCTGTGCACCCAAAGGTCGCTGGCTGATTCCCGGTCAGAGCACATGCCCTGATTGTGGGCTTGATCCCCAGTGGGGGACGTGCAGGAGGCAGCCAATCGATGTTTCTCTCCCTCTCTCCCTCCCCCTCCCTCTCTGAAATCAATAAAAACAGCCCTAGCTGGTTTAGCTCAGCGGATAGAGCATTGGCCTGCAGACTGAAGGGTCTTGGTTCAATTCCCAGTCAAAGGCACATGCCCAGGTTGCGGGCTCCATCCCCAGTCGGACCCGCTCTGGGCTGGGCCCCAGGGGCAGGGTTTTACTCTGACCCCTTGGGTCCTAATGCACCCATTTCACGGGTGAGGGAAATTGAGGCTGGGGGCCTGTTGTTCAAGGTCACGCAGCTAGAGAGACAACGGGTGGTCCTGCCACAGCTCTGGCTCATTGCAAAGGCTGGGTCCCTTTCCTTGTAAGTCAATATACAGCAACCGTGACCACAGACACAAGTGCGTTCCACACGGGGAAACCGAGGCTGGGTGGGAGCCTGGGTCTTACTCAAGCTCCAGAGAAGGGTCCATTGTGAGTGGGGCCGTATTCCGGACTCTCCTCTTAAGGGTCAGAAACCCTTTGATGGCCCCGTGGCCGGTATGGCTCAGTGGTTGAGCATCGACCTATGAACCAGGAGGTCACAGTTCCATTCCCCCCACCTCGTCAGGTCACAGGCCCGGGTTGCAGTCGATCCCCAGTGTGGGGCGTGCAGGAGGCAGCCGATCCATGATTCTCTCTCATTATGGATGTTTCTCTCCATCTCCCTCTCTCTTCGTCTCTGAAATCAATAATAATATATTAAAAATAAAATAAACCCTTTGGTTCACTGTCCATTTGCAACATCACAGACAGACCCCCCCGGGGGGTCCTGTCTTGTCTCCAGGTGGAGCCTGGGGCAGGGCCTTGGGGTTCACCCCCACCTCCCCGTCCGTCCTCAGGCCCCGTCCCCAGGGGAGAGGGGAGCCGTGGCCGGGGAGACTTCCCAGGAAGAGCCCTCTGTGTGTCCGATGAGGTCACAAAGCCCCTCCACGGAAGGCTCCTCCCCCAGGCCGGGCAGAGCACCCGCAGGGCCATGGCCCAGCCCTGGGGAGCCCCACCTCCTGCAGCCGCTGAGCTGGGGGCCCAGGCCAGTGGGCTGGAGGGTGCCGGGTCCCTGACTCGGAGCCCCGGGGCACCCCCCTTTCTGCAGCCGCCATGAACAGGCTTTGGAACACGAGGCGCGTGGACCCCCTGCCAGGCCCCCCGACGTGGGTCCCCATCCTGGGCCAGCTGCAGAGGACCCTGCAGATGGGCGACTACCTGCCCCTCCGCCCGCTGCCCATGTTCGAGAGTAACTTTGTGCAGGTTCCCAGCTCCCTGAGCCCCGCGGGCAGAGTGGGGCAGGGCCAGGGGCCCCTGGGCTGGGGGTGGGGGGGTCAGGGGCAGTTGGACACTCAGGGGGCTGGGGCTGGGGCTGGGGGTGCCTCAGGGGCACTGCAGGGAGGACTGGCCCCAGCCCCTCTCCCCGTGCCCCAGGTGACCAGTCGAGGGGCCCCTGTGTACGTGCACCACAGAACCAACCATCTGACCATGGGCGTGGCTGCCTCGCTGCCTGGCCCGGTGCTGCCCGACCTCCTGCTCATCGCCAGGCCCTCTGAGAGCCCGGACTGCTCCAACCTCATCCTCACCAGGTGCCCTCGGTCCCAGCTACCTCCTCCCTCCCCCCCGCCCCCTGCCCTTCCCTACCTCCCCTTTCTCCCTCCTCCCCCTTCCTCCCCCTCCCCCTCCCTCCCCCTCCTCCTCTCCCTCCTTCTACTCCTCCTCCCCTTCTCTCCTCCATCTCACCCTCCCATCTCCCTCCTCCATCTCCCCTCTGCCTCCTCCATCTCCCCTCTACCTCCTCCCCCTCCCCTCTGCCTCCTCCATCTCCCCTCTACCTCCTCCCCCTCCCCTCTACCTCCTCCCCTCCCCATCTGCCTCCTCCCCCTTCCCCTCTGCCTCCCCCATCTCCCCCTCTACCTCCTCCCCCTCTGCCTCCTCCCTCTCCCCTCTGCCTCCTCCATCTCCCCTCTACCTCCTCCACCTCCCCTCTGCCTCCTCCCCCTCCCCCTCTACCTTCTCTCTCCTGCCCCCAGGATGATCCCGCTGGACCTGGTTCGCCTCTATGTCCACAACCGGCCGGGCCGGTGCCTGAAGCTGCGCTTGCTCACAGGCCGCTACTACTACCTGGAGCTGAACGCCCCCGACAGGGAGATGGCCTTTCTGTTTGACCGCTGGATCCGCCTCATCAACCTGCTGCAGGAGCCCACCGCCTGCTGGGCCCCCCGGACCCTGCACACACCCCTCTCAGACCTGGCCTACGTGGCCCCTCCTGCCTCCACCTGGCTCCTCCAGGTGGGGCCATGACACAGACCCCGGGGGCAGGTGTGGGTCTGGAGTCCAAAGGGAGCATGGACCAGGAGCCAGGAGTCCAGGAGCCCCAGGAATGGGGCGGGGGAGGGGGTGTGGGATGGGTCAGCTAGTCTGAGGGAGGAGGCTGGGGGCCTGGACTCCTGGGTCTGAGGGAGGAGGGGCTGGGGGCCTGGACTCCTGGGTCTGAGGGAGGAGGCTGGGGGCTGGACTCCTGGGTCTGAGGGAGGAGGGGCTGGGGGCCTGGAGCCTTAGGCCCTGTACTCAAGGGGCTGTGGAAGCAGGAAGAGGTGGCCCCTCCTGACTGCCCCCCTTGGTCCACAGAACCAGCCCCGCCGGAGACGCTCAGGTGAGCAGGCTGCCTCCCTCGGGTTTCTGCATCTCAGCTTCTCCTCCGCCGAGGCCGGCCGGGCGGGCGAGGTTCCAGCGCCGGCGACAGCCCTAGTCCTTCCCTCTGACCCTGGCTCAGCCCCACGCGCCTCCTCCCAGCCTCTCCCGCGGCGGGGACCTGACACCGGTGTCCCCCTCTCCCTCCAGCCGTGGCCGCGGCTCTTCCCAAGATGCTGACGTCGCCCAAGCAGAAGAAGGCCAAGGCCAGCCGGCCCCAGCCGGACCGCGGGGCGGCGTGCTGCGCCCCCTCTCCGGCCTGCGCCCCCTCCCAGCCCCTCCAGAGAAGGTTCAAGTCCCAGGCCGTGGGTGACTCGGTGCCCCTCATCTGGTCGCAGCTGGAGCCCCCCAGCGCCAGGAAGAAAGCCTCCGAGAAAAAGTAGGCTCAGGGCTGGGTGGTCCCCCCACCCGGCGGTGGGAGGGGGAGGGGGACCGAGCCCAGTCCCACCGCCCTGTGCCCACAGGTCCCGCCCCGACCCCGGCAGTCACGGCTCTCAGACCAAAGCCGCCGTCTCTGGTGAGCACGCCCGCCCCTCGCCTCTGAGAAAGGACCCCGAGGTGCTGGTCCTTTCTCAGAGCTCAGGCTGCTTCTCCCCCCCTCCCTTCCGCCCCCCCACCCCCTCTCCCCCACAGTGAAGGGCCCGGTCCCCTCCGCCCCAGTGAAGCCCAACGTCACCATCAGGACCATCTTCAGCATCTTTTCCAGAACTTTCAGCTCACAGCTGTCCTCTCCCAAGGCACCTATATACTGGGGGCCAGGAGCCCAACTCTTAGATCTGAGGGGGAGGGGCTGGGCTCCTGGGTCTGAGGGAGGAGGGGCTGGGCTCCTGGGTCTGAGGGAGGAGGGGCTGGGCTCCTGGGTCTGAGGGAGGAGGGGCTGGGCTCCTGGGTTTGAGGGAGGAGGGTCTGGGGGTCTGGACTCCTGGGTTTGAGGGAGGAGGGTCTGGGGGTCTGGACTCCTGGGTCTGAGGGAGGAGGGCTGGGGGCCTGGACTCTGGGTCTGAGGGAGGAGGGACTGGGGGTCTGGACTCCTGGGTCTGAGGGAGGAGGGGCTGGGGGCCTGGGCTCCTGGGTCTGAGGGAGGAGGGTCTGGGGGTCTGGACTCCTGGGTCTGAGGGAGGAGGGCAATGGGGTCTGGATTCCTGGGTTTGAGGGAGGAGGGTCTGGGGGTCTGGACTCCTGGGTTTGAGGGAGGAGGGCTGGGGGCCTGGGCTCCTGGGTTTGAGGGAGGAGGGTCTGGGGTCTGGACTCCTGGGTTTGAGGGAGGAGGGGCTGGGGACCTGGGCTCCTGGGTTTGAGGGAGGAGGGTCTGGGGGTCTGGACTCCTGGGTTTGAGGGAGGAGGGGCTGGGGGCCGGTGGGGGCTGACCTGGTTTGAGGGAGGAGGGTCTGGGGGTCTGGACTCCTGGGTTTGAGGGAGGAGGGCTGGGGGCCTGGGCTCCTGGGTTGAGGGAGGAGGGTCTGGGGGTCTGGACTCCTGGGTCTGAGGGAGGAGGGCTGGGGGCCTGGACTCTGGGTCTGAGGGAGGAGGGACTGGGGGCCTGGGCTCCCGGGTCTGAGGGAGGAGGGTCTGGGGGTCTGGACTCCTGGGTTTGAGGGAGGAGGGGCTGGGGGCCTGGGCTCCTGGGTGTGAGGGAGGAGGGGCTGGGCTCCTGGGTCTGAGGGAGGAGGGTCTGGGGGTCTGGACTCCTGGGTCTGAGGGAGGAGGGGGCTGGACTCCTGGACTCCTGGGTCTGAGGGAGGAGGGGCTGGGGGCCTGGGCTCCTGGGTCTGAGGGAGGAGGGTCTGGGGGTCTGGACTCCTGGGTCTGAGGGAGGAGGGCAATGGGGCCTGGACTCCTGGGTTTGAGGGAGGAGGGCAATGGGGCCTGGACTCCTGGGTCTGAGGGAGGAGGGCAATGGGGCCTGGACTCCTGGGTCTGAGGGAGGAGGGCAATGGGGCCTGGACTCCTGGGTCTGAGGGAGGAGGGGCTGGACTCCTGGGTCTGAGGGAGGAGGGCGATGGGGCCTGGACTCCTGGGTCTGAGGGAGGAGGGGCTGGACTCCTGGGTCTGAGGGAGGAGGGGCTGGACTCCTGGGTCTGAGGGAGGAGGGCGATGGGGCCTGGGCTGTGTCTGAGAGGCTGCCGGCCTGACCGCCCTCTCCCTGGCCTCCCTCTGTCTCCAGGGATGCTCACCTGCCGGGGCGACGGTGCTTGGCGGGTTAGTTGAGGCCCCTTCACCTGGTGTCTCGAACAGCACTGACGTGTCCTTGCTGGTCTCCTACAAGCACGTGTATATGCGAGGGGACCTGGCGGACCCCGACTCCAGCACCCTGTCCTCCAGCACCCTCTACCCGCCCACCCCCTCTCCCAGCCTCTGCCTGACCTCCTGCACCTCCAGCCCCAGTCAGGGCAGCCAGGCCTGGCCCCAGGACCCCGCGCACAGGCCACGGCCCCCGCCCACCCCGAAGACCCCCTCGCCCCAGGCCGCCTCCCGGAAGGCTCCGGCCACCCGTGAGCACCCCCAGAAGGTCCCAGCGGAACTGGCTCCATCTCGGGAGGCCCCGGCGGGACCTGCTGCCCCCAAGAAGACCCCAGCTCTAGCTTCTGCCCCCCGGAAAGCCCCAGCTGGCCGGGCCCCATGGAAGACCCCCCGGTTTGCGGCCATTCCCCGGAAGGCCGCGTCTCGTCCTGTCCCCTGCCCGGAACCAGGGTCCCTGTCGTCCCCATCGCCACAGGCGCTGACCCCGGGCACCTGCTACCAGATGGCCTGCGACTCTGCCCACTTGGGCGCGGGGCCGGCGGGCAGCCAGGCGGGGGTGGCGCTGGAGAGCAGCCAGCCCGAAGGGAAGACGGAGCCCCCGGTGCTGGTGGGCACCCAGGAGACCCAGGTCACGGAGGTGTGGGCCCAGAAGATGTCGCTGGAGCTGCCCGGCCACACGGCCCGGAGGGAGATCGAGGAGGTGGTGGTGGGCAGGACCCACGAGGTCGCCCTGGACGGCCTGAAGGGCAGGGCCCAGGTGGAGGACAGGCTCCGCAGCTCCAAGGAGGAGAGGCTGGTGGACCTGCCCGGCCTCAGGTCCCAGGCGACGGGGCAGCGGAGGAAGTGGGTGAAGACGCAGCAGCTGGCGGTGGAGGGGGCCCCGGGGGCGCCCGGGAGGCCCTTCTCCGTGGAGGACCTCACCCTGGCCAGGATGGCGATCGTGGCCAAGGCCAAGGAGCCGCCCTTGAGACCGAGGCTGTTCGGGCTGCCGTCCTGGCTCTGGTTTCCCCAGGCGTTGGCCCGGTCAACCAGGGGCCCAAAGCCCCTCGGCCCCCGACAGGCGGCCCCCGAGCAGCCCCGGATGGGGCCCTGGGTGAAGGGGGGCGTGGGCCTGTTGGTGGAGGAGACACTGAGCACGCAGGCGGCGGCGGCAGAGCAGGAGAAGCTGCCCTCGGCCCAGAGGGGCTCCTTCAAGGTGCGCCCCCGCTGCCCGAGCGTCCCCAGAAGCCCCAAGCTGGACAGAGTGTCCCGGGCCCCCATCCCCCTGCCCGCGACGAGGTGGGAGGACGTGCCATCGCCCGCCGTGCCCTCGCCCATCTCCAAGATGGAGGCCATGGTGTCCCAAAAGCTCCACAGAGAAGCTGCGGAGGCGGAAGGGGGGCCGCCCCTGGAGAGCCTGGTGCCCAGGCTCCTGGAACTTGAGAAGGGGAGGAACACGGCCAGCGCGATGGAGCAGACAAAGGCCAGACGGCCTGTCTTCACGCCCTGGCCCAGGTACGTGGGCGGGAAGGGCCCGCGGGGCCCTCAGCAAGGTGACATGGCCGCGGTGGAGACCGGAGGGGCAGGCTGAGGGCCCACGGAACGCGGGGACTCACACTGCCACCCTTGCAAACAGGACGCCCAGCCCTAGCCGGTTTGGCTCCGTGGATAGAGCGTCAGGTTCCGGTCAAGGGCACATGTCCGGGTTGCGGGCTCCATCCCCAGTAGGGGCCCTGCAGGAGGCAGCCGATCCATGATTCCCTCTCATCGTGGATGCCTCTCTCTCTCTCTCTCTCTCTCTCTCTCTCTCTCTCTCTCTCTCCTCCTTCCTCTCTGAAATCAATAAAAATATATTTTAAAAAATAAGAAAATAAATAAATAGAAAGAAAGAAAGAAAACAGGACGGACGCCCAGTGAGTGGAGCCAGACACCAAGGCCAGCGCCACGGTGTCTGATGCCACTTGCAGGACAGGCCAACCTGGAGACACAGACAGAAGTTAGTGGTTGCCCCGCCCTAACCGGTGTGGCTCAGTGGACAGAGCGTCGGCCTACAGACTGAAGGGTCCCAGGTTTGATTCCGGTCAAGGGCATGTACCTTGGTTGCAGGCACATCCCCGTTGAGGAGTGTGCAGGAGGCAGCTGATGGAGTGTCTCTCTCATCGATGTTTCTAACTCTCTATCCCTCTCCTTTCCTCTCTGTAAAAATCAACAAAATATATTTATATATAAAAATAAAGAAGTTAATGGTTGCCGAGAGAGGGGTGGGGCCTGGGGAGGGACTGCTGGTGGGTATGGGGTTTTCTCTGGGGGGGGGGGGCAATGAAAATGCTCCGGGCCTTGATAAAGGCTATAGTTGCAGGACATGGAGAATGTTATTTTTAAAAAATACATTTTTTATTCATTTCAGAGAGGAAGGGAGAGGGAGAGAGAGAAACATCAATGATGAGAAACAATCATGGATGGGCTGCCTCCTGCGAGCCCCCTACTGGGGATGGAGCCCGAAACCCTGGCCAGGAATCCTACCGTGACCTCCTGGTTCATGGGTGGACGCTCAACCACTGAGCCACGCCTGTCCGGCCATTGAGAATGTTCTTAATGCCACTTTAAACGGGTCACCATGGTAAATGTTATGCAATATGTATTTCCCGACCAGGCGTAGACACGTGGAGGGGACTCCCGGCCCAGCTCTGTCCCAGGAGTTTGCTGGGAGGGTGGGGAAGGAGGGGAGGGGGGCCTTGGAGAGGCCACTGGTGTAGGGCGTGGGCGCAAGGGGGGCTCCTTAAGCGGAAAGAGATATTCGCGCACTTGGATGTGGGGGTGAAGGCTGCAGAGTCAGGCTTGACAACAGCGAGGCAGGAGGACGAGCGCCCTCGGAGGGGACACCGGGAGGCGGTGGAAGCCCGGATGGCAGCTCAGGCTTGCCCGTTCCTCCGTTCAGTGTGCTTACTGAGCGCGCACTGCCCTCTCCCCAGCAAGCATGGAGCTCAGCGCTTTCAGTAGCCGGATCCGGGATCGCACTCAGTCGCTACAAGGTCCGGAGGGATCCAATGTGGCCAGGTAGCCCCTGACACCCCCAGACCCGCCTTCCCCCCGGCGCGGAGTCCCGGCGCCGGACCCCACCCGCGCGCTCTTGGCTCTTCCCCGCAGGCCCCCGGCGCCGTGGGCGCTACGTGAAGAAGACGGATGCTGGCCAGGCCGGGCGGGGGGCGCCTCGGCTCCAGTAGAGAACAGAGCTCTCTGTACATTTATATATTGGGGGGCGGGGGGCGGGCCGGGGAGGATCCCCGGGGCGGCCCAGCTTCGCAGAGATTAAAAGCCCGAGTCGGAGACGCGGGAAACGTCGAGCCTCGAGCTTGTGTGCGCACCGGGGGCCCTGGGAGCGGACTCGGGGCTGGAGGCGGGGGGAGCGGGGAGGAGGCGGGGGGAGGGTCCACGCGGCGCAGCTGCTCCCATTGGCTGGGGTTCCGGCGTCTCAGCCAATAAGGCGGAGGGGGCGTGGTTTGCCTGGGCTGGGACCCTCGAGACTCAGAAACGAGGGGCGTCCCGGACGCAGCCACAGCCGCCAGCGACCCATCAGCCTAGTGAGGACGGGACGGGGGGAGCGGGGGGACCGGGGCTGGGTTTCGGGATGGGGGGGTGGGGTCAGGAGGTGAGTGCGATTCGGAGCGAGGGGCTCCCCCTGGGCCCCACGAAGCCCCTCCTCCCCGCAGGAGCATGCCCGACGCGGAGAAGCCCTCCAAGCGGCGAAGGCCCACGCCGCCCTTCGACCCGCGCTTCCCCAACCAGAACCAGACCCGCAACTGCTACCAGAACTTCCTGGGTGAGCCCTGGCGGGCGGGGAGGGGAGCGGGGTGAGGCGGGGAGGCAGGAAGGGGGGCGCTCCCCAACTCCTGAGCACGGGATAGGGGCCGGGGCTCCCGGTGGGAGCGGAGACCGTTGGGGTGGGGGGCGGAGCGAGCCCGGGTGGAAGGGGCGGGGACTATCGGTTAGGGGCGGGATCGCGTGGGCGGGGCTTGATCGGGTGGGCGGGGCCTAGGAGGTAGAGAGGGAGATGGGGCCTGGCCAGGAGGGGTGAGGCCTGGTCGCAAGTGGGCGGGGCCTGTTTGTGGAGGCGTGGTTGATTCGCGTGGGGGCGGGGCCTATTCTGGAGGCACGTGACCAAGTCATGGCGGGGCGAAGGCGATAGTGTCTGACAGCGAGGGGGCGGGGCCTGGTTCGGAGAGGATGGGACCGACCTGTGGGGGCGGGGCTTGGGGTGGAGCGGGTAGGGATGGAGAAGAGGGCACTGTCCTGGAGTGAAAAGAAGGGGTCCGGTAGGGAGGGGGAGGGGCCTGGTCAGGAGGGGCGGGGACCTGCTGGTGTGGCTCAGATGGTTAAGCATCAACCTACGAACCGGGAGGTCACGGTTCCATTACCAGGAGGTCACGGTTCCATTCCGTCAGGGCACATGCGCTGGTTGTGCGCTCCATCCCCAGTAGGGGGCGTGTAGGCAGCAGCCCATCAATGATTTTTTTTTCTTTTCTTTATTTTTAAAAATATGTATTTGTATTGATTCCGGAGAGGAAGGGAGAGAGAGAGAGAAACGTCAATGATGAGCGAGAATCATTGATTGGCTGCCTCCTGCACGATTGGAAATGGAGCCTGCACCTGGGCATGTGCCCTGACCAGGAATCCAACCGTGACCTCCTGGTTCATAGGTCGATGCTCAACCACTGAGCCACTGTGGCGGGCATCAGTGATTTCCTTTCATCACTGATTTTTTTTTTTAATATATTTTGTTGATTTTTTACAGAGAGGAAGTGAGAGAGATAGTTAGAAACATCGATAAGAGAGAAACATCGATGAGAGAGAAACATCGATCAGCTGCCTCCTGCATACTCCCTACTGGGGATGTGCCTGCAACCAAGGTACATGCCCTTGCCCAGAATCGAACCTGGGACCTTTCAGTCCACAGGCCGACGCTCTATCCACTGAGCCAAACCGGTTTCCGCATCATCACTGATGTTTCTATCTCTCCTTCTCCCTTCCTCTCTGAAATGAATTTTAAAAATATATTTTGCCCTGACCGGTTTGGCTCAGTGGATAGAGCGTCGGCCTGTGGACTGAAAGGTCCCAGGTTCGATTCTGGTCAAGGGCATGTACCTGGGTTGCAGGCATATCCCCAGTAGGAGGTGTGCAGGAGGCAGCTGATCGATGTTTCTCTCTCATCGATGTTTCTAACTCTCTAGCCTTCTCCCTTCCTCTCTGTAAAAAAATAAAAGTATGTTTAAAAAATATGTATTTTTTAAAGAAAGACGGTGTCTGGTCGGAGGGGGCGGGACCTGGGCAGGAGGGGCGGGGAGTTTGGCGCGGCCGCACCCACGCCGTCTCCCCCGCAGACTTCCACCGCTGCGTCCAGAAGATGAACCGCCGCGGGAAGAGCACGCAGCCCTGCGAGTACTACTACCACGTGTTCCACTCGCTGTGCCCCGTCAGCTGGGTGAGCGGGCAGAGCAGCCGCGGCGGCGGGGGGACCGGCTGAGGGAGGCGGGCGGAGCTGAGCGGCGCCCTGCCTCCCGCCCGCGCCTCCCCAGGTGCAGCGCTGGACCGAGCAGATCCAGGACGGGACCTTCGCGGGGAAAATCTGACCGTCCGCTCGCGGCTCCGAGGGACCGGCCAAGGGCCCCATCCCTTCGTCTCCCCGAGACCTGGCCCCGGCCCCCCACCCCCAGGTCTCTGAGCCACAAATAAAGCTGTGCCGTTGCCGCCGGTTCTTCCGCTGTCTGCTCCCTGCGCAGCCCGAGTTCCGATGACGAGGGCCGGCGGCGGGCTGCGCCCCGTCAGGGCTGGGATGAAGGGAGGACTGTCGGATCTCCGGGGTAGGAGCAAACCCGCCAGCCCCCCCGCCCCCCCGCCCCCAGGCAGCAGCCGCCAGCTCTCCGGATGCAACACTCGCCCACCAGCCGGGCCGCAGGGTGCTCCGCCTCCCAACCGCCACACCTGCCTGTCACCTGAACCCTCCATCTCCGTCCTCAGCAGCTTCTCTTACCTGGACCGCCTCCCGGCCTCCGCCAGGCTTTCTGTCCCTCTGCCCCAGGCCCCCCACCTCAGGCCCACCCAGCGCTAAGAACCCCATTCCCCCCGCCCTTGCCCTGCTCCCAACCTTTTCCGGGCTCTCCGCGCTCTCCGGCCCCCATGACTCCAATCCCGGCAGGTGAGCCCTGCTCACAGCTCCTCCCTCTGGCCTCTCCCACCGCACCCTCCGCGCCGGGCAGCCTCCTCCCACCCGCTCCAGACAGTCACCCCCTTCCTCCCGCCGACCCTGCGGACTGCGCTCCGGGGCGCTCAGAGGCCCCACCGGAATTGTTTTTAAAAAATATTTGTATTGATTTCTGAGAGGGAGATAGAAACATCAGTGATGAGGGAATCATGGATCGGCTGCTTCCTGCACGCCCCACACTGGGGATGGAGCCCGCAATCTCCGGCGTGCCCTGACCGGGAATTGAACCCTGACCCCCTGGTTCACAGCGAGGCTCAACCATGGAGGCGGCCGGGCCCCTGAATTAGCCTTTGCTTCCCACAGCCAGGCTCTCAGGTGACAATTCGGTGATGTGTTTCCTCCTGACTTAGACACCCCCTCGCAATGTCACCTCTCCGGCCCCCTTCACCTCGGGCCCAGGCTGAGGAGGGACCCTTTCGGGGACTGGGCTGGCCCTGCCTGCCCGCCAGCCCACGCCCCAGCCCGGGAACATTGAATGGCAGCTTCTGCCCGCAGCCGTGGCCGCCTCGGAAGCCCCTTCAACCCAACGTTCAAAGGTGGCTGTTGCTAATCATACAACTTTCTGGGTGACCCTGGTCCAGCCCGTTGACCTGCCTGCACCTCAGCTGTAACCTGACCCAGTTTCCCCAGCTGTAAAGGAGATACTGATCCAAGTCCCATGATCCGGAGAGACGACGGGAGGGGCCGGGTCAGCTCAGGGGAGAGCCAGCGCCGTCCGGGCCCCTCACCCCCTCCATGCCCTCATCACCCCACCCTGGGCACACCCCAGGTGTGCCATCTCCCAGATGCCCCACCCCAAGACCTTGGCCCCCAGGGATGCTCTCTCAGACCAGGACGGGAGAAGCAGGAGGACAGGGCGCAGGGTAGGGTGCGCACCCGGCCACACGGACGTAGCGCCACAGGAGGGGCCTCCTGGGAGCTCCCTGCATGGAGGCCGCAGGGCTACAGAAGAAGCAGGCCTGGTGCCACGCGGGCAAGGCAGCTCTGAGTCACAGGCCGGGTGACGGCGGTCTGAGCACCCGGTGAGGTCACCCAGGTGGCGAGCGAGCACAGGGCAGACACCTGTGCCGCCCAGCCGGCTCCGGACCTCACAGAGCACAGGCCTCCAGTGCACCTGGCCCCGCTAGCCAGCGGCCCCTCCCAGTCTCCTGCCTTCACTCCCTCTTGGGCCAGGCATCCTCCCCACCACCATCCCTCCGTCACCTCTGGGACATTTAATTTTAAAGTGATGTATTTTTGAAATATAGATCTAAAGCCATTTTATTGATTTCAGAGAGAAAGGGAGAGGGAGAAAGAGATAGAAACATCAATGATGAGAATCATCGATCGGCTGCCTCCTGCAGGCCCCACACTGAGGATTCAGCCCACAACCGGGGCATGTGCCCTGACGGAGAATCGAACCGTGACCTCCTGGTTCATAGGTCAGCGCTCAACCACTGAGCCACGCTGGCTGGGCTGAGCTATGATGTGCTGCTCTCACGTGAATGTTTCTCTTCCTCCCTTCCTTTCTCTCTAAAAATCAATAAAAAGTTTTAAAAACATAAAATGTGTTTCATCGATGCTGGGGGGAGGATGCGGTGGGTCCTCTTGCAGGGCGTGCAGGGTCTCTGTCTATACAGACAACCGGAGGCACCCAGCATCACTATGGCCCAAAACCGCATTGGATGGCGGAAGTCACCTGGCCGGCAGCCCCAGGACTGACCCCATCCACATGCCCCTCCCCCTGGGCTTGGGCTACCATGGTGGGCCTCTGAGGCCAGCCCAACTTCCTAGGGACACCCCAGACCCTGTCAGCTCAGGGGACCTGACTTGAACGCCCCGCACTTCCAAGCTCCTGGTTGGACGCCATCTGCCCTGGGGCCACCCAGTGGTGCGACCTCAGGCAAGGGGGTAACCCCGGCCGGGCTGCCACTGCCCCGGAGACCGACCGACACCGGATGCAGGATGCACGTGGCAGGCGATGGCTGTCCGCTGCAACAAAGGTCCTGGGTGCCTTCCCTCCTGAGACCCAGTCACTCCAGCCCCAGGCTTCTCTTCACACGCCCAAGCTCCCCGGGCCCAAAGCCTGGGCTGCCCTGCCTCCTCTGGGCCTGGTGTCCCCAGCCCGGCTGAGGGCCCCGCCCACCCGATGGACACGCCCTCGAAATAGAAATAAAAGGAAAGGCTTCCACGGGTGAAGCTTGTAACAAGGTTTTAATAAAATAAAAAGTTCAAGTGCTTCCAATCCCCCAACATACCCCGTTCTGGTGTGGGGGAGGGGAGGGAGCCCCCCACACCCCAGTAGCACCAGGGATAGCACCATGAGAAAGATGAGGTCACACCCGGCCTCCCTGAGACCCATGGGGGTGGCGAGGGTGAGTGGACACCCCCACCTTGCCCCCCACCTCAGACAGTCACAAAGCTGAGAGCTGACCCACTCCCCCCGTGGGGCAGTCTCCACCCCCAAGTCAGTCCCCCTCCGCCAGAGGCTGGGCTTCTGGGGAGATGCCAGGGGTGGCCCCCACCCCTATGGCTTTGCTCCCTGGGCAAGAGAAGGTGGCGGGGGAGGGAGTGGCATCTTCAGTCCTGAGGCTGGGGCGGGGGACGGAGGGGGGGGCAGCAATGGCCAGGGCTCCCTGCTGGGGTTGGGGTGGCTCAGGGGTCAGCAGTCACAACAGATCAGGGGTCTGATCCCCGGGGGTGTCCAACGCAACCCTACCCCCGGGTCAGAGCTGTGCTGGGGTCAAGGGTCAGCGGCCTCTTAGAGGCCCGAGAGCTCCTTCTGGAGATCAGTGAGTCCCGAGAACTCGGGCTGGGAAGCCAGGCGGAGGGCCGCCCAGCCCCTCAAGGTCCGTCACTGTTGACATCCAGGTCGATGGAGCCGTGGCTGACCACCAGCCGCAGGCGCTTGGGTGGGGAGAAAGGGGCGAAGGCCAGGGCCTGCTTGGGGATGGGGCTGGGGCCGGGGGGCCGGGCGGGGGCGGGGCGGGAGGTGGCTGTGGCGGGTGGGGCCGGGACCACGCGGCTCAGGTCCACCCGGCTCAGGTCCACCCGCAACACGTAAGGCAGCCCATACCGCCGGGCCCAGTGCCAGTCCTGCTGGGGGCTCCAGCGGGCGCGGGGGGCAGAGCCCAGGGCCACCAGGGCCTCTGCCTGCAGGCAGCAGTGGGGGCCACAGCCTCCCCACCGGTGCAGGGACACGCGGGCGGCACGGAGCACAGGGCTTGCGGAGGCCCGCCGGGGTGGGGGGCGCCTGCGCTTCCGGGGGCGCACCCATAGCTGGGGCTGCGGCAGCCACTGGACCCAGAGGGGCGCAGCGTCGGAGCTGGTGCCACAGGGCAGGGGGCGCAGGGGCTGGCAGGCAGCTGTGGAGGCAGGGGAGGGGGAGAGAAAGGGTGACCCTGTGAGCAGGCCCCGGGGAGAGGGGGAGAGGTCCTGGTCGGGCCATTCTCCACCCCCCGGGCGCCCAGGAACAGGACAGGAGGGCAGGCAAGGGATGGGGGCCACGGGGGTAGGGGGGACTGAGAGAGACAGGCCGACGGGATGGGGGCCACGGGGGTGGGGGGTGCTGAGAGAGACAGGCTGACGGGATGGGGGCCACGGGGGTGGGGGGTGCTGAGAGAGACAGGCCGACGGGATGGGGGCCTCGGGGGTGGGGGGTGCTGAGAGACAGGCCGAGGGGATGGGGGCCTCGGGGGTGGGGGGTGCTGAGAGACAGGCCGAGGGGATGGGGGCCTCGGGGGTGGGGGGTGCTGAGAGAGACAGGCCGACGGGACGGGGGCCTCGGGGGTGGGGGGTGCTGAGAGAGACAGGCCGACGGGACGGGGGCCTCGGGGGTGGGGGGTGCTGAGAGAGACAGGCCGAGGGGATGGGGGCCGCGGGGGTGGGGGGTGCTGAGAGAGACAGGCCGACAGATGGGGCTGCCCGTGCTCACCGCAGAACGGGTTCTGGCGCGACGGAGACGAGTGGGCGCAGGCCCAGGGGCTCAGCCGGCCGCCCAGGCTCTGCAGCAGCCGCCGCTTGGTCTCGCGGAGCTGGTACTTGTCCAGCGGCTGCGGCGGGCAGGGCTTCCGGGGCCTCAGGCGGAAGGCTCCCTCCCCTCTCCTGGGGGACGGGACGTGGGCCGTGAGGTTGTCCCTCGGCCGGCGGGGTCCCGCTCCCCTCCTGCCCGCCCCCGCCGCCTGCCCACCTCTCGCAGGTGTAGCATTCACAGTGCTCGTTCTTTTCCCCAAAGAAGCCTTCGCCGTAGAAGCAGGTCACCTCGTCGCCCGGCTCGATGTCCCGCAGCACCTTCACGCAGGCCGCGTTCCCGTCTGCGGGCACAAACTGGGGGCCGGGCCGCTCAGTGCCCTGGCCCGCGGGGTCCTCCCCTGGCGCGGACGGTGGCCGGGAGCCCCCGGGGGGCGGCCGCCCTGCCCAGGACCTGCCCTCTTCACGCCATCTCTGACCCCCTGTCCTCTGTGGCTTCCTCCCCTCCGGTGGGCAGTGCACTGCACCCTGGCCCTCCCACACACCCGCCCTGGCTTCTGAGCCGAGTGCCACCCCCCGACCCTCCTCACCCGCCCCCTTGCTCCCTGCTGGCCTGCACCCTGCGGCCACCCCCTTGCTGGAAGCCACTCCACAGCCCCTACCTGCCTGCTCCTGCCTCCCAGGGGCCTGCCTGGGAGGGGCATGACTTCCATCCATCTGTCTGTCCTCCCACCCACCCACCGTCCACTCTAGACTGACACAAGCCGCCTGCCTGACCCCAGGCCAACTGGCCGCGGTCTCCCCAGTGCACCGTGTCTTCTCGGTCCCCAAGACCCTCCTGGGCCCCACCCGCATCACTTCTCGCTCAGGATAAACCAGGCCGCACACCAGCCTCCCCGTGCTGCCCGGCCTCCAGCCCCTCCGCCTCCTGCCAAGCCGCCAGCTCACCAGCTGGCAGGACAGCTGAACACCTAGTCCCTCATTCACAGAGGGGGCGCTCCCAGGGGGCAGACCCGAGCTCACACAGAACAACAGACCGGAGGTGCCTCGCTTGTCACACGCCCCCTGACCTGCCCGTGACGTGTCCTGTCCGGGACACCCTAACCTGCCCCCATTTTCCTGCAACCCCCGGACCACCCTGCTCCCCCTTCAGCGCCTGCTCCTGTGCCCCAGGTGGCTGTCACCCGCCTCGGCACAGAGCCTCTCATGCAGCCCTGCCTGTGCCTAGGGCAGTGATGGCGAACCTATGGCACGCGTGTCAGAGGTGACACGCAAACTCATGTTTTTGGTTGATTTTTCTTTGTTAAATCGCATTTAAATATATAAAATAAATATCAGAAATATAAATCTTTGTTTTACTATGGTTGCAAATATCAAAAATTTCTATATGTGACACGGCACCAGAGTTAAGTTAGGGTTTTTCAAAATGCTGGCACGCCGAGCTCACAAGGTTCGCCATCACTGGCCTAGGGCCAGACTGGGCCCCACGTCACGCACCCCGAAATCTATGTGATTACGGGGAGGCCTGCAGAATCAAAACATGCCTGTGCACCGTGCACCTGACCCTCACAGCCTGCTGGGAGACAGGCTCTCACTGGGTCCCACCTCAGAAACCCCGGCCCAGGACGGGGGCTGGGGCTCAAGCCCAGCTCCAACTCCAGCACCTGGGACCCCACCATGCTTCGGGGCTCCTGCAGAGGCCCAGGCTTGGCAGGGAGCACCCCAGAGGCTGTCTCCCCTCCACTCCCCACTCTCCTGGGCTCCGCCCAGCAGCCACCAACCCCGCCTCACCCCCAACCTCATCCCCTGTGCAGGCAGCCCCGCCGCCCTGAGGCCCCTCCCCTGCCCCTCCAGGGCTCTCAGGCCTCACCCCAGGGAGCATGGGCCCCCAGGTTCCTGCCACTCGGTCCCCTGCTCCCGTGACCAGCGCTGCACCGGCGCTGCCCTGAGCGGCTCCCAGGGCTCCGGGCGCCTGCCCCTGTCTGTCCCCCATCACCACACACCTCCCTCCAACTGGCCCAGCCCCCAGCTCAGCGCAGAGAGGGCACAACACCGCCAGCAGGTGGCAGCCGGCGCCCCAAGGTGGCGCTAGACCGGCGGTTCTCCACCTTCCTCACGCCGCGACCCTTTAATACAGCTCCTCATGTTGTGGTGACCCCCGATTTCATTGTTACAAATTGAAGATAATGAAAGCATAGTGATTCATCACAAAAACAGTATGTAATTACGTATGTGTTTTCCGACGGTCTTAGGCGACCCCTGTGAAAGGGTCGCGACCCACAGGTTGAGAACCGCTGCTCTAGACAAACCCCCCCTCTCCCCTCCCTCCTCCCACAAGAACCGGCCTTGGGGAGACAGGGGACAGTGTGGGGCTATGCACCGGCCAGAAAAGCACCCCCCTCATTCTCCGCCGCCCATTCCTCCCGGGGGGGCCCCCCAGGTCTCACCTTGCAGTTGGGTTTGCAGTCTGGAGACAGCGGGGTGTGGGGTGTGGGCGCAAGGAGAGAAAAGAGACTGTGAACCGAGGAGGGGGGGCGGGGGGTGGGGCTGGGGGGCGTCACCCTCCGGCCCCGCCCCTCGCCGGCCCCGCCCCCGCACCGTGGTTGATGAAGGCGGCGGGGCCGAGCCACAGCTGCGCGCTGCGCTTGCGGGTGGAGTACATGATGCTGAAGTCGTTCTCGCCGGCCCGGAGCAGCCCCTCGTCCGCCTCGCGCAGCTCCGCGATGCAGCCCACCAGCAGCTCCAGCTTCTCGTTCTTCTTCCTGCGAGAGGCCGGCCTGTAGGCGGCGCCTCCCTGACCCCCGGGTCCGCCTCCTACATCTCACACCTGCCGGGCCGGGCAGGGCGGGGCGGGGCGGGGCGGGGCGGGGCTTCCCAGCCGGACGGCCCACGTGGGCAGCATCCCGCATCCGCTCCCACTCCCACTCCCGCTCCCCTCCTCTCGGCTCCTCCAGGCCCCCCTCCTGCCTGGGGCAGCCAGTCCTCCTGCCTGGACTCAAGGCCCCGGCAGCCACTGACAGCCCGTCTTCACCAGACCCTCAATCTTGGGGTCCCAGCTTAAGCCGGGCTCCCGAGCACCCACAATGCCTCGGCCGGCTCCTGAAGCTCGAGGCAGCTATGTGGTCAGTGCCTGCTTGTCCACTCGGCTACCATGTAGCTTCCCCTACAATGAGCGCGGGCAGCACCCCCCCACCACCACCACCACCACACACACACCTGCTCCATCCTGTTCCTACCTGCCTGGCAGCACCTGCTACGCGACAGGGCTCAGGTCAGAGCAAAACAAGGGTGGCACAGTCCTGAGCCCAGGTCTGGCCTTCGGGGCCGCCCCGCGAACCATGGGGGGGGGGTGTCTGAGCCCCCAGCCAGGCTGTGGCTCCTCCTCCTCTCCGGGGAGAACCTCCTGTCCGCTCTGCCCTCTTACCAAGCTCGCGTGGACACGATCTTGGCTCCATTCCTCTCCATGGAGTAGCGGGTACAGGGCAGGATGGTAAAGCCGCTCTCGGGCAGGAAGGCGCGGAGGTAGCGATAGATCTGGGGGAGGCGAGGGGGTGGGCAGGGTGAGGTGGCCGGGCAGGGTCGTCCTCGGCCCCCTCTCTCCTGGGCTCTAGCCCCGTCCTGCCACTGACTCGCTGTGCCGTTTCGGGGAACTCGCGTCCCCTTCTCGAGGGGGGGGCCTCAGTTTCCCTCATCTGTCAAACGAAGAGGTCGGACTCCGTCTCAGAGGGCCCGCCAGCTCTCCTCTCCTAGGATGCTCTGAGCCCCCGTCTCGGAGGGTCCCCACAGCTAGGCAGTCGGGGAGCCCCCCGCGGGCTGTGCTGCGGCCGAGGGGCACAGTGCCGGGGGGGCTCCGAGGTGAGGTGCGGGGCGAGAACACACGGGGAGGGGAAGGGCGCCCTCACGTGGGTCTTGAGGGCAGCCTCCTGCCGCGGGCCCCGGCTCTGGAAGAAGTGGGTCATCCAGCCTCCCAGCGTCAGGGCCCGGTACGCAGCCTCCAGGTCGCGCTGCCTCAGGAAGGCCTCCAGCGCTGAGCGCAGGTGGTGCTGTCGCCGCAGGGGGGGCACAGGGCTGGGGGAGAGGGCATGCCTGGGTCCCAGGGCCTTGGCCTACTCCCTCCGGCCTTCCCGGGCCCCGCCCCCACCCGCACGGGGGAGGGGGGCGCTGCGGAGGCCAGGAAGGGAGCCCAGCCCTCCGGCCGCCCGGCCCCCGGGGGCCTCACCTGACGTTCATCTTATGGGTGCGGAAGCCCAGGTAGGGGTCCAGCACCAGGCTGGTGGCCAGGTCGTCGTTCTCGCACAGCTCGCGGGCGGTCACTCTGTCTGGCCCCATGGTGCCCCCCACACCATGCTGCCTCGGGCGGAGAGCGGGGAGGGCCGGCGCTGGCTCCGGGCCACTGCTCAGCTGCGCGGGCCTCTGGGGCGCCCGTCCGGACCCACATCTACACGTCGGGGAGAAAAGCGCTCAGTGCTGCCCGAACGCAACAAGTGCTCCCGACGGTGGGGGCGCCCCCCAAACAGGTGACAGCCCCCCTTCATCAGCAGCGTCTTCGCACGCTCTGGAGCGCAGACACAAAGGCCCCACCACACAGGCGCGCACATGCACGCACACACATGCAAACACACACACACATGCAAACACGCACGCGCGCAAACACGCGCGCACACATGCAAACACCCACCCACATGCGTGCACACACGCACACGGGAGGCAGATCATGATGGACTGCGAGTCTGCGAGGACCCTGAAGGCTGAGCCCTGCAGGAGCCCTGGCCCTCCCCCAGGGCGGGGGGATCCCCCTCCACCCACAGTCCCCACCTTCCCTCCCCAGCAGCCCAGGGAGCCGTCAGGAGGCCCGGGGAGGCGTCAGGAGGCCCGGGTGCAGCCCCAGGCAGCCTGGAGGAGGTGGGGAGGGAGGTGGAGGAGGGCTCCCAGCACCTGCTCCCTCTCCAAGGATGCCATTCTGGGAGAAGTAGGGGGGGTGGAGTGGGGGAGGTGGGGGCGCTCCGAGGACAAAGCGGGGGCGGGGGGGGGGGGGGAACGGCCTAGGGAGGCAGAGTAAGTAGGTCCATAAAAAGGGGCGAGAGCAGGGGGTTTGCCATACGAAACAAAACATGACCCCTGACCCCGTCCGCGGAGGGCCGGCTGGGCACCCAGGACGCGGGGCCGCGGGGAGACGGCACGGAAGGGCGAGCGGAGGGGAGAGCGGGCGCTGGGCGGCGGGAAGGGGGCCGGTGCGAAGGGCGCGGGGACGGGCGGAAGCTGCGGAGGGGCGACGCGGGTTGGGGGGGCCGCGGGGCCCAGGGAGGACAGCCGACGGGATACCTGGGGTGCGGGGAGAGAAGGCGGAGGAGGGCGTGGGGTCCAGGGAGGGTCCTGAGAGGAGCTTAGGGCCGTGGAGAAGCAGCGAGGCCGGGGAAGTCCTGGGGATTCCGGGAGGAGCGTGGGGAAGCCGCGAGGACGGAGCCCGGGGTGCAGGCAGGGTTCCCCGCAGGCGGGGGGGGGGGGGGGGGTCCGGGGAGGAATTGGGGACGCGGGCGGGCGCCTGGGAAGGCCTGCGGCTCCCCGGACCTGCGCAGGCAGCGAGCGTGCGGGGCAGGGCCCGGAGCGTGGGGGGGGCCCGGGGAAGGCACGGGGTGCGGGAGGGGCCTGGTGAGGAGGCACCGGGGCGGCTGCGCCGAGCCCCGCAGGACGCGCACTGAGGCGCCCGGGCACGAGGGACCCGGCCGGGCGGGGGACAGTCGGGGCTGGGGGCGCCCGGGAGCCAAGGCGGCGCGGGGCGGGGGCCGAGAGGGAGCTCAGACGTCGGGCCCCGCGCCGCCCCTCACCCGCTTCTCCTCCTCCGCCTCCGCCTCTGGCGCCCGCGCCGCCGCCGCCACTACCTCCCACTGCCTCTTCAGCGAGCCTCAGGCTCGGCCGCCGCGCCTCCCGTCTGCCCCGCCGGGCCCGCCCCGCCGCGGCCGCCGCGGCCTGCCATTGGCTGCGGCCGCCGCCACTCTGCCGTGGCTGTGGCGCTCGCGCCTCTCCCATTGGCCGAGCTCGGCTCTGGCCTCTCCGCCCGCCCCCACAAAACCCCGTCAGTGCCCCCACAAAACCCCGCCACGCCCGCGGTGCCCGTCCGCGCCGCCAATTGCTGCGGTTGGTTCCCGCCGCTGTCCTTCCCGCGCTGCCATGGAGACGTATCCCCGCCCACGGCCCGCAGCCGGCCCCCTCATTGGCTAAAAGCGCCGCAACTCTGGTTTGGGTCAGGTTATTCGGGTCCAAGTGGGAAGGAGGCGGGCTCCGCCGGCTCCAGAAATAAGATGTGATTGGTTTGCCTTGGAAGGGCTCATCCTTCCATTGGCTGAAGTCTCCGCCCGTCACCAGAAGTCGCGACCCCCCTATTCTTTTCCTCTGGTGAGACCTTCAGCCCCCAGAGGCAGAAAGCCAGGGGAGGGCTGGAGGGGTGAATGCGCGCGCACCCTCGTGCCCCGCCCCGCCGCCTGGAGAGGCAGGCGGTTGCCAAGGCGACAAAACTTTATTGACAACGCTGTCCGGGGACAAAGGGCTCTTAACTCTCCCTCCTGGTCGACCTTCTCTTTCCCCGAAATCCCCCCATTTAATCTCGGGAGTGCGCACAACAACACTCCGGGTGAACGGATCGGAAGGAGGGACGCAGGGAGGCTTGGGAGAAAGCCCTGACTCATGGGAGCCTCCCCTGGGGCACCCCCTCCCCAATTAATATCACCCCACCTCCCTGCTCCCATCCTAGAGGCAAACATAATTAGCAATGCATCCTAATTACGCCCAGAATAACGAGCTCCGCACTTGAGATCAGGGGGGTCTTTGTTTGGTGGACGGCTGCGTGTCCCGCACCGAATAGCTGGTTTCTCTGAGCCGCCGCTCTGTGTCTTTGGGGAAGTGGCTTGCCCTCTCTGGGCCTCAGGCGCGCAGCTATAAAACTCTCGGAGGGAGTCCGCCTGAACGCCTTCCCGGGTGTCCTCCATCCGTGCATCCAGCCTCCAGACCTCGGTTTATACTGTTTGCTCCTTTATCAACTCCCAGCTCGGAGACACACCCAAACCCGGCACCCCACCCCCCAGAAACGGAGAAGGAGAGCCGGCCCGCAGAAAGGACTCTGCGCAAAGCTGACGGGCCAGGAAAAGCCCGATCGGCGTGTCTACACCTTAAAAGGTTTACCGCTTTGGCCCGAGGGTGTGCATAGCTCTCAGATGATGCCATTTCTAGGAAATGCGCGCACAAGGCGTATTCATCACACAGGGGGCACTGTGCCGCCGCGAAAGGAGGCGCGGGCACCGCCTGCAGCAACCCGGACAGCCCCCAGCACGCGCTGCCGGTGGCAGAAGTCTCCACAGTCAAATGTAGAAGTTGTGTGTGTGTGTGTGTTTTTAATTTTTTAAAATGTATTTCTTTATTAATTTCAGAGAGGAAGGGAGAAGGAGAGAGAGAAACAGCAATGATGAGCCCAAGCCGGTTTTGCTCAGTGGGTAGAGCTTCGGCTGAGAGCTGAAAGGTCCCAGGTTCGATTCCGGTCAAGGGCACATGCCCAGGATGTGGGCTTGATCCCCCCCCCCCAGTAGGGGGTGTGCAGGAGACAGCTGATCAATGATTCTGTCTCATCATTGATGTTTCTCTCTCTCCCTTCCTCTCTGAAATCAATACAAATAAATATTTTTAAAAAACCAACTAGGAAAAGTCTGAATGTCCAGAAGTAGACACCTGATTGGACCAACTACAACACACCCACCACTTGGCAAATGTCCCTGTGAGAGACGCTATTACCCCATTTTACAGATGAGCAAAGAGAGGCTGACGGAAGGGAGAGCTCCTCACTGGTCATCAGACTCTCAACCTCTGGGCTCCATGGCGCACAGGATCCAGCTGGTTCTCAACCTTCAGACGGCACCGTCCGAGGCCCCTTCGAGGAGTGAAGTGGAGACCCCGACACAGCCCGAGGCGCGTGGAAGGAGACAGACTCCTGACGTTGCACACAGATAACTCCATTTCTAGGAAATACGCAGCACAGGCAGGTCCACAGAGACGGAAAGCAGCTTCATGGTGGCCAGAGGCTGGGCGGAGAGGTGCCAATGGGTGTGGGGCTTCCTGTTCTGATAAAGAAGTTCCGGAACTACAGAGTGCATGGACATAATGCCACTGATTTTTACGTTTCCTATCTTTTTTTTTTTTTTTAAGAGAGGAAGGGAGAGGGATAGAGAGTTAGAAACATCGATGAGAGAGACATCCATCAGCTGCCTCCTGCACACCCCCCACTGGGGATGTGCCCACAACCAAGGTACATGCCCTTGACCAGAATCGAACCTGGGACCTTTCAGTCCGCAGGCCGAGGCTCTATCCACTGAGCCAAACCGAACTGGTTAGGGCTTATGTGTACATTTTATTTTTTGATGACTCTTTTAAAAAATATATGTATTTTTAAATATATTTTTATTGATTTCAGAGAGGAAGGGAGAGATAGAAACATCCATGATGAGAGAGAATCATTGATCGGCTGCCTCTTGCAAGACCCCTACTGGGGATTGAGTCTGCAACCCAGGCATGTGCCCTTGACCAGAATGGAACCTGGGACCCTTCAGTCCGCAGGCCGATGCTCTATCCACTGAGCCAAACCAGCTAGGACTACATTTTATTTATTTTAAATATATTCTTTATTGGTGATAGTATTACAGATATCTCCCATCTCTCCCTTTACTACCCTCCTCCCGGCCCCTACCCACCTCAGGCCTTCACTGCCCTATTGCCCATGTCCATGGGCTGTGCATTTATGTTTATAGGATCTTTGGTTTATCTCTTCTTGTCCCCCCAACCCCACATCGAGGTAGGTCAGTCTGTTCCATGCCTCCGTGCTTCAGGTCTTATTGTGTTGGCCAATTCATTTTGTTCATTAGATTCCACAAATAAGTGAGATCGTGTGATACTTGTCTTCCTCTGACTGATTTATTTCACTTAGCATCGTATTTTCCAGGTCCCTCCATGCTGCCCCAAAGGCTAAGAGATCCCTCTTTTTTCACTGCTGCGTAGTATTCCATGGTGCAAATGTCTCACAGTTTTTGTCCACTCACCCGCTGATGGGCACTTGGGCTGTTTCCAAATCTTAGCTACGGTAAATAACGCTGTTGTGAACATAGGGGTGCATATGTTCTTTCTGATTGGGGTTTTGGGTTTTTTAGGATATATTCCCAGAAGTGGGATCACTGGGTCAAACGAAAGTTCCATTTTTAATTTTCTAAGGAATGATTTTACACTTTGAAATGGTTAAATGCAAACTTATGCATATTTTACCACTGAGAGAGAGAGAGAGGGAGCGAGAAAGAGAGAGAGAGGAG
This sequence comes from Myotis myotis, assembly GCF_014108235.1. Taxonomy (NCBI): domain Eukaryota; kingdom Metazoa; phylum Chordata; class Mammalia; order Chiroptera; family Vespertilionidae; genus Myotis; species Myotis myotis. The sequence continues at coordinate 1,350,997 of NW_023416349.1, read as the reverse complement.
AATAAAGGAGAGAGAGAGAGAGAGAGAGAGAGAGAGAGAGAGAGAGAGAGAGAGAGAGAGAAGAAGAAGAAGAAGAAGAAGAAGAAGAAGAAGGAGGAGGAGAAGGAGAAGGAGAAGGAGAAGGAGGAGAAGAAGAAGAGAAGAAGAAGAAGAAGAAGAAGAAGAAGAAGAAGAAGAAGAAGAAGAAGAAGAAGAAGAAAGAATCACTAGGGGGTGCCCTGTTTTGTCTGGTGGATAGATCACAGGCTCTGAACTGAAAGTTTGCAGGTTCCATTCCAGGCGGAGGGTACAAACCTCACTTGCAGGTTCCCCAGCCCTGATAGCGGAGGGTGCAGAAGACAACCAATCACGGTGTCTCTCTCACATGGATGTTTCTCTCTCTCTCCCCCTCCTTCCTCCCTTCCACTCTCTCTCTCTAGAACTCAATGGGAAACATACCCTCGGGTGAGGACTGAAAACAAAGGAATCACTATGGGAATGTTATGAAAATATCGATTCCAAGACTCAGCCTTCAGAGAGCACAGTCGAGGATTTAATCATGAACCCTTTCACCCCAGCTGTGGCCAGGGAGCAGCTGTGGGTGTGGAGCAGCTGAGGCCAGGGAGAAGCTGTGGCCGTGAAGCAGCTGAGGCCAGGGAGCAGCTGTGGGTGTGGGGCAGCTGTGACCCTGGAGCAGCTATGGGCGTGGAGCAGCTGTGTCCAGGGAGCAGCTGTGGCTGTGGAGCAGCTGTGGCCCTGGAACAGCTGTGGTCCTGGAGCAGCTGTGGGCGTGGGGCAGTTGTGGGCATGGAGCAGCTGAAGCCAGGGAGAAGCTGTGGGCATGGTGCAGCCGTGGCCGTGAAGCAGCTGTGGTCATGGAGCAGGTGTGGCCGTGGGGCAGCTGAGGCCAGGGAGCAGCTGTGGGCATGGGGCAGCCGTGGCCGTGAAGCAGCTGTGGTCGTGGAGCAGCTGTGGGCGTGGGGCAGTTGTGGGCATGGAGCAGCTGTGTCCAGGGAGCAGCTGTGGCTGTGGAGCAGCTGTGGCCCTGAAGCAGCTGTGGGCGTGGGGCAGCTGAGGCCAGGGAGCAGCTGTGGGTGCGGAGCAGCTGTGGGCATGGAGCAGCCGTGGCCATGGAGCAGCTGTGGTCGTGGAGCAGCTATGGGCATGGAGCAGCCGTGACCAGGGAGCAGCTGTGGCTGTGGAGTAGCTGTGGCCCTGGAGCAGCTGTGGCCGTGGGGCAGCTGTGGCCGTGGGGCAGCTGTGGCTGTGGGGCAGCGGCAGCGGCAGCCAGCCGACCCATGGGAGCTGGGCAGGAATGCAGAACGTTGGAGCCGCGGTGCGCTGGGACCCTGGAGAAGCCTTAGCGACACCAGGTGGCTTCCTCAGGTCCCACCTTCACAAGATGCAGGGACACGATGGGCTGGGTGTCTCTCAAGGTGGCACATGGCTGCTGGTGGGAATATAAATTGGTGCAGCTACTCTGTGCCCTGGCCGGTGTGGTTCAGTGGATAGAGCTTTGGCCTGCGGACCAAAGGATCCCGGGTTCGATTCCGGTCAAGGGCAAGCGACTTAGTTGTAGGCTCCTCCCTGGCCCAGGGTCCTGGTTGGGGCTCGTGCAGGAGGCAACAAACTGATTAATGTTTCTCTCACATTAATGTTTCTCTCTCTTTCCCGCTCTCTTCCACCCTCTCTAAAAATCAAAGGAAAAATATCCTCAGGTGAGGATTATAAATAAATAAATAAATTGGTGCAGCTACTATGAAAAACAGTATGGAAGTTCCTCAAAAAATTAAAAATGGCCCTAATGGTTGAGTGTCAACTTATGAACCAAGAGGTCACTGGTTTGATTCCCAGTCAGGGCACCTGCCCAGGTAGAGGGCTCGATCCCCAGTAGGGGGCTTGCAGGAGGCAGCTGATCAATGATTCCCTCTCATCATTGATGTTTCTATCTCTCTCTCCTTCTCCCTTCCTCTCTGAAATCAATAAAAATATATATTAAAAATAAAATTTTTAAAAATTAAAAATGGAGCCCTGGCCTGAGCTGGTTTGGCTCAGTGGATAGAGCATCGGCCTGCAGACTGGAAGGTCCTGGGTTCGATTCCGGTCAAGGGCACATGCCCGGGTTGCGGGCTCTATCCCCAGAAGGGGGCGTGCAGGAGGCAGCCGATCAATGATTCTCTCTCATCATTGATGTTTCTATCTCTCCCTCTCCCTCTCTGAAATCAATAAAAATATATTTTAAAAAAATGGAGCCCTGGCCGGTTTGACTCAGTGGTTAGAGCATCAGCCCCAGGACTGGAGGGTCTCAGGTTTGATTCCCAATCGAGGGCACATATATCAATTGCAGGTTTGATCCCCAGGCCCCTCAGGTCGCCTGCAGGAGGCAACCAGTCGATGTGTCTCTCTCACATTGTTGTTTCTCTCTCTTCCCCTCCCTCACTTCCTCCCTTCCATTCTCTCTAAAGACCAATGGAAAAAAATATCCTTGCGTGAGGATTAAAAAAAAACAATAGAGCTGCTACTGATCCAGCAATTCCACTTCTGGGTGTAAATCCAAGAGAAAATGAAATCGGGATTTTGAAGCTACAGCTGCACGCGCCCTCCCGCCCCCATGTTTATTTCAGCCTCATTCATAACAGCTAAGACCTGGAAACCACCCAAGTGTCCCTCCATGGATGAATGGCTAAAGGAAATATGATTTATATACACAATGCAACATTACTCCTCAGCTATGAGGAAGAAGAAAATCCTGCCATTTCCATCAGCATAGATGAACCCGAGGGCATTATGCAGTCAGACAAAGAAAGACAAATACTGTGCAATACTGTCTATTGTGGAATCTGAAAAAAAAATCAAGCCCGGCTGAAGTGGCTCAGTGGTTGAGTGTTGACCTATGAACCAGGAGATCACGGGTTTGATTCCCGGTCAGGGCACATGCCCGGGTTGCAGGCTCGATCCCCAGCGGGGAGGGTGCAGGGGGTAGCCTACCAATGGCTCTCTCTCATCATTAATGTCTCAATCTCTCTTTCCCTCTCTCTTCCTCTCTGGTCTCAATAAAAATATTTTTTTAATATATTATATTGACTTTGTACAGAGAGGAAGGGAGAGGGATAGAGAGCCAGAAACATAGATGAGAGAGAAACATCGATCAGCTGACTCCTGCATGCCCCCCACTGGGAATGTGCCCACAACTAAGGTACATGCCCTTGACCAGAATCGAACCCGGGACCCTTGAGTCTGCAGGCCGATGCTTCATCCACTGAGCCACACTGGTTCTGGCTAAAAATATTTATAATGTATATCATAGAATAAAATATAAGTATTACATACTCTATGTTAATATACATATATCTCCATCTATGTATACCTATGCATACCCACACATATCTATATCATCATTGCCATCATGATCATCACTACCATTTCCATCATCATCATCACCATCATAATAATCAACCCACCAGTATTATCATTATCACCATCATCACCACCACCACTATCACCAGCATCATCATTATCACCATCATCATCATCATCACCACCACCATCATCATTACCATCATCATCACCATCACCATCACCATCATCATCACCATCATCATCACCATCACCATCATCATTACCATCATCATCACCATCACCATCACCATCATCATCACCATCACCATCATCATTACCATCATCATCATCATTACCATCATCATCACCATCACCATCATCATTACCATCATCATCACCATCACCATCACCATCATCATCACCATCATCATCACCATCACCATCATCATTACCATCATCATCTCCATCACCATCACCATCACCATCATCATAATCACAACTCACCACTATTATCATTATCACTATCATCACCACCACCACTATCACCAGCATTATCATCATCACCATCATCATCACCATCACCATCATCACCACCATCACCATCATCATCACTATTATCACCACCGTCATCACCACCAGCATCATCATCACTGCATCATCACCCACATCATCATCACCACCATCATCACCATCACCATCATCACATCACCAGCATTACCACCACCATCACCACCAGCATCATCACATCCTCATCATCGTGCAATGGATTCGCATCTTAGTAGCCAGCCTCCAAGATGACCCTGAGCCACTGCCTCCTGCCCTGGGACTCCCAGCCTCACGTAGCTTCTTCCACCTTGGATAGGACTGAGCTGGTAACCAAAAGCGTATTGCAAAACTGACGGCATGTTCAAGGCTAGTCCATCGGAGACACGCGGCTTCCTCCTGGCTTCCTGGGATCAGCCCTCGGGGGGGACTTGGCGCCGTGTCCAGAGGCCATGGAAGCCGCCTTCCAGAGAAGGTTAAGGAACTGAGGCCTCAGGCCATCAGCCAGAGAGGAACTGAAACTCCTGCCAACGGCTTGGCAGTCATGTGAGTGAGTCAGTGCGGGCACAGCCTTCCTCTCTCTGCCACGCCTTTGGATGCCGATGCCCTGATGGACACCTTGGGGAGCGCCACTCCAAACCAGACCCACCCACCTGACGCCACCCCTGAGCTCCCGGCCCACAGGAACCAGGGGAGATAAACGCTTACGGTTGCTTTAGGCGGCTGTCGTTAACTGACACACACCTCCATGTCCTCCCAATGTCTCCCCCTCATTATTTGTCTGATTGTTTTTTTATTTCTATTTTGTTTATTTTTTACAGAGAGGAAGGGAGAGGGATAGAGAGTTAGAAACATCAATGAGAAACATCGATCAGCTGCCTCCTGCACACCCCCCACTGGGGATGTGCCTGCAACCAAGGTACATGCCCTTGACCGGAATCGAACCCGGGACCCTTGAGTCCGCAGGCCGACGCTCTATCCACTGAGCCACACCGGACAGGGCTGATTGTTTTTTTAAATATATTTCTTTATTGATTTCAGAGAGGAAGGGAGAGGGAGAGAATGATGAGAGAGAATCATGGATCGCCTGCCTCCTGCACGCCCCCTACTGGGGATCGAGACCACAACCCTGGCATGTGCCCTTGACCGGAATTGAACCTGGGACCATTCGGTCCGCAGGCCGACGCTCTATCCACTCAGCCACACCGGCCACGGCCATTTGTCTGATCTTATCCTTCATTTTTCTCCCCATCACTTCTCACTCTGACACACTCTCGTTGGTCTCGTTGCTGGAGGCTGAACTCCCCGCACCTCAAGGTTTTTCCCTGCTGGCACCCCTGCCAGGCACGCTGCACACGCAGAGCCACGGTCTCACCTTCTCCAGGTCTTTGCTCAAGGGTCCCCTCCGCAGGGAGAACCTCCCCTGAGGGCCCCCGTGGGAGGAGCCCGCCTGCCCCAGCCACTTCCTAGCTCTGCCTTCGCTTCGTAGCCCCAGCAGGACCGGCTTCAGAATAATCGGTGGGTCCCAGAGCAAAATGAAAGTGCAGAGCCCTGGGGTCTTTAGGGTGAGTTGAAAGGGTTTATGGGATGGAGATCCATTGAATAAGTGCTCACCAGCATTACAGGACTTGAGGACACATCTATATTAATAAAGGGTAATATGCTAATTAGACCAGAGGTCTTCTGGATGTCATTCCTGATGAAGCCAGGGTGGAGGGAAGCTAGCCTGGGTCCCGGGTGCTTGCCGGTGGCCGGAGGAGGGCAGCCCGGGTCCCTGGTGCTGGAAGGAAGCCGGTGCCAGCAACCAAGGGGAAGGAAGTCCTACTCTTGCATGAATTTTCATGCATCGGGCCTCTAGTCTTCACATAATTGGCATGACCTATAACCTGTGCTATCACAGATCTCCTTTTTTTTTTAAAATATATTTTATTGATTTTTAAAAAATATATTTTATTAATTTTTTACAGAGAGGAAGGGAGAGGGATAGAGAGTCAGAAACATCGATGAGAGAGAAACATTGATCAGCTGCCTCCTGCACACCCCCCACTGGAGATGTGCCCGCAACCCAGGCACATGCCCTTGACCGGAATGGAACCTGGGACCCTTGAGTCCGCAGGCCGACGCTCTATCCACTGAGCCAAACCGGTTAGGGCAGATCTCCTTTCATTATTTATTCTAGTTGAGGAATGTGCACAAGAAATGCAAATATCGTATTGTTATTCCCCAGGGTTAGGAAACTTGGGGAATGTCCACATTACTTGATGGTGTAAAATCAGTGTTATGTTTAATGGTTGGGTTGTTTTTAATGCTTATTTGCTAACGAAAACATCTAAACTCAATAAATAACTTAAAAATGTTCTGTTGGCCCTAACCGGTTTGGCTCAGTGGATAGAGCATCGGCCTGCGGACTCAAGGGTCCCAGGTTCCATTCTGGTCAAGGGCATGTACCTGGGTTGCGGGCACATCTCCAGTAGGGGGTGTGCAGGAGGCAGCTGATCGATGCTTCTCTCTCATCGATGTTTCTAACTCTCTATCCCTCTCCCTTCCTCTCTGTAAAAAATCAATAAAATATATTTGTATAAATAAAAAGAAAGGAAACAATGGAAATGCAGAGCCCTGGCCAGTGTGGCTCGATTGATTGGGCTTCGTCTCATGCACCTGAAAGGTTGTGGGTTTCAGTTGTGTTAGGGCACATGCCTGGGTTACGGACTAAATCCCCAGTAGGGGGTGTGCAAGAGGCAGCCGATCACTGATTTTTCTCTCATCATTGATGTTTCTCTCTCCCTCTCCCTTCCTCTCTGAAATATATATATTTTAAAAACCTCCAGAGGAAGCATGGCCCAGCCAACATCTTGATTTAAGCTCAAAAAACAAAAACAGCCCTAATCGGTGTGGCTCAGTGGATAGAGCGTGGGCCTGCGGACTCAAGGGTCCCAGGTTCCAGTCCGGTCAAGGGCATGTACCTTGGTTGCGGGCACATCCTCAGTGGGGGGTGTGCAGGAGGCAGCTGATCGATGTTTCTCTCTCATCGATGTTTCTAACTCTCCCTCTCCCTTCCTCTCTGTAAAAAAAAATCAATAAAAATATATTTAAAAAACAAAAAACAAAAAAAACCTGGTGTTGAGATCCCACCCACCAAAACTGCAAGGGAGCAAATTTCCGTTGTTGTTCAGCCACTGGCTTGGTGGGCATTTGTCACAGCAGCTGCTGGACGCTAATACAGATGGTCGGTTCAGTGACGGGATCCATGGAAAGTGGATGGCTCATCTGACCGACGGATTGCAGGGTTCGTGGGAAGAGGGAACCAATAGAATGAATTAAAGAAGGAAAGAAGGGGATGGAGCCTTGGAGAGCCGGGGGAGGGCGGGGGGGACTGAATACGTGATGACTGAATGGCGAGGCGGGGAGAGCGGGGAGGTGGGTGGGTGAAATGCTGCTTGGCTGAGTGCATACAGACAAGAACACACGCTCAGACGAATGCGTTCCTGGAGAGCTGCCTGAGTCGGAGCGGCCCCCCCCATCCTCGGCTCCTCTCCTGCTTGTGAGAAAAAATTCAGATGAGTGACAGAAAGCGGTGCTGAAATAAAGCAAGAGATTTTAAAAAATATATATTTAATTGATGTTTTACAGAGAGGAAGGGAGAGGGATAGAGAGCCAGAAACATTGATGAGAGAGAAACATCGATCAGCCGCCTCCTGCACACCCCCTACTGGGGATGTGTGCACAACCCAGGTACATGCCCCTGACCGGAATCGAACCTGGGACCCTTGAGTCCGCAGGCCCACGCTCTATCCACTGAGCCACACTGGTTAGGGCTAAAGCAAGAGATTTTGACTAAGGAAGCAAAGCAAGCGGGTTTATTAAGGATACGCTTGGCGCCCGGCTGGCGTGGCTCGGTGACTGAGCGTCTGTCTATGAACCAGGAGGTCAGGGTTCGATTCCTGGTCAGGGCACAGGCCCGGTTGGGTTGCAGGCTCCATCCCGCGGGGGTCATGCAGGAGGCAGCCGATCAATGATTCTCTCACTGTTCATGTTTCTGTCTCTCTCTCTCTCTCTCTCTCTCCCTCTCTCTCTCTCTCTCTCTTCTCTCTGGAATCACATAACACAACATCCACCACTCCCACCGCTAGAAGGTGTGTGATTCCGTGACCTCTCGCTAGGGGACACGGTGACACGGTCCTGCCACTGTCACTTCTACCTGCTGCTACACCATTGTCATCTCCCCAGAGGAAGTGACTAAGCAGTCACGGCCGGCCGCTTCCCCCAGCCCCGGGCAGCCAGCAGCCTGCTTTCTGTTCCTCCGGCCAGGGCCACGTGGGAAATCTTCAGGCTTCGTCGGCCCAGGGGTGGGGTGGGGTGGGCTTTGGCAGAGCTGAGCTCATCTCCCTCCCCGTCTCCCTGTGCAGGTGGCTGACCTATGTCCCAGTCCGAAGGCTTTTCTCTGCCTGTCCCTGCTTCCTCTCCCCTTTATCTCTCTCTGGCATCGTTCCCAAGAAATTCCTCCATCTCTTCCTGGAGGACCGCAGGACAGGGCAAGCCTGGGAGGTCCAGGTGTGTGGGCAGAGCAGGGCAGCCCGCACGCCCCCAGGCGGCTCCTTGGCGGTATTGAGCGTCGCCTGGAGGACCCAGGGATGTGCACAGCTGGCTTTAGGGAGAACGTCCCCGCGCGGGGACAGGTCCACAGCCACAGAGGGCAGTGAGGAGTGGCCAGGGGCTGGGGGAGGAGGGACGGGGAGGGCCTGCTCCATGGGTACCAGGCCTCCTTCTGGGGAGATGGAAAACCTCTGGGACTGGAAGGAGGGCAGAGGGGGTTGCACAACAATGGGAAGTCCTAAATGCCATGGAATTTTATATTTCGAAATGGCTAATTTCATGTTGTGTGAATTGTGTCCCAATTTTCAAAAGGAGCGGGTGGGTGCTGAGGGAGGAGGGCTGGGGGCCTGGACTCCTGGGTCTGAGGGAGGAGGGGCGGGGGGCCTGGACTCCTGGGTCTGAGGGAGGAGGGGCTGGGGGCCTGGACTCCTGGGTCTGAGGGAGGAGGGCTGGGGGCCTGGACTCCTGGGTCTGAGGGAGGAGGGCTGGGGGCCTGGACTCCTGGGTCTGAGGGAGGAGGGGCTGGGGGCCTGGACTCCTGGGTCTGAGGGAGGAGGGCTGGGGGCCTGGGCTCCTGGGTCTGAGGGAGGAGGGCTGGGGGCCTGGGCTCCTGGGTCTGAGGGAGGAGGGCTGGGGGCCTGGACTCCTGGGTCTGAGGGAGGAGGCTGGGGGTCTGGACTCCTGGGTCTGAGGGAGGAGGGCTAGGGGCCTGGGCTCCTGGGTCTGAGGGAGGAGGGCTGGGGGCCTGGGCTCCTGGGTCTGAGGGAGGAGGGCTGGGGGCCTGGACTCCTGGGTCTGAGGGAGGAGGGCTGGGGGCCTGGGCTCCTGGGTCCTGGGGAAGCGGGTGGAGGCTGGGACCCCAACACCCAAGATTGGGGGCGGGGTGGGTAGAAAGGAGTGGGAAAGTGCAGGGCTGCCTGTGGGAGCAGACGTGGAGGAAGCAGCTGCTTTCTGGGAAGGCTCTCAGATGGAGATGTCATCACCGAGGTCTCCCTCCCTCCCACCCAGGCCCTGCCGGCTGGGGAACCCCCGGCCCTCGGCCCTCCTCCGGGAGGAAGGGAGAGCAGGGAGGGGGGTCAGCAGCTGGGGAGGAGGCGGGGTCACCGGGCCCAGAGCCAGCAGCCCGCCCACAGAAGTGCCCTTGGAAAGGGCGTGGACCTGCGGGCCGGGATTCTGGGTCCCCCAGACGGTAGGAGCGGGGCAGTGGGACCCCCGGGGATAGGAAGGAAAGCATTTGCTCCAGGAGGGCCTGGGGGCCTGGATGTCTGGGTTCCCCCCCTGCCCCTCCCACTAGGAAGAGAGAGCTGGAGGCTCCGATGGGCGGGTGATTGGCGGGTCCGGGGAGGATGAGGGCTGGGGGTTGGCATGTGGAACCTATAAAGTGGGAGGAAGGAAGTTGGGGGCCTCCTGATGCTGAGGAGCTGCCTGGTTCTGAGCAGGCGGAAGTGGCCCTTTGGGGGTGACGTCCCTCCACAGTGGCAGCCAGACTCTTGTCCCGTCACTCAGGTCGTTGTGGACTTTGCTTTTCTTTGAAAGCCGCCCACTGTCCAAGCCCCACCCCCAATCCCCAGCATTTCCTCTCTGAGCCGTTCACACCTCCAGTCGCCCCAGTTGCCCCCCGACAGGACCAACGAACCCGAACCCGGAGAGCTGGAGCCCAGCAGGTGAGCATTGCAGGGGGGGGGGGGGGAGCCAGAGGCTGGCAGGGGCGAGACTCTGAAGGTGGGTGAGAGGAGGGCAGCTGGGAGGCACCTGAGGATAAAGGTTAAAGGGCATCTGAACGGAGGGGAAGTGCCCAGGCTGAGAGCTGGCTCACCTAACCAGGCCACACCCCACCTCCCCGAGTCCCACCCACCCCATCCGCCCTTCCTTCTGCCTGGGAGCCAATGGGGGCCTCAGAGGCAGGCAGCCAAGATCTGATAGGCCTGGACCCTCCTGACACACACACACACACACACACACACACACACACACACACAGACAGAGAGACAGAGAGAAAGCGAGATTCATCAGTGGACCTGTCTTCCTCTGCAGAGCCCTGGGCATGTGGGGCTACCTGGCCCTGCTACCTGCCTTCCTGGCCCTCTGGGCTGCCACCAGCATCTGGACCGTGTGAGTGTTATGGGTAGATGATGCCTGGGTCTGAGGGAGGAGGGGCTGGAGTCAGGACTCCTGGGTCTGAGGGAGGAGGGGCTGGAGTCAGGACTCCTGGGTCTGAGGGAGGATGGGCTGGGGGCCTGGGCTCCTGGGTCTGAGGGAGGAGGGGCTGGGGGCCTGGACTTCTGGGTCTGAGGGAGGAGGAGGCTGGGGGCCTGGGCTCCTGGGTCTGAGGGAGGAGGAGGCTGGGGGCCTGGGCTCCTGGGTCTGAGGGAGGAGGAGGCTGGGGGCCTGGGCTCCTGGGTCTGAGGGAGGAGGGGCTGGGGGCCTGGGCTCCTGGGTCTGAGGGAGGAGGGGCTGGGGGTCTGGGCTCCTGGGTCTGAGGGAGGAGGGGCTGGGGGCCTGGGCTCCTGGGTCTGAGGGAGGAGGAGGCTGGGGGCCTGGGCTCCTGGGTCTGAGGGAGGAGGGGCTGGGGGTCTGGGCTCCTGGGTCTGAGGGAGGAGGAGGCTGGGGGCCTGGGCTCCTGGGTCTGAGGGAGGAGGCAGTCTGGTTTCTGGGTAACGGAAAGAAAAGTTGCGTGGAAAGCAGCTGCTCATTGGACGTCTTCCCCTCCTTCAGTTTCGCAATCGCCGTGGCCAACAAGACTGTGAACCTGACGGAAGGCATCCCCTATATCAGGTAGTGAAGGCGCCTGGCGGGGCAAGAGGGCGGAACGGGGGTCCCGGCTCCGTGGAGCCACAGGTGATGCCGTATCTTCCCTAGTCTCTGCGGATCCTACCCACCCCAGAGCTGCATCTTCAGCCAGCTGCTCAACATGGGAGCTGCTATGGGTAACTGTCCCAGCTCCTGGCCCCAGAGCCGCCCCCTCTCACCCTGCAGGATAGACCCCCAGCCCCTCCTCCCTCTGTCCCAGGAGCCCAGGCCCCCAGCCCCTCCTCCCTCTGTCCCAGGAGTCCAGGCCCCAGCCCCTCCTCCCTCAGACCCAGGAACCCAGGCCCCCAGCCCCTCCTCCCTCAGACCCAGGAATCCAGCCCCCAGCCCCTCCTCCCTCAGACCCAGGAATCCAGCCCCCAGCCCCTCCTCCCTCAGACCCAGGAGCCCAGGCCCCCAGCCCCTCCTCCCTCAGACCCAGGAGCCCAGGCCCCCAGCCCCTCCTCCCTCAGACCCAGGAGTCCAGGCCCCCAGCCCTCCTCCCTCAGACCCAGGAATCCAGCCCCCAGCCCCTCCTCCCTCAGACCCAGGAGCCCAGGCCCCCAGCCCCTCCTCCCTCAGACCCAGGAATCCAGCCCCCAGCCCCTCCTCCCTCAGACCCAGGAGCCCAAGCCCCCAGCCCCTCCTCCCTCAGACCAGGAGTCCAGGCCCCCAGCCCCTCCTCCCTCAGACCCAGGAGTCCAGACCCCCAGCCCCTCCTCCCTCAGACCCAGGAATCCAGCCCCTGCCCCTCCTCCCTCAGACCCAGGAGTCCAGGCCCCCAGCCCCTCCTCCCTCAGACCCAGGAATCCAGCCCCCAGCCCCTCCTCCCTCAGACCCAGGAATCCAGCCCCTGCCCCTCCTCCCTCAGCCCCTCCTCCCTCAGACCCAGGAGCCCAGCCCCCCAGCCCCTCCTCCCTCAGACCCAGGAGCCCAGGCCCCCAGCCCCTCCTCCCTCAGACCCAGGAGCCCAGGCCCCACCCTCTCCTCCCCTAAGTCGGGGATTTGCCCCCCACCCCTGCACCCCCAGATCTCCCGCGCCACACTACCCCCCCACTTCCCTTTCCTCGCAGCCGCCTGGATCTGCATTCTCCGTTACCACCAATTCCGGGACTGGGGCGTCGGGAAGTGGTCTAACCAGCTGATCCTCTGGTCAGGGCTCCTCTGTGCCTTCGGCACCTCCGTGGTGGGCAATTTCCAGGTGAGTCAAAGTCGGCTCCTGGAGCCCAGCCCTGGGGGCCGGCCGGCTATCATCTGGGACTACAACTCCCAGCATCCTCCGGGGCGGTCGGTTAGTTCTTTGCGGGGGGGCTCGGCGCCGCATAGCCTCCTGGGACATGTATTTCTTTGCGGTTCTCGGGCCGTGGGCATGCGGGGTGACTCCTTAGGGCGGCTGTCTGAATGGAGCGCCGCGTGGGAGGCGCTTTCTAGTGATTCCGCCGCACGCTGGGAGGTTGCACCCTGTCGTCCTCCACCCGTCGGTGATGAAAGGACTGCTAGTCACTCATTCTCGATGTTGGCCACGTTGGCGGAGTTTGCCCTAGGCTGTACCTACTCTGCACACGAACTCCAGGCGGGTCCTTCCCGGCCAGATCCCACGGGGAGGTGTTTTTCATGGTCGGATATGAACCCAGATTCACAGACTCTGGAACGCACGTTGCTAACCGCGAAGCTCCGTAGATCTTTGCAGAATAAACGAATGCACACGTGATGGGAGAAATGCCGCTGGTGGATGTAGTGTTATCATTTCACTGCACAATGTCTGCCTCCAGCCACAGGGTGTCGGACCCGAGGCTCCCTCCAACTTGTCAGCAAATGTCCCCCATCATATCTGCACATCCGTTCACTCACGCGTTCTCTCTCCCTTAAAAAAAACAATTTATTTAATTGATTTTCAGCGAGGAAGGGAGAGGGAGAGAGAGATAGGAACATCAATGATGAGAGAGAATCATGGATGAGCTGCCTCGTGCACGCCCCCTACTGGAGATCCAGTCCATAACCCCGGGCATGTTCCCTTGACCGGAATCGAACCCAGGACCCTTCAGTCCGCAGGCTGACGCTCTATCCACTGAGCCACACCAGTTAAGGCCAAAAACCAATTTCTATCCCCTTGGCGGCAGCGCCTACTCTCCCAAACCCCGGGTGAGAAGAACAGATTTATTGCACCAACATCTGCCTGAGCCTCTGCTCCGAGCCAGGCACTGTTTTAGGGATTGAGGCCCTAGCGGTGAAGGACAGGTGTAAATGCCCGCCCTCCCGGAGCTGAGGACAGCTGATGCTTGTACTCAGGGACACGATCATTGGGCGTGGCGGTTGTCAATCACTGTGCATGGGGTTGGTCAGGGGCCTGGCCTCTGCAGGGGTCTTCCCCTCACCTCTCCCTCCTGCTCCTCCTCCTTCCAGCAAAAGAACCAGCTGGCCACGCACCTGACGGGCGCCTTCTTGGCCCTCTTCGTCGGCCATGTCTACTTCTGGCTGCAGCTCTTTCTCTCCTGGAGGATGAAGAGCCTGCCCCAGCCGGGGGCCCCGTGGATCGGGCCGCTCCGTCTGCTCCTCTGCAGCCTCTGCACCGTCCTCTTGGTGACCAGTATCCTTCAGGGGCGGGGCTTGGGGTGGTTCTTCATGGGGAGGCGGGGTTTGCTGTGTGCTAGTGTGGATGTTCCCGTCATAGGACAGTCATCAGAGAGTGCCGACCGGGGGACCACGCTGCCTGGGTTGCAACCCCACCTTGTCCACACACAGCTGGGGGAGGCTCCGCTGGTTTTTGGCCTCGGTTTCCTCATCTGTCAAATGCAGAGCCAGCCCCAGGGTTGGAAGGAATGAAGCTGATACATGTGAGGTGCTTGGATCGGTGCCTGGTGCATAGCGAGGGACCAGTTAATACTGGGAGGCTGCTAAACCGATCATTTGGGGGTGCCCGCTCTGGGCCCGGCATCTGCTGGCTAAGACTGGAAACTGAGGTTCAGACAGGAGGAGTCTCTTGGCCAAGACCCAGCCTGGAGTTCAGGGGTGGAGCGAGTGTTGGGCTTCAGGCCCCTGGCAGGGACGCTCCAGGGCAGTGAGTCGCTTTGAATGGCGGTGGTGGGCGTATTTACACCACAGGAAGCGGCAGCTGCTACAAATCAGAGCTGGTTGTCAGGCATTTACCAACACGCCACTAGGTGGCACCTCGATTCCAACTCACTTCTGAGTCACCCCGGAACCCAGCCCAGCAGGCCTCTGGCTGAGTCACAGCACTCTCTGCACCTCAGTTTCCTTGTCCGTAAGATGGAGTTGTTGTTGTTTTTATCAGGCTGATGGTTGTCACTGCCAGGAAGAGAGCTCTGAGAGAGGCAGGCGGGGTGCAGACTGGGCCTGCGGGCCTCTGTGGGGAGGATGATGGAAGGGAGGCCGAGAGGGCCCGGAGGGCCCCAGCTGAGGCTGGGTGCCGGCTGCATGAAGTTGATCCGTTCGTTTTTCCGGAGCAGCAGCCTGGTTTGCCTGGAGTAGGTGGGAAAGGGCTGCTCCAGCTGCAAACCAGCCGCTCGCCCCGGCTGGGCCCTGTCGGTGCTGAGATCCCCAATCGGCTGGTGCTCAGTTTGGTGACAGGATCCTCATTCTGTGAGGCTCGGACGTCCCCTCAGCTGCAGGGGAGCAGGATGGACCATGAGGATGGCCCGCTGAGTGTGCTAAGGGTGGGTGGGACATCTGCAAAGATGGCTCTCAGAGCTTGCAGATGCTTTAAAATATATATATATATTTCAGAGAGGAAGGGAGAGAGATAGAAACATCAACGATGAGAATCATTGATTGGCTGCCTCCTGCACGCCCCACACTGGGGATCAAGCCCGCAACCCGTGCTTGTGCTCTGACCGGGAATCGAACCGTGACCTCCTGGTTCATAGGTCCACGCTTAACCACGGAGCCACTGGAGCCAGGCTGGGGGGGGGGGGGTGTATCTTTAGGAAACGCTGCATATGTGGAGGTAGAAGCAAGGTGCCTGGCTGTCTGCCTGGGCAAGTGGGGGATGGTGGAGCCTTTGTGGGCTCAGCGAGGCTGACGGGAGCTAAGACCCTTGTTCCAGAATATTGAGGGCTCCCTTCGAACAGCAGGGACCCGCCTGGGAAAATATTTGGGAAACAGTTTGAGAGGCAGGCAGGACTGGAGGGCACCCCTTGGCGAGTGTCTGGGTGCCACCGAGGAGGGTGGCGCGGCCTCGCCTGCCCGGTCTGGGGGCACCAGGGGCGCCAGGGCCCTTCTCGTGGCGGAGTGCCCTTGACCCTGGTGCACAGTGGTCATCCTCCACACCAGCCTGCAGCGCTCCGCCGCCGCCGTCTGCGAGTGGGCCGTGGCCATGCTGCTCTTCCTGCTCTTCGGCCTCCTGGCCGTGGACTTCTCCGGCCTGGAGGGCTGCACCCTGTGTCTCCGGCCTGGGCCCAGCCTCAGCCTGCAGCCCGCCTCCCCCGTCTCCCTGCAGACCTCACCGCTGCCGCTGGCCCAGGCACTCTGACCCCGGCCTGGCCCTCCCGGCAGAGGACAGAGACCAGTCCCGGACTCCTCCGTGCCCCCAAGATGCATCGCTGGGGACGAACCTTCAGGGGTGAACCGTTGGGATGGACTTTAAAGAACTTGCCAGGCGCCGGCCGGTGTTTCTCAATGGTTAGAGCGCTGGCCCACGGACCCAAGGGTTGCCGGTTTGATTCCGATCAAGGCCATGAACCTGGGCTGCAGGTTGGATGCCTGGCCCCGGTTGGGCGAGTGTGAGAGGCAACTGGTCGATGTGTCTCTCTCACGTCGATGTTTCGCTCTCTCTCTCTCCCCGCTCCCTTCCACTCTACGTAAAAGCAATGGAGAAATATCCTCGGGTGAAGACTGCCAACAACAAAAGAGAATGTGCCATGGCTGCCCGGCCTGGGACCTAGTGGTGCACACGCGGGGCCTGGCTCCGAACAGCTGCTGGGCTGGCACCTCCCTGCCCGTCCGCCCCTGCCCTGCAGCCCCGCCCCCGCCATCGGGGCCGCCCAGGAAGCGAGAGGCCAAGGCCAGCCAGCCGTCCCTGATCAAGGCTATTTATTGTTGTTATTATTAATTTTTTTTTTTTTTTTGCCGCCGGCGGAATCAGAGACACGGACGCAGGCAGGATCACGCGAAACCAGAATTCCTTCCGGAGAGCAAATCCGTACAGAAGGTCGTGGGGGAGGGGGAGGGCCAGGGGAGGGGGGGCCCAGGAAGGGGGAGTTGGGGATGACACAAGGACAGATGGCCCTGTCCGTCCGGATCTGCTAAGCCACCCCAACCAGCCCCCGTCCCTCCCCCGCCCCATCCCGCAGAGAGGTTGATCAATAAATAAATTAATAATAAATTAATCAATAAATAAAATAGAAACAGCTCCCACCCCCTGGACCCCCCTCCCCCAGAACCACCCCTCCCCGTTGGGCACGGCCCCTGGAGCCCCATCCCTGCAGGGCGAGGCTGGGTTGGTTGTATCTCCCCCTCCCTATGTACTCCTTGGGCCCTATTTACAGATTCACAGTTGGGGGGGCAGGGAAGGGGGGTGGAGGGGGCTCCCCTCCTTCCCCGGCCCCCTGGGGTCAGGGCAGAGGGGTCCCGTTGGTGGCCAGGAGCTTCTTGTCCTTGGGGGGGCCTCGGCGGGGAGAGCTGGTCAGCTCCGGGTCTGGGCGGCCGGGCGGGGGCTGCAGGCTTCGGGGCGGGGTGCTGGCAGGCCGGGTCTGCGCCCCGTTCTTCTCGTCTGTCGGGGAGGAAGCGGTTTGCCATCCAGGGTCTCAGCAGCCCAAGGCCGGCCGGGCCGACTCCAGCATCGTGCGGAGGCCCGAGCCCCCAACACGGGTGCTAGGGGGGCTCACGCCAGCAGCCAGGCCTGCCAACCCTAGAACGGGTCGTGCGTCCGGACCCCCTCCAGCCCTCGTGGCCTTGGAGACCTGGGGGTACATCCTCAGAGACTGGATGGGACACTGGTGTGTGACCACAGAGAAGGTTCGAGCACCCCAGGTCACAGCCAGAGGGTCCCCCTTCCCTTCCACTGCCCTGGTGGTTAGGGGGGACGCTGCTTGGTCATGGGGTTTGGAGCCCCTACCACAGGTTGTTTGGGGGTCTCAGGCCCCCCCAGGCGGGCTTGCCTGACTGGGGTCACCCCTTTGTGGGGCCACACTTCTCCAGACTCGCAGTTTCTATAGGGCCCAGACAGTGCCTGATGTCCCTTAGCAGGGACCGGCCCCCATAAAAGTCACAGATTGTTGGGTATTGTTGTCATAGCAACCAGGATGGCTCTCCCGTTCGGCAGACGGGGGGGTCACCCCCTGCCCCATTCCTCTTTATAAGATGCCGGGCTAAGCCCCCAGGTGCCTGTTGGTCCTTCCTCTTTGAGGGTGTGCCCTTTGGGGAACCCTGGTTGCTAAGGTCAGCTTTCCTTAGCAACCGGGTCTAGCAGGGTTCAGGGGGCCTGGCCTGGATTCTGGTCACCCCAGGCAACCAGGCCTGGTGGGGACTCCTGGAGCAGGCTTGCTCCACGCCCCAAGAGGTCAGAACGCCTTGCTGTGGGGGTGTCCAGTGCACCCTGCACCCCCATTCCCCCAAGATGGACACAAGCAGAAAGGTCTCCAGACATTGCCAGTGTCCCCGGATGTCCCCTCCCAAGGTGTCCAGCTCCTCGTGCTGAGAACGGGGACCATGTTACACTACAAGGCACAGGGGACGCCGGCTGTGACTGAGGCCGAAGCCCAGCGGTGGCCGGTTCTTCTGGATCGTCTGGGCGGAGCCTTGAAGGAACCTTCCCCAGGTGAGGGCAGCGTCCGGGGAACATGTGCCCTTCAGGGAGGTGGTCCGTCACCAGCTGTGCAGAGGGACCGTGAGCGAAGGAACTCGGGCCTGTGGCCTCTGGGAAGGCGGAACGGATACCCCGGCCCCCAGCCTCCAGGAGGGAGCCTGGCCTGGCCCTCCAGACACCTTGAGAGTCGCCCCTTTGGTTCTGACCTTGGGGAACGGTTCTGACCTTCGGGAAACAGGCCCCAGGCAGACGTGACCCTGGGCTTTGGCCTTCGGTGACAAGGCCACGCAGGCGTCTGCCCCCTTGGCTGGGGTCCTGTCTACCTGCTGTTTCTCCCTAGGCCAGTGACGGTGAACCTTTTGAGCTCAGCGTGTCAGCATTTTGAAAAACCCTAACTTAACCCTGGTGCTGTGTCACCTATAGAAATTTTTTGATATTTGCAACCATAGCAAAACAAAGACTTATATTTTTATATTTATTTTATATATTTAAATGCCAGTTAACAAAGAAAAATCAACCAAAAAAATGAGTTCGCCTCTGACACGCATGTCATAGGTTTGCCATCGCTGGACTAGGGCCTCAGGACCCCATTCCCACCTATCTCAGGAGGGGGGCTGAGCAGGGCTGTCTTGACTGAGGAACTGTGGTGGCCCCTGGTTGCTAGGGAATTCCGCTCCCTGACAACAAGGCTAGCCTCCAGGGAGCCCCGCCCCCTGGGGCGCAGAACACAAGCTCCCCGGTGAGGCCCGTGCCTGGACAGGGAACCCCCTCGCAGGTCTGCGGGTGAGGCCTCAACGGGATGACAGGCGGGCCTCGCTTCCCCCCAGCTGGTCTCGCCTGGAAACCAAAGGCTGCAGCCCATGGTCGCTGGGAGTCTGCCCTCCGCCCCACCGGGGACAGAAGACGGACAGACAGCCGGCACCCGCCATGGCCCGCACCCACCTGCCAAGGCCTGCACGGAGGGCTGGTCGTGAGTGCTCAGCAGCTGTGCCTGGATGGTCTCCACCACTCGCTTGAACCGACGGCTGGGACCTGGGAAGGGGCCGGGAAACAATGCCGTGGGGACTGCCAGGGGCAGGGCCGGGAAGGCCTCCCGCCCTGTGGAAGCCGGTCCCTCCACCCAGGACTCTCCTTGTGGCCTCAGTTCCAGCTCGTCTCCTGGGGCCAGGCACCGACCATGGTTTGCAAGTGGAGCTAAGAAAAGTTGGACTTGCAGTAGCCATGGGTGCTGTTTTCTATTTAAATGGGGTTTTATTCCTCGTCAGTTTCTGCGGGAGGCCATGAGAGCCAGAAATGTAAGAAAAATCACTGAGAAGGAAAAAAATCTTAAACTTCTGCCTATTCGTCTTTTTTATTTAAAAGATTTTAAACTCGCCCTAGCCAGTTTGGCTCAGTGGATAGAGCGTCGGCCTGAAGACTGAAAGGTCCCGGGTTCTATTCTGGTCAGGGGCACATGCCCGGGTTGCGGGCTGGATCCCTAGTAGGCAGCATGCAGGAGGCAGCCAATCCATGATTCTCTCTCATCACTGATGTTTCTATCTCTCGCTCCTTCTCCCTTCCTCTCTGAAATCAATAAAAATACAGTGGGGCCTTGACTTACGAGTGTCCCGGCTAACGAGTTTTTTGAGATACCAGCTGTCTCTGGCCGATTTTTTGCATTGAGTTGATAGAGTAATTTGAGTTAACGAGCTCCTTAACGAGGTCGGTCTCGGAATGAATTAAACTCCTAACTCAAGGCCCCACTGTAGATGAAAGAAAGGAAGGAAGGAAGGAAGGAAGGAAGGAAGGAAGGAAGGAAGGAAGGAAGGAAGGAAGGAAAGGGGAAAGGAGACCTGGCCAGTGTGGCTCAGTTGGTTGAGCATCGCCCCATGCACCAAATGATCACCAGTTCAGTTCCTGGTCAGGGCACATGCCCAGGCTGGAGGCTTGATCCCCAGGAGGGGAGGTGCAGGAGACAGCCAATCGATGCCTCTCTCTCACATTGATGTTCTTCTCCCTCTCCCTTCCTCTCTCTCTAAAATCAGTAAACATGTTACAGAAAGGCGGGGAGGGGAGGAGAGGGTGTGGGGGTCTGAGTGAGGAGGGGCTCACAGGTCAGGCCCGGCTGAGCACTGTCCTCCTCCCTCAGGCCGCCCTCCTGGGCTGCTATCCTATCTCAGCCGTCCTGAGCATCCCAAACACCAGGCTGGGTGGGGGCAGCCTCGTCCAGGGAAACCTACCGGAGAGGAGAGTGAAGGTGACAGAGTAGACGCCACCTCCGCCGCCGCCGCCATCCCGCCGCGGGGAGGGCTCTGGTCCCTCAGAGGAGCTGATGTCCACCTGGAAGCGGACGGGCTTCTGGAAGACGGAGGGGCCACCGCTGGCCTTGTACTCGGCCCTGAAGCTGGTCTGTGACAGCACGCTGTGACTCAGGCTGGGGATCTGAGAGAGACGTGGGGAGCACAAGGAGGAGGTGACCCCCGGGACCTGGTTGCAGGGAATGGATAAGAGCCCCTACAGCGAGCGGCCTTTGCCCAAGGAACTACAAGTCCCATCAGACACTGGAGCAAAAGTAGTATAAGGAAAGGCATCAGAATGCCCCATTGCCTGCTGGGATTTGTAGTTTTCCATCCTACCATGACTAGGTTGTATAGGGATGAATGGCTGAGCGACTGATTCTTAACGTAATAATAGGGGAATGTCAACTCACCAGTCCTCAGGGGACACTGATATGTGGAGAATTGTAATTCATGATCCTATTTCACCATTTCCAGGCCCCAGGACACAAGTGTCTCCTGTCTCCCTCACCCAACAATGACCCAACCCAACTCTGGCTGAAAAACTACAAATCCCATGAACCTCAGGGAGGAGTCAGGCTAGGGCCAAGGTGGTGAACCCCAGGGGCTGCTGTGGTTCTGAGGTGTCCAGCGTGCGTGGGTGCGTGCGCGCGTGCGTGGGGACCCAGACCCCTCACCGACAGGAAGGCATGGACGATGTCCGCTTTGATGCTACTGAGAGGTTTGTCCTTTAGCACGAGAAAAATTTGTTCTTCTTTGTCCAAGGAGATGAAGTTCCCGAACCAGGAGCGTTTTGCCAGCCTGAATAAGAGGGGATGGTTGGAGGCGGGTCAGGAGGGGGCTGAGGACATGAAAAACCTCCCTCCCTCCCTTCCCAGTCTCACTCACTCTGGAGAGGACTCCGGCGTCAAACTGGACATCTCCTCGGCGGTGGGCACTGGGGAGGGGAGAGCATGGTCGATACTTGTCCACCATCCTCGTGAGCAGCGCAACCAGGGGGTCCAGACCCAGTGTCCATTCGCCCCGCCCAGAAGCAAACCCCAAATGGCAAGCAGCCTAAGTAAGGTTCCTTCTAGGAATGAAGCCCGGCCCATTAGGCCACGCCCCTGCGGGTGGGGCTTGCTTGTCATATGCCAATGGGAAGGTGATCCAGAGCGCCGAGTGGGCGTGTCTTTCAGAGGGGGCGGGCCCACTTCCTCTACCCAACGCTTGCATCTCTGCTCACAACCGCATCTTAACCCAGGATGTGGCAATCCGGGCCCCAGCCCCTTGCTCCCGGGACCCAGATGTTAGCCCCAGGTCGCCTTCCTCCATTGGATTCAGGAGCCTGACCCCCGGCCCCTGCGCCACCAGGGACCCCGTACCCTGCATCTTGCGCCGGTGGAAACGAGGGGAGCCCAGGAAGCTGTTGCGGATGGAGTTGAGACGACTCCTCCAGGCGGCTCCCCCGACACCACCGCCTGGGCTTGGAGGCGGCGTCGTACCCGGGGTCCCGGTGGGGCTGGCCCGGGGAGTGTGCAGAGGCGAGTGCAAGGGGGTGCCCCCGGAGGAACGTGGGGAGCCTGGGGGTCCAGGCAGGGGAGTGGAGCGGGCACTGGGGGGTGGGGGCTGCTCCCCGGCGCCCCCACCCCTGGGGCCTCGAGAAGGCAGCGTCTGCGTTTTGGAAGTCGGGGAGCCTCCTCCCCGAGCCTCATCTCCAGCCCCAGGCTCCGGTGAGAAGGAAAAGACCGGACTCTGCGAAGGAGAGGAAGAGGGTGAGGCTGGACTACAACTCCCAGTAGGCTCTAAGCGCCCCACTCACACATACTCAGGCAGGAGGGCCCGATGCATGCTGGACCTTGTAGTCCTATTATCCCCCCTCCCCCAATGTTAGGGAAGCAAGGATTTTTCCTGTCATGTTCACAGCTGCAAAACCAGCAGTGACTGGTGCACAGTCGGCGCTCAATTAGCTTCTGTTAGAGTAAAGGAACCCTTCTGGGACACTGTAAAAAGCCAACTCTATGAAGGTGCAAGTGGCCAATGACTGTACTAAAATACTAATGAGAAAAAAATAAAATAAAACACTAATGAGGTCTTGGGTCTTTAGCCCTTTGGGGACAAGGAGGCAACAGATGTCTCTAGACTTGATGCGATTGTAGTTCCTGCTGCTGATCTTTGCTCGACAGGGCCTTCACCCCCTTACCCCTCCTCCCTTCACTGGGGTCTGGCCTTACCCGCGGACTGCTCAGAGGACTGGAGGACAGGCCGGTGGAGGCTCCACTGACGCTACGGGATCTGTTTCCAGGATAAATTGTTAAAAATCAGGAGGGAAAGGTTTCAAAAGGCTCAGCGGTTCCCTCCCTTCCACACTCCTTCAAGATAAGGAACTGAGGCCCAGAGAGGGCAGGTGACTTGGCCCAATCACACAGCACCTTGGAGGGTGGCGCTGGAATTAAAACCTTGACCTCTCTTCCCACCCAGGACTGGGGGTCCCACTGCAGGGGCAGGGTTCCCACCTCTGACTGTGCTGGGCCATCTCCAGGGCCCGCCGGGTGGGCACCGGGGAGCCGCCGCCGCCCGCATCCGTGATGCTCAGGACTTCCATGGACTTCCGCTCTGGCCGCCGCTTCCCGTGCCGGCTTAGCATGGGGGAGTCCACTCGCTTCCGAGGGGGGTCTGGGGGAGATCGAAAGACCGATTTGTGCCCTAAATAGTTTGGTTCAGTGGATAGAACATCGGCCTGCGGACTGAAGGGTCCCGGGTCCAATTCCGGTCAAAGGCACATGCCAGGGTAGCGGGCTCAGTCCCCAGTAGGGGGCGTGCAGGAGGCAGCCAATCAATGATTCTCTCATCACTGATGTTTCTCTCTCTCTTCCTCTCTGAAATCAATAAAATATATTATTTTTAAAAAAAGAATCTCTAGGGTCATGCTCAGGAGCTTGCATTTGAAAAAAAGAAAAAGACTGATTTGTCCAATTGTACGTGGCACTCAGACAAACGGGAAACTGAGGCCCGTGTAGAGAGAGGTTTTGACAGCTCAGGTCCTGCAGCCCCACCCCACCTCGGGAATCTGGGGCCCGGAGTCCCAGCCCTGCCTTCTCACCAACATCATTGCGGGGAGGCAGGTCCTGGTCCTCACAGCTGGGGTACCGCTCCTTCCGGTCCAAAAGCAGGTAGTAGATCATCTTTTCTTGGTTCTCCCTGTGGGGGGCAGGAGATGACTGGGGTCAGAGGTCAGGCTCCAGAGGTGGTCTCAGCCCCTCCCTGCAGCGGTGGTTCTCTGGGGGCTCAGTCCACCCAGCATCTCTATGTACAGTTCCATTTTCCTAGGTATCAACATGGTGGGTTCCTTGGTCTTGGTGTACAGCTCGGTCTCACTTTCCTCAAAAATAATAATATTATCTAACATTTGAACATGTACTCTAGGTAAGTACTTTGGGAGGCACCCTCTAAATCTGTCTCAACAGCCCTCGCTGTTTTGGTTCAGTGGATAGAGCGTCAGACTGTGGACTGAAGGGTCCTGGGTTCAGTTCCAGTCAAGGGCATGTGCCTGGGTTACAGCCTCAATCCCCTGCCCTGGTCCACCTCAGAGGGAGGCAACCAATCAATGTGTTTCTCTTACATTGATGTTTCTCTCTGTCTCTCCCCTTCCCTTCCACTCTCTCTAAAAAATAAATGGAAAAATGTCTTCGGGTGAGGATCAAAAAGTAATGATAAAATAAAATTAGGGCATTAAATAAAATAATAAATCTGGCCCTGGCTGGCCTGCAACCGGGTTCGACTCTGGTCAAGGGCACATGTATGGGCTCAATCCCCAGTTGGGGCGTGCAGGAGGCAGCCAATCCATGATTCTCTCTAATCATTGATATTTCTCTCTCTCTCTCCCTCTCCCTTCCTCTGAAGTGAGTGAAAATATATATTTTTTTAAAAAAATAATAAATCTGTCTCAGTATCTATTAATAATGCTTTTCAGCTTCGGTTCTGCCTTTTCCTTGCTGGTTCTACTGCCCCCTTGTGGTTCCTCCGGGACAGGTCCACGCGGGAGCTTCAAGCCACCTGGTCCAGGAGAGTCTGCGCATGCGCGAGGCTGGACGCGCCCCCAGCGGGCAGTCCCGGGAGCCAAGGCAGTTCCCCACCCTCCGTGGGCCGCGGGTCTGTGCTGCCCGCGGGGTGCCTTACTCCTCGCTGCGCAGCTCGCGGTGCAGCCGCTCCCGGTCCCTGAAGCAGCCCAGCGAAGCCATGCTCTCCAGGACGTCGGGGTCCAGCTCCCCGTTGGACGGCAGGCTCCGCATGGCCACCCTGCGGCCTGGGGTCGGCTCCAAGCACGGATCCGGCTCATGCTTCCCACCCCTGGGCGGGGAGAAACAGCAGAGGGAGTCCGGACTCGAACTCGCTTCTTCACCCGAGCCTCAGCGGTCCTGGGTCCCAGTCTGCGCCTTTCCGGGGGAACCCAGGAGTACTGCCCCCCACCCTCCTGCAGACCCAGGGGGCTGGACCCCAGCGCCTCCACCCGTGTCTTCTCCCCTAGGACCCAGGGGTCCAGGTACCGTGGCCCCTCCTCATTCAGGATCCGCGGCATCCCACCCCCTGGCCGGCACTGGCTCTCCTGCTTGGGGGGCCTTTGATATTCGGGCCCCTCTCCCTTCCTTCCCCAGGGACCCAGGGGTCCAGCCCCCCCATACTCACAGGTACCAAGGATGTTTCTGAATCTGCTCCAGCTGTGGGGGATGGGGGGGGGGTTGTAGAGAAGCAGAATTGAGGTCATATGATCACAATTGGAAGCCATGACTGTTGACGGGGTGGGGATGGGGGGTCCCTAACGGTGCCCCCTACTCTCCCATCACCAAGGGCGGGATGACGGCTTATGTCTCCCCCAAGTGGCCAGTGAGCGTATTGCCTCGCGCAGGCGCAATCCGAGTCTTATGGATCTGCCAGGCTACATGGCCGCATGCGCAGTGGCATCCCCTTTTTGGAGTGACTGGGGGCTCACCCAGGGCCCCCCCTCCCCAGCTGACACCCAAGGGACAGACAGGCCAGCCCTGGACTCCCCTAGGGAGCCCGACCAACGTGGCGATGAGCCAGGAGGTCACGGTTCGATTCCCAGTCGGGGGCACCTGCCCGGGTTGCGGGCTCGGTCCCCAGTGTGGGGTGTGCAAGAGGCAGCCGATCTGTGATTCTCTCTCATCATGGATGTTTCTATCACTCTCTCCCTCTCCCTTCCTTTCTGAAATCAATAAAAATACATTTTTTTAAAAAATAGATTGCCCTAGGGCAGTGGTTCTCAACCTTCCTCACGCCGCGACCCTTTCATACAGCTCCTCATGTTGTGGTGACCCCCAACCATAAAATCATTTTCGTTGCTACTTCATCACTGTCATTTTGCTACTGTGATGAATCGTCATGTAAATATCTGATATGCAGGATGTATTTTCATTGTTACAAACTGAACATAATTAAAGCATAGTGATTAATCACAAAAACAATATGTAATTATATATGTGTCTTCCGATGGTCTTAGGCGACCCCTGTGAAAGGATCGACCGACCCCCAGATGGGTCGCGACCCACAGGTTGAGAACCACTGCCCTAGGGTTTCTGTCCTCATCACCCATTGTCCCGTGCCCTGTCCCCATCCCGCCCCCCCCCCCCCCCAACTCACACTGAGCCTCTTCTCGGGCTCCACCTCGATCATGCCCCGCAGGAGGCTCTGGCAGTCCGGCGGGATGAAGTGGGGCATGTGGAAGACACCCCGTTTCACCTTCTCCAGCAGCTGGCGGAGGTTGTCATCATCGAAGGGCAGAGCCCCCTGGGGGACAAGTGACCGGCCGCTGTCCCAAGCCGTCCAAGGGCTCCTGGCTGCCCCATCCCACTCGGGGACCTCCTGGGCCGTCCCACACTTCTGGGGCTGAAGGGTTAGCTCCGGGATCTCGGTCGACTGGCGAACACCCCTCACACCTTCCTGATATCAGTTAACTGTTTGGGAGAGGGACCTCTGAACCAGGAGGTCTCGGTTCGGTTCCCGGTCAGGGTACATGCCCGGGTGGCGGGCTCGATTCCCAGTGTGGGGCGTGCAGGAGGCAGCCGATCCATCATTCCCTCTCATCATCGATGTTTCTCTCTCTCTCCCTCTCCCTTCATCTCTGAAATTAATTTAAAAAAATAAAAATTTAAAAAATGGACACCAGCTTAAAAGAAAAAAAAAAGGCGACAAACCCTGGGGTGAGAACGGAGCTTTGGGTCCCGAGCTCCCTCCCCCAGGCGGGTTGCTCTGGAGCCGGGCAGGAGCGGGGAGGGGCGCCTTACCACCAGCAGGGCGAAGAGGATGACCCCGCAGCTCCACATGTCCGCCCTGCGGCCGTCGTACTTCTCCCCCTGGACGGGAGGGAGCAGGACCCGCGTGACCATCACACCCATCTCCACCAGCTTCACCCCCCCCACACACCCCCACGTGCTCCACACTCACCTTAATCACCTCCGGACACGCATAGTGCGGGGACCTGAGGGAGAGACGGGGGTGGGGGGGCGGGGTGAGCCTCAGCCCCGTCTCAGCCCGCCCCGGGCCCAGGCGGCCGCCGGACTCACCCGCAGCTCGTCTCCAGGAGGCTGTCCCCCACCTGCAGGGACGCCATGCCGAAGTCCGCGATGCGGATGTTGTTCTTCTCGTCCAGCAGCAGGTTCTCCGGCTTCAGGTCTCTGTGGCTGAGACAGGCGGGTGGGCGGTGCTCAGCTCAGAGGGGGCAGGGCTTAGCTCAGAGGGGGCGGGGCTTGGCTCAGAGGGGGCAGGGCTCAGCTCAGAGGGGGCGGGGCTTGGCTCAGAGGGGGCGGGACTCGGCTCAGATGGGCGGTGCTCGGCTCAGAGGGGGCAGGGCTCTGCTCAGTGGGGGCGGGACTCGGCTCAGAGGGGGCGGTGCTTGGATCAGAGGGGCGGGGCTCGGCTCAGAGGGGCGGGGCTCGGCACAGAGGGGGCGGGGCTCGGCTCAGAGGGGCAGGGCTCAGCACAGAGTGGGCGGAACTTGGTTCAGAAGGGGCGGGCTCAGCGCAGAGGAGGTGGGGCTCAGTTCAGAGGGGCGGGGCTCAGCGCAGAGGGGCGGGGCTGGCAGCCTGGATGATAGACAATTTCAGGCAGGTCCCATCCCCCGGCTTCCCCTTTATGAACTCGGGGCGAATCTCCCCTCCACACCCTCACGACCTTCTCCCACTGAATTATTTTTGCGAGAGACCCCAGATATCATATTACTGTTCCTACAAATATTTGAATATGTAGGAAGTGAGAGGGTTTTTTTTAAAAAATAATTTCTAGCACTAGGTGGTTTGGCTCAGTGGATAGAGTGTCTTCGGCCTGAAGGGTCCTGGGTTCGATTCCCGCCAGTGGCGCATGCCCAGGTTGCGGGCTCCATCCCCAGTAGGGGGCGTTCGGGAGGCAGCCGATCAATGATTCCCTCTCATCATTGATGTTTCTATTTCTCTCTCCCTTCCGCTCTGAAATCAATAAAAATATATTAAAGATAATTTTTATTTTTAATTTATTTTTACATATTTTTTTAATCCTCCCTTGAGAATATTTTTCCATTGATTTTTAGGGAGAGTGGAAGAGAGAGGGAACGACAGAGAGAAACATGGATGGGAGAGAAACACATTGATTGGTTGCCTCCTGCACGAACCCCAATCAGGGCCCTGGTCCAGAGAGGAGCCTGCAACCAAGGTACGTGCCCTTGACCGGAATCGAACCCGGGACCCTTTGGTCCGCAGGCCGACGCTCTATCTCTGAGCCAAACCGGCCAGGGCTGGAAACCTTGATTACTGACAATTTCATGCATGCCCCAAGGTAGAGCGAATATAGGGGAGCCCCTGTGCCTCCCCATCCCCCGGCTTCCCCGTTATGAACTCAGGGCGAGTCTCTCGTCCACACCCCTCCATATGCTTTCCCTCGCCCACTGGATTAGTTTGTGAGCAACCCCAGAGGTCATATGACTTTACCCACAAATATTTGAATACGTATAAAGTGAGAGTGTTTTGGGTTAGGTAAGCAGGGCTGATATTGAGCTAGCTCTTTAAATATTAAAATTATTTCCCTACTGAATAATAAAAGAAATACTGCCACCTCAGGCTTGGGACAAACTCCCTCCCTTCTCCCAGGTCAAACGGCTCAGGATTGAAGGGTTTAATGTCTAAGGGGAGGTGGGGCCCGAGGATTCCACAGTTTCAGTTGAAAGCGGTAACTGGGTCATACTGGCTGTTACATGTATTGCTACCGTCCCCTAGAGGTCAGTGTTTTTAATGTCAGGGTTTTGACAGTCTTGTCAATAGGGAGGTGTTGACAGTTTAAATGGGCTGCCTTTTATCACCCAGCTGAGGCCCTCCACTCCACCTCCAACCCCATCCCAGAGAGGGAGGGGTGCAAACAGAGGTTGAAAGACGAGCTGAAGGCATCCTTTTTTGCCCTGTCATTAATCATAAAAATGCCGCCTGTTGCCCTCACCCAGTGGTCGGCAAACTCATTAGTCAACAGAGCCAAATATCAACAGTACAACGACTGAAATTTCTTTGAGAGCCAAATTTTTTAAACTTAAACTATCTAGGTAGGTACATTGTTATTAACTTAATCAGGGTGCTCCTAAACTGGCCTTTGCTAAAAACGTCCTCAATCTGATTGAGGTACGTTCGCTGAGGTCGACCCCTTCCAACTCTCCCATCCACACTCGTCTTGTAGACTTGTTTCAGATAGAGGAGTGTGGATGGGAGAGATGGAAGGGGTCGACCTCAGCGAACGTACCTCAAAACAATGTACCTCCCCCGCGCCGTGTCTCCCGTCGCCCCACCAACCGACACCCCCCACTTCTTCTAACGCCACTTCTTCAAAATAGACTCGCCCAGGCCGAAAACCAACTTCTGCGCATGGGCCACGAAGTTTCAATCGCACTGTATATGCGCGCTCGCATGTGGTATTTTGTGGAAGAGCCACACTCAAGGGGCCAAAGAGCCGCATGTGGCTCGTGAGCCACGGTTTGCCGACCACTGCCCTAACCGGTTTGGCTCAGCGGATAGAGAGAAAGACAGAGAGAAATATCGATGTGAGAGAGACACATCCATTGGTTGCCTCCTGCATGAGCCCTGACCAGGGCCCGGGCTGGGGAGGAGCCTGCAACTGAGGTAGAAACAAACCTTAGACCTTTCAGTCTGCAGGTCCAGGCTCTATCCACTGAGCCAAACCAGCTAGGACTGAGCATGTCTTTTGCAAAAGAAAGAAAGAAAAAGAGAAGATCCTACAATGAGATAGTGGTAATTGTTAGATTGTACAACTCTGAATATAATAAAAACCACTGGATTGTACATTTTAAAAAGGTGGATTTTATAGTATGTGAATTATATCTCAATAAAGCTGTTATTTAAAAAAAAAAAAGTCAGCCGTAACCGATTTGGCTCAGTGGATAGAGCGTCAGCCTGCGGACTGAAAGGTCCCGGGTTCGATTCCAGTCAAGGGCATGTACCCGGGTTGCAGGCACATCTCCAGTAGGGAGTGTGCAGGAGGCAGCTGATCGATGTTTCTCTCTCATTGATGTTTCTAACTATCTCTCTCCCTTCCTCTCTGTAAAAAATCAATAAAATATATTTTAAAAAAAGTCAGATGTTGGCAAGGATGTAGAGAGACTGGAACCCTCAGAGGCTGCTGGCAAGGATGTGGGATGGTGCAGCTGCTTCAAAGACGGTCTGGCACCTCCTCAAAGGCTAAACAGTACCATATAACCCAACAATGCCAATCCTAGGCAATGCACCCAAGAGAGCTGAAAACATAGGCACACGCCGAAACCTGGACACACGAACGTCCATGCTATTCATCACAGCCCCAAAGGAGAACAACCAACATGTCCCTCCACGGTGGTGGATAAACAAAGATGGCAACACCACACAGTGGAATATTACTCAGCCATGAAAAAGAATGGCGCCGGCTACAACATCTAGGACACTTGAACATGTTTTGCTCAGTGAAAGGAGCCAGTCTCTAAAGACAAGCCTACAGTAGGATTCTATTTCTTTTCTTTTTCATCCTCACCTGAAGATATTTTTTCTATTGATTTTTAGAAAGAGTGGAAGGGGGAGGGAGAGACAGAAACACTGATGTGAGAGAGACACAGCGATTGGTTGCCTCCCTCATGCCCCCAACCAGGGCGGGGAGCCTTCAACCCAGGTATGTGCCCTTCACCGGAATCGAACCCGGGACCCTTCAGTCCATAGGCAGACACTCTATCCACTGAGCCAAACTGGCTAGGGCTTCTTTTCCTTTTATTTGTTGTTAATCTTCACCCGAGGATATAATTTCCATTGATTTTTAGAGACAGTAGAAGGAAGGGAGAGGGGAGAGAGTGTGAGAGAGATATCGATTAGTTGCCTCCCACCCAAACCCGCCGGACCATGATGCAGGGCCCGAACCTGCAACCCAGGTACCTGCCCTTGACGGAAATCGAACCCGCGACCCTGAGCCACTCCAGCCAGGGCCAGCAGGATTCTGTTTCTATGAAAGGTCCGGAAGGTGAATCCCTAGACACCGCAAGCAGATGAGTGGCCGTGCCCCTCACCAGATGGAGTAGCTGTGGCAGAAGTCCAGCGCTGACACGATCTGGCGGAAGAACTTCCGGGCCTCCTTGGGGGTCAGTCTCCCCTTCTTTACCAGGTAGTCAAACAGCTCACCTCCAGAGACATGCTCCAGAACCAGGTACCTGCGGGACACGGAGGGGGCGGAGGGCTGGAGGGGGCATGCGGAGAACCAAAGAGCCTGGTCCCCTCAATCCCACTGGCCCCTGCAGGCAGGGAACCCCAATTCCCATGAGTCCCTGGAAGGAGGAGGAGGAGGAGGAGGAGGAGGAGGAGGAGGAGGAGGAGGAGGAGGAGGAGGAGGAGGAGGAGGAGGAGGAGGAGGAGGAGGAGGAGGAGGAGGAGGAGGAGGAGGAGGAGGAGGAGGAGGAGGAGGAGGAGACTCAAATTCCCATGGGTCCCTGGGAGGCAGGGCTTCCAATTCCCATCAACCCTTGGTAGAGACTCCAATTCCCATCAGCCCCTGAGTGGAAGAGACCCTAGTTCCCATCAGCCTTTGGGAAACCAAAATTCAATTGCCATCAACCCAGGGCAGCAGACACGCCTATGTCAACATCGGGAGTATTAACACTTCGATTCTTAGTTGTTTCAGGAGATAAGGCAACTTGGAGGGCGGAGACCCCACCCCCAATTATGATAGGATTCTGGGAAATAAAGACCCCTCCACGGCCACATACTCATTAGTCCCTGGAAAGCCATGCCTCTTACTCCCGGAGACTCTAGGATGAAGAAACTCAAATTCTCACTAATTCTTGGCAATAATGATGGATGGCAGTGTGCACCAAGCTAAGTCAACTTCTGCGAAGAAAAAGACTACAACTCCCATCAGCCCCAGGGAGGTGGGGGAAAAAACTCCCAACTCCCCTAGGGCTCTGGGACCACCAGCCACCTGGATTCTAAAGACTCCAAGTCCCATGAGGCTCTGGGAGGTTAAAACTCTAACTCCCATCAGCCCCTGGAAAACAAAAGCTCAATTTCTATGACCCTTGGGAGGCTGAGCGTCCTCTGGGAAGCC
Source organism: Myotis myotis (assembly GCF_014108235.1). Lineage (NCBI taxonomy): Eukaryota > Metazoa > Chordata > Mammalia > Chiroptera > Vespertilionidae > Myotis > Myotis myotis. Next base: position 1,319,134 of record NW_023416349.1, on the reverse strand, counting down.
GAACTCCCATTGAGTGGGAGTGATGATAGCACCTGCCGCCACAGCAACACCTGGGGAAGCCGAGGAGGACTACAATTCCCATGAGCCTCTGTGGCCACGGCAGCCTCCTGCCCGGGAAACCCACCACCCCCAGCATCTGATGGGTGTGGGAGCCAGGTCCTCCTGGACGCTGTGTGGCGGGGTCAGCGGGGCTGTCCTCGCTCCTGCAGCCCAGCTGTCCTTGGGTCACCAGAGTCCAAACAAAGGCCTATTGTCTGAAGCCTGGACAGCTGGACTCCACCCCCCAACCTTCCTGGGGGGTTGGGGGTGGTAATTGACTTTGAAATAGGGACTCAGAACTCCCAAGGAGTCCCATTGTTGGGGTGTCCACTCATAGCACTTAAGAGTCACATGGGGGGCAAAAAGGGCCTCCAAAGCTACAGAGTGGGGGTTTGGGAGGAGGCAGGAGTCCCTGGGCCCTCTGGCCTTAGCAATTGGGGGGATCTGCTCTTAGCTGGGGGATCCAGATTACCCAGTCAGTACAGTGTGCCCTGCAGTTCAGGAGGGCCAGGTCGGGGTGGCATGCAAGGTGGCTGGGTCAGCCTCTGCCCCCCGACTCAGGGCTCAGGCTTGGCAGTCCTGTCTACCCCCAGCATCAAGCCAGGTCAGTGTGGGGACAGTCAGGCCTACGTGTGTGCAGAGGGGTGTCCCTGTGCGGTAGGGAACGGACCGGGCCTTCGGCGCCCCGGCCCAGTCCGGAGACCTCGAGTTTCCCCCAGGCCCCTCCAGGCCTTGTTTCCCGAAAGGTGCCGCTCTAGGAACTGGGGGAGGCGCGTGGGGGGGGGGGGGGGGCTGGGTGTCTATAAATACCTACAAATATTTCTTGTTCTCGTAGACGTCGTGCAGCTTGAGGACGTGTGGGTGTTCGATGAGCTTCAGGATGGCGATCTCCCGCTCCACCTGAGGGGGGGTGGGGGGGTGGCGATGGTGATGGTGACAGAGGAATGGAGGTCAGAACAGCCCGTGTCCCTCGCCCATGTTCCCAAAGAGTCCCCCTCCCCCGAAACACACACGAACACACACACACACACACACACACACACACACACACCTTCATCAGCACCGATTCCGACAGCTTCTCCCGATTCACGATCTTGATGGCGACCTTCTGGCCTGTGATGCAGTGGACGCCCAGCTTAACCAGCCCTGGGGAGCAGAATTGAAAATGTGGGTGTTGCCCTGGCCGGTGTTGCTCAGTGGATAGAGCTTCGGCCTGCAGAGGAAAGGTTCCCGGGTCCTATTCCGGTCAAGGGCACATGCCCCGGTTGCAGGCTCGATCCCCAGTAGGGGGCGTGCAGTAGGCAGCCGATCGATGATTCTCTCTCATCATTGATGTTTCCATCTCTCCCTCTCCCTTCCTCTCTGAAATCAATAAAAAACATATTTAAAAAAAGAAAGAAAAAGTGGGTGTTGTTCTATAGCACCTACCCCGCTCTGGCTCCTAAGCCACCCCCCACCCCCCCGCCTCCTCCCCCTTCCCCGGCTGGCTGGTTCCCGGTGGCCTGGATCACCCTGACCTGAAGTCCCATGGGCCGCCAGCCGCCAGCCCACAACTCAGCTCTCTCCCACTCACCGAATTCTGTTCCTCCTGATGGGCCATCCACCCACAGCCGCCCTTCCTCTCACCTGATTCTCTGCCCTTCCGGGCCTGTGTAAGTTCATCTCTCCACTGTGTCTCCATAGCTTGGTCTCGGGCATCTGCCTCCCTCAACCCTCTCTCTCCCCATCAACCCCTCCCTTCCTTGAATTCTCTGAGCGTCAATCTTCTGGAGACTCCATGTCTCCCGGGGAAGATAATTTCATGTTCCCTCCCTCCCCAAAGCATCCCCTCCACTTTCTCCCAACCCTGACCTTCCAATTTTCTTCTTTGATCTGCTGCTCCTTGAGGCTGTAGCTGGGAGCATGCAAACCCCAAGGAAACCCCAACGCCACAAACCCAGGAGTCCAGGCCACAGCTCTCCTCCCTCAGACCCAGGAGCCCAGCCCCCAGCCCCTCCTCCCTCAGACCCAGGAGTCCAGGCCCCCAGCCCACCTCCCTCAGACCCAGGAGTCCAGGCCCCCAGCCCCTCCTCCCTCAGACCCGGGAGTCCAGACCCCAGCTCTCCTCCCTCAGACCCAGGAGCCCAGCCCCCAGCCCCTCCTCCCTCAGACCCAGGAGCCCAGCCCCCAGCCCCTCCTCCCTCAGACCCAGGAGCCCAGCCCCCAGCCCTCCTCCCTCAGACCCAGGAGCCCAGCTCCCAGCCCTCCTCCCTCAGACCCAGGAGTCCAGGCCCCCAGCCCACCTCCCTCAGACCCAGGAGTCCAGGCCCCCAGCCCACCTCCCTCAGACCCAGGAGTCCAGGCCCCCAGCCCCTCCTCCCTCAGACCCCGAAGTCCTGGTTCCCCCTCCCTCCTCCATCAGACCCCAGGCCCATGGCCCCTTCCCCCCATAACTCAGGAATCCAGGTCAGCAACACCTTCACACTCTCCTCACTAGGATCTGCGGTCTCTCCCCTCCTACCCCCCTCCTCCGGCCCTGACCCTCCGTTTCACAGACACCCTGGACCCATCCCTCGGACCCAGGTGTCCGGCTCCCACCCCACCATGCAGGAAGGAGGCCGTGTCTGGCGGCCAGTGTGCAGCAATCTCGCAGCATGCGCCCCCTCCACAGCCGCTGCTGGGGGGCCTGCCTCTCACTCCCCAACCCCCCACCAACCCCCGTCCCACTCTCCGAGCCCCGGCCGCCCCCCACGAGGCCCGCAGCCTGGAAAAGGGGGCGGATGCTGCAGACCCCGTCACCCCGGCCTCACTCCCCGTCTCCCAGGGCCCCGAGGCCGGAGAGCAGCGGCCTCGGGAGCGCACGGGCCGCGCATCCCCCCGCCTGCGGCCGCACTGCACCAAGTGCCATCCGCTCCCGGCGCACCGCCTCCCGGCCGCGGCCCCGCTGCAGCCCGGCCTCCCCGCGCCCCAGCCCGCTCCCCGGGAGCCCGGCTCTGAACCCTCCCCACCCTCCATCCTGGGGACCCTGACTCCGGGCTTCCAGGAGGCAGATGGGGGAGACCAAGCTATGGACACACCGCGGACCCAGGTCGCTCCTGGGCGAGGGACCCAGGGGTCCGGGCAGCCAGCCCTGCCCGTGAGCACCCGAGTCCCGCCCTCTGCCGCCCTGTCCCCCCGCCCCGTGAGCCCCCCTGCTCACCTGTCTGGCCTTTGCCCAGCGTCTTCTCCAGCCGATAGGGCCCCACATACTGGGCGTGCTGGGGGGGATGCGGGTGCGGGTGCGGGAGGTGGTACGCGGGGGAGCCCCCGCCTCCCTCCTTGGCCCCGGACGACATGCTGCCCTTGGTCCCGGCCCGCCCGGCCCCCCGGCCACCCCCCCTGCGGCCGGTCGACCCGTCTCTCCGGTGGGGGCCGGCGACCGCTCCGTCCCGGCCCCCCCGGCTGCCCCCCACCTCTCCGGGGGTCCCCAGGGGGCTGGGCTGGGCCCCCCCCCCAGTCGGCGGGCCGCGGAGCTGGGGGAGGGGGGGCGGGCCCGGGGCGGGGGGGGGTCAGGCCCCGGGAGTCAGCATGGCCCAGGGGGGCGGCGCGGCCCCCCCTCCCCAGCCCGTCCCTGGCCGGGCCCCCCTTCCTGTGCCTCCCCCCGCCGGGGGGGGGTCTGCGGTGCGGGCCGGCGGATGCTGCGGGCCGAGGTCCCCCCCGCCCCCCCACGCGCCCTCTCTCCTCCGCCTCCTCCTCCTCTCCGCCTCCCCCCGCCACCTCGTCCTTTCTCTCCGGCACGCTGACATCACCATCCGGGGACTCCGGGCCCTTCCCCAAAGTTAACCCTTTCGGGGGGCGGGGGGGAGCCGGAGGGAGGGCGGGGAGGTGGGAGGGCGCGGGGAGCCAGGGCGGGATGCGGAGCCGGGAGGATGGAGGGATGCGCGCCGGCAGCGGCGGGGATGCGGTTGCACCAGGAGAGAGGCCGGGTACCCCCCGCGCGCGCGGAGACGGCGGCGGGAGGGGATGGGGACCGTGGTCGGAGCCCCGCAGGGACGGGGTGGAGAGCGGAGGGTGCGGGGAGAGTTGCGGGAAAGCGGAGAGCGGGGTCAGGTGGAGAGACCGAGAGGTGGCCGAGGGTCAGGCCGGCGGGGAGGCAGGTGCGGGGAGAGGCTGGGGAAGCAGCTGGAGGGGAAGGGGGAGATGTAGAAAGAGCCGCAGAGAGAGACGGGCAAAGGCAGGGAGAGAGGGGGTGCACACCTGGGGGAAGCTAGATGCTGGGGGAGGTGGGGGCAGACTGAGGGGCAGAGAGAGAGAGAGAGAGAGAGAGAGAGAGAGAGAGAGAGAGAGAGAGAAAGGGTCTTGTCCCAGCGCATCTGTTTCCCGGGACACCAAGCCGGCCACCAGGGTCTCCTTTCCCACCCACGTTCACCCACAGCCCGGGGCATGTTTCTTTTCTTTTCAATAATATATTTTTATTGATTTCAGAGGGGAAGGGAGAGGGAGAGAGATAGAAACATCAGCGATGAGAGAGAATCATTGATCGGCTGCCTCCTGCACGCTCCCCACTGGGGATTGAGCCCGCAACCCCGGCATGTACCCTTGGCCGGAATCGAACCTGGGACCCTTCAGTCCATAAGTTGAGGCTCTATCCACTGAGCCAAACTGGCTAGGGCATGTGTTTCGAGTCAGCTTGGTTGCATACATCCATTTAGGGTCCTCCGTGTTCCTACAGAGAAACTTCCAGAACCCCCTGAGGGCCCTGAGTTGTTGTTGTTTTTTAAATATTTTATTGATTTTTTTTTTTACAGACAGGAAGGGAGAGGGATAGAGAGTTAGAAACATCAATGAGAGAGAAACATCGATCAGCTGCCTCCTGCACACTCCCCACTGGGGATGTGCCCGCAACCAAGGTACATGCCCTTGACCGGAATCGAACCTGGGACCCTTCAGTCCTCAGGCTGACGCTCTATCCACTGAGCCAACCCGGTCGGTCGGGGCTTTGTTATTGTTGTTGTATTTTAGGTCCCTATGTATCCTCTGTGCCCACCACAGGGTCCCCTAGATCCTCATGTGGGCCGAGATAGGATTGTATGTCCCCACAATAGCCCATCCGTGGATCTGTTCAGCTGGATTTGCACACCAGCCAGGCCTCCCCTATATCAGGTGCCCCAAGGTGCAAGGCATCCATGGAACCCCAAATCCCCTGCAGGGTGCACCCCGGAGCCTGCAGTCTCCTGGCCATGCACCCGCATTCCGTGGACCTCCCCGAGCACCAGGCGCGCTTGCAAGTGGTGGGGGGCCTAGAAAGATCCCGGCCCTGTGGCTGAGGCAAAGGCTAAAACAAGATAAGCAAGCAGAATATAGGGTCCATCCGATGGCCACGCTCAGGGCTAAGGAGGAGACTGAAGCAGGGAAGGGAACCGGAAGTGTGTGCGGAGTGCGGTATTTTAGATACAGTGCCGGCAGGAAACAGGAAGCGCGAAGGCCCCGAGTGGGACTGTGCCAGGCGGGGCGGTAGGAGCGCGGAAGGGGCCAGTGTGGCTGGAGGGGCCGTGGGGGTGGGGGTGACACCAAAGGAGGTGAGGACGCAGGGCTTACAGGCCCTTAGAAGTCCTGGTTTACTCCGGGTAGTCTGTAATTATTAATAGGGCCTGCTTTCATTCTCAAGAGTCTTTGCCATTAAATGGAAAATTATAGGATTATCCTACCTAGAGGTCATTGTAACCGGAAACCTATATGTGCATATTACCCAATATAATCCCAATAAATTCAATAAAAAAATAAAAGTAAAAAAATACATCTTTAAAAAAAGGTCATTGTAAAGATTATGGCTTTTTTATTTTTTTTTAAATCCTCACCTGAGGGTATGTTTATTTTAGAGAGAGAGGGAGAGAGAGAAACATTGATGAAAAAGAGAAGCATCCATAAGCATCTACTGGTTGCCTCCCAAATGCACCGTGGCTGGGGTTTGAACCCAAAACCTAGGTATGTACCCTGACTGAGAATCGAACCTGCAACCTTTTGGTATATGGCACGCTCCAACCAACTGAGCCATTCAGGCTGAGCAAGGCTATGGCTTTTAAAAAATATATATATTTTATTGATTTTTTTACAGAGAGGAAGGGAGAGGGACAGAGAGTTAGAAACATAGATGAGAGAGAAACATCGATCAGCTGCCTCCTGCACACCTCCTACTGGGGATGTGCCCGCAACCAAGGTACATGCCCTTGACCGGAATCGAACCTGGGACCCTTCAGTCTGCAGGCCGACGCTTTATCTACTGAGCCAAACCGGTCAGGGCAAGGCTATGGCTTTTATATGCTACCTGGGACCACCATTTAGGCCACTATCATATTATACCTATATTCATATATATATAATATGTTATATATAGTTACATGTGCATGTATACTATATAGTATGATGTATAATTTTATATGTAAATATACATTATCTATAGATAGGCTTGTGCATAGGTGTAGTATGTAGGTATGGTAGGCCCCCAGAACCTGTGAATACATCACCTTACAGGGCAAAAGAGACTTTGCAGATGGGACTTGAGTCAAGATGATCCAGTTTATCTGAGTGGCTCTAAATGTAATCACAAGAGTCCTTAGGAGAGGGAGGTGGGAGGTTCAGAGTCAGGAGATGGGACAGGGAAGCAGAAGGGATGTGGCCACAGTCCAAGGAATGCAGGCGGCCTCCACGAGCTGGACAAGGCAAGAAGGTAGGTTCTCTCCTGGAGCCTCCAGAAGTCACACAGTCCAGCTGACACCTTGATTTTAGCCCAGTGCAAGTCGACGAGTCCAAAACCCATTTAGGACTTCTGATCTCCAGAACGGTAAAATAATAAATCTGTGTTGTTTAAAGCCACCAAGTTTTTTAGTGATTTGTTAATAGCAGACATAGGAAAGGAATACAATAGGGTGCCCATGGGTCCAGACCCGTGTCTGATAGTTATCCTACTACACACACACACACACACACACACACACACACACACACACACACTCAGGCTCCCACAGGACCTACTAGTATATGTTTATCTTCCCATCTCAGCCCAAAATATCGCCCCGCACACCCCAGTCCCAGCAGCTCAATACATTTGAGATGAACTAAGGTTTCCTTAAGCTCAGCCCAAAACAAACACTTCTGCAGACCAGGCCTGCAGGGGCTCGTTCCCAGCCCAGAGCTCTGAATCTGGTGCGTGGAGGCTGTGAGCTTCCTAGACAAACTTGCCTGGGCATTTTGCTTCAAGAATCCCCCTCCTCTGCACCTGGCAGGACCCAGGGAAAATTTTACGGGGTAGAGAGGGGTGATAAGAAGGGTCTGCACATGCCAGGCCAGGATGGCTCAGTGGTTGAACGTCAACCTATGAACCAGGAAGTCAGGGTTTGATTCCCAGTCAGAGCACATGCCCGGGTTGTGGGCTTGATCCCCAGTGTGGGCCGTGCAGGAGGCAGCAGATCAATGATTCTCATCGTTGATGTTTCTATTTCTCTCTCCCTCTTCTTTCCTTTCTGAAATCAATAAAAATATATATATTTTTAAAAGGGTCTGGCCCTGACCAGTTTGGCTCAGTGGCTAGAGCGTCGGCCTGCAGACTCAAGGTTCCCAGGTTCGATTCTGGTCAAGGGCATGTACCTTGGTTGCAGGCACATCCCCAGTAGAGGGTGTGCAGGAGGCAGCTGATCGATGTTTCTCTCTCATCGATGTTTCTGGCTCTCTATCCCTGTCCCTTCCTCTCTGTAAAAAATCAATAAAAAAAATATATTTTAAAAAAACGGTCTGCACAGGAGCTGCTGCGTGGAGAACGGGTAGATGGGGAAACTGAGGCCAAGAGAAGGGGAGTGGTGAGTCAAAAGCTGCCTAGGTCCAGATGTTAGGGTAACCCGAACGCAGGGCTCCAGTAAATGGTGGGGTGGAGCCTCCGAGGCAGGGGAAAAGGCCTGCAGGTGAGGGACCAGCTCAACCTGCAAATGATAGGGGCGGGGCGGGGCCAGAGCAGGGGCGGGGCCACGATAAGGGCGGGGCCGAAAGGCCTAGAACAAGGGCGGGACCTCAGGTGGTGGGGAGGTGCAGCGTGTTGGAGCGGGCGGGAACATGGGTGTGGGCGGGGTCTCCTGGAGGCGGGGCCAGACCTGGGAGGGGCGGGGCATACACCAGGGCAGGGCTGGATCTCGCCAGGAGGATGAAGAAACAGGGCTCGCTAAGGGGCGGGACGCGGGACGGGGCGGGGCTTAGAGGGACAGGCCGCGAGGGGCGGGGCCTGTGCGAGGGGCGGGGCCACCGCGGTATCCGGTCGGGTGGGTAGGGCTTCAGGGCAGAGCAAACGCCGCCGCCCCAGCTACGGAGTTGGGTGGGTGCGCCGGAAATGTCCCCGATGAGACCTGCGTATTTCCGGTCAAGATGGCGGCGCCCACGGGAGTCAGGTGCGGGCGACTCTGCCTTCAGTAGAGGCGGCGACTCGAGGCCCGGAGAGGTGAGGCGCGCCCCGCTCTGGCTCCCCTCTTCGGAGAGGAGGGAGGAGATTCGTGGATAGGACGACCCAAGGGGGAGCTGGTTGCTTTGGAGGCGGGGCAGCGGCGTTGCTAAGAGACGGGGACGCGCGCACTGGACATCGGGGAGGGGGTTGCTAGGAGAGTGGGTGGGGCCTGTTGCTAGGGAGGGAGGCGGGGCTAATGGCTTTGGGGAAGGGTCCCGCTGGTGTGAAGGAAGGAAAGGAAGCGGGCAGTGGTTAAGTGGGTGTGGGCAGAGCGGCTCCGTGCCATGGGGGGGCGCCGGGCTCCCCTAAAACGCCACCTTCTCAGCAGACCCCCAGGAGTCGACCCTCCAGGACACCAGAGCGCCTTCCGCGGCGACCCTCCCCGACCCCGCAACACACGCTCCCCTTCTCCACAAGCAGCCCATGGCGGACCAAGGCTCGGGGGGCAGCCGCCTCCCCCTGGCGCTGCCCCCAGCCTCCCAGGGCTGCTCCTCCGGCGGCGGCGGCGGCGGCGGCTCCAACACGGGGGGCTCGGGCCACCCCCCGCACCCGCGCAACCTGCAAGGCCTGCTGCAGATGGCCATCACGGCGGGCTCTGACGAGCCGGACCCCCCTCCGGAACCCATGAGCGAGGAGGTAAAGGGTGGGGTGCAAGAAGCGGGGGGAGGGGCGTGGGGACAGCTATATCTGGGGAAGCGTGGTTCGGGGGGCTGGGAGCTGGAGTTTTCCGGGGTGTGTATGTGTTTGGGGGGGGGGGTGCGGGAGCCCAGGTGTGAAGGCGCAGTCGGCTATATTTGTGCTAGATGGGGTCCTTGTAGCCGGGATGAAGGTCAGATCTCGGAACTGTCGGGGTGGGGCGGGGGCAGATCCCGGGGGTCCCATGCTGGGAGGTAGAATAGCCTCGTGGGAGAAAGAAAAGCAGACGAGGCTGGATTCCGCCGTATCCAGCTGTGTGACCTTGGGGTATCACGCAGTCTCTCTGGGCCCCAAGCTCCCCATTTGCAAGTTGAGGACGATAAGAGTAACGGCACTCAGGGCGGCTCTGAGGCTGCAGTTGCATAGCGCTCCTGCCGGCGGCTGGGGCTCCCAGCGGGTGTGGTCAGCTGGTTGAGGGTGGTCCCAGGCACCCAGAGGTCACCTGTTTCCTGTTCCTGGTCAGGGCACACGCCCGGGTTGTGGGCTTGATCCCCGGGTGGGAGGCTTGCAGGAGGCAGCTGATCAGCATGTCTCTCTCATCAAGGCTTCTATCTCCTTTCTCTGTCTAAAACAGATAATAATGATAATAATAAATATTTTTTTAGCCCTAGCCGGTTTGTCTCAGTGGATAGAGCATCGGCCTGCGAACTGAAAGGTCCCAGGTTCGATTGTGGTCAAGGGCACATGCCCGGGTTGTGGGCTCGATCCCCAGTGGTGGACTTGTGGGAGGCAACCAACCCATGATCCTCTCTCATCGTGGATGTTTCTATCTCCCTCTTCCTTCCTTTCTGAAATCAATAAAAAAAAATATTTTTAAAAAATAAAAAATAATAATAATTAATATTTTTTTTAAAAAGAGCACCAGGCTCTGTGGACCGACTGTCTGCTTCCGTCTGACCACAGGCTTTGCGGATGGCTGACTGTGTGATCTTGGGCAAGTCACAGCCTTTCTGTGCCTCAGTTTTCACATCTGTGAAGTGGGTTGTTTTGGAGAGTAATAGCAATATTGGCGATAATGACATTTCGTCAGTGACGGTGGTTGCCGTTCAGGCATACCTCCTTTTACTGTGCCTCACGGATGTTGTCCTTTTTACAAACTGAAGGCAAGATCCTCCACCAGCAAAAAGATCAGGACCGGCTTTCTTGTTCTTGTGATACTCGCTTTATTGCTGTGATCTGGAGCCGAGCCCCCAATCCCCCCTGTATACAAAAGCTGCTGCTCATGCACCTACATCCTCGATGTCTTTGACCTTAGGACAATGAGCTGGGAAACAGGCCCAGAAAGATTAGCCTCCTGCCCGCATTTACCCAGTGCTGTGTCTACAGAGCCCTCGGACGGGTACGAGCAGTTAACACAAACGCTGTGCATCCGAGAAATAGAAAGAAAAAACCCCAGTGGCCAGTTCTCGGCTCTCACCGGATGGGATGGAACAGCAGCCTTGGTTACCCCCCCCCCTCCTCGATCTCTTTCTTCCCTTGGCTTCCGGAGCAAAGTGTCCTGGCCCTCCCCCTCCCCACTGGCCCTTCCCATTTCCTCTCGGCTCTTCCATGTTCTCCAGCCTCTGAATGGTGGAGGCACCGGGACTTTCCTCTTTCTCATTATCTTTTATTTTCTTAAAATATATATTTTTTATTGATTTCAGAGAGGAAGGGAGAGGGAGAGAGAGAGGGAAACATCAAGAAGAGTTATTGATCGGCTGCCTCCTACCCACCCCACACAGGGAATCGAGCTCAAAACCCGGGCATGTGCCCTGACTGGGAATCGAACCGTGACCTCCTGGCTCATAAGTGGAGGCTCTACCACTGAGCCATGCCAGCGGGGCCCCATTATTTGTTTTAAAATATATTTTTACTGTGTTTTTTTTTTGTTGTTGTTTTAGGAGAGAGAGGGAGGGAAAGGAGAAAGAGAGAGAAACGTTGATGGGCTGCCTCATGCAGGCCCCCTGGCAGTGGTTGTATCCACCAGGCGACACTGGCAATGTGTGGAGACGGTTCTCGGTTGTTGCAAGCGGGGGACTGGTGCTGTGGCGTCTCGCAGGTGGCGGTCAGGGGTGCTGCTCAACCTCCGGCAGCGCGTGGACGGCCCCCACCACGGACTGTCCCGCTCAAGGTGTCAGTAGGGCCAGGGCTGCGAAACCAGGTGTCGCCTGGGCCTTCCCTCTGAACTCCAGGCAGCCTACTCAGCACTTCACCTCGGCGTGTAATAGATCCCGCAAACGTAACCCGTTAACAGCGGGCTCTAGGCCCTGGGCAGGTGCTAAGTGGGTTAGAGCATCGTCCTGATGCACCAGGGTTGCGGGTTCGATCCCGGGTCAGGGTGCATACAAGAATCAACCAATGAATGCATGGATGGGTGGAACAAGAAGCCATTGTTTCTCTCCCTCTCCCTCTCTCAAGAAACAAACAGCTCAGACGGTCTGGCTCAATGGTTGTGTGTTGACCTATGGACCAGGAGGTCACGGTTCGATTCCCAGTCAGGGCACATGTCCAGGCTGCGGGCTCGATCCCCAATGTGGGGCGTCAGGAGGCAGCCGATCCATGATTCTCTCGCATTATTGATGTTTCTCTGCCTCTCTCCTCCCTTCTGCTCTCTGGAATCAATAAAGAAATATGTAAACAAACAGAAAGCCAAGTTCTAATCTTCTGTCCTACACCTGCTGCCCTGCCATCTCCTTCTAGGGAGTCAGGCAGACACCGGGGAGCCCTGCCTCCTCTGCCCCCCACCCCACAGCCCGTCTCTCTGTAGATCTCGTGTCTAGACACGTGTGTCAGTAGAAACGAAGCTCCGTAGATCGTGTTGATTGAAGGGACTGTCGGCGCTCCGATGCTGGCAGTCATTGTCAATGACCGATATTCCTGAATGAGCTTACTGATGAAGTCACCCACCTTGCCCCCAGAGGCGCCAGTGGCTGCAGGAGGCCATGTCGGCGGCCTGCCGGGGCCAGCGGGAGGAGGTGGAGCAGATGAAGAACTGCCTCCGAGTGCTGTCCCAGCCCACGCCCCCCGCGGCCGGCGAGGCTGAGCTGGCCGTCGACCAGCAGGAGCGCGAGGGGGCCCTGGAGCTGCTGGCTGACCTGTGTGAGAACATGGACAACGCCGCAGGTACACCCCCATCCCCCCCGCCCCCAGCCGCCGGTGCCGCCCGCTGCCTCCGGTCCCCTCCTGCCTGGCTCCTCAGCACGTGTGCGGCTGGGCTGCGGCTCATGGCGTACGTGGCCTTCCCCACCCAGTGTGAGGTGTTCAGGGTCCTTCCAGGTTGTTGCCGACCTCGAACTTGATTCCTTTGGGCGGCTGGTGCCCCATGGTGTGGATGGGGAGCGCCGGCCGCGGGCGCCTGGGGCGTGTCCCCTTTGGCTGTTCTGAATTCTGCTGCTGTGGACGCGGGGTCCGAGTTTCTGCCTGAGTCCAGCGCTCGAGGCCTGGGGGTATTCCTAGGAGTGGCCATTCCTAGGAGTGACTCTGGGTAACTCTCTCCCCAGTACCACCTGATCTACACAAACGTGGCTTGCCCACCCCGGCCCGTGTGTGGTTCTCCCACAGGCCCTGTGCTGGTTGTAGGGTGTGTGGGGGTCAGCGCTGGCATTTCGCGGGCTGGAGCCTGGGACCTAACCCCCACATGCTGATTTTGTGGCGACACAGCGACCTGGGAGGGACCCCGCTGGTGCTGGAGAGAGCCAGCACAGGTCGGCAGGTCCCAGGGAGCGGCCTGCCCCTCCGGCCTCACCTGGAGCGCTGGTTTGCTCTGGCTGCCATAACAAAGGGCCACGGCTGGGCAGACGTGGCCGGCAGGGGTGGCTCAGTGGTTGAGTGTCGACCTGTGAACCAGGAGGTCAGGGTTCAGTTCCCAGTTGGCATATACCCAGGTTGCAGACTCGATCCCCAGTAGGGGGCGTTCAGGAGGCAGCCGATCAGTGATTCTCTCTCATCATTGATGTTTCTCTCCCTCCCTCCCTCCCTCCCTCCCTCCCTCCCTCCCTCTCTCTCTGAAATCAATAAAAATATATTTAAAGAGAAATTAAACAGCAGACATGCATCTCACAGCCTGGAGGCTGCAAGTGCAGATCAAGGTGTGGGCAGGCTGGCTGCTTCGGAGGCCCCTCTCCGTGGCTTTCACATGGCTGTCCCCTCCCGTGTCCTCACATGGTCCCCCCCTGGGGTACCCGTGTCCTATTCTTGTCAGAGCACCAGCCATGTGGGGCCAATCCGGTGATGTCATGTCACCTTACGCACCTATCTTAGGCCCCATCTCCACATACAGCACATTCTGAGGCACGGGGGGGGGGGGGGGCTTCAAGGAATGGATTTGGCACAGCTCAGCCGTAACACTGGCTCTCCCCCCCTCTCTGCGGCACAGACTTCTGCCAGCTGTCCGGCATGCACCTGCTGGTGGGCCGGTACCTGGAGGCGGGGCCCGCGGGGCTGCGGTGGCGGGCGGCCCAGCTCATCGGCACGTGCAGCCAGAACGTGGCGGCCATCCAGGAGCAGGTGCTGGGCCTGGGCGCCCTGCGCAAGCTGCTGCGGCTGCTCGACCGGGACCCCTGCGACTCGGTGCGCGTCAAGGCCCTCTTCGCCATCTCCTGTGAGTGTCCGGGCTGCAGGGGAGGGGCCTGGGTCCCCACGGCCTGGAGCTGGCCCGGGAGGCGGGCCCTGTAGGGATTGCTGGGGGCAGAGGCAGCGGGGCCTCCCTTGCTCATTCGCCCCCGGTACCTGTCAGGGTCTGTGCTGGGTGCTGGGAACAGGGTGGTGAGTTTGCCGACCTCCTGCCGGTCGGAGAGCCAGGTCCTAGGGACCCAGGGCTGTCACTCAGCTTAAGTGGCGGTGCCATCGGGCTCTCAGCCTCCGCCTGTTGATGGTCCTCTCGCTGGAGCTTGTGGGCGGGACTGGTTTCAGTTTCTCGTGTGGATGGGTCTTTCTGGGGACCCGTCCTCATCCTGGAGCCCACCCAGAGCCACATCATTAGAAGAAGGATGCTCGCCTGGCTGGGGTGGCTCGTTGGTTGGAGCGTTGTCCCATGTACCGGAAGGTTGTGGGTTCGATTCCCTGTCAGGACACATACCTAGGTTGTGGGTTCATCCCTGTCAGGGTGCATGAGGGAAGCAGCCCATCGATGCATCTCACACCGATGTTTCTTTCTCTCTCTCTAATGTCAATTTTAAAAAACATTTAAAAAGAAGAAAAGATGCTCCTATCACCAGGAAATTCCAAGGGAGTTGGGGACTCAGTGTCAGGAGCGGAGGACAGAGACCAATTATGTTCCCTGGGATAAGGCGTGGGAGGTGTGGATAGGAGATTCTGGGAGGGAGGGAGGAGTTCTGGCGAGGGCGAGGGAAGGAGTCTCGGAAGAGACGGCATTTGGAAAGTCACATCCAAAAATAGGGAGACAGATGGACAGACCGGCCCAGGGCAGCTCCGCGGGGAAGGGCTGACAGAGGGACTTGGTGCCCTGGAAGTATCAAGACCAGAGCCTGGTAGGGGACAGATGGACAGTTTTCTTTAAACGGCTTAATTGTATCAGTGAAAATACACCTTTAAGCCCAGCCAACGTGGTTCCATGGTTGAGCATCGACCTATGAACCAGGAGTCACAGTTGATTCACGGTCAGAGCACATGCCCAGGTTTTGGGTTTGATCCCCAGTGGGGGGTGTTCAGGAGGCAGCCAATCAGTGATTCTCTCTCATCGTTGATGTTTCTCTCTCTCTCTCCCTCTCCCTTTCTCTGAAATCAATAAAAATAGATTTAAAAATATATATACCTTTAAGAAAAGATAATGCTTGTGAAGCACAGGCCCATAAAAATTGATGATGGTGATGATGATGGTGATGATGGTGGTGATGTTGGTGATGGTGGTGATGATAGTGATGGTGGTGGTGTTGGTGATGATAGTGATGATGGTGATGGTGGTGGTGGTGGTGATGGTGGTGCTGGTGGTGATGATGGTGGTGGTGGTGGTGATGATGGTGGTGATGATGGTGATGATGGTGATGATAGTGATGATGGTGGTGGTGGTGGTGGTGATGTTGGTGATGGTGATGTTGGTGATGGTGATGTTGGTGATGGTGGTGATGATGGTCACTGTGACTTTGAGGCCCATCCTCTCTCCCTTCCCCAGGCCTCGTCCGGGAGCAGGAGGCTGGGTTGCTGCAGTTCCTCCGGCTGGACGGCTTCTCGGTGTTGATGCGGGCCATGCAGCAGCAGGTGCAAAAGCTCAAGGTCAAGTCAGCCTTCCTGCTGCAGAACCTGCTGGTGGGCCACCCAGAACACAAAGGTGGGGTGGCCAGGGCAGGGGCTGGGATGGTCCTGGAGGATGGTGGTGGGGGCAGGGAGTGCACGGGGGGGGGGGTGCCCTCTGACCCCGAGTCCTTCCCCCAGGGACGCTGTGCTCCATGGGGATGGTCCAGCAGCTGGTGGCCCTCGTCCGGACAGAACACAGCCCCTTCCACGAGCACGTGCTTGGAGCCCTGTGCAGGTGCGCGGGGCCCCGAGGGAGCACCTTCCGGGGCGGGTGCCCCCTCCCAGAATGCACCGCTGGGCTCCGGCCTCCCTTATCCGGGGTCCCAGGAGTGTGGGGCTTCTCCTGGGGAGTCTGGCCCTCTCCGAGCCTGTTTCCTCACCTGTAAGGGGAGTGACGCAGCAGCCCACGGGGGGGGGAGGGGGGGGGCGGCTCTCTTTCATCCCCCACCCACCACGGTCCAAGTGAGTCAGCGTCTGAAAATGACAGGATGGGGCAGCCGAGCAGGCGGGCAGCAGCCCCAGCCAGGCCCTGTGCTCAGTGCCCTGTTTTGTGCCAAGTCCCATGAGATCCGCTTTGCAGCGGGGGAAACGGGCTCGGTGTGGGGACCGTCTTTCCCTGGCCGCCAGGGTGTGTGTGTGTGTGTGTGTGTGTGTGTGTGTGTGTGTGGAGGGAGGTGCCAAGAACTGCTCTGTGCCCGCAGCCTGGTGACAGACTTCCCCCAGGGCGTGCGGGAGTGCCGGGAGCCGGAGCTGGGCCTGGAGGAGCTGCTCCGGCACCGCTGCCAGCTGCTGCAGCAGCACGAGGAGTACCAGGTGGGCCGCCCTCGCCCTCGCCCTCGCCCTCCGGGCCTGTTCTCCACGCTGTTCATGCTCATTCACGTCTCTCCCATCACCTGTGCAGCCAACACCCCTGCCACCTCCCATGTGCCTCACACTGTCCCAGGGAGCAGGAGGGACTCTGGAGTTTCTTAAAGGGCTAACACATTCATTTAATCACTATCCACGTTATTTACATTGCATTCAAGTGTTTAATAATTAAATATTAGATCAATAAGTACGTAAGTGATAAATAGCAGGCAATTACATCTTGAATTAAATAGGTAAGGAACAAGTACATGGTAAAGAACTCGTTAGAGCCGAAACCGGTTTGGCTCAGTGGATAGAGCGCCGGCTTGCGGACTGAAAGGTCCCAGGTTCGATTCCGGTCAAGGGCATGTACCTGGGTTGCGGGCACATCCCCAGTAGGAGATGTGCAGGAGGCGGCTGAGTGATGTTTCTCTCTCATCGATGTTTCTAACTCTCTATCTCTCTCCCTTCCTCTCTGTAAGAAATCAATGAAATATATTTATTTGTTTTTTTCTTTTGGTTTTTTTTTATATATTTTATTGATTTTTTACAGAGAGGAAGGGAGAGAGATAGAGAGTCAGAAACATCGATGAGAGAGAAACATCGATCAGCCGCCTCCTGCACACCTCCTACTGGGGATGTGCCCGCAACCCAGGTACATGCCCTTGACCGGAATCGAACCCGGGACCCTTCAGTCCTCAGGCCGACGCTCTATCCACTGAGCCAAACCGGTTTCGGCTGAAATATATTTAAAAAAAAAAAAAAAAAAAAGAACTCCTTAGATATTAGATAACAGTGATCAAGCCCAGGAGCCAGTGAAATAGATAAGAAATCAGCGGTAGCTCAGTAGGTAGTTAATTGTATGGATAGTAAGTAACACGTGGTGAGTAGCGCAGGTATTTACCGCAGGTATTTACATCGATAACGAGCCGCAGATCAGCGGTGAGCACAGCCTGTCCCGAGCTCCCCACCTCTCGCCGTGCCTGTGGCTTCCGGGGTGCTCTGTGCAGAGACCAGCACACGTGCCTGTGACTTCTCCTCCTTCCCCGCGTGCGGCCCGCCGAGCCTGTCTGAGCGCCGTGTGCCCTGGCCTCGCCCCTCTCCTGGCGTCTCGGGCGCACACTCTTCCCTCTCCTCCTGTGGCTGCCCTGCTGGACGGACGTGTTTCCACACTGAGCACTAGCACTGCTGACAGAACCTCTTCTATGTGTATGTCTACAGAACACAGTTCTAGGAAGGGAGAGCCGAGTTCAAGTGCGTACAGGCCAAGTTACGCTCTAGCCAGTTCGGCTCAGTGGCTAGGTCATCGGCCTGCGGACTGCAGGTTCCCAAATTCGGTAACGGTCCAAAGGCACCCAGCTCAGCTGCAGGCTCGAACCCTGGCTCTGGAGGCAACCAGTCGATGTCTGTCTTTCACATCAATGTTTCTCTCTCTCTCTCTCTCTCTCTCTCCTCTCCCTTCCGTTTTCTCTAAAAATCAATGGGAAAATACCCTCAGGTGAGGACTAACAACAACAAAAGGTGAGGTTACAGGGCTGCCCAGTTGCTCTCCCTGGAGGTTGCACTGGTCCGTGTGCAGCCACAAGGGTCCCCAGCGGCCTGGCCAGGCTGGCCCCAAACCACTGGGCCTTTTTCCAAGCTGATGGGTGGATCCAGCTGCCATTTGCGTTTCTCCCAAGTGAAGTTGGGCATCTTTTTCCTTCTTTTTTTAATATATTTTTTTATTGATTTTTTACAGAGAGGAAGGGAGAGGGATAGAGAGCCAGAAACATCAATGAGAGAGAAACATCGATCAGCTGCCTCCTGCACACCCCCTACTGGGGATGTGCCCGCAACCCAGGTACATGCCCTTGACCGGAATCGAACCTGGGACCCTTCAGTCCCCAGGCCGAAGCTCTATCCACTGAGCTAAACCGGTTCTGGCTCTTTTCCCTTTCTTGTTAACTGCTCATGCACGTCCGTAACCACATTATCCCGGCGTGATGAGTCGCAATTATTTTTACCACCAACTTGGTTCTCCTTCCTTTCTGTTTCCGGCAACTCGCTGCCGGGCAGACACCTTGTATGTTTCTGCGTCCAGCGCTTCCGTGCTTGCTTTCCCGGCTTCTGGAGTCTGTATCCGGGGAGGGGTTTTCAGTGGGATGAGTGGGGTGAGTGGTGTCAGGGAGTTAGAGCCTGAGTGAGCTCATGTGAGGACAGACCAGTGGGGGTGACCAGAGGCTGGAGACCCTGGGGTCCAGTTCAGGAGTCCAGACATGGGTGAGAAGAGAAAGAGGGAGCCGTGGATCTGAGCAGAGGCCGGAGAACCCGGGAGGCTTGGGGCCGAGCAGCGAAGAGGAGCGGTCTTGGGTGGGGGGTTTAGAGGCAGGGCCCGGCCTCGCACTCAGGGCGCCCGCTCTTGCCCCTGATCCAGGAGGAGCTGGAGTTCTGCGAAAAGCTGCTGCAGACCTGCTTCTCCAGCCCCACGGACGACAGCATGGATCGGTGAACCCGGCGGCTTCCGGCCCCCTCTCCGTGGGAACCCTAGGCCTCTCGCCTCCCGGCCACGGGGCCCTCTCCCAAGGGAGAGCAGGGCCTGCTGGTGCCGGGCCACCGCCGTGCCAGCCCGTCTCTGCTCAGCCCCCTGGAGGGGCCCTGGGAAAGGCACGGGCCCCTCAGACCCCCCCCCCCATGCTCTCACTCCACCCCCATAGCACCCACACTGTCTTCCAATAAAGGTGTCGCTCTCCCTCCTTTGCAGCAGTCTGTCACCTCCCCTGGAGGGTGCCTGGGGAGGGGAGGTGGGGCTCAGTCCGAGGGGACCCGGGGAGCCACCGAGGGGACGGAAGAGGGCGGGACCTGGGAATAAAGTGCTGCTCTCGGAAACCCAGAGCCATTGTCGCCTGTCCTTTCCCAGCCTCTCGGGGCGTGTGGGGCGCACCCACTCCTCCTCTCGGCCACCATCCTGGCTGATTTCTTCACATGGGGAACCCCCACGGTAGATTCTCACACTGCAGGCCCCGAGGCCGAAGCCCTCTTCTTGCCCAGCATCCAGGGCAAGGCACGTCATGTGACTGCAGCCCCACCAATCAGAGCCCTCCCTGCGGCCTGCTGGGGAGCCCCTGACAGAAGGGGGAGGGAGCACGTGTGCCAAAGCTGGTGGCGCTGCCCAGAGGGTGGAGGCTGGCCTGTGCGCCCGGGACAGGCCCCTGGCTGGGCGTGGGGTACCTTCCCATCTGCAAAGCACCGAGCCTTCTCTCCCGCCTTCTCAGATTGGGGTGGGGGGGGGCAGAGGAGGGACTGCCTCGCCTCCTTTAATAAATTGCTTTTCAGATTAAAGGAGGTTTCACGGGTAGCGACATATAGCCCTGACCGCTGCCATTTTTCAGACATGGAAGCTGAGCCCAGGGTGGTTAGTCCATGGCCAGGTTCACTCGGCCAGGATTCAGACCTGGGCTCACCCCAAACCAGGTTCCTCTGCCCTGTACACTGGCTTCCTAGCCCCATCTGTTGCCAGACTAATTCCTATGCAATTTCCTGGCACCCCTGGGACTTTGGAGGGGCCCATTACTTTCACCTCTCCTCCCACATTCAGGATAAGTGGAAGGTGGTTACAGGATCCACGAATCGGAGGTCAAGTGCCACCTCCGTTCCTGTCAACGCCACTCACAGAATGTGGCCGTAGCCTTGTGCTCCTCCACCCCGGCATCCAACACTCGTCCACGTGGTCACAGGCAGCACTGGGCGAGCGCGGACCTCTGACTTCACCCCTGCAGCTCCAAGCTCAGACCATGCCCTGAGATGGCGGTGGTCTGTCACTCCACATTCCCACCTGAGGCAAGGACCGCAGAAGCACCCCATGGCAACAGACACCCTGGAGATAGCAAGGACCAGACGAGGCATGGCGGAAAAAATCTAATTACCGACATGTGGTAATCAGTGAGTGCAAGGAAATGACAACCATTAGGGCAATTAGAAGCTAACAGATGTAACAGGAGAGCGTTCTCAACATGACTCAATTACTCGTAAATGTCCTTGAGCCCTGGCCGGTGTGACTCAGTGGATAGAGCGTCAGTCTGCGGACTGAAGAGTCCTGGGTTCGATTCCGGTCAAGGGCACATGCCCGGGGTTATGGGTTCGATCACCACTAGGGGGTGTGCAAGAGGCAGCCGATCAATGATTCTCTCTCATCATTGATGTTTCTATCTCTCCCACTCTCTTCTTCTCTAAAATCAATAAAGATATTTTTAAAAAATGTAACTGAATTGTAAAAGGTCATTCTGCAGGATAAAAACAAAAGTTTTAGCCTGGCGGGTGTGGCTCGGTGGTTGAGCGGCCACCTATGAACCAGGAGGTCACAGTTCGATTCCCAGTCAGGGCACATGCCTGGGCATTGGGCTCCATCCACATTGTGGGGCGTGCAGGAGGCAGCCAATCAATGATTCTTATCATTGATGTTTCTCTCCCTCTCTGAAATCAAAATATATTTTTAAAAAATAAATAAAAGTTGAGGCCTTACACAAATTTACTCTTCTTACCCTTGCAGTGGGCCTGCAACATGGGCAAGGGGTGGCTATGAAAGTTGGGGAAACTGAGGCTCAGAGCCAGATGGGACCCTGCTGAGCATTGACACAAGGTCTGGGAGAACCTTTCCAGTCGATGCTGTTAGAGGATTTTTTGTGCGGCAATGAAGGTGTGGCCGGGGCGAATGCCTGGTGGTGGGACTGAAGTCAGTCCACAGGCAGAGAAGGCGTTGGGGAAATAGAAAAATAAACCCGCGGCCCCGGCTGGTTTGGCTCAGTGGATAGAGCATCAGCCTGTGGACTCCAGGGTCCCAGGTTCGATTCCGGCCAAGGGCACATGCCCTGGTTGCGGGCTCCATCCCCCCCAGTAGGGGGCGTGCAGGATGCAGCCAATCAATGATTCTCATCATTGATGTTTCTATCTCCCTCTCTCTCCCTTCCTCTCTGAAATCAATAAAAAAAAAAAAAGATATTGTCTTTAAAAAAGAAAAAAGAAACCGGGCGGGGCCCCCGCAAGAATTCCCCAGACGCTGGACCCCGAGCCTAGAAAGGAATATGAATGGAGGGAGCGAGAATAGAGACCGGCTTCCACCTGAAGCGAGGGGGAAGAGAATTCCTGGAGCCGGATTTCCTCTGGTTTTGGAACGGAGTCGTAGAGAACGCTGGGTGTGCTTTGGCGCCTGCGCGTTGGGTTGCCAGGGTTTATTCTGGGAGAGACCGTTGGCACCAAGCGGCGCAGGCGCATCCGAGGCGGGGCTGGTCTAGGTGGGCGGGGGCAAGAGAGGCCGGGCCGCACGCGCACGCGCACTGCCGCCCCGGCGCGCGGCCTCCCCGCTCACCCCCACGGCCGCGGGAGGGCGGGGTCTCCTGCGTGCCCCTGCGCGGGGGGGATTGTGGGATAGTGGCGGACGGAGCCGGGCGTCGGAGGCCCTGAGCTGACTGCAAAGCCGGGAGACGCCGCCGGTGTGAGGAAGAGGCGGTGGAGGAAGCGGGCCTCGGGCTCCGTCGGCCGCCGCTCAGCACTGCGGCCTGCGCGGAGGACGTCTTCCCGACCGGCCCGGCTCTGCCGCGGGGCGCTGGGCTCGGGAGACCCGGGCGGCTTCCCGGCTGAGAGCCTGCGCGGGCCTCGCGACCCCGCCGACCGCACCCCTGCACCCCGGCCCGCAGCCAGCCGGCGCGGACCCCCGAACTCCGGACCTCGGCGCGCGAGGGCCCCCCCCCGGAGGCCCGAGGGCGCGTGCGCGAGACCCCGCCGCCCCCCGCCCCCACGTACCGGGCCCTGAACAGGGCCGGAGCCGCCAGCGGCGGGGCGGGGGGGGCGCCCCGATGAGCCCCGAGTGCGAGGAGCCGCCGCCCCTCCGCGCAGGTGAGCTGCCGCCCCGGTCCCCCGGGCCGAGCACCCCGAGTCCCGCACCCCGTCCCCGGGAGCCCCGCCGGGTACCCTCGGGTCCACTCAGCTCTCCTCGGACCCTTCTCTCCTCCTGGGGTTCCTCCCAGTCGCGTCCCTCAGCCCCCCAAGTCCCTTAGACTTCTCAGCCCCCCAAGTCCCTTAGACTCCTCCTCAGCCCCCCAAGTCCCTTAGACTCCTCAGCCCCCCAAGTCCCTTAGACTTCTCAGCCCCCCAAGTCCCTTAGACTTCTCAGCCCCCCAAGTCCCTTAGACTCCTTCTCAGCCCCCCAAGTCCCTTAGATCCCTCCTCAGCCCCCCAAGTCCCTTTGACTTCTCCTCAGCCCCCCAAGTCCCTTTGACTCCTCCTCAGCCCCCCAAGTCCCTTAGACTTCTCCTCAGCCCCCCAAGTCCCTTTGACTCCTCCTCAGCCCCCCAAGTCCCTTAGACTCCTCCTCAGCTCCTCAAGTCCCTTTGACTCCTCCTCAGACCCCAAGTCCCTTTGACTCCTCCTCAGCCCCCAAGTCCCTTTGACTTCTCCTCAGCCCCCAAGTCCCTTTGACTTCTCCTCAGCCCCCCAAGTCCCTTTGACTCCTCCTCAGCCCCCAAGTCCCTTTGACTCCTCCTCAGCTCCTCAAGTCCCTTTGACTCCTCCTCAGCCCCCAAGTCCCTTTGACTTCTCCTCAGCCCCCCACGTCCATTTGACTTCTCCTCAGCCCCCCAAGTCCCTTAGACTTCTCCTCAGCCCCCCAAGTCCATTTGACTTCTCCTTAGCCCCCCAAGTCCCTTTGACTCCTCCTCAGCCCCCCAAGTCCCTTAGACTTCTCCTCAGCCCCCCAAGTCCATTTGACTTCTCCTTAGCCCCCCAAGTCCCTTAGACTTCTCCTCAGCCCCCCAAGTCCATTTGACTTCTCCTTAGCCCCCCAAGTCCCTTAGACTTCTCCTCAGCCCCCCAAGTCCATTTGACTTCTCAGCCCCCCCAAGTCCCTTTGACTTCTCCTTAGCCCCCCAAGTCCCTTAGACTTCTCCTCAGCCCCTCAGTTTCTCCCCTGTAGGTCATCCCCACTCCGCCCCTTGGCCTTCCCCTCCCTACCCCCTCCCCCTGTCCCCCCACCTCTCCCTGCCCCCTGGGACTCAGCCCCCACCCCCATCTCCCCTCCTCAGACCCTTCCCATGGCCGCCGCCACCCCTTCGCCCGCCCCTGCCCCCAAACTCCGTGGCGTCTCACTCTAACCCGGGGGCTCGGCAGGCAGGGGGGCTCCCTCCGCTCTGCTCGCTCTCTGGGCTCTGGCTTCCTGGGCGCTGGGTGTTGGGGGCACTTCCGTTCTTGACGCTGCGGCCTGCGGAGGGCAGGGCCGGGCGCCTGGCGGGGAGCTGGCTCTGGGCACCGAGCAGGGCGCCAGCCTTGGGGACCCCAGCCCTGGGCCACCCGCACCTGCAGAGCCTGCAGCCCCAGTGACCGGCCGAGGGACAGGTCGCTCAGGGTGCCGTGTGCCGTGGGAGGCCGGGCCAGGCGGCACCGGTGGAACTGGCTCAGCGGGCGGGTGTCTCTCTAGGAAGGAGGCGTAGGTGTGGACAGACGGTGCTGGGAAGAAGGGCCTTCCCTGTGGCAGGAGCAGCACGTGCACACACGTGTGTGCACACACATGAGGGCGGGGGCCCGGGAGCCTGTGCACCGGGCTTGTGTGTGCGGCTGGGGTGCTGGCGTGTTGGGAGGCAGTGGCCCCGATACCTCAGGGGGCTGCTCATCGGTGCCCTGGATGGTGACTTGGCGGGGTCTTTTCTTTCTTTTTTTTAATAATATATTTTTATTGATTTCAGAGAGGAAGGGAGAGGGAGAGGGAGATAGAAACATCAATGATGAGAGAGAATCATTGATCGGCTGCCTCCTGCACGCCCCACATTGGGGATCGAGCCCGCAGTCTGGGCCTGTGCCCTGACCAGGAATCGAACCCGGTTCCTAGGTCGATGCTCAACCACAGAGCCTGTCGGCCGGGCCAGGCGAGGTCTTTCTTGCTGCTCTTGGATGTACAGACGTTCCCTTTACCACCAGCCTGGAAAGCAAGGCGTTGCTGTGAGAAAGCTGGGCCGTCCGGTGTGGTTTGGGGTTGAGAGCGGTAAAGCAGCATCTGTGGGGGTCGGGTGGCGCTGACCCCCACGCTCCCCCGAGGCCGCTCCTGGTGGGTTGGCCGCACTGGGTACAAGCCCGGAGCAGGGTGCCGGGCCCCGAAGGCAGTTACTTGGTTTGGGATTATCTCGTGTTGTGGTTTTCAACTGGGGGTGATTGTGTCCCCCCCAGGGGACACTTGTCATTGGCTGGAGACATTTTTGGTTGTTAGGACCAGGGCGGGGGTGGGGGGGGCGCGCGTCTGATGGGTAGAGTCCGAGATGCTGGCAAGCAGTGCCTGGACGGAGCCCACACAGTGTCTGCAGGGCCCCGGTGGCTGCACCCTGCCCTCTCGCTTGGGCGATGTAGTCTTGGCTTGTCTGGCCTGTTGCCACCCAGGAGCGGCTGTGTGTTGTGTATTTTGACTGACTTTCGTGGTTTTGGTACGTTTTGTCCGGGCGTCTCCAGTCCCTCGGCCCCAGCAACTGCTCCTCAGGATCTGTGGCCCCGGGACCTTCGGTTTTCATTCATTCATATCCCCCCCCCCCCCCCCCGGGGCTGGGGGCCTGCTCTTGTGCTGGGTCCTGGGCACCGGGCAGGGGAGGCAGGTGACCAAACAGACAGATGCTGTCACAGAGCCCCCGACGCTGTCACAAGGCGGCCACGGAAGCCGTGGAAGTGTGGAACCGGCCCCTCGGCAGTCAGGGGAGGCTTCTTGGAGGAAGTGGTGCCTGCGCCGAAGCCTGAAGGACCCCGAGGAGCTAGTGAGGCTCGGAGAGCTGGAGGAGAGGCGGGAGCAGAGGAGCAGTCAGGTGTGGCGGGAGTGTTGAGCGCCATGCGGGTGGCAGGCAGAGATGAGGTGAGAGGCCAGAGTGCTGGTGACAGTCAGGCCTTCCTGTCTGCTGGGCTCCCCTGGGCTCCCGGCCCCTCAGTGGGCAGGCTCAGCACGGGGGTGGGGACACGCCACCCTTCAGGGCCAGGCCGTGGTTTCCCCGGGAAGTGCGGTCAGCTGGGCCCCGCGGGGTTAGGTCCTGGTCTCAGGCCACGGCGACCTCCGTTAGGACAGGCAGGACTGGAGCCCAGGCCTTTCTGACTGGGCCCGGGCAGCACTCACTCTGCCCCTCTGCCTTCTCCAACGGCCGTTTCAAAATCTGTGTGTTGTGCTTTTTCTTTTTTCTTTGAACCCATGACCTGACCCGGAGACTGTACTGAGTGTGAGCTTTCGGCCCCAGTCAGCCCTCGGCCTGGTGTCCCAGCCTCTTGTGTTTCCTGATTGCGCATCCTCTGGGGTTGGACCGGCACAGCCACCCCCTTAGGAGCGTCAGCTCTGGGGTCAGAGGGCAAGGCCCCCCACTGGGGACGCCCCAGGCTTTCCCGAACCACGTAGGTCCCAGGCCGTCCTGCCATGTGGCCTTAGCCAGGTCCCTCTCCGGCCTCCTGTCCCCCAGGGTGTCCCACCGCCTACCTTCCCGGGTCTGTGTCGGGTTGCGTGGCAGCACATACGGCGTCCTGCCGCTGCCGGCTTCCCATCCGTGGAGTCAGACGTCCCCCTTCCCCTTTCCAGATTTGGCTGAGAGGTGACAGTGGGTTGGGGGAGTTAGAGGGAGGTGGTCTTGCTGCCTCCGACCTGCCGGGCCCTGTGGGAGACGGACTGGCTGCCAGCAGCGGGGTCTCCCCTCTGGGGCTCGCCTGGCCTGCGTCTCACTAGAGCAGCCAGTGTCCTGAGGTGGCAGCGGTCAGCAGGTCCCAGGTGGCCTCTCCGGACACTGGAGCCTCTGCTGAGCCTCCTGGCAGCTCCAGTGGCCGCCTGGAACCCTCCCAGAGGCCTCCGCACCCTTGACCTCCACTTCCGGGTGCGGGGCCAGGGCCGGTGAGGAAGGGGTGTCAGATAGAGGACCTGCCCAGGGGCTCCCGGCAGGCGGAGCTGTGTGGACGGTGGCGGCAGCAGGGACAGTGGGCGGCCCTGCGGGCACTGCAGTCAGGCCCGTCTGGGGGACAGGAGCCTGAGAGCCACGCAACCACGCAAGACCCCGGGCGCTGGCAGAGCCGGCGGAGGGGGAGGTGTTTGTGCTTCGTGGCTTCCTTTCTCACTACAGTTCCCCCTTCCGTTTGCAGGCCGTCTTCGTTTTCAAACGGTCGCTAAAAACCAGCGGCAGTCACTTCCGTTTTCTTGGTTTGCCACAAGTGGCAAAGGGTGGGGGTGGGGGTGGCGGGGAGTGTGGCGCCCGACAGTGTTTGAATGACTTGAGTCACTCAGGCAAACGGGCCCTTCTTTCCCCTTCGGTCACCCAGGGGTGTGGGGGCCCCTTCGCTCCCACAAGTGCCCTGGCCCCACTGGCCCCGGGGACTGACAGGACGGGACCAGCACCTGCCGGGCTCTGGCCTGTCACCTGCCTGACCCAGCTGTCCTTACAGCGTGGCCTTTCCGGCCGGAGGTGCCCCGTTTCGCCGACAGGAAATGAGGCTGCCGGATGCCAGGTGCCTGGCCCAGGCGCACCCGATCCAGAGAAGGAGAGCTGCCCTCCTGTCCAGGCCCCAGCAAGGCCCGGAGGACTGGGCTGGAGTGAATTGAGAGTTTGTGGCTGGGAAGGTTTTCCTTTTCCTGTTTTGTGTGTGTTCTCCTTTCCAGTTCGGTTTGCATCCTCGTTCTGTGCAGCATTGAGAAGTGACGCGTGTAGGGTACCAACCACCACTAGGTTGCGTCTGGTCCTTGCAGCCTCCTGATTTTCTGAGGGGCAACCTGAGGTTCTGAGAGTTGAAGGGGCCACTGGGTTGTGAGGCCCCTGGATCCTGGATCCACAGTCCATGTCACCTAGCCCCACCCCCCTACCCCCCCTCCTATTGCAGCCGCCCCCTCCCAACTGTAAATCTCTGGAAAGCCAGCTTTGGGAGGGAAGCCCACCTGCTGTCCAAAGGGGTGGGGCTTGGGGGGATAGCCTGCACCCTCTGACCATGAGCTTTGGAAGTGGATGGGCCTCTCGTCAGGACAGTGGGGCTCACAGGGTCTGGGATCGGGGGTCTGCCTCTTGGCAGTCGGGGTTCCTCCCTGCGGGCCCACGTCCCTGCACCTGTCAAATGGAAATCAAAACTGCTCCACCTCCTCACTACGTGCCGTGACGCAAGGTGCCCCACGCGGGTTCAGGCTCTCTGCAGGGTTGGCTGGGCCCCACCCTGCCCCTCTTGGGGGTGCCTAATTCGGGGCCTGTGGTGGTGAGGTGGGACGGGGAACCTGGGTGGGCTCCGCCTTCATGTGCTTCAGCTCCGCGGGCAGCTGGCGCCCTGTCAGCCCCGGTGACTGGCCGTGGAGCCAGCGGGCCTGGCCCCGCACGCTCGGCAGTCTGGTCTGTTTGTTTTGGTGACGGTTTTTGTTGAGATGTAATTCATACACCGTATGATTCACCCGGTTATAGTGCACAATTCAGGCTCCTCGCACAGCCACAGAGCCGGGCAGCATCACCACAATGGGTGTTTGGGTGGAGGCATAACTGACAAGGGAAATGGTATGTAATTGATTTGAGAACTTTGGGGGGACTTCTGGTGAACATCGTGTTCCCGAAAGGAATCCCTGTGCCTATTAGCAGTCATCTCCCGGCTCCTGATGGAGTCACACGGCGTGTGGTCCCGGTGACGGCTTCGCCCGCTCCGCTTGGGCGGCCTTCTGGCCTCTCTGGGCCCCTTACTGCCACTCGAAAGTCTCCGGTGAGGAAACAGGTGGTGCACTTCCCACGTCGAGGTCCTTGCTGCTTGTGGCCCAGGTGACGGCTGCCCAGCTCAGGTTCTGCCAGGCTCTGTCCCCGGGTGCCGATGGCAGCCGCGCGAGGGAGGTGTGGTGCGGTTCTGTCATGCAGTCAGGGCGCGTGCAGTGCCCATGGATCGGCCCTGTGACCTCGATGTGCCGGGCAGGTTGGGACATGTGTCCCGGACGGGGGTGGTGGGCAGGGGCCCTTGGTGCTTAGAATTCGGGGACTGGAGAGGCCATCATGGGGCTTTGGGCCAGGAACCAACGTGAGACACTCAGATATGTGGCTCAGAAAAGTGGCCTGAATGGGGGTGGGGTGAAGGCTGGACTGAGTCTGACTGTGGTGGGATAGGACCATGTGTGAGAATAGGACCCTCCAGGCGTGTCGGCCGGGGCATAGGAGCAGACACAAGACCACAGGTTGCTGTGGATTTAGAGCCACTTGTTCCTGGGCACGGCCAGGAGGCGGCCCGAACGGCCGAGGGACTGAGGCTCCGTGGAGGCCAGAGAGGAGAGCCGGGGCAGCGGTGTCTTGAATGGACGGAGACTTGGACGGCTGGTCACCTGCCCCCACTGGCTCCGCCTGCTCAGCCCGGCTGCTCCCCAGTCAGCGTCGTTCTCCTCGGGCTGCTGCTCTGTCCGTGGCTGGCGTGCCGTCCATGCCGGGCGGTGTGGGGCGGAGAGGATCGGGCCTCGGAGAAGAGGGCCTGGCCGGCGGGTCTGGAGGTGCCCAGGAAGGGCTCGTCCTCTAGGTCCGTCCGCGGTGGCCTCTGCCTCGGGGATCTTCACGGGGCAGGTGACGAGTGTGAGCTGGTCAGGGCCTGTGCTGGGCTGCAGAGCCCCCAGCTTCCCTGGGCCTGAGTTGCCCATGGGTGATGGGGTGATGCATCCCTCAGACAGAGCCGTGGGGACAGCAGCCCGGGGCCTGGCTGCAAGCTCAGGGGGTTTGCAGCTGTGGTCTGGACTGTGAGGGGCTGTAGAGGTCGCTGAGTTCATGCCACAGGGGCTTGGGTCCACCCGGCGCCTGGTGAGCGCTCTGCAGGAGGTGCTCCTGATGCCACAGCCAGGCCTGAGGGTCAAAGCCAGGGCGCCCTCCTCCGGGGGTGAGAGCTGGCCTGTCCTCCCTGCTGAGCCGGGGACCCTATCTGTCAAGCATCCTTTGGGACCGTCAGTGGCTGTACTGGGAACACCCCCCCCCCCCATTTCCCTCTTCCCTGTCCTGGGCTGTGGGTGGGGAGGGGGTTGGGTGTATTTGTGTGTGTGTGTGTGGCATCCAGGCAACGGCACAGACTTCCCTCTGCCTGCCACCGCCCCACGCCCTGCACCACGTGGCGATTCGCTGGGCTGGATGGTAGCTGTGTGCTGGCCGTCATGGGCACTTGAATTTGTTCAGCAAATAGATTGAAGCGAGTTTGATGGCCAGGGTTCCAGGATGAGCACAGCTCTGGCCCCGCCTGGGGGCCCCTGCCCAGCTGTGGGGACAGTGGACACTGGCCCTGGTGGGGCAGGACCTTGGTTGCTTCCTGCACAGGACTCTCCCTCGCGGGCCCTGGGCACGGCGCACACTCGGGCTTTCTGGGCCTGGGGGCTAGGGTTGAGCAGGACAGTTGGCCCAGGGGTCTGGACCAGAGGCAGCTAGGGGAGACATGGGTCCGGTGCTTGCTGAGTTGGCCGGCGGGCTCAGCAGTGACAGCCCCTTCCCGCAGGGCGCCATGTTTTGGAAGTTTGACCTGCACACGAGCTCGCACCTGGACACGCTGCTGGAGCGGGAGGACCTGAGCCTGCCCGAGCTGCTGGACGAGGAGGACGTGCTGCAGGAGTGCAAGGTCGTCAACCGCAAGCTGCTGGACTTCCTGCTGCAGCCGCCGCACCTGCAGGCCATGGTGGCCTGGGTCACCCAGGAGCCGCCGGCCAGCGGCGAGGAGCGGCTGCGCTACAAGTGAGCCTGCGCAGCCTGTCCCGGGGGCTCCCGGTGGGGCCGAGGCGGCCGAGGCGGGAGGCCGGGCGCGGGGCACTCACGGCAGGGCTCCGTGGAAGCGCCTTTATTGTGGGGCGCAGCGGCTGGCCAGTCTTGTTTCAGTGGCCCCGTCCCCACCCCCACCCCAGATGCTTTCTCCTTGCGTTTTCTTCCGTTGGGTTTTTGTCGCGATGAGTGAAGCATCGCGTGCAGTTGTGAGGAGGAATACTGCGCTCCCTGTGCTCTGCCTGCTTCCCCGTGGTGACACGGATGATACAGCCGGCGTCACCGCTTCCAGTGTGGCTCAGAGCGAGTCCTCTAACTCCAGACAGAACCTTTTTACCTGGAGTTCTCTTGTAACTTTCCCTGCTTTGGAGCATGAGTTGGATGAGATGTGCCTGTGCCCAGCCCGGTGCCAGGAGCACAGGGCATGGCTGGGAGCAGAGTTGGCATGGACCCTAGGTGGCCGCCGCCCCCTCCTGCACACCCCTCTGCCCTTCTCTCCCACCCACCCCATCCCCCCACGGGTACTTAGGGCCCTGGATGTGCTGGGGACAGGCTTGCTCTTTGGGGTCAAAGGGGTGGACGTGCTGTGGGGTTCCGACAGGGAGGTGAGAATGGCGCCGCTGGCTCTCCCCCTTATCTGTTCCCTCTCTGGATGTGATAGCCCCCTGCCCGCCCCCCAGGTACCCCAGTGTGGCCTGCGAGATCCTGACCTCGGACGTGCCCCAAATCAATGACGCCCTGGGCGCCGACGAGGCCCTGCTGAACCGGCTCTACGGCTTCCTGCAGAGCAGCGGCTGCCTCAACCCGCTGCTGGCCAGCTTCTTCAGCAAGGTCATGGGCATCCTCATCAACCGCAAGACAGACCAGGTACCCGCCGTCCGGGGCGCCCCTGCGGGTCGGGGGGCGCCTCCCGATCCCGCCGTCTGACATGGCCGTGCCCACAGCTCGTGTCCTTCCTGCGGAAGAAGGACGACTTCGTGGATCTGCTGCTGCAGCACATCGGCACCTCGGCCATCATGGACCTGCTGCTGCGGCTCCTCACCTGTGTGGAGCGGCCCCAGCTGAGGCAGGAAGTGGTCAACGTGAGCTCCAGGGAAGGGCGGGAGGGGCGGGGCCTGGCGGTGGGCCAGTGAGCGGAGCCCCATCTTTTTCTCACCCCAAGTGGCTCAACGAGGAGAAGATTGTCCAGCGGCTCATCGAGCAGATCCATCCATCAAAGGATGACAATGTGAGTGTCTCAGGCGCACCAGGCCCCTCCCTCCAGAGGGGGGTTGAGGAGAAAAGGAGGCGCGGGGAGCCTTGTGCCCATCTCCCCGCTCCCTGATGCCTGACATAGTGGCAGAACAGAAAGGGGCTGACCCACATGGATGGTTCTGAGCCAGGAAGTTGTCCCCTCCTCCCTTGAGCGAGCAGGTCTGGTGAGGGTCCTCTGAGTCCGGGCTCTGTCCCTGCCTCCTCGCTGCTGCCCTCCCCTCCCTGGGGCCACTCACCCTCCTCCCCTCCAGCTGGCTCTGCCTGGAGAGCCCTGCTGGCTCCTCAGGCCCACAGGTGCAGGTAGTCAGCCCTCAGGGCCAGCCCGTACCCATCCCAGGAGGGTGGCGGCCGTCCAGGCCTTTGTGGCAGAGGGACCAGGGTGCCCACTGTGAGCCTGCCCGGGTCCAGGGCTGCCTGTGGGTCCCGGGTTCACCTCGGGACCCGGGGTCTGTCTGTGTCCTGGGTCTGCCGGTAGCCCATTGGGTTGGGCTCCGCATTCTGCTCTGTTCTTCCCTTGCTTGGCTTTCCTGGCAGCAGCTCTATTGGGACTGAGTTACGCACTGCGCCCGCCCACTCCTCAGTGGGACTCGGTGCTCCCGCGTCCTCACAGGGGGGCGGCTGTCACCGAGTTGGTTTGCGTCACTCCAAAAGGAAACCCTGTGCCCATTAGGTGTCTCGCCCCTTCCCCTGTGGTTCCCAGCCCCTGGCAGCCACCAGTCTGCAGCCTGTCCCTGGGTTTGCCTCTTCTGGGTGTTTCATATACATGGAGTCGCACATGTGGTCCACGGCTGGCCTCTGCCTGAACGCCGTGTCCTGTGCATCCGTGTTGTAGCGTGTCGGTGCTTCACCCCTTGCCGAGGCTGCTCTGCTCATAGAAGGAGTATGGTTGCTTATCCTTCAGTAGTGGGTGGATGCCCCCTCTTTGGCCACTGACTGGTGAGGGTTTCTGTGGGACGTCTCCTTTTCCAGGAAGCTTTCCTTGGTTTCCCCTTTTCTCTGCCGTGTCTCCCCTCCAGTGTTTGGTGCCTGGAGCTTCCTCCCTAGGTACTTGTGTCCCTGTGCCTGTGCCATTCTCCTCCCTGTTCCCAAGGGCCGGGGCCAGATGGTCAACTCATGGGGGAGTCCAGACACCGGGCCATGGGGGCCCGGCAGCCAGGCTGGGGTCCTCAGCTCGCTCTCTCCGCCTCCCCAGCAACATTCCAACGCGTCCCAGTCCCTGTGCGACATCATCCGCCTGAGCCGGGAGCAGGTGATCCAAGTCCAGGACAGCTCGGAGCCCGACCAGCTGTTGGCCACCCTGGAGAAGTGGGTTTGCAGGCAGCGCCCTGGCCCGGGGAGGGACGCCGGCCTGGGAACCTGGGTCCCAGCCCTTGACCCTGACCCCTCTGCCCCAGGCAGGAGACGATCGAGCAGCTCCTGAGCAACATGCTGGAGGGGCAGCTGAACCCGTCCGTGCTCGTCAGCGGGGTCCAGGTGCTGCTGACGCTGCTGGAGCCCAGGCGGCCACGGTGAGGGTGCCTCCCCGCTCGGCGGCTCCCGGAGGGCACGGCCCCTCTCAGGGGTCACTGTGGTCCTAGAGGGTCCTGTTCCCGCCTGACAGCCAAGGAAATAGGCCGAGTCAACTGCCCACAGCTTCCAGCTGGCGTCCCCACCCAGGGCCCCTCGGGCGTCACTGTCCAACACGCAGTGGGGCTTCTACCCTAGGGCCCCCAGGCCCCTGGGTGCCTCCTGCAGGCCCGCCCTCGCGTCCTGGCCACCTCCTGGCCGGGAGCAGCCTCAGGCTCCTCTCTAGGCGTGTTCTGCACACGCATGTGCATGCGCACAGGCTGTCTGGGCTGCTCACTGCCCTCGCCCTGCCCTGCTGCAGGTCCGAGTCTGTGATCGTGAACAACTTCTTCAGCAGTGTGGACGGGCAGCTGGAGCTGCTGGGCCAGGCGACCCTGGACAGCTCCGTGTCCAGCATGGGCGCCCTGCACGCCCTGCGCCCTCGGCTCACCCACTTCCACCAGCTCCTGTTCGAGCCACTGGAGGTGGGCCGGGCAGGCCTGGAGGGTGGCAGGGAAGGTTGCTCCTTGGCCCTGGGCAGCAGGGGGCCAGGAATTGAACCTCCTCTATGTCTGCAGCTGGAGCCACTGCATACGACGTGGGGCATCCTGGCCCCGCCTCTGGGCAACACACGGCTGCACGTGGTCAAGCTGCTGGCCAGCGCCCTGAGCGCCAACGACGCAGCCCTGACCCAGGAGCTCCTGGCACTGGACGTGCCCAACACCATGCTGGTGCGGGGGCAGGGCGGTGGGCGCGGGGCAGGGCGGGTGGGGCCTCTGGGATCTCTCCATGCCAGCCTGCACCTCCCCCCCCAGGACCTCTTCTTCCACTACGTGTTCAACAACTTCCTGCACACGCAAGTGGAGGTGTGTGTGAGCGCCATGCTGAGTGCCGGGCCCCCTGCCGACAGCAGCCTCGAGACACCTGCCCCCAACCTCGGCGTGAAACACGTGAGCTGGGGCGTGCGGGTCCCCTCCCCCTCCACAGGCTGGGCTCTGCCCGTGTCTGTCCCTCGCTTGCCTGGAGCCAGTGCTTGGTGTGACTTTGTGTCCTGGGGCTGGGGCCTCGGACTTGTCTTTAGGTCAGGTCTGGGGAAAAGTGGGTGACGCGGGGAGCTCAGGAGGTGGGGTGTCCTGGGAAGGACTCCCCGGGGTGACGGCTGCCCAGCCCTGGGTGTAACCCAGCCCCAGCGGGGAGCAGTTCAGCGGGAGCTGGGATTTGTCTAGATCAGCGGTTCTCAACCTGTGGGTCGCGACCCCTTTGGGGGTCGAACGACCCTTTCACAGGGGTCGCCTAAGACCATCCTGCATCTCAGATATTTACATGACAATTCATAACAGTAGCAACATGACAGTGATGAAGTAGCCGTGAAAATAATTTTATGGTTCGGTCACAACATGAGGAACTGTATTTAAAGGGCCAGAAGGTTGAGCACCACTGCTCTAGATGGAGTGGGGCGTGGACAGGCCGAGGATGTTGTGGGGGAGCAGAGTGGGCAGCAGGGGCGGGCAGGTGTGTGTGCGGGCTGTTCTAGAGGGAGCGGGGGCGGCGGCCGGGCGCCGTGGGGAGGCCGCCTCAGCCCCTGGCTGGTCCCCCCACAGCTGCTGCAGCAGTGCCGCCTGGTGGAGCGCATCCTGACGTCCTGGGAGGAGAACGAGCGCGTGCAGTGAGTGTCCCTCCCGCCTTCCTTCGGGGGGGGTGGGGGGGGTGGCCGGGTGGCCAGTGTCCAGCTTCGGCCTCCCCCCGCCCAGGTCCGCAGGCGGCCCGCGGAAGGGCTACATGGGCCACCTGACGAGAATGGCCAACGCCCTGGTGCAGAACACGGAGAAGGGGCCCAATGCCGAGCAGCTGGGGCAGCTGCTGAAGGGTGAGGGGCTCGCTGCGGGCGGGGGGGGCGGGGGGGGAGGCCGAGGGCTGCCTCACGTCCTTGTCCCTGCCCCCTCCTGCCGAGCAGAGATGTCGGCTGAGCAGCAGGAGCAGTGGGAGGCCTTCGTGTCAGGACCCCTGGCCGAGACCAACAAGAAGAACATGGTGGACCTGGTGAGGCCCCCGCTTCCCGCTTCCCGCTTCCGCAGCGTCCGCTCCCTCGTCCCCCAGACACAGGCCCTCACCCGCCCCTGCTCCTGCCCCAGGTGAACACCCACCACCTGCATTCCTCCAGCGACGACGAGGACGACCGGCTCAAGGAGTTCAACTTTCCCGAGGAGGCCGTGCTGCAGCAGGTGGGCTGGGGCTCCGGGGGCTCCACCACCCCCCTGCCCCCCCACTCCCCCGCCCGCCCTGACCATCACCGCGCTCCTGCAGGCCTTCATGGATTTCCAGATGCAGCGCATGACCTCGGCCTTCATCGACCACTTCGGCTTCAACGACGAGGAGTTTGGGGAGCAGGAGGAAAGTGTGAAGTGAGTGCGCCGCCGCCGGAGGCTGCCTGCGCGTGGCTTCTGCCATCCCCGCCCCGGGCCTCCCTGGTCGCCCGGAGTGTTGGGAAGCTCCACCGGGCCCCTCTCCAGAGGCCTGTTCAATGGCCAGTTCTGCTTGTTGGTATTTGTGGTGGCAGCACCTTAAATCGCCTCTGGTGTGTGGGCATGAACATTCTTCCCATCTTCCGAATTTCCTGCCACAGGCACCTGCAGCTTTTACAGTCAGAGAGAAAAATTCCAGTTGAGTAACGTTTTTGTAAAC
The DNA here is from genome assembly GCF_014108235.1 of Myotis myotis. Lineage (NCBI taxonomy): Eukaryota > Metazoa > Chordata > Mammalia > Chiroptera > Vespertilionidae > Myotis > Myotis myotis. The sequence goes on along the minus strand of NW_023416349.1, from coordinate 1,283,701 downwards.
TGTATGGGCAGCCTTGTGACAGCACCACATAGTGAAGGGGCAGGAGCGGCCAGCTGGGGGGCTGCTGCTGAGGGGCTCCTTGCTGAGTTTGGTCCTGCCACTGTCAGCCCCCGGCCGGGCAGGTCACTCAGGGCCTGGTCTCCTCGGGTGGGGTGCTCCTCGGGGCTGCGGGGCCCCCAAGGGAAGTGTCCACTGAGTGCAAGAAAGAGGTCAGTTTTGAAGAATGAGCCCGTGATGCCCTGAGGCGGGCAGTGGGCTCCAGGGACGGGCAGGCGGGCACAGCTGAGACAGGGTTCCTGCTCCGGAACCCTCGGGCACCTCTGCGAGGGCTGGACAGGACATCAGCTCTACGGATGGCCCCCAATGGTGGGCCTGTGCCGCGAGCGGGGAGTGTTAGCGAGTGGGGACGATGGCAGAGACACAGCTGTGGGTAGCAGATGGCCAGGGTGCGTGCGTGAGGGACGGAGCAGCAGGAGGCAGCCTGTCTCAGCCTCCTCCCCGCCCCTGCTCCTCCCCCAGCGCGCCTTTCGACAAGACGGCCAACATCACCTTTTCCCTCAACGCCGACGATGAGAACGTGAGTGGCGCCCTGGCCTCTGGGGTGGGGGCTGTGGGCAGTGCCGCCCACCCACCCTGCCGCCTGCACCCCGCAGCCCAACACCAACCTGCTGGAGATTTGCTACAAGGACCGGATCCAGCAGTTTGATGACGACGACGAGGAGGAGGGCCAGGGCTCTGGGGAGTCTGATGGGGAGGACGGCGCCTGGCAGGGCAGCCAGCTGGCCAGGGGCCCCCGCCTGGGCCAGCCCCCAGGTGTGCGGTGAGTCCGCCCCAGCTCCTTTTCCGGGCCTTGCGGCATCGCGGGGGCTGCGGGGGCCACGTGGAGCAGTTCTCATGGGCTCGAGGGCACAAGCAGCCCGTGGGATGGAGCATGTGTGCCAGTTGGGGCCTCTCGGTGCTGAGGGATGGATGCCGCGCGCTGGTGGGTTAAGCTAAACAGGAGTCGGGTCACGGCTTGTGGCTGCAGCTCATGGGGGCTCCTTCAGGTCCGGCTGATCCAGGTGCGTCTCCCACCCTCTGTCCCTGGACTCTGCTCTCAGGGCGGAGCTCATGCAGGTGTTCCCAGAAAGGCAACAGATGGTCCCACCAGCTGCCCCCCTCCCCCCATTTCATGACAGTAACATGACAGGTGATGATGGTCCCTTCCTCACAGGCCGAGCGTCAGGAAGCTGTGACCAGCTCCTTGCGCGATGTTGCGCTGTTTCCCTCCATACTGGCTGGCCCAGCGTCCCTGCCCCGGGCGCCTGCCCTGGAGGGTTCCTGGTGGGAACAGCCTGCCCTGGGCTTCTGATGGGAGCACTAGAGGGTTTTACCTTTTTAATGACGTGGACCGAGCATGCAGGCGCGGGTGTGAATCCTGAGGTTTGGCCAGTCCCTGTCCCCCTGCGGACTGCTGCCTGCCCTCCCAGGGGTGCTGCTGCCCGGACCCCTGCTGGGTAGCTGGGTGTGGCTCTGCGCCTGAGGACCATCGCTTTGGGGGTGCTCCCTGGCCCTCCCAGGGGTGCCGCTGTGTGAGCAGCCAAGGCCCAGGTCGTGCTCCCCATGTTTTCCTGAGTTTACAGCGTTGGCTCTCGTGTCCGGGTTTGGTCTCCTCAGAGCGGCGGGCGGGTCCGCCTTCATTCCTTGCGCGAGGGCAGCCCCGTCCCAGCAGCCCTTGCTGAGGGGCCTGTCCTTTCCCCACGCTGGGCGTTGGACTGGTGAGGGCCTGCCTGCCCTCTGTCCTGGCCCGGTAGCCGATGGCCGTGCTCATGCGCTCACTGCCCGGCCTGGACCCTGTTGTCACAGCAGGTGGTGAGCCTGGGAGGTGTGGTCCTGCCGCTGGTTCAGGGTGAAGGTTCGAGTCCCTTGGGGTTTCCTGTGAATCTTGGGATCCGCGTGTCAGTTTCAGTGAGAGCGGCCTTGGCCCTCTGCTGGGGGTGGCATGTCCTGGCCCCTGAGCTGGCGTGTGTCTCCGTGAATGTAGGCATTTTTAGCTTCCGATAGCGTTTTGAAGTTTTCAGAGCGTATGTTGTTTCTTTTGTTGAATTTGTTCCTAAGTGTCAGGGTCTCTTCAGTGCAGCGGTGGATGGAATTGTCTGTCACTGAGGAGGCAACAAGCGGATAGAAACGCAGTAGCTTTGGGCGTCGACCCGCGTCCGTGCCCTCCAGGAACTCCCGATCCCTCAGCATTTCCTGCTAGAGTTAAGGCGCCTCTGGGGTCGGGGTCCTCCTTCCTCCGGCCTGGACGGCGTGAAGCAGAAGTGGGGGCGTCTTGTTCCTGATGTGGGGGGACTGGGTGTGGTGCGCGTGGTGGGTTAGGAGTGGCCCTTTCAGGTTGCAGAAGCTCTCCTCTGTCCCCGTTTGCCGAGTGTCTAGTCTGTCTCAGTGATAGCAACGCGCTCCTTCCAGCCTCGGAGACGGCCACGCCCTCAGCATTGGCTCAGCCGCCCCGTCGGTGGGCAGGGTGGCCAGGTGACTTGGTCGTATCTCAGTCACGTCAGCAGTTTTTGGAGCAGCTGCACGTGCTAACGTTGCTCTCAGCCAGGGACACAGTGGTGACAAGAGTCCCTCCCAATCCCCAGCCAGTTCGGCCCATGGGCTGAAGGGTCCTGGGTTAGACTCCAGTCAAGGGCACATGCCTCGTCGCAGGCTCTGGCCCTGGCCCTGGTCGGGGCGTGTGCGGGAGGCAGCCAGTTGAGGTGTCTCTCTCACATTGATGTTCCCCCCCTCTGTGTCCCCCCCCCTTCCGTTCTCTAAATATCAATGGACAAACATCTCGGGTCAGGATCAGCAACAGCACAGAGTCCCCCGAGTTTGTTGCTGGGGGACGCCATTCCTGAGGGCGGTGTGCTGGGGAGGGTCTGTGAGGGAGGCGGGTGGGGCCTGCCTGCCCTTGTGCGGTGGTGGTGGTGGTGGCAGTGGCCTCCACCCCTTTTATTATCTGTTGTTCCTTCACAGATGCTGGGGGCGGGGGGCAGCCCTGGGGCGTTGGGAGGTGGGGACGGGCGCTTCCCGTTCTCCCTGCCGCCAACAGCGCTCATGCTGGTTTCTGGGGCAGGAGTGGAGGCAGCACAGATAGCGAGGACGAGGAGGAGGAGGACGAGGAGGAGGACGGCGAGGAGGACGGCCAGGGGGCCCAAGATGGGGCCGGGCCCCCCTCTTACCCCAGCCCTGGCCCCCAGCCTCCCAGTGAGTGACCACGCCGGCTGGGGGGTCCGGTGAACACAGGGTCTGCCTGCCCTGCTCACTGCTGCCCTGCTCTCACCCCAGGCCCCAGCTGGGCAGCCGCCTTTGACCCAGTGCCTACAGACACCCCGACCGGCCCCCAAGACTCTGGGGAGAAGGAGCGGCGCTCTGGGCCCCCTGCCCCTCAGGGGCCCGTCGGTGTGTCCCAGGACTTCCCCACCCCGAGCCCGGCCGGCCCTGTGGCCCCCGGCACTCTGCAGCTCAGGTGAGGCCGCAGGCCAGGCTGGGAGCGGCCGGTCCTGGTTCCGAGGCTCCAGCCCAATCGCCGGCTCCTTGGCTGCTTCTCCCCTTCCAGGTCCCAAGACCCCGCACCCTCCTCAGCACCTCAGGAAGCCTCAGGTGGCCGCAAAGTAGTGGAGCCCTCAGGTCAGCATGGCCCCCTCCCTCCCCCTCCCCACGCTGTCCCCGGCCTGGCACCGCCACTCAGGCTGCGCCTCTGTCTTCCCCAGCCCCCTGCCAGGCCTTGGTCAGCGTCAGGGACCTCCAGGCCACCCTCCGAAGGACAAGCTCCACCCCCAGCCCCTTGGACAGGTGACCTGCTGGGAACAGCTTTGGGGGGCGCCGCGTGGGGAGGTGAATAAAGCCTGGCCTTTGGGGTTGTCGCCCTTGAGCTGCTCCAAGGGGCCCTGGCAAGACCGGCCAGGGCTGTAGGGCTGTGCCTGTGCCCACAGGAGTCACATAGGACCCTGCTGCCCAGGGCTTCCAGCCCATGCTCACCTCTGGCTCTGCAGGAGCCCATGGGCGGGAGGGGGCCTCACGAAGGGCCAGGAGGGGAAAGAGCGTGCAGACGCCGTGTCCCCGATGACAGAGCTCCTGCCCAGCGGCCCCGGGGTCTGCGTGTGGGGTCAGGGCTGTGCGCTGCTTCCCTGCCCCCGGGCTGTGGGCAAGGGCCTACACCGGGCGTGAGCGCCTGACTCCCACTCCCCACAGTGCAACCAGAGACCCTGCTACCTCTGTCCCAGCCCTTGGGGCCCCCCAGCCCCCCCAGACCATGGAGAGGGAGAAGAGCCCAGAGCCCATGGGTCTCCCACAGAACCAGAGGTGAGCATGGGGTGGCCACGGCAGGTGGGGGGCCATTGTGGAGGAGGCACTGACCTCTCATGTCCTCATCTCCCGACAGTGCCCAGGCCCTGCAGCTGCCTCCAGTGCCCAACGGCTCTGCCCAGGGAGGGCCGGCGTCCCCAGGCTCCCAGTGAGTCGCTGGCCGGGGCTACAGGTGGGGGTGAGGGCAGGTGGGCCCGCGGCTCCTCACTCCTGTCTCCCTCTTGGTTCCCAGGTAGCTGCCTGGTTCCGGTGATGGCGGCCAAACCTGTACGCAGATCCTGCCCGGGCGGGGTCAGGGTGGGTCCCGTGGTGGCCTGTTGCCCCATCACCCCATCCCGTCTCCACCCCCACCCCATGTTCTCTCCTCTGGACTCCCAGGAGGCTGGTGCCAGGGAGACAGGCCCCACCCACCCCCATTTGCACTGAGAAAAAAAAAGATGGAGTTTTATCTCCTTGAATAAAGGTATAGAGTCAAGTAGAAAGAAAGGAGAAAAGATAGAGAGAGAGACCTATATTCTATATTATATGTATGTCCAGGGAGGAGAGGGTGGGAGAGCCAGACGGAACCAGGCCTGGGCAGGTGGGGGGGACCTTCATCCCTTCCCAGCGGGGCTGTGTTGGGGTCCCCGAAGCACTCTCCTCCCCTCCCCAGCTGCCGTGCCCCCCGTGGCTCAGATGCCCACACCCACACTCGGCCTTTCAGCTCAGGTCCACCTGGGGGTCCGAGTGGGGCCGTGCCTTCGCCCAGCCCCACGCCCCAGGCCTGCACTTTCCCGGGCCGGGAGCTCACGGACCCTTGCCTGGCCGGCGGCTCTGGGGGCTGGGGTCCCGGCCAAGGCGCCTCTCCGGTGACATTCCCACGAGGCCCTGACACACTCACGAGACCCCTACGCCTCCCACAGGCCCTGGGTGGGGGTTTGGTGGGGTTCCAGCTGGGGTCCCCCTCCAGTGCCTGGAGGCCTGGGGTCCAGCCCAGTTGCCAAGTGACCTTGACCCAGCTCCCTCTCCGGCCGCGTGAGTGGGTGCCCAGCTGTTTCATACTGCAAATACGAATGAATAAAGGAGACAGTTTAAGACCCTGCTGCTCAGACCTTGAGTTCTGGGGGTGGGGCAGCATCCTGAGCCTCACCCGGCCTCGACTGGGCCTGGTCTCCAGAGCCGTGGCCCGGGGTCCCCTTAGTCACCCCGACCTCACGTGTCCACTGTTCAGCCGCCCTCTGTCCAGCCGCAGGGAGACCCTGCAGAAGCCACGTGCTCAACCCTCCCCCCTCTGGTGGGAGGTGGGGGTGGGAGGTGACCCAGGAGCCAGGCTGGCCTCTCGGTGGTGCCTGCCAGCGGGGTTCAGTTCAAGAACAGACCAGGCCTGGCCGGTTTGGCTTATTGGACAGAGCCTCTGCCTACGTGTGGAAGGGTCCCGGGTTCGATTCCGGTCCGGGGCACGGACCTCAGTTACAGGCTCCTCCCTGGCCCAGGCCCTGGTCTGGGCTTGTGCAGGAGGCAACCAATGGATGTTTCTCTCACATGGTTGTTTCTCTGTCTTTCCCTCTCTCTTCCACTCTCCTAAAAATCAATGGGAAAATGTCCCCAGGTGAGGATTAACAAAAAAACATGGGCCATTTCAGCCCTGGTGTCCGCCTCCCGTGGAGGGTCACTCGTGCACCACAGGTGGCAGGTGGGCTCCAGCTCAGGCACATGCTGAGGTTGTGTTTGATTCCGTCATTCAGTTTGGGTTGGGGTGCATCCAGGAGGCAGCCGATGGGTGTGTGTTTTCTCTCTCCCCCCCTTCCTCTTTCTAAAACCAATAAAGTTCTTCAAAGAAGTCAACCATTAATTTTTTTGTTATTTTTTTTTTGTTAGTCCTCACCCGAGGACACTTTTCCATTGATTTTTAGAGAGAGTGGGAGGGGGAGAGACTGAGAGAGAGAAACACGGATGATGTGAGAGAGAGACAGCGATTGGTTGCCTCACATTCCTGCCCTGACCAGGGCCGGGGATCAAGCCTGCAACCGAGGTACGTGCCCTCGACTGCAGTCGGGTGAGGTTTAGCGACAAAAAGGCCGGACCGAGAGCACCCCCAGGAAGCCGTGGTCCTGGGCCTCCCAGGCCGGTGCTGACCCCGGAGGGCAGGTCGTCGCTGGCAGTGATTAGATCAGGAAGTGTTTGTGTGGAGGCGCTGGGGGTGCAGGGCCGTGCAGGCCCCACAGGAGGGAGGCCAGTGCAGGACCCAGGGGGGCGATGGGGTGGGCAGAGGGAGGGAGAAGGGGTTCCTCTACCGGCCACAGGGTGATGGTGGCCCTGTCCCCTGGGGAAGGAGGGCTGGGCCTGGGCCTGGCTGCGTTCCGGGCGGGGGGGGGGGGGGGGGGGGGGGGAAGGAAGGACCCCGGCCGGGCATAGCCATCCCTGGGCGGGGCAGCATTTCCCAGCGCTGAGTCAGTCCCCGAGTTCATCCATAGGACACTACACGGTTAACCAGTAACCACATGCCCTCGCTCCACCCACAAAGCCATTACAGCCCATGTCCAGGCCAAGGGAGTGTCACAGGCTAACATGGGCGTCCGGGAAGAGGCGCTGTCCCGAGATCCTCACTCAGCCCAAGTGAGAGCCCCCGAGTGTGGGAGGGAGGCTGGGCCTGGGCTCCCAGGGACCCCAGGAGGCTGGAGGAATTGGGGGTCCTGGCCTCCCGAGACACTGGAGTTTATGAGGCTTGATGTCCTGAGTGGGGTGGGGCGGGAGCCCCGAGACCTGAGTCCTGGCCAGGTGGGACCTGTCCTGGGGGCCCTGAGTGGGGTGGGGCGGGAGCCCCGAGACCTGAGTCCTGGCCAGGTGGGGCCTGTCCTGGGGGCCCTGAGTGGGGTGGGGCGGGAGCCCCGAGACCTGAGTCCTGGCCAGGTGGGGCCTGTCCTGGGGGCCCTGAGTGGGGTGGGGCGGGAGCCCCGAGACCTGGGATGGCTGGAGCCTCCCCCGGGGGCTGAGCCGCGCCTTGTCCGGTAGCAGCCACACCTGGGCAGCCTGAGCCCCTTCTTGCTCACCTGCACCGCCTACTTCTTCCTCTGGATCCCTGAGGACCCGCCGTCCAGGGTGGGCGCCCTGGTCAAGTGCCTGCCGGTGCTGTGCCTGGTGGGGCTCCTGTGGGCGAGCCCCGGCTCTGGCTCCCGCCTGCAGGTGGCCCTGCTCTTCTCAGCCCTCCGGGATGTCTTCCTCATCTGGCCCGAGAACTTCTATGGTGAGCTGGGGAGCGGGCCGCACTGTCCCTTTCCGACCCCCACGCCAGGGTCCCCAGTTGCGGGGCGACTCTCTGATAGCCTCTGCCGGGAGCCAGAGGGCGTTCCCAGGCCCTGGGACCCAGCAGTGACCAGCACACACCCAGACCCCTGCCTCGGGGAGCTCAGCCGGACCTGGGCAGGTGTGCGTGGTGGGCGTGGAGGGAGGGTGGAGTCCCGGAGTCACAGTCTTGAGTAGGACAGCCTCACAGAGAAGGGGGTGCTGGAAGGATGGATGGTCTAGCCCAGTGGTCGGCAAACTGTGGCTCATGAGCCACATGTGGCTCTTGGGCCCCTTGAGTGTGGCTCTTCCTAAGCCTTAGGAGGACCCTAATTAAGTTAATAACAATGTACCTACCTATATAGTTTAAGTTTAAAAAATTTGGCTCTCAAAAGAAATTTAAATTGTACTATTGATGTTTGGCTCTGTTGACAAAGGAGTTTGCCGACCACTGGTCTAGGCCAGGGGTCAGCAAACTGCGGCTCGCGAGCCACATGGAGCTCTTTGGCCCCTTGAGTGTGGCTCTTCCACAAAATACCACGAGCGGGCACGCACGTACAGTATGATTGAAACATCGTGGTCCATGCGCAGAAGTCGGTATTTTGTGGAAGAGCCACACTCAAGGGACCAAAGAGCCACATGTGGCTCGCGAGCCGCAATTTGCCGACCACTGGTCTAGGCAGAGGGACCAGCAGGTGCAAAGGCCCTGGGATAGGTGTGCCCTTGTGTGTCCAAACAGACTCCATGCTGAAGCCAAGTGGGGAGCAGAGACGTGGGGGTTGAGAGATTTTAGAATTCTGAGCAGAGTAAGGACAGACCCTGGACAGCAGGGGCAGCGAGAAGCGGGACCACCAGGGGACCATGGGAGCTGGCAGGGGTGACGCAGGGAAGCGGCTCTCACGGGTGCCCCACCCCCTGTCCTCCAGGCGGCGTCGCCTGCGCCATGGCCCAGCTGCTCTATGTCCGGGCCTTTGGGTTGAGACCCCTGCGGCCCGACCTCCTGCTGCCCATCATCCTGGCCTCCCTCCCGTTCTCCGGCCTCCTGCTGCTGCACTTCTCCTCGAGCCTGGTCCTGCCCCTGTCGGCCTACGTGCTGGCCCTGTCCACCGTGCTGTGGCGGGGCCAGTGCCCCTTCCACCTGCTGTCCATCTTCCTGGCCTCCCTCCCGTTCACCGGCCTCCTGCTGCTGCACCTCCCGCCAGACCTGGTGCTGCCCCTGTCGGCCTACGCGCTGGCCCTGTCCACCATGCTGTGGCGGGGCCTGGCCAGGGGCGGGAGCGCCCGCTGGGGCGCCCTGCTCTTCGCTGCCTCCGACTCTCTGCTGGCCTGGCATACCTTCATCCAGCCCCTGGCCCACGGCCGCCTGCTGATCATGTACACCTACTATGCCGCCCAGCTCCTCATCACCCTGTCGGCCTTCCAGAGCCCCAAGCTCAAGACTGACTGACCAGGGGCCCCGACGGGCCGGCGTCCGCCTGCTCCCCTCCTGCAGGGGCCCGGGACCAGACGCCCGTGGGGGCTGGAGCCAGGCTCGCAGACTCGCCTGCAGGCCTCCGTCCACCTGTGGGAACCATTTGCAGAATTCCAGATGCACTGCCGAGTTCCGAACGCCTTCCCTTGGTTCTTATTCCGGGTTCCAGGCCCAGGCTGGGCCTCCCCAAGCCCCGCCCGCTCCTGTGACCACCGGGGCCCCCGAGTCTGTAGGGAAGCACGGGAGACTCGGCTGGAAAGTCTGTAAGGAGGAAATTCCGAAAAGGGACATGGGCTGAAGGCGGACACGCTGTTTATCGGAATTCCGACATGGAGTTTGGCCAAAGCGGCCGCCCCTAATTGTCCTGTGACCTTTCCCACCAAGTCCGTGCACGTGCGGCCCCCCAGGTGTTTGCCGGAATCCTTATGCTTAATCTTTGCATGTCCTTGCCTAGAGGACACTGCAGACACATGTGTCCTCCCAAGATTGCCCTACTGACTGTTTCTAAAAGGTAAACTGTATCTCAAACGGCTGCTGCAATAAAAGCCTGAGGAGGCAGGCGAACGGGGCTGTCTGGTTCGTTCAGCCAGGCCGTCCCTTAGCCTTCTCTTTCACAGCAGCCGTGTCAGAGGAGTCATTCGTCCGTCACTCAGGGGCCGCTGGTCAGCCCGGCAGGAGGCCGCTGGCCCCCTCCCTCTGGCCTTGATCAATTTCCCTGTTGCCTGAATAAAAGGGACAAGGAAACAACATCTCCTTTATTTGGAGGGGTGGGGGGAGGGGCGTCACAACAGCAAAAGGGTATTTCTCTTTTGGGGGTAATTGTGATTGTATTTCCTCCTTTTTCTAAAATATATTTTTTTTTTATTATTTTTTTTTTATAAATATATTTTATTGTTTTTTTTTTTTTTTTTTACAGCAAGGAAGGGAGAGGGATAGAGAGTTAGAAACATCAATGAGAGAGAAACATCAATCAGCTGCCTCCTGCACACCCCCTACTGGGGATGTGCCCGCAACCAAGGTACATGCCCTTGACCGGAATCGAACCTGGGACCCTTCAGTCCGCAGGCTGACGCTCTATCCACTGAGCCAAACCGGTTAGGGCTAAAATATATATTTTTTGTTAAGAGAGGAAGAAAGAGAAACATCAATGATGAGAGGGAATCATGGATCGGCTGCCTCCTGCACACCCCCTAGTGGGGATCAAGCCCACAACCCAGGCATGTGCCCTGACTGGAATTGAACCTAGAACCCCTCAGTCCGCAGGCCAACACTCTATCCACTGAGCAACACCGGCTAGGGTGGGGCGCCCTGGCTGAGTCTGGTCCTGCCACTTTCAGCCCCCGGCCGGGCAGGTCACTCAGGGCCTGGTCTCCTCGGGTGGGGTGCTCCTCGGTGCTGCGGGGCCCCCAAGGGAAGTGTCCGCTGAGTGGAAGAAAGAGGTCAGTTTTGAAGAATGAGCCCGTGATGCCCTGAGGCGGGCAGTGGGCTCCAGGGACGGGCAGGCGGGCACAGCTGAGACAGGGTTCCTGCTCTGCTTGGTCCCTTCGGGCACCTCTGCGAGGGCTGGACAGGCAGGAGGCGAGGGCAGGACGTCAGCTCTACGGATGGCCCCCAATGGTGGGCCTGTGCCGCGAGCGGGGAGTGTTAGCGAGTGGGGACGATGGCAGAGACACAGCTGTGGGTAGCAGATGGCCAGGGCGCGTGCGTGAGGGACGGAGCAGCAGGAGGCAGCCTGTCTCAGCCTCCTCCCCGCCCCTGCTCCTCCCCCAGCGCGCCTTTCGACAAGACGGCCAACATCACCTTTTCCCTCAACGCCGACGATGAGAACGTGAGTGGCGCCCTGGCCTCTGGGGGTGGGGGCTGTGGGCAGTGCCGCCCACCCACCCTGCCGCCTGCACCCCGCAGCCCAACACCAACCTGCTGGAGATTTGCTACAAGGACCGGATCCAGCAGTTTGATGACGACGACGAGGAGGAGGGCCAGGGCTCTGGGGAGTCTGATGGGGAGGACGGCGCCTGGCAGGGCAGCCAGCTGGCCAGGGGGCCCCGCCTGGGCCAGCCCCCAGGTGTGCGGTGAGTCCGCCCCAGCTCCTTTTCCGGGCCTTGCCACATCGCGGGGGCTGCGGGGGCCACGTGGAGCAGTTCTCATGGGCTCGAGGGCACGAGCAGCCCGTGGGATGGAGCCTGTGTGCCAGTTGGGGCCTCTCGGTGCTGAGGGATGGATGCTGCGCGCTGGTGGGTTAAGCTAAACAGGAGTCGGGTCACGGCTTGTGGCTGCAGCTCATGGGGGCTCCCACCCTCTGTCCCTGGACTCCGCTCTCAGGGCGGAGCTCATGCAGGTGTTCCCAGAAAGGCAACAGATGGTCCCACCAGCTGCCCCACCCCCTCATTTCAGTGACATGACAGGTGATGCTCTGTCCGGTGTGGCTCAGTGGATAGAGCATCGGCCTGCAGACTGAAGGGTCCCGGGTTCCATTCCGGTCAAGGGCTAATGCCCGGGTTGCGAGTTCGATCCCCAGTGGGGTGTGTGCAGGAGGCAGCCGATCCATGAATCTCTCTCATCATGGATGTTTCCCTCTCTCCCTCCCCTGTCTCCCTCCCTCTCTGAAATCAATAAAAATATTTTTTTTAAAAAAAGGACAGGTGATGATGGTCCCTTCCTCACAGGCCGAGCGTCAGGAAGCTGTGACCAGCTCCTTGCAGGACGTTGCGCTGTTCGTCCATACTGGCTGGCCCCGCGTCCCGGCCCCATGCGTGCGCCTGCCCTGGAGGGTTCCTGGTGGGAACAGCTCTGCCCTGGGGCTTCTGGTGGGAGCACTAGAGGGTTTTACCTTTAATGATGGGGAATGAGCATGCTTGCCTGCCCGGGGTCCCCTTAGTCATCCCAACATCATGTGTCCGCTGTTCAGCCCTCCTCTGTCCGTCCACGGAGGGGACCCCGCAGCAGCCAAGGGCCTGACCCTGTCCCCTATGATGGCGTGGTGGGTGCTGGGAGGTGGCCGGGGAAGCCGGGCTCTAGGCGTGCCTTCCAGGGGGGATCCAGTCCAAGAACAGACCAGGAGCCCTCACCCCCAGGCCCCGGGGAGCCTTGCTTCAGGGCCTCCCAGGCTGCCCAGGGCTGCGGGCCCCAGGCCGGTGGTGACCTCGGGGGGGCCAGTCGTCCTGGGCATTTGTTAGATCAGGAAGTGTTTGTGTGGAGGTGCTGGGGGGTGCAGGGCGGTGCAGGCCCCACAGGAGGGAGGCCAGTGCCAGAGGACCCAGCAAGGGGGGTTCAGGGGGAGGGAGAAGGGGTTCCTCCGCCGACCACAGGGTGATGGTGGCCCCGTCCCCTGGGGAAGGAGGCTGGGCCGGGCTGGGCGCGGGGCTGCGAGGGGAATTGGCCCCCACAGCCCACTGCGATGGGGAGGAAGCCTGGTCCCCGGGGTCCTGGGCAGGGCTGTGGGGGAGGAGGGACCCCAGCTTGGGACGGGCACCTTATCTGCGGGTGTCAGTGAGAGCCATCCCGGGGCTGTTATCAGCACCAGAGTCCACAGGACGCTCCCGGGTTAACGTGTAACCGCTCCCCGGCCCTCCACCCCCAGAGCCATTGGTGCCCCGGCTGCGGCCACTCTGCGTGGGGGTCTCAGGCTGTCATGGACGTCCGCAGAGAGAGGCCGCCCCGCAGCCCGCCCTCCTCAGCCCAAGTGAGAGCCCCTGAGTGTGGGAGGGGGGCTCGAGCAGGTCCTGGGCTCCCGGGGACCCCAGGAGGCTGGAGGAATTGGGAGTCTTGGCCTCCCCAGAGGGTTCTATGGGGCTGGATGTCCTGGGGTCCCTGAGTGGGGGTGGAGTGCGGGGAGCCCCGAGACCTGAGTCCTGGCCAGGTGGGGCCTGTCCTGGGGGCCCTGAGTGGGGGTGGGGCGGGAGCCCCGAGACCTGGGGTGGTTGGAGCCTCCCCCGGGGGCTGAGCCGCGCCTTGTCCGGTAGCAGCCACACCTGGGCAGCCTGAGCCCCTTCTTGCTCACCTGCACGGCCTACTTCTTCCTCTGGATCCCTGAGGACCCGCCGTCCAGGGTGGGCGCCCTGGTCAAGTGCCTGCCGGTGCTGTGCCTGGTGGGGCTCCTGCGGGCGAACCCGGGCTCCAGCTCTGGCTCCGGCTCCGGCTCCAGCGGGGGCTACAGCCTTCGCCTGCAGGTGGCCCTGCTCTTCTCGGCCCTCGGGGATGTCTTCCTCATCTGGCCTGAGAACTTCCTCTATGGTGAGCTGGGGAGCGGGCCGCACTGTCCCTTTCCGACCCCCAGGCTAGGGGCCCCGGGTGCGGGGGCGACTCCCTGATAGCCTCTGCCGGGAGCCGGGGGGCGTTCCCAGGCCCTGGGGCTCTGCAGTGACCAGCACACACCCAGACCCCTGCCTCGGGGAGCTCAGCCTGACCTGGGCAGGTGTGCGTGGCGGGCGTGGAGGGACCAGCAGGTGCAAAGGCCCTGGGGTGTGTGTGCCTGGTGTGTGCGTCCAAACTGACTCCATTCTGAAGCCAAGTGGGGAGCAGAGAAGATAGGGGTCGAGGGACAGTTCTGAGCAGAGTAAGGACAGACCCTGGACAGCAAGGGCAGGGGGAGGCGGGACCACCAGGGACCAGTGGGAGCTGGCAGGGGTGACGCAGGGAAGCGGGTCTCACGGGTGCCCCACCCCCTGTCCTCCAGGCGTCCTCGCCTTCGGCATGGCCCAGCTGCTCTACTCCTGGGCCTTTGGGTTCAGCCCCCTGCGTCCCGGCCTCCTGGTGCCCATCGTCCTGTACTCCCTCCCGTTCTCCGGCCTCCTGCTGCTGCACCTCCCGCCAGACCTGGTGCTGCCCGTGTCGGCCTACGGGCTGGCCCTGTCCACCATGCTGTGGCAGGGCCTGGCCAGGGGCGGGAGTACCCGCTGGGGCGCCCTGCTCTTCGCTGCCTCCGACTCCCTGCTGTCCTGGCACACCTTCATCCAGCCCCTGGCCCACGGCCGCCTGCTGATCATGGCCACCTACTACGCCGCCCAGCTCCTCATCACCCTGTCGGCCTTCCAGAGCCCCAAGCTCAAGACCCACTGACCAGGGGCCCCGACCGGCCGGCGTCCGCCCACTCCCCTCCTGCAGGGACCCAGGCCTTGCAGCTGGGCCCAGACGGGGAGCCGCCCGTGGGGGCCAGAGCCAGGCTCCCAGACTCCCGTCTGCAGGCCGCCGTCCACCTGTGAGAACCGTTTGCAGAATTCCGGATGCACCGCCGAGTTCGGAACACCTTTCCTCGGTTCTGGTTCCGGGTTCCAGGCCCCTCAACTAGGCCCGGGCTGGGCCTCCCCAAGCCCCGGCTGCTCCTGTGACCTCCAGGGGCCTTCAGAGTCCGCTGGCCCCCTCCCTCTGGCCTTGATCTATTTCCCTGTTGCCTGAGTAAAGGGAAGGAGGAAATAACATCTCCTTTATTTGGGGAGGGGAGGGGGGAGGCATGGTCAGATCACAGCAAAAGGGTATTTCTTCTTTTTCTTCCTTACAACAAAATTTTCCATTAAAAAAAATCCAAAAAAAATATCCATGTTTTTATTGATTTCAGAGAGGAAGGGAGAGGTAGAGAGAGAAACATCAATGATGAGAGGGAATCATGGATCGGCAGCCTCCTGCATGCCCCCTACTGGGGATCGAGCCAGCAACCCAGGCATGGGCCCTTTCTGGGAATAGAACCCATGACTTCTTGGTTCCTGAGTCAAGGCTTAACCAATGAGCCACACTGGCCAGGCAAAATTTTTCCTTTTTTAAAAAAAATATATATTTTATTGATTTTTTTTACAGAGAGAAAGGGAGAGGGATAGAGAATTAGAAACATGGATGAGCTGCCTCCTGCACACCCCCTACTGGGGATGTGCCCGCAACCAAGGTACATGCCCTTGACCGGAATCGAACCTGGGACCCTTCAGTCCGCAGGCCGACGCTCTATCCACTGAGCCAAACCGGCTAGGGCAGATTTTTCCATTTTTAAGTGAATGATTTGGTAACATTACGTTCAGTCACAGTGGTAGGCACTGAATTTTTTTTTTAAATATACTTTTATTGATTTCAGAGAGGAAGGCAGAGGGAGAGAGAGATCGGAACGTCAATCTGCTGCCTCTTGCACACCCACACGGGATGGAGCCCGCACCCCGGGCACGTGCCCTGATGGGGAATGAAACCATGAAATCCTGGTTCATAGGTCGATGCTCATCCACGGAGCCTCGCCTAGCCAGGCCTTTTATTGTTGTAGTGAGAACACTTACGGTGAGGGTCACCCTCAGGGCACATTTTTGTGTGCACCAGGCAGTATTGTTGGCTATACACACAGTGAATTTGCCCGGGGCCCAGGGCGTCAGGGACATGGACTCACTCCCAGGGGCTTTGATGGCGGTGGGAGGAGGGATTCCTCTGTCCACGGTCGGGATGAGGTTCTAGACCTGAGGCCAGGAGGACACTTTGGCCCTTGTGTGTGTTCCTGTGGCTGCCGTCACAAATGACCCCACACGGGGGGCTTAAAGCATCAGGAGTTTGGCCTCTCACAGTTCTGGAGAGTAGACGTCCAATGTCAAGGTGTGGGCAGGGCCACAGGGCACCCCAGGCCCTGGGGAGGGTCCTTCCTGCCTCTCCAGCTTCCGGTGGCCCCAGCGGCGCCCCCCCTCCCCCCCTGCCCGCTCTGCACCCCCCCTCCCCGAGTCCCTCTGACCTGGGCCTCCGTGTTCACACGCCTTTCTCCCTCTGTGTCCCCCCCCCCCCACGGACATCGGTGGTTGGACGTAGGGTCCACCCTAAATCCAGGATGATCTAGTAATTATGTCTGCAAAGGCCCGGGTTCTAAATGATGCCACCGGGTTCTAAATGAAGTCCCCATCCATAGGGACCGGGACTTAGGACTTGGATACCTGTTGTTGTTTTTTTGTTTTGTTCTTTATTGTTATTGAGTTCAGAGAGAAGGGAGATAGAAGCATCAATGATAAGAGAGAACCATTGATTGGCTGCCTCTTGCACGCCCCCTACTGGGGATCCAGCCTGCAACCTGGGCATGTGCCCTTGACCTGAATCAAACCTGGGACCCTTCAGTCCGCAGGCCGACGCTCTATCCATTGAACCACACCGGCTGGGGCTTGGACACCTGTTTTTAGGGGACACAATTTACCCCACTGCAGTGACAGACAATACCAGGAGAGGAGGTGGGGAGGTGAGGAGACTCAAAGATGAGGGGTCTTTAGGAAGGGATCACAAGCAAGGGGGTGAGAACAGAGACCTAAGGGAGGAAGACCCAGGTGTGGCCCTTGTCCTGCCTGTGACCTTGGCAGCCCACTGGCCCTCTCTGGGCCTCAGGGTCTGCATTTGAGGACATGAAGGGGTCAGAGCTGCTCTCCAAACCCTGCCTGACTTCTACAGCTAGGATGTGTCCTAAGGGGCTCTTACAGCAGAGAGGAGGCTTTTTCACCCAGGACATGCCTTAGGGGACTCTTACAGCAGAGAGGAGACTTTCCCACCCATGATGTGCTTTAGGGGACTCTTACAGCAGAGAGGAGACTTTCCCACCCAGGACATGCCTTAGGGGACTCTTATAGCAGAGAGAATTCTCCACCCAGGACATGCATTAGGGGACTCTTATAGCAGAGAAGAGACTTGCATCCATAATATGCTTATAGGGCCCCCCAGAGCCCACCCCTGATTTTTAGTCCCTGCTCCACCTTCAGGCCAGAGTCCCACTCACCACAGAGAAAGCCGTGGGCCTGATGAGGCATGACTGCGCGGCACAGCCTGGAGAGGGGCAGGTGGTCCGGGCGGGCAACCCTGCTCTTCTCACTCTCAGATGCCCTGTGGGCCTGGGATGCCTTCATTCAGACCCTGCCCCCCACCCCCCACCCGCATGGTCCCAACCACCTGCTATGCTACCCAGGTCCCCATGACCCTGTCCTCCTTCAAGAGTGGGGGGCTCAGGACGGACTACATGGGGGTAATAAAGTGAGCACCTTCTCTCTTCCCCTCTGAAAGGGACCCCAAAACCAGCTCCCGCCCCAGCGGAAAGTGCTACGGAGCCACATTCCACCTCCATCCTTCCGTCCGTCTGTCCCTCTGTCTCAGACCACGCCCTATCATTTTCGCGCACAGGCCTGCTTCCCCCTGCGGTCTGTGAGGGACTGAGCCTGTCCCCCAGCTGCTGGCGGCGTTGGAGTCCTCAGCGTCACCAGGGCCAGCCCTTCGGAGCAGCCATCGCCCCCTGTCACTCAGCCCCTTCAGGTCAGGGGTCTGTGGGGCATTATTTGGCCTTAAATAGGACTGAAGCTCCGTTACACCTACAAGATGCCTCCTCGCCTTTGGAAACCTTCCCCGAGTGAAAGAGGCCCCTTCCAAAGGCCCCTGTAGGACGGGATGTCCTGGCCAGGGGAGTCAGGAGACAGAGCAGGGTAGGGGCTGCCTAGGGCTGGGGGTGCGGGTGGCAGGATTGGGGGGTGGTAGCTAAATGCAGAGACTGGCCCAGCTGGAGTGGCTCAGTGGTGGAGCATCGACCTATGACCCAGGAGGTCAGGGTCCGATTCCAGGTCAGGGCACATGCCCGGGTTGCAGGCTCCATCCCCAGCAGGGGGCGTGCAGGAGGCAGCCAATCCGTGATTCTCTCTCATCATTGATGTTTCTCTCTCTCTCTCCCTTTCTCTCTGAAAGCAATAAATTAATATATATATCTTCTCTCATAATAAAAGCATAATATGCTAATTAGACCAGATGACCTTCCAGGTGTCCTTCCAGACGACCTTCCAGAGGAAGCTGGGGCTGCCAGGGAAGCCTGGTCCTGGGTCCTGGGTGCCAGAGGAAAGCCGGTGGCGACAGCCAGGGGAAGGAAGGGCCTACTCTTGCATGAATTTCGTGCACAGGGCCTCTAGTATATATGTATTAAATTGAAAGAAAGAAAGAAAAAATTTAAAGAAAGGCAGTGATGGCTTTACCAAGGACAAGGACCCCGGGTGTGGTGGCTGCTTTGGGGAACTGAGCTGGGGGCCTGGGTGTCACCAGGGCCCTCCCTTCCCCAGGCCGCCCCCCGAGTTCAGCTCTATTTCTTCCTCAGTCAGTGAGAGGGAAGCCAGGACCACCGCCCCCCCCCCCCGCCCCCTTTCCCCGACCCCCGCCCCTACCCCCATCCCCAGCGCCGCATCCTCCCGCAAAGTGGCGTGGCGGGGCGGCCCCATGTTCCCTGGGTCCCCGAGCCTGGCCCCCGCCCGCCGGGAGGGCGCGAAGGGAGGGGCGCGAAGGGGGTCCCCGCTGGTTCCCCAGGGCCAGGCGCAGGGAGCCCGGGTCCGGGGCGGGCAGGGGGGCGGGCGCAGTGCGCCTGCGCGGAGCCAGACCGGGTCGCGGTCTCCGGTGAACCCGCCGCGCAGAATCCAGTCCCCACGCAGCCGCCGCGGGCCCAGGGGCAGGAGGAAAGCCCCCCCACTCCCCCGGGGGCCCCCGCGCTGCTCGGAGGGCGCGGAGCAGACACTTGCTGGGGAGCTGCCGCCGGAGGGGCTCCGTGCCCGGGGCGGCCGGGCCGATGCGGGGAGGACGTGCCAGGCGCTGGGACCCGCACGTGTGGAGCCTCCGGGGTCTGGAGCCGCCTGGGGTGCCCGCCCCCCAAATGCAGAGCCGCAGGGCAGCGGGAGCAGCGCCGGGACGGGCGGGGCCCGGGAGCGCGCACCCCCCCCCCCCGCGCGTCCCTCGGGGCAAAGGAGGGTCCAGAGGCCGCGACCCGGGCCGAGGGCGGGCGGGGCGCTCCCGGAGCTCCCACTTCCTCCTCCGCCCTCCCGACCCGACCTGTGGCCTCGCGGCCCGGGCTGGGAAAGGGAAATGCCTGCGCTTAAAGTCCGGCAGGTGGAAGGCCGCGCTCTGGTCACCCGGGTCCCTCCGAGGCCGCAAGGATCCCGGCGGGCATGACGGGGGCGGGAGGGGGCCTCGGGGCCTGGGGGCGCCTGGTGCTGCTGGTGAGTGGGGCCTCCGGGGCGGGGGGACCGGAGGGGGGCGCCAGGGCGGGATCTGAGGGGGGGGGGGCTGGTCCCTGAACTCGTGTCCTGAGGAAAAGGGTGCAGGTTCCCCGGAGAAGCAAGCTGGCGTCCAGGTTCCGGGAGATTGTTGGGGAGTCTCACACCTGGGCTCTCAGGTGTGTCCTGTCCCGGGTGAGAGTAAACTCTGGGTGAGGAAGACCCTGGAGTCCCGCCCCGGGCCCCTCCTCCCTCAGACCCAGGAGCCCAGGCCCCCAGCCCTCCTCCCTCAGACCCAGAAGTCCAGGCCCCCAGCCCCTCCTCCCTCAGACCCAGGAGCCCAGGCCCCCAGCCCCTCCTCCCTCAGACCCAAGAGCCCAGGCCCCAGCCCCTCCTCCCTCAGACCCAGGAGCCCAGGCCCCCAGCCCCTCCTCCCTCAGACCCAGGAGCCCAGGCCCCCAGCCCCTCCTCCCTCAGACCCAGGAGCCCAGGCCCCCAGCCCCTCCTCCCTCAGACCCAGGAGCCCAGGCCCCCAGCCCCTCCTCCCTCAGACCCAGGAGCCCAGGCCCCCAGCCCCTCCTCCCTCAGACCCAGGAGCCCAGGCCCCCAGCCCCTCCTCCCTCAGACCCAGGAGCCCAGGCCCCCAGTCCCTCCTCCCTCAGACCCAGGAGCCCAGCCCCCCAGCCCTCCTCCCTCAGACCCAGGAGCCCAGGCCCCCAGCCCCTCCTCCCTCAGACCCAGGAGCCCAGGCCCCCAGCCCCTCCTCCCTCAGACCCAGGAGCCCAGGCCCCCAGCCCCTCCTCCCTCAGACCCAGGAGCCCAGGACCCAGCCTCAGACACCAGCAGACCGGGTGTCTGGCCTCTGGTTCCCAGCCTGTCTCTCCCCTGTTCCTAGTTTGTTGATGACTTTTCTGTTCCTTTTAGTATGATTACTATTTATTTTTACCAGCAATACATTGTTTACTTTTGTGCTCCTAGTCGTCCATACTTTTCGGGAAGTGAAACCATTCCCTTATCTCTGGGCCCTGCCTTATCCCGGCAGGTGGAGGCCGGGGCAGGTGTCCATCCCAGCTCCTGGGTCCCTGGAGCCCCGCCTCTGCCCCTCCCTCCCCACACACCCAGAAGAGGCAGCTGGCCCTGGGGTGACCTTTGTCAAGGCTGAGCGGGAGGGGGGGGGTCTCCTGCAGTGTCCCTCCCCCCCCGGCTGTGCCTCTGGGGGGGTTGAGGCTGGGAGGGTGCGGCTGCCCCCAGCCCCACAGTCTCACCTGGGCCTGGAGGGGAGGCTGGGCTCTGACTCACCCCTGGGCTCCCCCCAGGGCCTGTGCATCTGGACCGGAGCCAGGACAGCTGGTGAGTGATCCTTGCTGAGTCCACCACCCACCCAGAGAGGTAGCACCTCAAGACTCAGGCGTGAGTTTTGGGGGGTAAGGGGGGTCTCCATGGAGGGCGCCAGGATCCCTGGCAGGTTCTGATGGGAGGGGTCTATCTGGCCTCCGGAGGGGATTAGGGACCCAGTTTGCTTCCCGATTCCCAGCACCCAAGGCCACCGTCAGGAACCTGACTGTGAAGCATCAGACCAGCAGCTCCATCACCCTGCGCTGGGAGCCCCCGGAAGACCCCACCCTGCAGAACTACACCTACTGGGTCAGGTGCAGCGGAGACGGTGGCAAAGATGAGACCCAAAAAACAACAGACGTCACTTACACGGCGGAGGGACTCAAACCCGCGTCCCGCTATGAGTTTTCCGTGTGGTGGGAGGGAGGTGGCGCCAACAGCTCTGAGGCGACCCTCAGTGCCAGCACAGGTGAGAGCAGCCGCTGCTTAGTCTGTTGTGGCTGGTTGTTCTTTTTTTTTTTTAATGTGTGTGTGTGTGTTTTAAAAAAAACTTTTTTAAAAAGATTATTTACTTTTTAATCCTCACCCGAGGATATCTTTCCATGGATTTTTAAAGAGAGTGAAGAGACAGAGAGGGAGAGACAGAGAGAAACTTTGGTATGAGAGAAACACATCGATGGGTTGCCTCCTGCACGCACCCCGTCCAGGGCCTGCCTGGGGAGGAGCCTGCAACCAAGGCACATGCCCTTGACCGGAATCGAACCCGGGACCCTTGGGTCCACAGGCCGACGCTCTACCCATTGAGCCAAACCGGCCAGGGCGGTTGTTTGGGTTTGGAAGGGGGTGTCTGGTGGGGCTGGAGCACCCACAGGCGAGCCCGGCAGGTTCCTACACCCACAGAAAGAGGATGGGGGCCCCGCCTGTACGTGCCAGGGTTCTATCAGCCACATTGGCCACAGTCAGAGGAAAGGGGACAAGCGCTGTAGAGAGCGAGTTCCTTTAGCTCAAGTGGAGTCAACGAGTCATCCTTGTGACCTGTGGCCCGTGTAGTACGGGAGGACCGATGAGAGATTGTACAGGCTCACCTTCGTCCCAATTCTTCGCGCTCCGTGTGTGTATCCGTTATGTATTCATTTGTTTGTTTATCCGAACCCCGGGGTATGTCTATTTTTATTTTTTAAAGTATATTTTTATTGATTTTACAGAGGAAGGGAGAGGGGGAGAAAGATAGCAGCATCAATGATGAGAGAGAATCATTGATCCGCTGCCTCCTGCCTGCCCCACACCTGGGATGGACCCGGAAACCCCTGCCTGTGCCCTGACAGGGAATTGAACCATGACCTCCTGGTTCATAGGTAGACGCTCAACCACTGAGCCACGCCGGCCGGGCACGGCTGCCATTTGGACTTGAGGGTCTAGCCACCGCCCCAGGCTTCCTGGGCCCAGCGGGGAAGGTGGCCTGGACATGTGGCCCCAGAGTCCACAGCTGATTCCCTCTCCTGTCCCCTCCTCAGCCCCCAACCCCGTCAGGGACCTGACCGTGGAGAGTCAGACCAACATCTCCATCACCCTGCGCTGGGAGGCCCCAGACCCCCAAAGCTACACCTACTGGGTCCAGTACACGGGAGACGATGGCAAGAACAAGACAGAGAACACGACAGACGTCACGTACACGGTGCAGGGACTCACCCCGGCAACCTCCTACCTGTTCTCCGTGTGGGCGGAGAAGCACGGAGTCCCCAGTTCCGTGCAGACCCAGGAGGGCTCCACAGGTCAGCCGCACCCTGTCCGATGGCTGGGTTCCCCCTGGGGGTGGGAGGAGGTGGCTGGGACCCGGTGGGAGCAGGGCCAGCCCAGGGCAGCTGACAGGTCATTGGGTCTCCGTGGGCCGGACCTGCAGCCGGGCCCCGGGAGAACCGGCCCCAACCCTGGGACTTCCTGCCTCGGAGTTAGGGCTGGGAGCTTTCTAGACCATCATGCTAGTGGGGGGAGGGGGGTGTCTCTGCTTAGCACCCAGGGAGGGGGCGGGGGCAAGGGCCACACTGGGAACTGGAGGGTCAGCGATGACCGGCTCCACTGCGGACACTGAGCCTTCCTCCTGCCGCCTCAGCCCCCAAACCCTTCAGGGACCTGATCGTGGAGAGTCAGACCACCAGCTCCATCACCCTGAGCTGGACAGCTCCCCAGGGCCCGGATCACCCTCCCTACACCTACTGGGTCTCCTGGACCATGGAGGGTGGAGTTGCCACGGGGACCCAGAACACCTCGGATACCAGGGTCACAGTGGACGCAATGCAAGCTGGGACCCTGTACACCTTCATCGTGTGGGCGGAGAGGAACGGGGTCAGCAGCAGCAGCGAGACCCGCACGGGGGCCACAGGTGAGACCCCGTCTAGGTCCGGGCCCAGCATACTGGGCTGTGGGGAGAGTGATGGGGGCCTGGTGTGAGGTTCCTGGGAGACGAACTTTGCTCGGCGACCCCTCACCGACCTCATCAGACCTTGAGCCTGTAGGTCTGCCTCCCAGGGGGTGTCTGTCCTGAGCGACCCGGGTTTTCCGGTTGGAGGGTCCATCTTTGGGGACAAAGAGAGCCCATGGCTGTCCAGGAATCAGTACAGTCACCAGCTAGACCAGTGGTTCTCAACCTTCTGGCCCTTTAAATACAGTTCCTCATGTTGTGACCCAACCATAAAATTATTGTCGTGGCTACTTCATAACTGTAATGTTGCTACTGTTATGAATCGTCATGTAAATATCTGATATGCAGGATGGTCTTAGGCGACCCCTGTGAAAGGGCCGTTCGACCGCCAAAGGGGTCACGACCCACAGGTTGAGAACCGCTGAGCTAGACGGTCACCCACAGCTTGTCCTGGTGAACTGCTGGGCCCAACGAGGCCCTGCCTCCCAGCCGGCAGGTGTGGGTCCCAAGAGTGAGAGGCAACAGAAGACCCCAGGTAGTAGGTGCCCTGCAGATGCACGGGACCTGGAACTCTTCAGTCTTTGGCCATTTGGGCTAAGAAGACTGAAGTCAACAGAAACGTCTAGGAACTGGTTGTGTGTGGAAGGGTGGTGAGTGGGACTCAGGTATGTGGACTTAGGACAGAGAGGACCCAGCGACCGTGGTCCCCACCTCTTGGGAAGTATGCGATCCGATGGCGGGGCACCTGCAGGGAAGGGGAGGTGAACAGACTCGCTGTGAGGGGCCTTGGGGATCCGCCCCTTGAGTTGTCTGTCTCAATTCTCAGCTCCCAACGAGGTCACAGCTCTGCAGAAGGAAACTCAGACCAACAACTCAATCGCCCTGCGGTGGGAGGCCCCAGCAGACCCCCGCTCTCAGCTCTACATATACTGTGTCCAGTGGGCCGGTGGGGGACCTCCTCAGAGGGAAGGAGACCCCCAAGGACACCAGGTCGACCAGATAGCCAGGACCAAAGAGACTTGGTATGTGGTGAAGGGCCTGGAACCCGGGACTCCATACAACTTCAGCGTGTGGGCGGAGAGGAGCAACGTAGCCAGTTCCACACAGAGACTCCGCGCATCCACATGTGAGATGAGCCCCCTTTTATCCCTTTGCGGGGGTGGGGAGGCTGAGTGTGTGGATGAGAAGTGAGTGGACTACAAATCCCATCAGGCCATGGGGCCCTGACTGTATAAGCTGCAGTGATCCCGAGCGTCAGAGCGCTCATGGGCGTTGTAGTTTGTGGGGACCTGTTGGGAGTCCGTTTGGGAATTTAGAGAGTGAGGGGTGAAGAAGTATTTGGGTTTGGGGAAGGGAAAGATGGGCTCCTTGTCGCGGTCACAGAATTGGCATCCCTGGCGGTGAAGCGGGGGAGGGAGGGAACACCATCTTGGCTGGCACCTACCGAGTCCTCTTGTCTCCGCCTCCCAGACCCGGACCCCGTCACCATCGTCTCCTGCACCAGCATCTCTGGTGGCTATGGGGTCTCCCTGACCTGGACCTGCCCCCGGGGCGGCTATGAGGCCTTTGAGCTGCAGGTGGGCTGGCAGCAGGTCTCCCGGGACAACGCCTCCTGCGGGAGGGACGTGTCTGTGTCGGACCTCCAGCCGGCTCAGTCCTATGCAGCCACGGTCAGGACCATCTGGGACGGACTGAGGGCCCCAGCTGCCTCCGTGACCTGCCACACGGAGAGTGCAGGTGAGCACAGCCCCAGGGGACACACAGTCTCTCCAGGCCCCCTCAGGGCCTGCGCGGAGGGAGTCTGACCTACCCAGGGGGTCCTTCTTGTTTGCTCGTTTGTTTTCTTTTCTGCTGTCTTTAAAAGAGTTTTATTTATTTTTTAATTTTTATTTATTGATTTTAGAAACAGAGGAAGGGGGAGAGAGAGAGGGAGAACACTGAATTTTGTGGTTCTGCTTATTTATGCATTCATTAGTTGATTCTTCTAAGTGCCCTGACCTGGGATTGAACCTGGGACCCTTCAGTCCGCAGGCCGATGCTCTATCCACTGATCCAAACCGGCGAGGGCACGACTCACCCATATAAAGTGTGCAATGGTGCCCTGACCGGTTTGGCTCAGTGGATAGAACGTCAGCCTGGGGACGGAAGGGTCCCAGGTTCGATTCCGGTCAAGGGCATGTACCTTGGTTGCGGGCACATCCCCAGTGGGGGGTGTGCAGGAGGCAGTTGATCGATGTTTCTCTCTCATCGATGTTTCTAACTCTCTATCCCTCTCCCTTCCTCTCTGTAAAAAAAATCAATAAAATATATTAAAAAAATAATACAGTGTGCAATGGTTCTAAGTGTACCGGCGGTGTTATGTAACCATCACCAGTATCAATTTTAGAATGCTTTTATCACCCTATAGAGAAAAATTACCTTCATATACCATCCCACCCGAATGTCCTCAATTCCCCAGCAACCAGGCCTAGGGAATCTCTAATTTACTTTTTTGTCTCTATAGATTTTCCTATTTTGCACCTTTCCTGAAAATACAGTCATACGCTGTGTTTTTCTGTGACTGCCATCTCTCACTTAGTATAATTTTTAAAAATATTTTTATTGATTTTAGGAGGAAGAAGGAGGGAGAGAGAGACAGAAACTTCAATGATGAGAGAGAATCATGGATCGGCTGCCTCCTGCATGTCCCCGACTGGGGACCAAGCCCGGCATGTGCCCTGACCAGGAATCCAACCGTAACCTCCTGGTTCACAGGTCGATGCTCTAACCACTGAGAAAACCAGCCAGGGCTCACTTACTATGGTTTTTAAAAAAATATTTTTATTGGTTTCAGAGAAGAAGGGAGAGGGAGAGGGAGAGAGAGAGAGAAATATCCATGAAGAGAGAGAATCGTTGATCGGCTGCCTGTCACTCACCTCCTACTGGGGATCGAGCCTGCAAACCAGGCCTGTGCCCTTGACCATGGAAATCGAACCCGGGACCCTTCAGTCCATAGGCACGTCTATCCACTGAGCTAAACCGGCTAGGGCTCACTTGTAGCACTGTTGTCACTGGGGCTGGATTATTCTTTGCTGTGTGGGGCTGTCCCCCGTGCGTTGTGGAAGGCAGAGCTGCTTCCCTGGCCTCCACCCCTTCAACACGAGTGGTGCCACCACCCCAGTGGTGACAAGCCACAGTGTCTCTAGACCTTACCCATGTGGCCAGCAGGGCAGCATCTCCCTTGCTGAGAACTGTTGGTCTGGGCCAAGCATGTCAAACACAAAGGCTACCACGGGCCAGATAAACAAGGTCTAAGTGGATGTGGCCGCAAAAAAACAAAAGCTTCCATTTTCATAGGAACCTAGGTTTATGTCGATAGAGACATGCTGAATGCAAAGGGGTGAAGTAAATGAGTCATTGTTAACATAAAATAGTAGAACATTTTAATCAAAATTAGTATTTTTTCTTGAACATGAACTTCCCAGACACTGAAGAACTGCACAAATTCATAAGCGTCATGCAAATAAACCTATTTTTCTTGTTCTCCGAAAGCGAAATAGTTCCTGTTGTGCACCCCAAGCAAGTCAGTCCAAGACTAATTACGTGGCCATCGGCTGCTAAAATATTCGCTGCCGGTATTAGTGGAGAGAAATGGTATGCCTGCGCATAAGGCACGTAAGGGAAATGAATGCAACACGATGATAGTCATCAGTCATTAGTGAATGTTGTAGCTCACTATTAATAACCAGAGGCCCGGTGCACAAAAATTTGTGTACTCAGGGGGGTCCCTCAGCCCGGCCTGTGCCCTCTCGCAGTCTGGGACCCCTTGGGGGATGTCCACCTGCTGGCTTAGGCCCGCTCACTGAGGGTTCGGGCCTAAGCTGGCAGTCAGACATCCCTCTGGCAGCCGGAGTCCTTGGAGGATGTCCACTTGCCAGCAGGGAACAGGCCTAGCTGCAGTTGGACATCCTTAGCGCTGCTGAGGAGGCTGGAGAGGCTCCCGCCAACACCGCTGTGCTGGCAGCCGTCAGCCTGGCTTGTGGCTGAACAGAGATCCCCCTGGGGCAGCACACTGACCACCAGATGGGCAGCTCCTGCATTGAGCGTCTGCCCCCTGGTGGTCAGTGTGTGTCATAGTGACCAGTGGTTCTGCTGTTAGGGTCAATTTGCATATTATCCATTTATTATATAGGATTATGTATCAACAGGATATTGTAAAAAGTAAGTTATGAAATTTTTATTAAACCGTCCCTTACATGCCGTTATATTGGCTGGGCCACAAAAATATTCATTGTTGGCTGCTTGCGGCCCGCGGACTGTGAGTTTGACATGCTTGGTAGGCCTAGGAGGCGAGTGGCCTTTAGTAACCAGGTCACCTGAGAAAAGGATGCATTTGGACCAGGCTCCTGGGGGCTGAGAGATGGAGAGGAAAGGTTGTGGGGGAGATGGGGCTCTCTCCAGAGGTTTCACCTTTATTCTCTCTGCCCCAGCATCTACCCCATAGGCCCTCTGGTCACAGTCTGGGTGCAAAGATAAGGCCCAGCTGGCGTGGCTCAGGGGTTGAGCATTGATCTGTGAACCAGGAGGTCACGGTTGAATTCCTGGTCAAGAGCACATGCCCAGGTCCAGGCTCCATCCCCAGTGAGGGGCGTGGAAAAGGCAGCCGATCCATGATTCTCTCTCATCATTGATGTTTCTCTCTCTGATCCCCTCTCCCTTCCTCTCTGAAATCAATAAAAACATTTAAATGTAACAAAGGTGGAGGCAGGAGAGATGGGGTGTCAGGAGCTAGGAGGGCTAGGACCTAGGCCCTAACGGCTCCCCATGCCTCCTCCCCCAGGGGTCATCGCCGGGGCCGTTGTCGGGGTCTTACTGTTCCTCACCCTGGTGGGCCTGCTGATCTTCTTCCTGAGGAGGTGAGACTCCGTGCAGGGCTGGGCCGACTGAGCGCCCAGAGGTGGGGGCCGGGGCGGGATCAGTCCCAACCTCACTTCCTGAGCCTCTCCTCCCAACATCCTTTTCCCAGGTATAAAAAGAGCCTGGAAGAGGCAGCACTCAGGTGAGCCGGCGGTTGGGGGAGCATCCAGAAGGATCACTGTCAGGTCAGTTGAGAGGTGTTCGCTGGGCACTGGATGGGTCAGAGGGCAGGATCAGAGAGCCCGCCCCCCCCCCCCCCCAACACACATACTAGTCTCAGACAGGCCTGATGCCCTCTGTGCCTATACAGGGTGACAGCCCGTTCTTAAAAACTATTTTTTAGCCCTAACCGGTTTGGCTCAGTGGATAGAGCATCTGCCTGCTGACTCAAGGGTCCCGGGTTCGATTCTGTTCAAGGGCATGTACCTTGGTTGCGGGCACATCCCCATGTAAGGGTGTGCAGGAGGCAGCTGATCGATGCTTCTCTCTCATCGATGTTTCTCTCTATCCCCCTTCCTTCCTCTCTGTAAAAAATCAATAAAATATATTAAAATATATATATATATTTTAAAAGTATTTTTATTTATTTTTATGCTAGAGGTCCGGTGCACGAAATTCATGCACTGGCGACTGGCGGGGGGGGGGGGGGTCCCTCAGCCCAGCCTGTGCCCTCTCCAATCGGGGACCCCTTGGGGGATGTCTGATAGTCGGAAGCCAGCAGTCAGACATCCCTCTCACAATCCGGGACTGCTGGCTCCCAACCCCTCACCTGCCTGCCTGCCTGCCTGTTTTCCTGCCAGCTTGATCACCCCCTAACCACTCCCCTGCCAGCCTGGTCGACGCAGAGAGGAGGCTTTTCCTCCCATGACATGCCTTAGGAGACTCTTATAGCAGAGATGAGACGTTTCTACCCATGACATGCTTTGGGGGACTCTTACAGCAGAGATGAGACGTTTCTACCCATGAAATGCTTTGGGGGACTCTTACAACAGAGAGGAGACTTTTCCTCCCATGACATGCCGTAGGGGACTCTTATACCAGAGAGAATTCTCCACCCAGGACATGCATTAGGGGACTCTTATAGCAGAGAAGAGACTTGCATCCATAATGTGTTTATAGGGCCCCCCAGGACGCACTCCTGATTTTTAGTCCCTGCTCCACCTTCAGGCCAGAGCCCCCACTCACCACAGAGAAAGCCGTGGGCCTGATGAGGCATGACTGCGCGGCACAGCCTGGAGAGGGGCAGGTGTTCCGGGCGGGCACCCTGCTCTTCTCACTCTCAGATGCCCTGTGGGCCTGGGATGCCTTCATTCAGACCCTGCCCCCCACCCCCCACCCCCATGGTCCCAACCACCTGCTATGCTACCCAGGTCCCCATGACCCTGTCCTCCTTCAAGAGTGGGGGGCTCAGGACGGACTACATGGGGGTAATAAAGTGAGCACCTTCTCTCTTCCCCTCTGAAAGGGACCCCGAAACCAGCTCCCGCCCCAGCGGAAAGTGCTAAGGAGCCACATTCCACCTCCATCCTTCCGTCCGTCTGTCCCTCTGTCTCAGACCACGCCCTATCATTTTCGCGCACAGGCCTGCTTCCCCCTGCGGTCTGTGAGGGACTGAGCCTGTCCCCCAGCTGCTGGCGGCGTTGGAGTCCTCAGCGTCACCAGGGCCACCCCTTCGGAGCAGCCATCCCCTCCTGTCACTCAGCCCCTTCAGGTCAGGGGTCTGTGGGGCGTTATTTGGCCGTAAATAGGACTGAAGCTCCGTTACACCTACAAGATGCCTCCTCGCCTTTGGAAACCTTCCCCGAGTGAAAGAGGCCCCTTCCAAAGGCCCCTGTAGGACGGGATGTCCTGGCCAGGGGAGTCAGGAGACAGGGCAGGGTAGGGGCTGCCTAGGGCTGGGGGTGCGGGTGGCAGGATTGGGGGGTGGTAGCTAAATGCAGAGACTGGCCCAGCTGGAGTGGCTCAGTGGTGGAGCATCGACCTATGACCCAGGAGGTCAGGGTTCGATTCCAGGTCAGGGCACATGCCCGGGTTGCAGGCTCCATCCCCAGCAGGGGGCGTGCAGGAGGCAGCCAATCCGTGATTCTCTCTCATCATTGATGTTTCTCTCTCTCCCTTTCTCTCTGAAAGCAATAAATTAATATATATATATCTTCTATCATAATAAAAGCATAATATGCTAATTAGACCAGATGACCTTCCGGGTGTCCTTCCAGACGACCTTTCCAGAGGAAGCTGGGGCTGCAAGGGAAGCCTGGTCCTGGGTCCTGGGTGCCAGAGGAAAGCCGGTGGCGACAGCCAGGGGAAGGAAGGGCCTACTCTTGCACGAATTTCGTGCACAGGGCCTCTAGTATATATGTATTAAATTGAAAAAAAGAAAGAAAAAATTTAAAGAAAGGCAGCGATGGCTTTACCAAGGACAAGGACCCCGGGTGTGGTGGCTGCTTTGGGGAACTGAGCTGGGGGCCAGGATGTCACCAGGGCCCTCCCTTCCCCAGGCCGCCCCCCGAGTTCAGCTCTATTTCTTCCTCAGTCAGTGAGAGGGAAGCCAGGACCACCGCGCCCCCCCCCCCCCGCCCCTACCCCCACCCCCAGCGCCTCATCCTCCCGCAAAGTGGCGTGGCGGGGCGGCCCCATGTTCCCTGGGTCCCCGAGCCTGGCCCCCGCCCGCCGGGAGGGCGCGAAGGGAGGGGCGCGAAGGGGGTCCCCGCTGGTTCCCCAGGGCCAGGCGCAGGGAGCCCGGGTCCGGGGCGGGCAGGGGGGCGGGCGCAGTGCGCCTGCGCGGAGCCGAGCCCGGGTCGCGGTCTCGGGTGAACCCGCCGCGCAGAATCCAGTCCCCACGCAGCCGCCGCGGGCCCAGGGGCTGCAGGAGGAAAGCCCCCCACTCCCCCGGGGCCCCCCGCGCTGCTCGGAGGGCGCGGAGCAGACACTTGCTGGGGAGCTGCCGCCGGAGGGGCTCCGTGCCCTGGGGGCCGGGCCGATGCGGGGAGGACGTGCCAGGCGCTGGGACCCGCACGTGCAGAGCCTCCGGGGTCCGGAGCCGCCTGGGGTGCCCGCCCCCCAAATGCAGAGCCGCGGGGCAGCGGGAGCAGCGCCGGGACGGGCGGGGCCCGGGAGCGCGCACCCCCCCCCCCCGCGCGTCCCTCGGGGCAAAGGAGGGTCCGGAGGCCGCGACCCGGGCCGAGGGCGGGCGGGGCGCTCCCGGAGCTCCCACTTCCTCCTCCGCCCTCCCGACCCGACCTGTGGCCTCGCGGCCCGGGCTGGGAAAGGGAAATGCCTGCGCTTAAAGTCCGGCAGGTGGAAGGCCGCGCTCTGGTCACCCGGGTCCCTCCGAGGCCGCAAGGATCCCGGCGGGCATGACGGGGGCGGGAGGGGGCCTCGGGGCCTGGGGGCGCCTGGTGCTGCTGGTGAGTGGGGCCTGGGGGGGTGGGGGGGCGGAGAGGGCACCGGAGAGGGGCGCCAGGGCGGGGTCTGAGGGGGGGGGGGGCTGGTCCCTGAACTCGTGTCCTGAGGAAAAGGGTGCAGGTTCCCTGGAGAAGAAACAGGTTCCTGGAGATTGTTGGGGAGTCTTACACCTGGGCTCTCAGGTGTGTCCTGTCCCGGGTGAGAGTAAACTCTGGGTGAGGAAGACCCTGGAGTCCCGCCCCCGGCCTCCTCCTTCCTCAGACCCAGGAGTCCTGGCCCAGGGCCTCCTCCCTCAGACCCAAGAGCCCAGGCCCCAGCCCCTCCTCCCTCAGACCCAGGAGCCCAGGCCCCCAGTCCCTCCTCCCTCAGACCCAGGAGCCCAGGCCCCCAGCCCTCCTCCCTCAGACCCAGGAGCCCAGGCCCCCAGCCCTCCTCCCTCAGACCC
Source organism: Myotis myotis (assembly GCF_014108235.1). NCBI lineage: Eukaryota > Metazoa > Chordata > Mammalia > Chiroptera > Vespertilionidae > Myotis > Myotis myotis. The sequence continues at coordinate 1,252,193 of NW_023416349.1, read as the reverse complement.
AGGAGCCCAGGCCCCCAGCCCCTCCTCCCTCAGACCCAGGAGCCCAGGCCATCAGCCCCTCCTCCCTCAGACCCAGGAGCCCAGGGCCCCAGACCTTCCTCCCTCAGACCCAGGAGACCAGGCCCCCAGCCCCTCCTCCCTCAGACCCAGGCGCCCAGGCCCCCAGCCCCTCCTCCCTCAGACCCAGGAGCCCAGGCCCCCAGCCCCTCCTCCCTCAGACCCAGGAGCCCAGGCCCCCAGCCCCTCCTCCCTCAGACACAGGAGACCAGGCCCCCAGCCCCTCCTCCCTCAGACACAGGAGCCCAGGCCCCCAGCCCCTCCTCCCTCAGACCCAGGAGCCCAGGCCCCCAGCCCCTCCTCCCTCAGACACAGGAGACCAGGCCCCCAGCCCCTCCTCCCTCAGACACAGGAGACCAGGCCCCCAGCCCCTCCTCCTCCCTCAGACCCAGGAGCCCAGGCCCCCAGCCCCTCCTCCTCCCTCAGACACAGGAGCCCAGGCCCCCAGCCCTCCTCCTCCCTCAGACCCAGGAGTTCAGGCCCCCAGCCCCTCCTCCCTCAGACCCAGGAGCCCAGGCCCCCAGCCCCTCCTCCCTCACACCCAAGAGTCCAGACCCCCAGCCCCTCCTCCCTCAGACCCAGGAGCCCAGGCCCCCAGCCCCTCCTCCCTCAGACCCAGGAGCCCAGGACCCAGCCTCAGACACCAGCAGACCGGGTGTCTGGCCTCTGGTTCCCAGCCTGTCTCTCCCCTGTTCCCAGTTTGTTGATGACTTTCCTGTTCCTTTTAGTATGATTGCTATTTATTTTTACCAGCAATACATTGTTTACTTTTCTGCTCCTAGCCGTCCATACTTTTCGGGAAGTGAAACCATTCCCTTATCTCTGGGCCCTGCCTTATCCGTGCAGGTGGAGGCCGGGGCGGGTGTCCATCCCAGCTCCTGGGTCCCTGGAGCCCCGCCTCTGCCCCTCCCCTCCCCACACACCCAGAAGAGGCAGCTGGCCCTGGGGTGACCTTTGTCAAGGCTGAGCCTGGGGGAGGCATCACCCGCAGTGTCCCTCCCCCGGGCTGTGCCTCTGTGGGGGCTGAGGCTGGGAGGGTGCAGCTGCCCTCCAGCCCCCCAGTCTCACCTGGGCCTGGAGGGGAGGCTGGGCTCTGACTCACCCCTGGGCTCCCCCCAGGGCCTGTGCGTCTGGACCGGGGCCAAGGCAGCCGGTGAGGAATCCTTGCCAAGTCCACCACCCACCCAGAGAAGTAGCACCTCAAGTCTCGGGCGTGAGTTTTGGGGCTAAGGGGGGTCTCCATGGAGGGCGCCAGGATCCCTGGCAGGCGCTGATATGAAGGGTCTGTCTATCTGGCCTCCGGAGGGGATTAGGGACCCAGTTTGCTTCCCTATTCGCAGCACCCAACGCCACCACCACCACCGTCAGGAACCTGAATGTGTGGCATCAAAACAGCAGCTCCATCACCCTGCGCTGGGAGCCCCCGGAAGACCCCACCCTGCAGAACTACACTTACTGGGTCAGGTGCAGCGGAGACGGTGGCAGAGATGAGATCCAAAGAACGACAGACGTCACTTACAGGGCGGAGGGACTCGAACCCGCGACCCGCTATGAGTTTTCCGTGTGGTGGGAGGGAGTTGGCGCCAACAGCTCTGAGGCGACCCTCAGTGCCAGCACAGGTGAGAGCAGCTGCTGCTTAATCTGTTGTGGTTGGTTGTTTCTGTGTGTGTGTGTGTGTGTTTTTAATAAAACTTTAAAAAAAATTATTTATACATTTTTTAAACCTCACCCGAGGATATTTTTCCATGGATTTTTCTTTTTATTTATTTATTTTTTAAAACTATATTTCTTTAATGATTTCAGAGAGGACGGGAAAGGGAGAGAGAGAAAGAAACAGCAATGATGAGAGACAATCATGGATCAGTTGCCTCCTGCACGCCCCCGACTGGGGATGGAGCCTGAAACCCAGGCATGTGCCCTTGACTGGATTCGAATCCACAACCCTCAGTCCGCAGGCCGATGGCCGATGCTGTATCAACTGAGCCAAGCCGGCTAGGGCTCTTTTGCTTGTTTATCCTCACCCCAGGATATGTTTATTTTTATTTTCTTAAATATGTTTTCATTGATTTTATAGAGGAAGAGAAAGGGGGAGAGAGATAGAAGTGTCAATGATGAGAGAGAAGCATTCATTGGCTGCCTCCTGCCTGCCCCACACCTGGGATGGAGCCGGCAACCCCGGCATGTGCCCCGACAGGGAATCGAACTGTGACCTCCTGGTTCATAGGCGGATGCTCAACCACTGAGCCACGCCGGCCGGGCAGGGCTGCCATTTTGGACTTGAGGGTCTAGCCAGCACCCCAGGCTTCCTGGGCCCAGCGGGGAAGGAAGGCCTGGACATGTGGGCCCAGAGCCCACAGCTGATTCCCTCTCCTGTCCCCTCCTCAGCCCCCAACCCCGCCAGCAACCTGACCGTGGAGAGTCAGACCACCAGCTCCATCAGCCTGCGCTGGGGGCCGCCCCACGGCCCTGACCAGAACTACACCTACTGGGTCTTGTGGACGGATGGCCGTGGCGAAACTGGGAACCAAAGCACAACAAACACCAGCGTCACAGTGGACGGACTGAAACCCGGGTCTGCCTATGAGCTCGCCGTGTGGGTGGAGAACAGAAACATCAGCAGCTCCCGGACCCCTCTCCGCGCAGCCACAGGTGACGGGGGAGGGGGGGAGGCATTTGCTTTGTCGTCATTATCCTGTGTATTATTATTATATTTTTATTGATTTCTGAGAGGAAGGGAGAGGGAGCGAGAGAGAGAGAGAGGAACACAATGATGAGAGAGAATCATGGATCTGCTGCCTCCTGCACACCCCTACTGGGGATGTGCCCGCAACCAAGGTACATGCCCTTGACCAGAATCGAACCCAGGACCCTTCAGTCCGCAGGCCGACGCTCTATCCGATGAGCCAAACCGGTCAGGGCAAAAAGACCCACATTTTTTAAAATATATATTTTTTACTAGAGGCCCAGTGCACAAAATTCGTGCAAAGGGCTCAGCCCCTCGCAGCCATGGCTGCCTTGGGCCCTCAGCCCTGGCTTCATCCAGAAGGTCATCTGGACGGTCGTTCTGCTGTTCAGTCTAATTAGCATATTAGCTGTTTATTATCTAGGATTGATTTCAGAGATGAAGGGAGGGGGAGAGAGAGAGAGATAGATCAATGATGAGAGAGAATCATCGATTGGCTGTCTCCTACACTCCCCATACCAGGGATCAAGCCTGGCACCTGGGCATGTGCCCTGACCGGAATCTAACCGGGACCTCCTGCTTATACGTGGATGCTCAACCACTGAGCCACGCGGGCTGGGCGGTGGGGGTGGGGTGGGCAGTGAGAGAAAGAGACAGAAATACTGATTTGTTGTTCCCCTTGATGCATTCATTGGTTGATTCTTGTATGTGCCCTGACGCGGGATCGGACTCCAATCTTGACATATTGGGACGACACTCTAACCCACTGAGCTACCCAGCCAGGGCCAGGAAGTGTTTCCTAACAAGCTGGGCTGCACAGGGAGCAGGAACATGACTGTGTCCGGACGAGGGGCGAGGAAGTCTGACCTTCTCCCTGTTCCTTCTGCCAGTCCCCAATGCAGTGACAAGTCTCGGGGTCCAGGACCGGACCACCAGCTCCATCACCCTGAGCTGGACAGCTCCCGAAGGCCCGGATCACCCTCCCTACACCTACTGGGTCTCCTGGACCATGGAGGGCGGGGTTGCCACGGGAACCCAGAACACCTCGGATACCAGGGTCACAGTGGACGCAGTGGAAGCTGGGACCCTGTACACCTTCATCGTGTGGGCGGAGAGGAACGGGGTCAACAGCAGCAACGCGACCTGCACGGGGGCCACAGGTGAGACCCCGTCTAGGTCCGGGCCCAGCATACTGGGCTGGGGGGAGAGTGATGGGGGCATGCTGCAAGGTTCCTGGGAGATGAACTGTGCTTGGCGACCCCTCACTGGCCTCATCAGACCTTGAGCCTGTAGGTCTGCCTCCTAGGACCATGGTTGGCAAACTGCAGCTTGCGAGCCACATGGGGCTCTTTGGCCCCTTGAGTGTGGCTCTTCCTAAGCCTTAGGAGTACCCTAGTTAAGTTAAGAACAATGTACCTACCTATATAGTTTAAGTTTAAAAAATTTGGCTCTTAGAAGAAATTTCAATCGTTGTACTGTTGATATTTGGCTCTGTTGACTAATAAGTTTGCCGACCACGGTCCTATGGGGTGTCTGTCCTCAGCGACCGGGTTTTCTGATTGGAGGGTCTGTCTTTGGGGACAAAAAGAGCCCCTGGCTGTCCAGGAATCTGTAGAGTCACCAGCTAGACCAGCGGTTCTCAACCTGTGGGTCGCGACCCCTTTGGTCGTCGAATGACATTTTCACAGGGGTCGCCTAAGACCATGATGAGAGCGAATCATCGATTGGCTGCCTCCTACACACCCCACACCAGGGATCAAGCTTGGCACCTGGGCATGTGCCCTGACCGGGAATCAAACCGGGACCTCCTGGTTATACGTGGATGCTCAACCACTGAGCCACACCCGCTGGGCAGTGGGGGTGGGGTGGGGTGTGGGCAGTGAGAGAAAGAGACAGAAATACTGATTTGTTGTTCCCCTTGATGCATTCATTTGTTGGTTCTTTTTTTTTAAAATATATTTTTATTGATTTCAGAGCGGAAGGAAGAGGGAGAGAGATCGAAACATCAATGATGAGAGAGAACCATTGGTTGGCTGCCTCCTGCATGCCCCCCACTGGGGATTGAGCCCGCAACCTGGGCATGTGCTCTTGACTGGACTCGAACCTGGGACCCTTCAGTCCGCAGGCTGACTCTCTATCCACCGAGCCATACCGGGTAGGGCATTGGTTGATTCTTGTATGTGCCCTAACTGGGGATCGGACTCCAATCTTGACATATTGGGACGACACTCTAACCCACTGAGCTACCCAGCCAGGGCCAGGAAGTGTTTCCTAACAAGCTGGGCTGCACAGGGAGCAGGAACATGACTGTGTCCGGACGAGGGGCGAGGAAGCCTGACCTTCTCGCTGTTCCTTCTGCCAGTCCCCAATGCAGTGACAAATCTCGGGGTCCAGTACCGGACCACCAGCTCCATCACCCTCAACTGGACAGCTCCCCAAGGCCCGGATCACCCTCCCTACACCTACTGGGTCTCCTGGACCATGGAGGGCGGGGTTGCCACGGGGACCCAGAACACCTCGGATACCAGGGTCACAGTGGACGCAATGCAAGCTGGGACCCTGTACACCTTCATCGTGTGGGCGGAGAGGAACGGGGTCAGCAGCAGCAACGCGACCTGCACGGGGGCCACAGGTGAGACCCCGTCTAGGTCCGGGCCCAGCCTACTGGGCGGGGGGGAGAGTGATGGGGCCATGCTGCAAGGTTCCTGGGAGATGAACTGTGCTTGGCGACCCCTCACCGGCCTCATCAGACCTTGAGCTTGTAGGTCTGCCTCCTAGGGCCGTGGTCGGCAAACTGTGGCTCGCGACCACATGGGGCTCTTTGGCCCCTTGAGTGTGGCTCTTCCTAAGCTTTAGGAGGACCCTAATTAAGTTAAGAACAATGTACCTACCTATATAGTTTAAGTTTAAAAAATTTGGCTCTCAAAGGAAATTTCAATCATTGTACTGTTGATATTTGGCTCTGTTGACTAATAAGTTTGCCGACCACGGTCCTATGGGGTGTCTGTCCTCAGCGACTGGGTTTTCTGATTGGAGGGTCTGTCTTTGGGGACAAAAAGAGCCCCTGGCTGTCCAGGAATCTGTAGAGTCACCAGCTAGACCAGCGGTTCTCAACCTGTGGGTCGCGACCCCTTTGGTGGTCGAATGCCATTTTCACAGGGGTCGCCTAAGACCATGATGAGAGCGAATAATCGATTGGCTGCCTTCAACACTCCCCACACCAGGGATCAAGCCTGGCACATGGGCATGTGCCCTGACCGGGAATTGAACCGGGACCTCCTGGTTATACGTGGATGCTCAACCACTGAGCCACGCTGGCTGGGCGGTGGGGGTGGGGTGGGCAGTGAGAGAAAGAGACAGAAATACTGATTTGTTGTTCCCCTTGATGCATTCATTGGTTGATTCTTGTATGTGCCCTGACGCGGGATTGGACTCCAATCTTGACATATTGGGACGACACTCTAACCCACTGAGCTACCCAGCCAGGGCCAGGAAGTGTTTCCTAATAAGCTGGGCTGCACAGGGAGCAGGAACATGACTGTGTCCGGACGAGGGGCGAGGAAGCCTGACCTTCTCTCTATTCCTTCTGCCAGTCCCCAATGCAGTGACAAATCTCGGGGTCCAGGACCAGACCACCAGCTCCATCACCCTGAGCTGGACAGCTCCCCAGGGCCCGGATCACCCTCCCTACACCTACTGGGTCTCCTGGACCATGGAGGGCGGGGCTGCAACGGGAACCCAGAACACCTCGGATACCAGGGTCACAGTGGACGCAATGCAAGCTGGGACCCTGTACACCTTCATCGTGTGGGCGGAGAGGAACGGGGTCAGCAGCAGCAATGAGACCCGCACGGGGGCCACAGGTGAGACCCCGTCTAGGTCCGGGCCCAGCCTACTGGGCTGGGGGGAGAGTGATGGGGCCATGCTGCAAGGTTCCTGGGAGATGAACTGTGCTTGGCGACCCCTCACCGGCCTCATCAGACCTTGAGCTTGTAGGTCTGCCTCCTAGGGCCGTGGTTGGCAAACTGCGGCTCGCGACCACATGGGGCTCTTTGGCCCCTTGAGTGTGGCTCTTCCTAAGCTTTAGGAGTACCCTAATTAAGTTAACAACAATGTACCTACCTATATAGTTTAAGTTTAAAAAATTTGGCTCTCAAAGGAAATTTCAATCATTGTACTGTTGATATTTGGCTCTGTTGACTAATAAGTTTGCCGACCACGGTCCTATGGGGTGTCTGTCCTCAGCGACCGGGTTTTCTGATTGGAGGGTCTGTCTTTGGGGACAAAAAGAGCCCCTGGCTGTCCAGGAATCTGTAGAGTCACCAGCTAGACCAGCGGTTCTCAACCTGTGGGTCGCCACCCCTTTGGTGGTCGAATGACATTTTCACAGGGGTCGCCTAAGACCATGATGAGAGCGAATCATCGATTGGCTGCCTTCAACACTCCCCACACCAGGGATCAAGCCTGGCACCTGGGCATGTGCCCTGACCGGGAATCTAACCGGGACCTCCTGCTTATACGTGGATGCTCAACCACTGAGTCATGCTGGCTGGGCAGTGGGGGGAGGGGGGTTGGCAGTGAGAGAAAGAGACAGAAATACTGATTTGTTGTTCCCCTTGATGCATTCATTGGTTGATTCTTGTATGTGCCCTGACGCGGGATCGGACTCCAATCTTGACATATTGGGAGGACACTCTAACCCACTGAGCTACCCAGCCAGGGCCAGGAAGTGTTTCCTAACAAGCTGGGCTGCACAGGGAGCAGGAACATGACTGTGTCCGGACGAGGGGCGAGGAAGCCTGACTATCTCTCTGTTCCTTCTGCCAGTCCCCAATGCAGTGACAAGTCTCGGGGTCCAGGACCAGACCACCAGCTCCATCACCCTGAGCTGGACAGCTCCCAAGGGCCCGGATCACCCTCCCTACACCTACTGGGCCTCCTGGACCGTGGAGGGCGGGGCTGCCACGGGAACCCAGAACACCTCGGATACCAGGGTCACAGTGGACGCAATGCAAGCTGGGACCCTGTACACCTTCATCGTGTGGGCGGAGAGGAACGGGGTCAACAGCAGCAACGCGACCTGCACGGGGGCCACAGGTGAGACCCAGGCTGTCCGGGCCCAGAATACTGGGCCGGGGGGAGAGTGATGGGGGCCTGGTGCAAGGTTCCTGGGAGACGAACTGTGCTCGGCGACCCCTCACCGGCCTCATCGACCTTGAGCCTGTAGGTCTGCCTCCCCGGGGGTGTCTGGCCTGAGCGACCGGGTTTTCCGATTGGAGGGTCCGTCTTTGGGGACGAAGAGAGCCCGTGGCTGTCCAGGAATCAGAGCAGTCACCAGCTAGACCAGTGGTTCTCAACCTTCTGGCCCTTTAAATACAGTTCCTCATGTTGTGACCCAACCATACAATTATTTTCGTTGCTACTTCATCACTGTCATGTTGCTACTGTGATGAATCGTCATGTAAATATCTGATATGCAGGATGGTCTTAGGCGACCCCTGTGAAAGGGCCGTTTGACCGCCAAAGGGGTCGCGACCCACAGGTTGAGAACCGCTGAGCTAGACGGTCACCCACAGCTTGTCCTGGTGAACTGTTGGGTCCAACGGGGCAGGTGTGGGTCCCAAGAGTGAGAGGCAACAGAATGACCGCAGGGACTTGGTGCCCTGCTGATGCATTGGACCCGGAACTCTTCAGTCTTTGGCCATTTGGGCTAAGAAGACTGAAGTCAACAGAAACGTCTAGGAACTGGTTGTGTGTGGAAGGGTGGTGAGTGGGACCCAGGTATGTGGACTTAGGAGAAAGAGGACCCAGCGACCGTGGTCCCCATCTCTGGGGAAGTATGCGATCCTATGGCTGGGGCACCTGCAGGGAAGGGGAGGTGAGCAGACTCAGTGTGAGGGGCCTTGGGGATCTGCCCCTTGAGTTGTCTGTCTCAATTCTCAGCTCCCAACGAGGTCACAGCTCTGCAGAAGGAAACTCAGACCAACAACTCGATCGCCCTGCGGTGGGAGGCCCCAGCAGACCCCCGCTCTCAGCTCTACATATACTGTGTCCAGTGGGCCGGTGGGGGAGCTTCCCAGGGGGAAGGAGACCCCCAAGGACACCAGGTCGACCAGATAGCCAGGACCAAAGAGACTTGGTATGTGGTGAAGGGCCTGGAACCCGGGACTCCATACAACTTCAGCGTGTGGGCGGAGAGGAGCAACGTAGCTGGTTCCATACAGAGCCTCCGCGCATCCACATGTGAGCTGGCCCCCCTTTTACCTGTTTTTTTGGGGGTGGGGGAGGAGTTTGTGGGTGATGAGAAGTGAGTGGACTACAAATCCCATCAGGCCATGGGGCCCTGACTGTATAAGCTGCAGTGATCCAGAGTGTCAGAGCGCTCATGGGAGTTGTAGTTTGTGGGGCCAGTTGGGAGTCCGTTTGGGAATTTAGAGAGGGAGGGATGAAGAAGTATTTGGGTTTGGGGAAGGGAAAGATGGGCTCCTTGTCGCGGTCACAGAATTGGCATCCCTGGCAGTGAAGTGGGGGAGGGAGGGAACACCATCTTGGCTGGCACCTGGCACCTACAGAGTCCTCTTGTCTCCGCCTCCCAGACCCGGACCCGGTCACCATCATCTCCTGCACCAGCATCTCTAGTGGCTATGGGGTGTCCCTGACCTGGACCTGCCCCCTGGGCGGCTATGAGGCCTTTGAGCTGCAGGTGGGCTGGCAGCAGGTCTCCCGGGACAACGCCTCCTGCGGGAGGGACGTGTTCGTGTCAGACCTCCAGCCGGCTCAGTCCTACGCAGCCACGGTCAGGACCATCTGGGACGGACTGAGGGCCCCAGCTGCCTCCGTGACCTGCCACACGGAGAGTGCAGGTGAGCACAGCCCCAGGGCCACACAGTCTCTCCAGGCCCCCTCAGGCCCTGCGCGGAGGGAGTCTGACCTACCCAGGGGGTCCTTCTTGTTTGCTCGTTTGTGTTTTGTTTTCTGCTGTCTTTAACACAGTCTTATTGAGATGGAAGTCACAGAACATAGAACTCACCCATTTATTTATTTAATTACTTAGAATACATGTTTATGGATTTCAGAGAGGAAGGGAGAAGGAGGGAGAGAAGCATCAATGCTGAGAGAGAAGCATCGATCGGCCGCCTCCCTCACACACCCCACTGGGGACCGAGAGCACATCCCGGGAATGTGCCCTCCACCGGAATCAAACCTTAGACCCTTCAGTCCACAGGCCAACGCTCTATCCACTGAGCCAAACCGGCTAGTGCACGACTCACACATTTAAAGTGCAGAGTGAGCCCTGGCTGGTTTGGCTGAATGGATAGAGCGTCGGCCTGCAGACTGAAGGGTCCCAGGTTCGATTCCAGCCAAGGGCACATGCCTGGGTTGTGGGCTCGATCCCCAGTAGGGGGTGTGCAGGAGGCAGCCAATCCATGATTCTCTCTCATCATTGATGTTTCTATCTATCTCTCCTTCTCCCTTCCTCTCTGAAATCAATAAAAGCATATCTACACTAATAAAAGACAAAGATGCTAATTGACCATACCGTTACTATGCCCTAAGCCATGCCCACCAGCCAGTCAGAGTGGCTATATGCAAATTTACCCAACCAAGATGGCGGCTGGCAGCCACAGAGCTGGAGCAAGCAGGAGGCTTGGTTGCCTGGCTGATGGAGGAAGCCAAGCTTCCTGCCTGCCGTGAGCCGGCTGTGGCCTCCGCTTATGGCAACAAACTTTCAATTATAGAAGACAAATAAATCCCAGATACTTGCCTCCAGCCAGCCTCCACTGAGAATTTGGGTGGCTGGGGGTTGTGGCCAGCCTGAAAACAGCCATCAGCCCCTCACTCAGACTGGCCAGGCACCCCAGGGGGAACCCCCACCCTGAAGGGGCTGTGGCCAGCCTGAAAACAGCCATCAGCCCCTCACCTAGGCTGGCCAAGAACCCCAGCGGGGATCCCCACCCTGAAGGGGCTGTGGCCAGCCTGCAAACAGCCACCAGCCACTCACCCAGGCTGGCCAGGCACTCCTAAAAAATAAAAGGGTAATATGCAAATTGACCCTAACAGCAGAACCACTGGGAATGACTGGTCACTATGACACACACTGACCACCAGGGGGCAGAGGCTCAATGCAGGAGCTGACCCCTGGTGGTCAGTGCGCTCCCACAGAGGAGAGCTCTGCTCAGCCACAAGCCAGGCTGACGACTGCCAGTACAGCGGTGGTGCTGGGAGCCTCTCCCGCCTCCTCAGCAGCGCTAAGCATGTCCAACTGAAGCTTAGGCTTGCTTCCTGCTGGCAAGTGGACATTCCCCAAGGGCTCCCGGGCTGCCAGAGGGATGTCTGAGTGCCAGCTTAGGCCCAATCCCCCAGGGAGTGGGCCTAAGCCAGCAGGTGGTCATCCCCCGAGTGGTCCCAGACTGCGAGAGGGCACAGGCCGGGCTGAGGGACCCCCCGAGTGCACAAATTTTTGTGCACCCAGCCTCTAGTTTAAAAATAAAAAAGGTGGAGCCGAAACCGGTTTGGCTCAGTGGATAGAGTGTCGGCTTGCGGACTGAAAGGTCGCAGGTTCGATTCCGGTCAAGGGCATGTACCTTGGTTGCAGGCACATCCCCAGTAGGAGATGTGCAGGAGGCAGCTGATCGATGTTTCTCTCTCATCGATGTTTCTAACTCTCTATCTCTCTCCCTTCCTCTCTGTAAAAAATCAGTAAAATATATAAAAAAAAAAAATAAAAAAAAATAAAAAAATAAAAAAGGTGGAGGCAGGAGAGATGGGGTGTCAGGAGCTAGGACCTGGGCCCTAATGGTTCCCCATGCCTCCTCCCCCAGGGGTCATCGCCGGGGCCATTGTCGGGGTCCTGCTGTTCCTCACCCTGGTGGGCCTGCTGATCTTCTTCCTGAGGAGGTGAGACTCCGTGCAGGGCTGGGCCGACCGAGCGCCCGGAGGTGGGGGCCGGGGCGGGATCAGGACCTATGGTCCCAACCTCAATTCCTGAGCCTCTCCTCCCAACATCCTTTCCCCAGGTATAAAAAGAGCCTGAAGGAGCCAGCACTCAGGTGAGCCGGCGGTTGGGGGAGCATCCAGAAGGATCTCTGAAAGGTCACATTGGGAGGGTGTTCGCTGGGCAGTGGGTGGGTCAGAGGGCAGGATCGGAGACCCCTCCCCCCACACTAGTCTCAGATGGGCCTGATGCCCTCAGTGACAGGGGTCACAGCCCTTTCTTAAAAAATATATATTTTATTTTATTTTATTATTATTTTTTTAAAATATATTTTATGGATTTTTCACAGAGAGGAAGGGAGAGAGATAGAGAGTTAGAAACATTGATCAGCTGCCTCCTGCACATCTCCCACTGGGGATGTGCCCGCAACCCAGGTACATGCCCTTGACCGGAATCGAACCTGCGACCTTTCAGTCCGCAGGCCGACGCTCTATCCACTGAGCCAAACCGGTTTCGGCGATTTTTTAAATATTTTTATTTCTGCTCTACCCACTGAACAAAACTGGCCGGGGCCACAATTAATTTAAAGGATTTTAAAATTGATTATTTTAAAAGTATATTTTATTGATTTTTTTACAGAGAGGAAGGGACAGGGAGAGAGACTTAGAAACATACCTGAGAGAGAAACATCGATCAGCTGCCTCCCGCATGCCCCCTACTGGGGATGTGCCCGCAACCAAGGTACATGCCCTTGACCAGAATCGAACCTGGGACCCTTCATTCCGCCTGCTGACGCTCTATCCGCTGAGCCAAACTGGTTAGGGCTTAAAATTGATTTTTAAAGAGAGAGGAAGCGAGAAGGAGAGAGAGAAATATAATAGCTATAGGCTGCCTCCTGCACTCCCCCCACCCCCAACCTCCCAGGATCCTGACCAGGAACAGAACCGGCAACCTTTTGGTGCACGGGACGCACCCAAATGTCGGAGCCACACCGGCCACGCTCATTTTTGTGTTTTGTTTAGTTTTAATTCATTCACAAAAGGAAAAGGTGTATCTTCTCCATTTCAAGCCACTCCCCTCCCCCTGGCCTCCAACCCCCTCCTTGCCTTCCTTTCTGGGACCCTCTCCTCTTTCCCTTGAGCTTGTAACCATGCTAACCTCCCGCATGCAAAAGAAATCTTCTGCCGAAACCGGTTTGGCTCAGTGGATAGAGCGTTGGCCTGCGGACTGAAAGGTCCCAGGTTCGATTCCGGTCGGGGGCATGTACCTGGGTTGCGGGCACATCCCTAGCAGGAGATGTGCAGGAGGCAGCTGATTGATGTTTCTCTCTCATCGATGTTTCTAACTCTCTATCTCTCTCCCTTCCTCTCTGTAAAGAATCAATAAAATATATTAAAAAAAAAAAAAAAAAAGAAAGAAATCTTCTGACCCCGTGTCACTGCAACCTCAGCAGACTGCAGGGTCTCAGGTTCAATTCCAGTCGAGGGCACGTACCTCGCCAGCCAATCCGTTTCTCTCTCAGATTGCCGTGTTTCTCTCTCTCTCCCCCCTCTTTTCCACTCGCTGGAAAAAAAGAAAAAAGAAATTAATTTCGGTAAAACCGTACAGGGTTTGTCCTTTTGTGAGTGGCTTAACTCAGCACAGTGTCCCCGGGTCCATCGGCGCCATGTGGGTGTGGGAATCCCCCCTCTCTGAAGGCGGGGTAGTTCCCCACTGTGTGGTGGGGACACACGGCTTATTCACTCACCCACCGATGGACACGTGGCTGCTTCCAGCTTCCGTCCTGTGAGGGATGCTGCTCCGAATGGGAGTGCACACTCACCTTTTCCAGAGACTGCTTTCCGTTCTCTTCCGTATACATCCAGGAGTGGAATTGATGAATGAAAATCACCTTATTATTTCGAGAGGCCCAGTGCATGAAATTCGTGCACGGGAAGGGGGGGGTGGTCCCTCAGCCCGGCCTGCACCCTCTCCAATCAGGGACCCCTCAGGGGATGTCTGACTGCCGGTTTAGTCCTGATCCCTCAGGGATCGCGGGACTAAACCGGCAATCAGACATCCCTCTCGCAATCCAGGACCACTGGCTCCTAACCACTCACCTGCCTGCCTGCCTAATGCACCCAACGACCCTCCCCTGCTGGCCTGGTCGCCCCCAATGGCCCTCCCCTGCAGGCCTGGTCGCCCCCAATGGCCCTCCCCTGCTGGCCTGGTCGCCCCCGACAGGGAAGGGCAGTTGTGGGCGATCAGGTGGGGCCAAGTGGGGGGAGGCTTCAAGGGCTCCAGGCTTCTGGTTATGAGATACATATGTCCTGAGGACGTGAACAACAATAAAGGCACCTTTTCTCCATCCCAGCAGCACAGGGTTAAGGCGGCTAAAATCTCTGTGTGTCTCCCCCTTCCCCCTCCCCCTCCCCACTCCCCAGCTTCCCAAAGGATATCCCTGCAGCTGACTTTGCTGACCACGTCCGCAAAAATGAGAAGGACAGCAACTGCGGCTTTGCTGAGGAGTACCAGGTGGGTGGGGGTGGGGGTGGGGCCAGGGAGCACCAGGTGGGTGGGGGGTGGGGGGGGCAGGGGAGCACCAGGTGGGTGGGGTGGGGGTGGGGCAGGGGAGCACCAGTTGGGTGGGGTGGGGGTGGGGCAGGGGAGCACCAGGTGGGGGGTGGGGTGGGGCAGGGGAGCACCAGGTGGGTGGGGGTGGGGGTGGGGCAGAGGAACAGCAGGGGTGGGGGTGGGGGTGGGGCAGAGGAGCAGCAGGTGGGTGAGGGGTGGGGCAGGGGAGCAGCAGGTGGGTGGGGGTGGGGGTGGGGCAGAGGAGCAGCAGGTGGGTGAGGGGTGGGGCAGGGGAGCAGCAGGTGGATGGGGGGGTGGGGCAGGGGAGCACCAGGTGGATCGGGGCGTGGGGCAGGGGAGCACCAGGTGGGTGAGGACAGAGGGGCTCAGCTGAGCCCCACATGCCCATCCAGACCTCCCCCCTCTTGTTATTAAACAAAATCCGCGCCCAGTGCCTGTCCACTGGCACAGCCATCCTCAGGCTGACTGTGTCTGTGCGGTGGGATCTGTGGCAGGGCCCGTGTCAGCCCTGGAGACACACGTCGGTTTTCCCCTGACACCCCCTCTCTAGGCAGCCCCCCTCTTGCCCCCACGGTCTCCTCAATCATCCCAGTGCGCACACGTTCCAATCCTGGGGGCCCACAGACCTCCAGGGCACAAGGAGTAAATGGGGGGGTGGCCAAGGGAGCCCGGGGGGATCCTTGGGGAAAGCTGGAGGGACCCTTACACCGTGCACCCCTCCTCCTCTGCCTGCGCCCCAGCACCTGGCCATGGAGGGCCACGGCCAGTCTCAGACGGTGGCCTCGGCTCCAGAAAACAGCGCCAAGAACCGCTACCGGAACGTGCTGCCCTGTGAGTCTGTGTCTTTTAATATTTTTATTGATGTCAGAGAGGGAGGGAGAGAAACATCAATGAGAGAGTCATGGCTCGGCTGCCTCCTGCACGCCCCCCACTGGGGATCGAGCCCGCCACCCGGGCCTGTGCCCCGACCGGGAATCGAACCGTGACCTCCAGGTTCCTAGGTCGACGCTCATCCCTGAGCCACCCTGTGAGTCTTGAGCTGCTGCTGGCTTTGTCCCCAGGCATGACTTTGCCAGCTCCCTGTCCCTCCGGCCTGGCCCTGACCCCCTGGGACATGCGGGCTCCGCCCCCTGGGAGCTCCGGGTGTCTGTCCGCCCTTCAGCCTGACTCCTGTCTCCCTCTCTGCCCGCCTCGCTCCTCCCCAGACGACTGGTCCCGCGTGCCTCTGCGGTCCCTCGGAGGGGCCCCGGGGTCTGACTACATCAACGCCAGCTTCATGCCCGTAGGTCCCCCTGGGAGCAGGAATGGGGGGAGGGGGCCCGAGAAGCTCAGGGCCCCAGGGGTCACCACTGCCCATCTCCCCCCCGCCCAGGGTCTCTGGAGCCCCCGGGAGTTCATTGCGACCCAGGGCCCCCTGCCCCAGACGGTGGGCGACTTCTGGCGCCTGGTGTGGGAGCAGCAAAGCCACACCCTCGTCATGCTGACCAACTGTGTGGAGTTGGGCCGGGTGAGCAGACTGACCCCCAAGATCCATCCATGACCCCACCACCACCGCCCCCTGACACTGATCCCAGTGTGGACCCTGCCTCACACCCCAGGATCCCCTCCCGTGGGACCCCAACCTCCCCCATCGCCCCCAGCCCATCCCGTGCCCACCTGTGGGGTGAGGCCGATCCCAGTGACCTTGGGACCCAGGCTTCTCCTGGCGAGGTTGGACCTGCACACCCAGCCGCCATGGGGGGGCCTGGGCAGGTTCCCTGGGCCCCCCGTGCCCTGACCCTGCGGTCCTCCCCCAGGTGAAGTGTGAGCATTACTGGCCTCTGGACGCCCAGCCCTGCACCCACGGGCACCTGCAGGTGACCCTGGAGGGGGAGAAGGTGATGGAGAACTGGACAGTCCGAGACCTGAAGCTGCGACATGTGAGTCTTCCCCCCACACACACACCCGGCACCTCAATTCCTCCCCTAGGACATTCCGGGAAGTCCCCTCCCCACAGCTCGCCGGGACCACGGGGTGCCCCAGGGATGCCCCTCACCACCACCACAGTCCGCAGCCAGGCCCCTCTCCCCCGTTCTGAGCTCTCCCCCGCACCCCTCACCCCCGGTCTAGACGCAGGAGCAGAAGACTCTGTCGGTGCGACAGTTCCACTACGTGGCCTGGCCGGACCATGGCGTCCCCCACTCCCCGGACCCCTTGCTGGCCTTCTGGAAGGTGCTCAGGCAGTGGCTGGACAAGACCCCGGAGGGAGGCCCCCCCATCGTGCACTGCAGGTAAGGACCACCCCGACCCTGTCCCCAGGCCTCGCGTGCCCTGACCCAGACATCCTCTCTCTCCCCGGTGAAGGTCTCGGGTTCGATTCCCGGTCAGGGCACATGCCTGAGTTTACTTGTGAGAGATGCCCCCTGGGGACTCCAAAAAGGGGTGATTTGGGTGCAAGGGAACTTGTAGAGGAGGGAGAGGGCGGTGGAGACAGAGGTAAGGGAGGCAGCGTGGAAAGCAGGGTCCTGATGAGAAGACGGGAAGGAAAAGGAGAAGGTAAAGGAGGAGAAGGCCTGCCTGAGGAGGAGGGGCAGGGAGGAGGCGTGGAGAACGGGAGGGAGAAGCACCTGAAACTCCTCCCTGGGCTCCTGTGCCGGCCTCAGCCCTCCCTCCAGGTGCTGTTTATGCTGGAGCCTCTCAGATAACATTTCACGGGACGTAAGTCAGAGGAGGACGAGGAAGGGGTGCTTCTGAGTGACAGGGAGGGAGGGAGAGGGAGAGAGAGAGAGAGAAACGTTTCTTGCTTCCTGCACACCCCCCACTGGGGATTGAGCCCGAAACTCAGGCATGTGCCCTGCCCAGAACTGAACCGGTGGGAGGGGTCCCAGTGGGAGGGGTCCCAGTGGGAGGGGTCCGGTGGCCTTGTGGTGCACAGGATGGTACCCAACCAACTCCAACGGAGCCACACCGGCCAGGGTTCTTTGATCTCAGGGAGGAAGGGAGAGGGAGGGAGAGATAGACACATCCACGATGAGAGACAATCATGGATCGGCTGCCTCCTGCACGCCCCCTACTGAGGACCGAGCCTGCAACCCAGGCATGTGCCCTTAACCGGAACCGAACCCGGGACCCTTCAGTCCGCAGGCCGGTGCTCCATCCACTGAGCCACACCGGCCAGGGCCTGCGTGGGGCTCCTAACCTGTCTGCCCCATGGTGCGCTAACACCTGCCTGGCCCCGGCAGAGCGCCCTCTGGAGGCGCCTCCGCAGACTGCCGTCCCTTCCCCCCAGTGCAGAGGGGTTGAGCCTCGCTGTGCAGCTGTGCAGAGAGTGAGCTGCAGAGCCTTAGCTGGAGCCATAAAAAGGCATGAAGCTCAGGTTCAGGAGATGGGGGGGCGGGGGTGGGGGGGGTGGGGGAACCTTGGAAGCGGCAGGCCGAGTGAGAGAAGCCAGACGCCGCAGGTCACCGTGGGCGACCCTGTTTACACGCAATGCTCGGAGCAGGCCAGCGCGCCAGGGAACACAGAGGCGGTTGCCAGGGGCGGGAGGCAGAGGAGGGTGGGCAGTGAGCGCCCATGGGCGTGGCGCCTCCTTCGGGCGAGAGGAGTGTTTGGGAAAATGGCCAGAGGTCATGCTGGCCCAGCATTGCCAACACCGCCATTGCATTGTTTAAAGTGGTGAGTTTTACGTGTAAATTTTTAAAAAATATATGTTCGCATTGATTTTAGAGACAGAGGAAGGGAGAGCGAGAGAAAGAGAGAGATCCGTGAGAGAGAGAAACACCGTCCCCATCGATCGGCTGCCTCCTGCACGCCCCTTCCTGGGGATCAGGCCCACAACCCCGGGCTCGTGTCCTGACCGGGAATCGAACCAGCGATCTTTGGTGCACGGGATGATGCTCAATCACTGAGCAGCATGGCCAGGGGTTAAAAATTTTTTTATTTGCCCTGGATGGTTTGGCTCTGGATAGAGCATTGACCTGTGGACTGAAGGGTCGCGGGTTCGATTCCGGTCAAGGGCACAGGCCCGGGTTGTGGGCTTGATTCCCAGTAGGGGGCATGCAGGAGGCAGCTGGTCAATGATTCTCATCATTGATGTTTCTTTTTTTTAAAAATATATTTTATTGATTTTTTACAGAGAGGAAGGGAGAGGGATAGAGAGTTAGAAACATCAATGAGAGAGAAACATCGATTCAGCTGCCTCTTGCACATCTCCTACTGGGGATGTGCCCGAAACCAAGGTACATGCCCTTGACTGGAATCGAACCTGGGATCCTTCAGTCCGCAGGCCGATGCTCTACCCACTGAGCCAAACCGGTTAGGGCTCATCAATGATGTTTCTGTCTCTCCCTTTCCCTTCCTCTCTGAAATCAATAAAAAATATATTAAACAAAAAAACAAAAATCAGACCCCCGCCCTCTGTCTCAAAAATCCCTCCCGTGACCTGACCCTCCCTCTCCCCGCCCAGCGCCGGCGTGGGCCGCACGGGCACCCTCATCGCCCTGGACGTCCTGCTGCGCCAGCTGGAGTGCGAGGGGGTGGTGGGGCCCTTCAGCTTCGTGAAGAAGATGCGGGAGAGTCGGCCCCTGATGGTGCAGACCGAGGTGACTGGGGTCTTTGGGGGATGGGGCGGCGGGTGGAGGTGGAATCCGGGGTGAAGCAGGCCACCGCTCAGGAGGGCCCCCCTCACCGCCCCCTCTGCCCCTCCCCAGGCCCAGTACGTCTTCCTGCACCAGTGCCTCCTCCGGTTTCTGCAGCAGTCGGCCCCGCCGCCCACCCAGAAGAACGAGGCCGTATATGAGAACCTGGTCTTCGAGAACGATGAAGCCGTCAATGTTTAGGGGAAGCTGAGCTTCAGGGCCTGGAGACCCTAGCCCAGCCAGACTCACACTCAGGATCCAGACTTCCGTCCAGATTCCTGGACCCCTGGGACAGCAAGGGGCTGGGGTCCCAGACTCCTGGGCCTGGAGGAGGGGGGGCTGGCAGCCCTGGGGGAGAGAGGTCCGGTGGGAGCCAGGATCCTGGTTCCATGAAGGAGGAGAGGCCAGGGGGCTAGGATGTCCTAGTTCTCCGTGGGAGGAGGAGACCAGGGCCCCCTTGGGCTGCAGGGTCTCCCAGAAACAAGCTGGATTCTGAGGAAGGAAGGAAGGGATGAGGGTCCCGGGTTCAGGTTCTGGCCACCCAAGGAGTAAGGTAGGCAGGATCCCACTTTTCACTCCAGAAACCAAATCTCCTAAGACCTCAGGTTCCCAGCACCCATTCCCTGTACATATTTTCCGCCTCCATCCCATAACTTATTAAATCACTATTCTCTGCAGAAATACTTGCCCCAGTGGGTTTCTGGGTCTGGGAATAATCTGGGGGTGGTGTCCCAGGGATGGGGTTCTCAGGCACTGAGGCGTGAGTCCTAGGGAGGTAGTTAGGGGGACCCACAGGTTTGCACCCGAAAAAGAGCAGGTGCGGATGGCGTAGAAGGCTGCCTGCCCAGAGTCCCACATCCATGGCCATGTGCACGGGTTCCCTGGGGCTGGTGTCCTGGGCCTGGAGATGGGGGGACCTTGAAGGGGGAGGAGGGATTTGCCTGGGAGACACTTTCACAATGAGTCTGGCATCTGGATATCTGAATACAGTGGGGCCTTGACTTACGAGTACTCCTTCCCGAGACCAAGCTAGTTAAGGAGCTCATTAACTCAAATTACTCTATCAACTCAATGCAAAAAATCGGCGGAGAGACAGCTGGTATCAAAAAAACTCGTTGGTCGGGACACTCGTAAATCAAGGCCCCACTGTACTAGGGAGAGAGGGGCTGCTGGCTGCCAGGTGGCTGGGTGAGAAGGCAGGAAATATGGGGACCAGGATGAAATCGCTGGGGGGCTCCTGGCTGGGGGCGGGGCGGGGTTCTCCACCTACTCAGGACTGAACACGCACGCGCTGGCGCAACCACACACACACACACACGTACACACACGCGCACACACATACACACGTCTCCACACACGGCGTCTCCGCCCAGCCGCGCCCCCGCCCACCGCTCTCCACTATCAGCACCGCGGACAGCGCCGCCCGCCTGCGTCAGTCCGGCCGCGCCGGGGTGTCTCCGGGGGAGGGTCCTGCGCGGCCGCTGAGCAGGTAAGGAGCTGCGGGGATCCCCTCCCGAAGCCGCATCCTCACTCCCATCCCGAGAGGGACAGGCGGTGGGGGCATGGGGGTACCGGGAGAGGGACCGACAGAGGGCGTGGGAGGGCTGGAGCCGGAAGGGGGAGACAGGTGTGGGGACCAAGAGCCAGAGGGGAGGGAGGGGCAGGCCCGGGGCGAGAGTGAGGGACCCCGGGAGACAGAGACCAGACAACCGGCGGCGGCGGGCAGGGGAGACCCAGGGGGAACCGGCGGGGGAGAGGCCGTGGGGGAGCGGACGGCGGGAGGGAGTCCAGAGGGAGGGGTGGACGCCGCGACGGTCACGAGGACAGGTGTGAAGACAGTGCTCGGGGTGCGCGGGAGGCACGAACAGGCCGAGAAGGACGTGGGAGCCGGGCAGAAGCAGCAGGGCACCCCCACCCCCGCGACCCCCACACTGCCCGGAAGAGTGGGAGAGGAAGAGACCGAGTCCCCGCCTCCATGGCCAGATGTGGAGGAGGGGCCAGCTGTGGGGCCCGTCCCTCCCACCTTCGCTGGTCCCGGGATCCAGGTCTGGGGTTCCAGGCCCAACAGAGAACTGAGTCAGCGGGCCTCTCCCCCGAAACCCCCCGGAGACTCGTCTTTAGTCTGTGGTGCCCAGCCCGTTGTCGTGGCAACAGGCCGTTGCCGGGGCAACCAGAGTGACTCCCACCCCGGCCCAAGCGGAGCCAGGCGTTGCTCTGGGCAACTGGGTGCGATGGTTCCCACGCTCGCCTTCGCCCACTTCCGATTCAGGCCCTGGAAAGGCGCAAAGAAAGGGGACAAGTCAGCGGGATTCCTGCGGGGACCTGGGACCGAGGAGGCGTTCCTTTGGGATGGAACTAAGTCCTGGAACGCACCCCCAGCGCACTCCCTCCTTCTCGGGGAGGCTGAAACTACAACCCCCAACATGCCTTGCGGCGGCGGGCCGACTCCCGTGTGGCCGGTCGCCCAGGGTGCCAATGGGAGTTGTAGTTCTTTGTTGTTCGGAGGACTCAATGGTTGCACGGGTGGGCGTGGGAGGCTAGGGCGCTTGGGTGCCTCCGCAGAAAGGACCGTAGGACCCCGCCGCCATGTTTCCGGAGCCCCCAACCCCGGGGCCTCCAGCGTCCGACACGCCTCCGGACTCAAGTCGCATCAGCCACGGCCCTGGTGAGCCGGATCCGGGGTTGGAGCGGAGGGAAAGTCGGGCCAGGATTTACTGGGGCGGGATTCGGACGGGTGTGCTTGGCGGGTGGCAAATCCGGATGGGATCCTGGTTGGAATCCTGGGCTGGAATCTAAATGAAATGGAAAAAGAACAGGTTTGCCACCAAAAATAAATAAATAAATAAATAAATAAAACAAACATACAAACAAAAACACAACAAAAAAAAGACAAAACAAAACAAAACAAAAATCCTGCACGAGAACCAGACCAAGGGGCCGTGGAATGGAACGGGCTCTTGCATTGGTGAATTAGAGGGTCCACCTGTCCCTCTTTTATTTTTTTTTTATTTTTTAAAAATATTTTTTATTGATTTCAGAGAGGAAGGGCGAGGGAGAGCATCAATGATGAGAGAATCATGGATGGGCTGCCTCCTGTACGCCCCCTACTGGGGATCTAGCCCACAACTGGGGCATGTGCCTGACCCAGAATTGAACCCTGACCTCCTGGTGGATAGCTGTTCATGCTCTACCACTGAGCCACAGCCGCTGAGCTGTCCCTTTTTAAAGATAGGGAAACAGGTTCGGGGAGGGGTTCAGGCTTCCAAAAGCATCAGGAGTTGAGCAGAAACATTAGAATGGGGGATGAAATTGATGGGCAAAAAAAAAAAATCAGACGTTGTCAGGCTGGGTTAGGGCAGCAAATGGCTTCATAGGTGAGATCACACCGACGTCCCAGGGCCTCAGTGTCTCTGTGTCCTTGTCCTCCGCAGTGCCCCCCTGGGCCCTGGCCACAGTCGTGCTGGTCTCAGGCCTCCTCGTCTTCAGCTGCTGTTTCTGTCTGTACCGGAAGCGTTGTCGGAGGCGGTTGGGCAAGAAGAGCCAGGCCCAAGCCCAGGTCCACCTTCAGGAAGTGAAGGAGCTGGGCCGGAGTTACATAAACAAGGTGTGGCCCTGCCCCTTCCCTCCTCTGCCTACCTTGTTCGCCCATCTCCTCGGTGGGTCTAGCTAGCCCCAAACCGGACCCTGGGGAACTGGAGATGGGCCAGACCTAGTAGTCACTGGTCACAAGAACCTTTCGGTTTGGCCGGGAAGTCAGACACTCACATACTCACAATGCAAGGTGGTATGTGCCCCATCAGAGGCAGCACCAGGCGTATGGAAACACCTCACAGCCTAGAAGGTCCCTGAAGGCTTCCCAGAGCAGGTGACTTCTGTGCTGAGACCCGCAGAGTTGACTGAGAGCAGAGGGAAGGACATTCTAGCCCAAAAAGCATATGCTGGGGCCTGGAATCCAGGTTCTCGGGGGTATTTGGGGAACAATGGGTCACTTTCACAATGGGCGGAGCATGTACTGTGCTCTAGAGCAGCGGTTCTCAACCTGTGGGTCGCGACCACTTTGGGGGGTCGAACGACCCTTTCACAGGGGTCACCTAAGACCATCGGAAAACACATATATAATTACGTATTGTTTTTGTGATGAATCACTATGCTTTAATTATGTCAATTTGTAACAATGAAATTGGGGGTCACCACAACATGAGGAACTGTATTAAAGGGTCACGGCATGAGGAAGGTTGAGAACCACTGCTCTAGAGTGAGGCGGCTGGAGAGCCAGCAGTGTCCACGGAAGGAGGGTGATTGGGGGCCATGGAAGCTTTTAGAAGGACAGGGGCAGGGTCAGTTAGATGTTAGGAATCCATGTGGAGGACAGACATGGGGGATGGAGCCCAGGGAGGAGGAAGGCGCCATGAGTTGGAAGAAGCGATTGGTGTGGGAAATGCAAGGCTACAGGTGCAAGGACTTGAGCATCAGGTCTCTGGATGCAACATGCAATGGTGCTCACCTGGGAGCCAGAGGGCCCTGCATTTCCAACCAGCTGTGTGGCCTTGGGGAATTCTCTGTCCCTCTCTGAGCCTCAAGTGCATGGTCCATAATTCATATTTCCCCCTCTTCTCTTCTCAAAAGTAGTGGCCACAATTCTTACCCATAGTGATGCCCTTCAGGGTTTTGGTACCCAGTTTCCATCTCTATCCCTTAAGCCAGTGATGGTGAACCTTTTGAGCTCGGCGTGTCAGCATTTTGAAAAACCCTGACTTAACTCTGGTGCTGTGTCACATATAGAAATTATAAAACAAAGACATATTTTTGATATTTATTTTATATATTTAAATGCCATTTAACAAAGAAAAATCAACCAAAAATTGATTTCGCGTGTCAGAGGTTTGCCATCACTGCCTTAAGCCAATGACGTCTAGAGACCATTGTGTCAGAATCACCTCTGGTGTCATTGAAAGGCAAATTCTGGGTCTCGCACCAAACCTGCTGAGTCAGAATCTCTGAAGTGAAGGCATTCTGCCACCCCAATCAGGAGAATTCTGCTTCACGTTGGATTTTGAAAATGGGCGGCCTGGGTTAAGGAAAAGTCTTCTGACTTTGCTGTTCTAGTTTAGAAGGGCAAATACACAGTGAATACGCCATTTCGCCCCCACAGTTTGCCTTTGTCTAAACAACGTAGCAATTTGCACAACCCCGATACATCCACGAGAAATAAAATCTCCTGCCTCCTTCCTGAAGGCAGGGAAACCCTATTACACTTGTTTTTCTAGGCTACCATGGGTGCCTATTTCACCACTGTCTCTAGCCCCAACCATAGCAGACATCACTAATCGAACACGGAAAATACACTACACCCATGTGTTGCTATGGCTATTCCCTCCCCAGTGGCAGACATCACCAATCAAACACCGAGAAAAACACTACACCCTGTGCTGCTATGGTTATTCCCACCCCAGTGGCAGACATCACTAATCGAACACCACGCTGCTTAGTCCCCAAGTGCTCAGGTATAACCTAGAGATGTGTGAGTCTCCCTTGGCTTCTGGGCCTGGAGGATGACACCCTCAGGGGAAGAGTTTACCCGCCCTTGCCCCTGGCTCCCCAAGGTGCAACCGGAAGTGGAGGAGCTGGAGCCGGCACTATCCGGGCCAGGGCAGCAGGTGGCGGAGAAGCACGAGCTGGGACGACTGCAGTACTCCCTGGATTACGATTTCCAGAGTGGCCAGGTGGGTGCGGAGGAGGGGGGACTTTGGAGAGGAGGGACCCAGGAGGGTGCAGAAGGGCAGCTCAGACCAGGGATCCTCCTCCCTGTGCAGCTGCTGGTGGGCATCCTGCAAGCCGAGGGGTTGGCGGCCTTAGATCTGGGCGGTTCTTCGGACCCCTACGTGCGGGTTTACCTGCTACCAGACAAGCGGAGGCGGCATGAGACCAAGGTGCATCGGCAGACGCTGAACCCACACTTTGGGGAGACCTTCGCCTTCAAGGTGAGCACCAGGCCTCAGGGCCCCACCCTGGGCAGCCGGCCCCCGTCCCTGGGACACTGGGGACCAACCCCTTCAGCTTTTTCTTTCCTTTAAAACAGAATTGTGGCCCTGACCGGCCAGGTTCGATTCCGGTCAAGGGCATGTACCTTGGTTGCGGGCATGTCCCCAGTGGGGGGCGTGCAGGAGGCAGCTGATCGATGTTTCTCTCTCATCTATGTTTCTAACTCTCTTTACTTCTCCCCTCCTCTCTGTAAAAAAATCAATAAAATATATTTTTTAAAAAACCCTTAGATACAGCATCAGTAAGCAGGTAGGTTTTTTTTAAAAAAAAAACAAAACATTTTTATTAATGTCAGAGAGGAAGGGAGAGATAGAAACATCAACGATGAGAGAGAATTATTGATTGGTGCCTCCTGCACGCCCCACACGGGGACTCGAACCCGAAACCTGGGCATGTGGCCTTCTGGTTCATAGGTCGATGCTCCACCACTGAGCCACGCTGGCCGCCTCCTTCAGCTTTTTCTGGAGGCAGCCACAGCTCAGCTGGCCGCTAACAGCCCTGGAGACTATTCATTCCACTGACCCCTGGGCTGTCCCTTTGGGATTCCATGGACCCCCTCACCTGTTCCCTGCGCCCCCTGCTACCCCACTTGTCGCTTCCCACTCTGATCTGCCTTCGTGCTCTCTCTGCACTCGCTCCCCACCCAGGTCCCCTACGTGGAGCTGGGAGGCAGGATCCTGGTCATGGCGGTTTACGACTTCGACCGCTTCTCCCGCAATGATGCCATCGGGGAGGTGCGGGTCCCCATGAGCTCCGTGGACTTGGGGAGACCCGTGCTGGCCTGGCGGGAGCTGCAGGCGGCTCCGAAGGAGGAGGTGAGCGAGCGTGGCCACGCCCTGCGTCTGGCCACGCCCACTAAAGCCCCGGGCCAATCAGACACAGACCTCCAGGGCCAATCAGATCACAGACTTCCAGGGCCAATCAGACACAGACCTCCAGGACCAATCAGATCACAGACTTCCAGGGCCAATCAGCTCACAGACCTCCAGGACCAATCAGATCACAGACCTCCAGGACCAATCAGATCACAGACCTCCAGGGCCAATCAGATCACAGACTTCTCGGGCCAATCAGATCACAGACCCCCAGGACCAATCAGATCACAGACCGCCAGGGCCAATCAGCTCACAGGCTCCAGACCCAGGCTCCAGCCCTTGCACCTGCAGCAGGGGGCTGCCTCCCGGTGTTAACTCTGGACCCTTCCATTCCCAGGCGGGCGGGAGGGGTGGGAGGGGGGAGAGTGGTCGCAGGGGGGGCGGATGTGCAGGGGGGCGGCTCCGGTGACCCGTCCCTCTCCGGCCTTTAGCAGGAGAAGCTGGGGGATATCTGCTTCTCCCTCCGCTACGTCCCCACTGCCGGGAAGCTCACCGTCATCGTGCTGGAGGCTAAAAACCTGAAGAAGATGGACGTGGGAGGGCTGTCAGGTGTGTGGGAAGCAAGGCAGTGGGGTGGCGGTGCATGAGGGGCCCCCTCGCTGAGGGTGAGAGTTTCCGGGCCCCGGGGGGGGTCTCCTGGGGGAGAGGGGGGTCCCGGCTGCCTTGGGAGGATACAGATTCGATCTGGGCACAACAAGAGGGGACCTGAGGGGTTGTTCCAGTGTAGTCTCATGTGTCCCCCTCAATCCGATCCCTCCACTAAGCAGGGGGGCGGGGCCCTGAGACGCCTCCTCTCTCCCCAGATCCGTACGTCAAGGTTCACCTGCTGCAGGGCGGCAAGAAGATGCGGAAAAAGAAGACAACCATCAAGAAGAACACGCTGAACCCCTATTACAACGAGGCCTTCAGCTTCGAGGTGCCCTGTGACCTGGTCCAGGTGAGCGAGGCCTGCCTGGGCCCCCGCAGAGCAGCCCAGGCCCTTAGGAACCCCGCCGCTAGAGGAAGGGAGACTCCTTAGCTACCTCCAGAGACCAGGGGGCCCCAGGTTGTGTCCCCAGTTTCCTCCTAGGAGCAGCGGGTTGCCCCGCCCCCTCAGGAGCCAAGGTAACTGAGAAAAAGATTTCTCCACCACCCTTTAGCAGTGGTTCTCAACCTGTGGGTCGCGACCCCTTTGGCGGTCGAACGACCCTATCACAGGGGTTGCCTAAGACCATCCTGCATATCTGATATTTACATGACGATTCATCACAGTAGCAACATGACAGTGATGAAGTAGCAACGAAAATAATTGTATGGTTGGGGGTCACAACATGAGGAACTGTATTTAAAGGGCCAGAGGTTGAGAACCACTGCTTTAGAGACAGGTCCCTCCACTCACTTAAGAGGCCTGGAGGTAGCCAGGCGGGTGTGGCTCAGTGGCTGAGCATCGACCTATGAACCAGGAGGTCACGGTTCGATTATCTGTCAGGGCACATGCCCAGGTTGTGGGCTCGATTCCCAGTGTGGGGGCGTGCAGGAGGCAGCCGATCGATGATTCTCTCTCGTCATTGATGTTTCTATCCTTTCTCCCTCTTCCTTCCTCTCTGAAATAATAATTTTTAAAAATGTCTATATTTACGACTCCTGGAGGTTTGCCTCCCTTTAGGAGGCAGCTCCCTAAGGAGGCCCCTAACAATCCCTCAGCAACGAGGCCCTGAGGGTTTCTCCCCTGTGGAGTCTGATCTCGCAGGAAGGATGACTGTAGAGCCCCCGTCCAACCCGCAGGGCTCTCCCACTCACACCCTACCCCCCTCCCCTCAGCCCGAGCTCCTGGTGGGTTTTTTAAAAAAATATTTTTATTAATTATAGAGGGGAAGGGAGAGGGAGAGAGAGATAGAAACATCACTGATGAGAGAGAATCATGGATTGGCTGCCTCCTGCACGCCCCACACCGGGGATCCAGCCTGCAACCCAGGCATGTGCCCTTCACCGGAATCGAACCTGGGACTTTTTAGTCCACAGGCTGGCGATCTATCCACTGAGCCACACCAGCTAGGGCTCCAGGTGGGTTTTAACCCAGGGCCCTAACAAGGACCCCAGGACTCTTTGAGGGAATCCTTCCTGGTGCCCCCAACCCCCATTCTTCTGTTGTAACTGGACAAACAATGGGTCCGCGCTGCCTGTCACTCCGTGAGCCAATTCAGCGGAGACAGGGGTGAATCATTATGAGCGTTTATTCCAATCCTGCCGGCAGCAGGGAGAGCAGCAGGTCAGCCACAGAAATCTGCTCTGCCCCCTCCATAAGGCGGCTGCTTATATTGGGTGGGAGGACGAAGGTTACATGGGGACGTAGCCAAAGGGTGTGCCAAAGGGGCAGTTCACAGGTAAGCAGAGGGCTGGGGGGCTTCAAAGGGCTGGCGATTCTGTTTCTGCAACAAGGTTGTCCATCTTCCATGCTAATAGGCAGCTCCTCCTGATAGGGAGGATGGGCTGCCTCCCCCGGTGAGCTCCCAGGTCCCCTGTGCACCTCCCAGCCAGGTGAGGATGTGCCTTCTTTAACCAGAACAAAGCCATCATAGTGAATAGGGCAGAATCCATATTTCTTACAGTTCTAGCCGGTCCCCCAACATCCTATTCCTGCCCTCTCACTGTCTCCTCTTCCCCTTCTGCCCACCCCAGAAGGTGCAGGTGGAGCTGACCGTGTTGGACTACGACAAGCTGGGCAAGAACGAAGCCATCGGGAGGGTGGCCGTGGGGGCGGCCGTTGGCGGGGCCGGCCTCCGGCACTGGGCAGACATGCTGGCCAACCCTCGGCGGCCCATCGCCCAGTGGCACTCGCTGCGGCCCCCCGACCGAGTGAGGCCACTGCCTGTGCCCTGACCCCACCTTAACAGCCCTGACCCCGGACTCCTGGCCAGAGCCATGCCCAGGCCCACCTTTACGTCTTCTCTGAGCACTACCCCACACCCCACCCCTCCACCCCAACCATCTGGCCCACTCCTGCCGTCTCGCCCCCATTATGCCAATCACGATAACTTGCCAACTTCCCAGCACACACACCCAGGAGCCCCAGGGATCCCTTGGGGAGGGGAGCAGTGTGGCCTCCCCCCAACCCACCCAGGGTCCCCCCGCTCTGCTCTGACAATCAGTGATCCCATCGGACTGTCCCCTTTGCCCTACACAGGATCAGCCATCCTGTCCCAGTCTCATTCCTGCACTGCTCCTCTCGGGCCAAATAAATACTCAGCAACTCGGTGGCCTGGCTGGGTGCTCCTTGTTGGGGGTGCGCAGGGGCCAGGCCGGGGCCCAGGAGGGAACCTTACCTCCAGGGGTGGGATCACACAAGGGCAGGGGCAGGGCAGTCCATCCTCGGAACGTGCTGAGGGAAATGCACCCTCCCGCCCACCCGCTCACCCATCCATCCATCCATCCATCCATCCATCCATCCATCCATTCATCCATCCATCCACCCATCCATCCATCTATCCATCCATTCATCCATCCATCCATCCATCCATCCATCCATCCATCCATCCATCCATATATTCATCCATCCATCCATCCATCCATATATCCATCCATCCATCCATCCATCCATCCATCCATCCATCCATCCATCCATCCATCCACCCACCCACCCACCCATCCATCCATCCATCCATCCATCCACCTATCCATCCATCCATCCATCCATCCATCCATCCATCCATCCATCCATCCATATATCCATCCATCCATCCATCCATCCATCCATCCATCCATCCATCCATATATTCATCCATCCATCCATATATCCATACATCCATACATCCATTTATGCATTCACTCACCCAAGTGCTGTGAGGAGTCCATGAGCATTTACTTCCTTATTTGGGAATTTATCGTGATTTGTCTAAGATCACGCAGCGGGCTGAGGAGAGGAGGCAGAGCGCCCGGGCCCCCTGGTGCGTCACCCTGTGCTGGGTGCTGGGGCTGCCCTGGAGACGTGTCTCCTTCAGTTCTCTGCCCTCGTGCAACTCACAGGCAGGTTCTCACCTGGCCACGGCCTCTCGGCCAGCAGGTAACAGGACAGCATGGAAACCTAGGCATGTCTGACGCCAAAGCCACCTTGTCAAGCGTCCTGCTGTCTGGTCCGTCGAATCTAAAGTAGTGGGAGCCCTGGCCCATGTGACTCGGTTGATTGCCCATCGGCCCATGCACCAGAAGGTCGCCGGTGAGATTCCTGGTCAGGGCACGTGCCAGGGTTGTGGGCTCAGTCCCCAGTGGAGGGTGTGCAGCGGGCAGCCCATCAATGTCTCTCTCTCTCCCTCTCCCTTCCCCTCTCTCTGAAATCAATAAAAAACACAGTTAAAAAAAAATAAAGTCATGTGAGTGCCAGGGGGACTGTTGTGGACATTCTGCTGGGAAGGCAGGAGCAGAAGAACTCGGAGGATGGTCCCCAGCTGGGGCTGAAAGGATGAGCTGGATTTTTCCAGGGGGAGAACGAGGGAGGATGTTGGCAGGAACAACGCAAAGAATACAGCCCTGGAGGCAGAGGACGTGAGTGCTTCCCATGATGTGCTGTTCCCAACTTTCTGAAGCCCTGGCGTGTCGTTTCCCCATTCCCGTGGTGTAAATACTCCCGCTGTGGCTGATTTCACGCCCCCAGTGTGAAGTCATTGACTATGGAGTTGAGATTTCTACTAGCACGCCCGCCAACATGCAGTATTTCCCGCGGTCAGGACAAGGATCCCAAAGTTTAAGGCAAAGCCAACAAACAAAACCCCCAAAACAAAATGCTCTGTAGTCAAAGAGTATTTTAATGCAATATTTAAAAATTTAATGCAAAAAAAGGAATACACAATGGATAGGATATAAAAACTTTAGCCCAGCCGCAGTGGCTCAGTGGTTGAGTGTCAACCTACGAACCAAGAGGTCACAGTTAGATTCCCAATCAGGGCACATGCCCAGCTTGGGTGCTCGATCCCAGTAGGGGGTGTGCAGGAGGCAGCCAATCAATCCACAATTCTTATCATTGATGTTTCTCTCTCTCTCTCTCTCTCTCTCTCTCTCTCTATATATATATATATATATATATATATATATATATTATATATTTATATTTAAAACCTTTAAAGACAGTATCTGACCTTACACTTGGACCACTGTGCCTCATACTAACCCTGGCCCTGATTTTAATAAAACTTTATTTACAAAGACAGCTTATGGTGGCAACTTACCTAGTTGATTTTTTAAATGATTTCATTAAAATAGTGCCCTGACCGGTGTGGCTCAGTTGGTTGGAGCATCATCCTGTGCACCGAAAGGTGGCAGATTTGATTCCTGGTCAGGGCACATAGCCAGGTTTTGGGTTTGGTCCCCATATGGGAGGTAACATATTGATGTTTCTCTCTCTGTCTTCCTCTCTCTGAAATTAAAAAAAAAGGTATTTCCTTCATACAGGTACAATAGATGTAAATAACCTTAAGACCATAATAGTAAACATATAGTAAAACTAGAGGCCCAGTGCACGAAATTCATGCAGTGGTAGGGTTCCTAGCAGCTACCACCTGCTGCCAAGGCCTCCCTCCCTTCCTCCGGTAGGCCCCGCCCCCTGGTCGAACTCCCGGACGACCTCCTGGTGAAGGGGACAATTTGCATACACTTTTATTATATCCCATAAGAAATTATGGGTTTTGAGTGTTACCTTTATTTTAATATAAGGTATTTAATTGAAATTTTAGTAATTCAGTAAAAACGATTTTAGTAATCACGAAGTGTGATGCCCAGGACACAGAATTCCTGAAAATGTGCAACCAGGGCCAGTGCTGGCTGGCCGTGACCCTCAGGTGTGCTTCCTGCCAGGTGAGGAGCCCTGTGCGGTAGTCAGGGTGTGAGGGGGCAAGGGGGGCTGTAGTTTAAGGCCTAGGCCACCTCCGTTTAATTTGAATTAATCAAGATTCCGTTCAGTTCTTTCTAATTTTGAATCGGCTCAAGCTTCATTCAGACCATAAGTTTGGACTTCCCCAGGCTCCGCCCCAGCCTCTTCCCGCACCGTCGTCATGACAACCGCGTCCTCATGCCCTCCTTTCGGGTAGGGCCCGAGAGAGCGGAGCCACGCTCCTATTGGCGCAAAGTTTGAAGTGGGCGGGTTCCACTCGCTCGCATTGGTGGATTGATAGGGGCGCTGCCATCCCGCATATTCCCATTGATCGATTGATCAAAAGGGGCGGGGCTATGGGCCGCAGTTGTGGGACTGGAGCCGGACCGCAGGGCTGCACCTAGGAGGGAAGGAGAAGTCCTGGGATATTTGGAAAGATAAAGGTGAGGGGGGGGGGGGGGTCTCACCTGGCAGAAAGGGCGAGAAATCAGGGGCGGTGAGATGGGGCGGGGGGGGGGGGGGCGACGCAGAGACGATGTTCGGGGGTTCCCTGGATGTCTGTCCCGCAGGGCGATGACCACCCCGGCGGGCTCCGGCACGGGCTTCGGCTCCGTGTCCTGGTGGGGCCTGTCCCCGGCGCTGGACCTGCAGGCTGAGAGTGAGTTCTCCCCCCCGCCCCCCCCCCAGGACCACACCTGCCACCGCGGCCGCCTCCCCAGATGGTGCAGTAACGTTCTCCGAGGTTCCAACGGCGGGGGGGCGCCCCCGAGTGGGCAGCCACACAGGTGGCCTCTCTGAGGACTACGACTCCCAGAATGCTTAGAGGCACAGCTCCTTTTAGAACCTAAGGGGAAGTTGTGCACGTTCTGCTGGGAGTTGTAGTCATCGCGCTAAGGGAGGCTGCCGAGGGCGCTCTTCAGGCCACCAGCCCTAGCCCGTTGTCGCCTCTCTAGGTCCTCCTGTGGACCCGGACTCGCCGGCCAATGCGGAGCACGGGACCCCCGAGCTAGATGTGCTGCTACTGGGCTCCGTGGACGGGCGCCACCTGCTGCAAACCCTGGCCAGGGCGGCGCGCTGGCCACGCAGGAGGTTTCAGGTGAGTTGGGAATCTGGGGTATGAGAGGAGGAGGATGAAGATAAGAGTCCCGCCGGGTCGGTGTGGTTGGATCCAGCCCAGTAGTTGAGCATCGATCTAGGGAGGTCACGGTTCGATTCCTGGTCAGGGCACCTGCCTGGGTTGTGGGCTCCATCCTCAGTGTGGGGCGTGCAGGTGGCAGCCGATCCATGATTCTCTCTCATCATATTGATGTTTCTCTCTCTCTCTCTCTCCCTCTCCCTGCCTCTCTGAAATTAATTAAATAAAAATTTTAAAATAAGAGTTCAGATTCCCAAGTCCCTGGGGGAGAGGGAAGTTGAGGGCCTGGACCCCTAGGTCTGAGGGAGGTGGAAGCTGGGGCCCCAACGCATGCGTCCTGAGGAAGGAAGTGTCTGGGGCTGGGGATCCTGGGTTCAAGTGGGAGAAAGGGGCCTAAGGACGGGGTCTCCTGAGTCGTGCAGGGGAGGAGGGTCCCGAGAGCCCAGACCCTTGTGTTTGAAGTGGGGGCGGGGGGGTGGGGGTGTGTGTACAGGACTCCTGGGTCCTGTAGAAGGAGGGGCCGGGGCTCCCACTCCCAGTCTCCTAGGAGTCAGGGACACGGATCTCAGAGCCGCTCTGCCCGCCCATCCTCCTAGTTCTACGTGCTGGAGAACAATCTGGAAGCGGTGGCCCGGCATATGCTGTTCTTCAGCCTGGCCCTGGAGGATCCTGAGAAGATGGGACTGCAAGGTAAGTTGCAAGGACCAGGGTGGAAGGGCGTTCTGCGCTCCCCCTTCCCCCTCCCTTCCTCATCCCTGCAGGGAGTCTGGCTTCCCAATGGTGCAATGTAAAACTTTGGCCATTGTTCCCCATTTCATCGTTTGCTCACTTATTGGAAACAATTCCAAGAGAGAAACCCATGCAAAACACTCCGGAACAGTGCATGGCAGGGTCTACCCGTTCAAAACCTCCTCCAGCGGGAGGAGCCCAAGAGAGGTCAGGGGGCTTCCAGAGCGAGAGCTAGTGAGTCTGCAGATGCGGGGAGGGTTTGGCTGAGCTGAGAGTCCTGCCCCAAGCCTCCCCCAGTGAGAGGTGTGCACCCCAGGGAGCCAGCCTGGAGGAGGCAGCCTTCCACTTGAGACTAAAAGGAGAAGGGGACACAGGAGGATGGGGAGGGGGGCAGAAAGTGATTGTTTCTCAGTAATAGTTTCAGGTTAGCACCTAGAGTGAACTCTGGATTCAGACAAGCTGTGCTCACATTCTGGCTCTGCTCCACAGAGCACTTAAAAAACAACAACCCAAAAACTTATTCTAAATACTTTTTAAAAATATGGTTTTATTGATTTTTAGAGAGAAAGATAGAAACATCAATGATGAGAGAGAATCATTGATCGGCTGCCTCCTGCACGCACCCCCACTGGGGATCGAGCCTGCAACCCGGGCATGTGTCCTGACCGGGAATCGAACCGGTGACCCTTTGGTTCCTGGGTTGACACTCTACCACTGAGCCGCACCAGCCGGGCTATTCTAAATAATATTTATTATCTACTTCCACAGAGCACTTTTGAGGATTCAGATTCAAACACACACACACACACACACACACACACACACACACACCCCCAAGCTCCTGGCTTCTGATATAGACTGAGTACATCTTAGCGATTATTGTTATAATTAATATGGATGGTAGCTGTCAATCAGAGCCCAGGGCTTTCATCATACATTGCACACAACTTACAGTGCACTCTGCATAAAGCTCTTGACCAACAAGAACTAATCTAACTTTTATCCATCTAACTAATGGTATAGAGTTCTCTTTTTAAGGTTGTTAAACAACTAAGATGAACCCATTTAGATAGGTATTTATAATAATAAAAGCGTAATATGCTAATTAGACCGGATGTCCTTCCAGACAACCTTCCGATTGAAGCCAGGGCTGTGAGGGATGCCTGGGTCCCGGGTGCCAGAGGGAAGCCGGTGCCAGCAGCTGGGGAAAGGAAGGCCTACTCTTGCACGAATTTCGTGCATTGGGCCTCTAGTATTGATATAGATATATGCAGTGATGGTGAACCTATGACACGCGTGTCAGAGGTGACATGCCAACTCATTTTTTTGGTTGATTTTTCTTTGTTAAATGGCATTTAAATATATAAAATAAATATCAAACATATAAATCTTTGTTTTACTATGGTTGCAAATATCAAAAAGTTTCTATATGTGACACGGCACCAGAGTTAAGTTAGGGTTTTTCAAAATGCTGACACGCCGAGTTTAAAAGGTTCGCCATCACTGGATATATATGTATACAACTAAAGGTATATAGTTTTCTCTTGTAAGATCCTTATCGAAGCTGAAACAATTTATATATAACAATTTTAACACACTTATCTCCGTCTCTATCTATAACCGTTACCCTTTAAAAACTATATTTTTATTGATTTCAGTGAGGAAGGGAGAGAGAGAGAAACATCAATGAAGAGAATCATTGATGGGCTGCCTCCTGCTCGCCCCGCCCCGGGGATGGAGCCCTGATGGAAAATGAACCATGACCTCCTGGTATAACCTTTACCTGTTTAAGGCAAAGGGAATGTAAACAGGGCATTCAGGGTTGGCGTTACCGGGAGGGGCGGGGGGCTAGGCGAGGGTACCTGGGGGAGTGTAAGTTCTTCGCCTTCTAGCTGTTGGGGCGGGTGGGGAGTTTGCCGGTTCTGTGGTGCATGTCCTATGACTCCTGATAAGATTCTGTACAGAACGCTCATCCTATAGACAGGTTATGAGACGCTGCTGTCATTTCCGGGCCCACTCCTCCGCTCCCCCCATTGCTTCTCTCCTGCTCCCCGCCCACAGAGAGGAGCGAGGCCTTCCTGGAGGTGTGGGGGAACGCGCTGCTGCGCCCCCCGGTGGCCGCCTTCGTGCGCGCCCAGGCCGACCGCCTGGCGCACCTGGTCCCGGAGCCCGACCGCCTGGCCGAGCAGCTGCCCTGGCTGAGCCTGCGCGCCCTGAAGGTGCCTCCGCCCGCGCCCACCCCTCTCCCCCGGGGGCTGGGCGGCCGCGGGAGAACGGGGCTGGGACGTCCGTCCAGAGCGCTGGGCGTGGATGGCGTGAGCTGGGTCCCGGGAGTCTGCACCCCAGCTCCCAGCTCCCACTGTGGGGTTTGACCTAGGGGCCCTGGGGGGGGTGGCTTCTACTTTCTGAGTCTCCGCTTCTTTTTCTTTTTTTCCCCTTTTTGTTAACCCTCACCTGCGGATATTTATTCCCATTAATTGTTATTTTTTATTATCTTTTTTAAAAATATAATTTAATTGATTTCAGAGAGGAAGGTAGAGGGAGAGAGAGCTAAAATATCAATAATGAGAGAGAATCATGGATGGGCTGCCCCCTGCACCCCCACTCCTCCCCACTGGGGGTCGAAGGCACAACCCTAGCAGGTGCCCTTGCCCCGGAATCAAACCGTGACCTCCTGGCTCATAGTTCCACGCTCAACCACGGAGCCACGCGGCCGGGTTCCATTGATTTTTAGAGAGAGTGGGAGGGCGGGAAGGAGGGAGGGGGCAGAGAGAGAAACGTGGATGGGAGGGATCGAACCTGCAACGCTTCCATGTGCGGGCCGGCGCTCTAGCCACCGCTTCAACCCGCCGGGGCAGAGCCCCAGTTTCTTCATCCGAGAAAGGGGAGAATCGTGCCCACACCCTGCGGGGGCAGAAGGGAGGGTCAGCCCGGGAAGGCGGCTCTCCCTGCAGCCCCCCATCGCTCCCCGCCGCCCCCCCACCCCCATGAGCAGTTCCGCGAGCGCGACGCCCTGGAGGCCGTGTTCCGCTTCTGGGCCGGCGGGGAGAAGGGGCCCGAGGCCTTCCCCATGGGCCGCCTCTGGGACCTGCGGCTGCGCCACTACCTGGGCTCCCGCTACGACGCCCGGCGCGGAGTCAGCGACTGGGACCTGCACATGAAGCTGCACGACCGCGGGGTGAGGGCCCGGGGCCCGGGGCTGCGGGCGGAGGAGGCCGGGCTGGGGCCCCGCGTGCAGGGTTCACCGAGTCCCCTCTCCGCCCCCCGCCCCCCGCAGGCCCGCGTCATCCACACCAGCGAGTTCCGGCGCTGGAGGGACACGGGCGTCGCCTTTGAGCTCAGAGACCCCAGCGCCTACCAGGTGCCCAACCGGACTCTGGCGTCCGGTCGCCTCCTGAGCCACGTGCGTGTCCACGCCCCGCCCGGGCCCGCTCCATCTTTGGGGGGCGGGAGGGGGGAACCAAGGAGGCCAGGTCCCCAACATCGACCCCGCCCGCCTCCTCTGGCCTTGCTTTCCCAGCGCGGGGAGCGCGTGGCAGCGCGAGGGTACTGGGGGGACATCGCCACGGGGCCCTTCGTAGCCTTCGGCATCGAAACGGACGACCAGAGCCTCCTGCGGACCAGCAACGGGCAGCCGGTCAAGGTGTGCGCCCCGGGATGGGCTGCCAGGCCCCGCCCCCTGCCGTCAAGGCCCCGCCCCCTGCGATCCAGGCCCCGCCCACCGGGCCTGGGGCCCGCCTCCACGGCCTAGGCTCCACCCTCTCCATTTCCTAAACCCGGTCCCGGGAATCCGAGCTCTCTGCTCAGATGCTAGCTCTGGGGATTGGGGGGGCACTCAGGGGTGGGAGGGGTGGGAGGAGTGACGTACCCCAAACCCCTGCCTGCCCCCGAGGTCCTAACCCAGCGTCTGGCCACGCCCCTTCCCCCTCCCACAGACGGCGGGCGACATCACGCAGCACAATGTGACAGAGCTGTTCCGCACCCTGGCCGCCTGGGGGCGCCCGAGCGCCGCCCAGGGAGACCCCCAGGAGGTGCCAGACGAGGCGAATGGAACCGGGGAGCCCGGTAGGCGAGGGACTCGGCTCTCCCCCTGAAATTGGGCGGCGGTCTCGGGGCGGGGGGCAAAGTGGACACGTCATCTTCTGGGCGAGTGGGACCCAGACCCCGCCCCGGGCTTCGGGCCCCAGGGATTTCAAGCACCAGCGCATCGACCTGGTTCCCGGGGCCTGGCCCAGTGGGCGGCCTTCCTCCTCTCTCTCCTCTTTGTAGGTCTCCCCTGGTCTTAGCACTCCCAGTCCCCATGCTAGAATCCTGACCCTGCCTGCAGAGGCTAAGGCTCGGAGGCTAAGAACATTCTGACTCGGTGCTGCGTCCCGGGTCACTTTTGGAGAGACAGCCCTCTCCCCACATCTGACCACGCCTCCTTCTCACCATCCCCACCCAACCCAGCCCTCCCCCGCGTCTGGGTGCGCTGTCCGGCCACGGGCCACTCTCTTTCCCTCTCTCAAGTCTCAGTTGCCTGGTCTGTAAAATGGGTTTCTCCAGAGAGCCGAGCCGTGTCATCTACCAGCTCTGTGTGTCCCCTCACTCACTGTGCCGTTCTCCCCCGCAGCCCCTGGCCCGGCACCCTTCACCGTCCACTTCCTGCCCCTCGGCTGTGCCCAGACCCTCCACCACAAGAGCTGCTACAAGGGTCGGTTCCAGCTCCTCTATGTGGCCTGTGGGTAAGAGGGCCTGGGGGTCCGGGGCCTCCCTCTGCAGCCCCTCCACCCTTCGACCCAGAGCCCAGGCCCCAGCCCTCCTCCCTCAGACCCAGGAGCCCAGGCCCCCACTCTCCTCCCTCAGACCCAGGAGTCCAGGCCCCCACTCTCCTCCCTCAGATCCAGGAGTCCAGGCCCCCACTCTCCTCCCTCAGACCCAGGAGTCCAGGCCCCCAGCCCCTCCTCCCTCAGATCCAGGAGTCCAGGCCCCCAGCCCCTCCTCCCTCAGACCCAAGAGCCCAGGCCCCCAGCCCCTCCTCCCTCAGACCCAGGAGTCCAGGCCCCCACTCTCCTCCCTCAGATCCAGGAGTCCAGGCCCCCACTCTCCTCCCTCAGACCCAGGAGTCCAGGCCCCCAGCCCCTCCTCCCTCAGATCCAGGAGTCCAGGCCCCCAGCCCCTCCTCCCTCAGACCCAAGAGCCCAGGCCCCCAGCCCCTCCTCCCTCAGACCCAGGAGCCCAGGCCCCCAGCCCCTCCTCCCTCAGACCCAGGAGCCCAGGCCCCCAGCCCCTCCTCCCTCAGACCCAGGAGCCCAGGCCCCCAGCCCAGCCTCAATCAGTGTCCCAGCCCCCAGCCCCTCTTCCCTCAGGACCTCAGCCCTCCCGTGCTCTCTGCTCCAGGATGGTCCATCTTCTCAGCCCTGAGCTCGGGGCCTGCGTGGGCCCTGGGGGACGCCTGGTTGTGGAATTAGCCCGGTGAGTCCGTGGAGCGCAGGGCAGGGCACCAGGCTGGGGACCGAGAGCCGCCGGGTCCCCTACCACGCGGCATCTCCATCTCAGGTACCTGGTGGACGTGCGGCCGGAGCAGCTGCAGGGATTCTCCGACCGGGTTGGGGAACTGGCTCAGGCAGCGGGGTTCGCCTCGCAGCCCGGGGCCGGGCCCTCCGAGACCTTCGCGCGCTTCTGCAAGTCCGGGGACTCAGCTCCCGGAGGCCTGGCGTTGGAACCCGGGACTCCGCCCCCTGCAGCCCTGGCCCCGCCTCCTGATGTCCTGGCTCCGCCCCCTGAGGCAACAAACCCGCCCTCCGAAGGCCTGACCCAGCCCCTCCAAGGTCAAAGCCCCCCTGAACCCCTCAAGCTGCCCTCAGAGTCTCAGGCTTCTCCACTCGAGGCTTTGGCTCCGCCCACAGGGAGTCAGAACCCCCAAACCAGAGAGTCTGAGGGGACCCTCAGAGACCACCCCCCCACCTAACTTCTCAAGCCGGGTCCTGGGGTTGGACCGGCCTCTGGGACACTCAGCTACACCCTCCACAACATTCTCGCTCAGCCCCCAGGTGTTGCTCGAATTTCAGACTCCATTTCTGAGCTTCTATACAGTGGGGCCTTGACTTAGGAGCGTCCCGACTAACGAGTGTTTTGAGATACCAGCTGTCTCTTGGCCGATTTTTTGCATTGAGTTGATAGAGTAATTTGAGTTAACAAGCTCCCTAACGAGCTCGGTCTTGGAATGAATGAAACTCGTAAGTCAAGGCCCCACTGTATTCTGTCCCTAGGATTCTAGATGGTTCTCTCAGAGGTCCACACTCCACTCCCCAACACTCGAATCGCAGCCAGGAGACCGGGCCCTGGGTCTCAGGTGCTCTGCGGGGTCCCCAGGTGTCCCCTGCCCAAGCGGGGGTTGGGGATGTCTCCTCTCCCGCGGCTGCTCAGCACCCACGTTCCAAATAAAGTCAGCAGAGACTTCTCTGTGTCCCTGTGTCCTGTCCTTAGTCCGGCTCCAGGGCTGGGGGAGGGGAGGGGCCAGGAGAGGTCAGGAGAGGACAGACAGCGGAGACCAGATTCC
The DNA here is from genome assembly GCF_014108235.1 of Myotis myotis. Taxonomy (NCBI): domain Eukaryota; kingdom Metazoa; phylum Chordata; class Mammalia; order Chiroptera; family Vespertilionidae; genus Myotis; species Myotis myotis. The sequence continues at coordinate 1,212,167 of NW_023416349.1, read as the reverse complement.
TGGTTTTCCAAGTGGAGGGGAAGTGGCTTTCCCAGTGCTGGGCCTGAGTGCCCCGCACCACGCACGCACGTGGATCCTCAAATAAGTCAACAAAATGTATCACGTGGCAATGGCTTCCGGCACTGACACCCACCATCAGGTGATGGAAAAGACAGACAGGCTCCGCCCTCATGGAGGTGGCAGTTTAGTCTGAGGGAGGAGGGGCTCGGGGCCTGGACTCCTGGATCTGATGGAGGAGGGGGTGGGGCCTGGACCCCTGGGTCTGAGGGAGGAGGACTGGGGGCCTGGACTCCTGGGTCTGAGGGAGGAGGGGGTGGGGCCTGGACTCCTGGGTCTGAGGGAGGAGGGGCTGGGGGCCTGGACTCCTGGGTCTGAGAGAGGAGGGGGTGGGGCCTGGACTCCTGGGTCTGAGGGAGGAGGGGCTGGGGGCCTGGACTCCTGGTTCTGAGGGAGGAGGGGCTGGGGGCCTGGACTCCTGGGTCTGAGGGAGGAGGTGTTAGAGGCCTGGACTCCTATCAAAGTGAAGGGGCCAGATTCCCAGGCGACTCTGTTTTTGGATAATCTAGCTGGAGTACTGCCCGCCCCACCCCTCACGCGCCCCGTTATCTCGCATCCTGGGCAGGGGGAGGGGGAGCAGTATATTTAGTCGCTGTCCTCGCCCTTTATCAGTGTCCTCAGTGAGGCTTGAGCGGCCCGGACGAGACTGAAGTCCCTGGGGCCTTCAAGGTCACCCCGGACGCCCCCTCGCTGACTCTCCAAGAGCCTCTCGTCCCTTCTCTGCCCCCTCCAGCTCCCGGCCGGAGTCTCAGCATGGCGGACGAGTGAGTGCAGCCTGTCCCCTGAGCCCCAGGCACGGGGAGGTGGGCGATCTCCTGCAGGGGTGAGGGCTGCGGTCTGGACCCCTGGCCTGAGAAGGGGGGTGGGGGGTCAGGAATCCTGGAGGTCGGGATGCGGTAAGAGTTTGGGAATCAGACTCCTTGGACCCGAGACTGGGAAGCTGGTGGCAGGACCTGTTGGTCAGAGGGGCTTCCTGGGATCCCTTTGGAGACGGACTGGACAGACCACAGGCCCAACATGAACCCCCTTTCCTGCTTTCTCTCCCCCCAGGAGCGGCGATGCTGTGAGAGCGGGATGGGCTGGCCCCCCGGGCGGGGCGGGAGGCAGGGAGAGGGGCTGAGGGTCCGGGTGGTGACGCGGCTCGGTCCCCTGATCCCAGGCTGGGGCACCCCAACCCGCTCCCATGCGACGGCGCTCTTCCGCCAACTACCGCGCCTACGCCACGGAGCCGCACGCCAAGGTGAGCCGGGCCCGCGTGGTGGGCGGGGCCGGGGCGGGGCCTGGATTCAGAGTCTTAGGAGGCTACCCCGCGCCGTGGGAAAAAGGGGCGGGGCCGTGGCCTTCAGGGAGGCGGGGTTTGGGCCTTGGGCGGAGCCCCTGTGGATGACGGAAGTTTGAGGGGTGGAGTTTCGCACCGGGCCGGGCTCGGATTGGTGAGCGCTGCCTATGGGCGGAGTTCCGTTGCTTGTGGGAACCTTGGTTGCCTACGAGGTGGTGGGCGGGGCCGACCCAGAGTCAGAGGCCCTGATTGGTGGTTGGGACCGAGAGGCGTGGCCTCTCGTAAGCCGAGTGCTAGAATTGGAGGCGGGATCAAATCTGGACTTGGCTTGAGGGGCGGGTTCTTAAGCCCCTCCCACTGCCTACCTGCGCGCCCCCCTTCCTGCTCCTTCCTCTCTCCATCTCATCCCCGCAGAAAAAGTCGAAGATCTCCGCCTCGAGAAAACTGCAGCTGAAGGTGCGACCCGGCCTGGAGAGGCAGCCTAGGCGTTCCCTGGGGGGCGGAGCTTGAGGCTTCGAATGTGGGAGTGGGTGGGGCTTGGAGTGTTGGGGGCGTGGTTTTGCGGCGGGCCTTGGAATGCTGGACCTTGAGGGGGCGGGACCCGGAAAGACCGAAGGCCAGAGCTGGCATTAGAGGACTGGCAGCCTCCAGCGGGTCTTCTTCCCGCTCCCCACCGCGGGTTGAGGTCCAGCCTCCTCTCGCAGACCCTGATGCTGCAGATAGGGAAGCAGGAGCTGGAGCGCGAGGCAGAGGAGCGGCGCGGGGAGAAGGGCCGCGCTCTGAGCACGCGGTGCCAGCCCCTGGAAGTGGCCGGGCTGAGCTTCGAGGAGCTGCAGGTACAGGCTCGAAGCAGGGTCCCCTGCTCAGCCCGAGGCCCTGGGCTCCTCTGTCCAGCCTTGCATCTTGGGGCTCGGGTACAGTCACTCTCCTCCCCCTTCCGCTCAGGACCTTGGGGCCGGATCTCCCAATATTTAGCCTCAGGAGTTCAGACATGTGAGTGGCCTGCAAGCTGCCTACAGTCTCAAAACCCAGAGGGCGGTTCCTCTGTCCCTAATTCTGTAGATTCGCAGGTTTAGTGGCTCTGGAGTTCGGCTTTGTTCTCAGCTTCCCAGAGACCAGCTTCAGTCTACTTCACAACCAGATATCCACCCCCAGCCCCTCAGACCCAGGAGTCCAGGCCCCAGCCCCTCCTCTCTCAGACCCAGGAGTCCAGGCCCCTAGTTCCTCCTCCCTCACACCCAGGAATCCAGATCCCCAGCCCCTACTCCCTCAGACCCAGGAGTCCAGGCCCCCAGCCCCTCCTCCCTCAGACCTAGGAGTCCAGGCCCCCAGTCCCTCCTCTCTCAGACCCAGGAGCCCAGGCCCCCAGTTCCTCCTCCCTCACACCCGGGAGTCCAGGCCCCCAGCCCCTCCTCCCTCACACCCAGGAGTCCAGGCCCCCAGCCCCTCCTCCCTCAGACCCAGGAGTCCAGGCCCCAGCCCCTCCTCCCTCACACCCAGGGGTCCAGGTTCCCAGCCTTCCCCTACCACATAAGCCACATTTCTTTACCAGGACTTGTGCCGGCAGCTCCATGCCCGGATAGACAAAGTGGACGAGGAGAGATACGATGTGGAGGCAAAAGTCACCAAGAACATCACGGAGGTGGGAGGCATGGGCATTGCGGGTCCCGTCAGGGTGTGAGGCAGTGCCTGGGGCGGTGGCCTCAGCCCCGGCCCCTTGTGGTGGAGGATCCCAGGGCACCCAGGTCAGCTCCATGAGTCTGGCAGGGAGCGAGCAGAAGGTTGGCTACCATATGGCCAGGCCCGGCTGTTCCAGGCAGGGGAGGTGGGACAGCAGAAAACATGTGAAATGTGTGCCTGGAGCGCCAGGTGTTGGTAAAGGAGCTGAGGTGTGGACTGCAAAGAACCGTGAGATGCCGGTTGCTGGGCGGGGATGTGTCACTGGTTCCCAGAGAGACGTGGCTGGGCCGATCCGGGAGGGTTTCCAGATGGAGATGGGGAGCTGGGATTTTACCCCAGAGGTAGTGGGAGCCTGAGCTAGGAAAAGCCTTAGTGGGGCCTGGGTAGGGATAGGAGGCCAGGGGAGGGTGGAGGAGTGGGGGGAGGGGGAAGTGGAGGGAGAGGTCTCCACCTCCCCTTGCCCCCTCCCCCCCCCCAGATCGCAGATCTGACCCAGAAGATCCTTGACCTCCGGGGCAAGTTCAAGCGGCCCACGCTGCGGCGGGTGCGGATCTCGGCGGATGCCATGATGCAGGCGCTGCTGGGGACCAAGGCTAAGGAGTCCTTGGACCTGCGGGCCCACCTGAAGCAGGTGAAGAAGGAGGACACGGAGAAGGTGAGTGTGGCTGGGCCCGGAAAGGGGACCCAGCGGAGAGGGTGTGGGGGCAACCGTCCCAGGGCCTGGCCTGAGGGGAGGACTTTTGGAATTTTGGGGAGAAGACTCTGGTGAGGATTCTTCAACAGGAAGTAGAAGGGGGAGACTAGAAGTGCATTAGGAGAAGGGAAGTAGCATGGAGTCAGAATGGGGTTACAGGAAGTGCATGAGAGAAAAGAGACAGGAAGTGCAGAAGGGAGATAGGAAGTGTAGGGGGGAGACAGGAAGTACAGAAGAGAGACAGGAAGTGCAGGAGGGAGACAGGAAGTGCAGGAGGGAGACAGGAAGTACAGGAGGGAGATAGGCAGAGCAGGAGGGAGACAGGAAGTACAGAAGAGAGATGGGAAGTACAGAAGAGAGATGGGAAGTGCAGGAGGGAGACAGGAAGTGCAGGAGGGAGATGAGAAGTGCAGGAGGGAGACAGGAAGTGCAGAAGGGAGACAGGCAGTGCAGGAGAGAAATAGGCAATGCAGGAGGGAGACAGGAAGTGCAGGAGGGAGACAGGAAGTGCAGGAGGGAGACAGGAAGTACAGGAGGGAGACAGGCAGTGCAGGAGGGAGACAGGAAGTGCAGGAGGGAGACAGGCAGTGCAGGAGGGAGACAGGCAGTGCAGGAGGGAGACAGGAAGTGCAGGAGGGAGACAGGAAGTGCAGGAGGGAGACAGGAATTGCATGGATCAATGTGGATGGGATGTTGAGGGGCAGGGAGCGCTCCAGACCCAGACCTTTGGTCAGACGTCCAGAGTGGCCCCGCGGGCTGGAGGGCAGTCGGGGGATATTTGAGGGAAGGCATTCTAACCTCTGACCCCGTTTCCCAGGAAAACCGGGAGGTGGGAGACTGGCGCAAGAACATCGATCTGCTGAGCGGCATGGAGGGCCGCAAGAAGAAGTTTGAGGGCTGAGCCTCCCGCGCACCCTGAGGAATAAAGCTGTGTCTGAGCTGGGAGAGGCTGTGTGTGTGTGTCTGTCACGCGGGGGCCTGGGTGTGGGAGTCTGGAGAACGAGGGCCAGGCTCTGGGAAGCCACAGGCACATCAGGGCAGAGCTGGGTCTCCAGCAGGGGGCGTTCTGCGCTCCTCTGCCCTGGGTGGAGGGCACAGGGATGCTGAGACCCCGGCCCACAGAGAGACACAGAGAATGAAAGCGAGAGGGGGAAGCTGGATTCATGGGAAGAAGTGCAAAGGACTGGAAACTGGAGAGAGAGACACAAGGGCAGGGAGATGGAGCTGAGACAGAAATGAGGGCCCCTGGAGGGGTGACTGCAGGGACACAGACCCAGAGGAGCTCAAAAGGGGGGGACAGGGACACAGAGCCAGAGAGAGACAGACACGGGGTCACAGACAGACACCCGGGAGACCGGGAGACAGGCACCAAGAGAGGCAGACACACAGGCTCCCACGGATGCAGCGACAGGGACACACAGAGAACTTCAGCTGGTTGCTCAGTGGTTAGAGCTCTGGCCCCAGCACTGCCAGATCTTGGGTTTGATTCCTGGCCAAGGGCACCGACCTGGCTGCAGCTTCCATCCCCAGCCCCAGCTGGGGTGCGTGTGGAAGGCAAGCAATCCATGTGTCTCTCTCACATCGATGTTTCTCTCTCTCTATTCCTCCTCCTCTCTCCCACTCTCTGAAACATCTTTGGCAAAATATCTTCAAATGAGGATGAACAAACAAACAAACAAAAGAACTCTCAGAGGGACACACGGAGTGAAGAACAGAGACGCAGAGAGCCCAAAGCAGAGGCCCAAAGGGACAGGCGGAGACATGTATAGAAAGGGAGACGGCATTGCAGACAGTGGCCGGGAAGCGGGGGCTCGAGGAGAGACACCCACAGGCGGTGTGGGGGGTGAGGAATGAGGCACTGGGGCGGGGGGGCGGGGGGGGGGGCGGGTGAGGGGTGAGGCGCTCCCTCCCCAGGGCTGGCTCCCCTGGAGGTCAAGGTCGTGGTTTGGCAGGGGAGGAGGGAGGGAGATACCAAAAAAGGTCCCTGTCAGATGGAGGTGGGGGGGGGGGATAAGGTCGTGCGGGCCTGACACCCCTCCCTCGCCCCTCCCCCCACGCACACCTGCTTCCCCGCTTTAGCGCCTGTTGTCACCAGGGTGGAATCCCGGTGGCAGACAAAGGGTGGGGGCGGGGAGGGAGGGGGAGCCAGAGAGATGGATGGAGACACACACAGTGGAGAGTCACAGAGACAAAGGAGAGACGACAGAGAGACAGAAAGGGGGACAGGAGCCGTAGAAAGGGAAACCGTCCGCGCACCCCTCATCCACATGCATTCTCGCCCTGGCCGGTGTGGCTCAGTGGATAGAACCTCGGCCTGCGGACCACGGGGTCCCGGGTTCGATTCCGGTCAAGGGCACAGGCCCGGGTTGCGGGGGCTCGATCCCCAGTGTGGGCCGTGCAGGAGGCAGCCGATCCATGATTCTCTCATCGTTGATGTTTCTGTCTCTCTCTTCCTCTCTGAGATCAATAAAAATATTATTTCTTAAAATAATGCATTCTCCAAGGGCCTCTGTGTGCTAAGCCCAGGGACTGCAAAGCAGAGAGGGCCACCACGGGTAGTGCCACAGGGTGGTGGGGAGCACGGGGTCCCTGGCCCAGCCCTGAGCTCCCAGGAGGCGCTGATGGGGTGCAGAAGGGTCTCAGCAGCCAGCAGGGCCTGGATCACTGACGTGGAGCCTGAGTGGGGGCAGGGCAGCCTGGGGGGGGGGGCTTGGGGGGGGACTAGTGTTTGGGGAAAGGAATTCTCCCTCCCCCTGGGGGCGGGGCTGAGCTCACTATAAAAGGGGTGCTGCAGCTGCCCCTCACGTTCATGCCTCTGCAGACCCAGCCCTAGGTAAGGCTTCCTGCGATGAGGGCGGGATGAGGGCGGGAGGCGGCAGGGTGTGGAGAAGAGGCATGAGGCAGAGGGGCCTGGAGATGAGCTTTGGGGGACACAGAATCTGGGGCGCCTGGATTGGGGGGTCCAGAAAATAACCTTAGGCCCTCGGAAGCCGGAGTCAGGGAATCTCAGAGCTTGGGCGTGTCTGGGCTTGGATGTCAGTCCAGTAGCCTGGAGGTCCGGGACAGGGGGTCCGAACTGCGTTCTAGGAGCTGAGGGGTCAAGGTCTGTGCTCTTGTGACTGGAGGGGGTGGAACCTCTCGTCATCATCAGGGGCGTCGGGAATTGGGGCTCTGAGGTTGGGCACGGGTGTTGGGGTCTCACGATCGCGAGGTTTCAGAGCTCAGGAGGTGTCAAACCGGGGTCTCCGAGTCCAGGTCGGGCCTGGTGAGCCATACACTGGGTGAGTCAGGATCTGTGGGCACTGGGGCTTAGGCACCTCGGGGCTGGGGGGATGCCAGGGATTGGGGGGGTCTATTTAGGGGTGAGGGTGAGGCCTGCGGAGAGACGCTGCTCTTGGGGCACCCTGCCTCCCCCCAGGCTGGGGGTGAAGGTGAAGGAGACGGGTGGGAAGAGCCCAGCCAGACTGGAGGGGTGGGGTCAGGGGTGGGAGAGGACCTCGGCCTCCTGGCCTTTGGGTGTCTTCTCGCAGGAGCCCCCCCCCCCCCCCACACACACACAGGCCAGACCCTTTTTAGGAGATGTCCACTGTCTTCCTGTCATGACATTCCCCCGAAATAGCCCCTGGGGGTGGGGCAGCTATTGTCTTCAGGCGCCCTCTGTCCCCAATGCCTTCTCCTAATCCCGCTCAGATCGGGTTCCCAGGGACGTGTCATAAGACAAAAGAGGACAGCTGGGGGGGGGGGGCGAGTTATGGGGGGGGTGCCTGGCCCGCACCTCCCCAAGCCCTGTGTTCTCACTCGGTTTAGGAGGCAAACCCCAGGCCCCCAGCCCCTCCTCCCTCAGACCCAGGAGTCCAGGCCCCCAGCCCCTCCTCCCTCAGACCCAGGAGCCCAGGCCCCCAGCCCCTCCTCCCTCAGACCCAGGAGCCCAGGCCCCCAGCCCCTCCTCCCTCAGGCCCTGGAGCCCAGGCCCCCAGCCCTCCTCCCTCAGACCCAGGAGCCCAGGCCCCCAGCCTCCTCCCTCAGACCCAGGAGTCCAGGCCCCCAGCCTCCTCCCTCAGACCCAGGAGTCCAGCCTCCAGCCCCTCCTCCCTCAGACCCAGGAGTCCAGGCCCCAGCCCCTCCTTGGGGACCCCCCCCCAACTCCCCCTGTTCTCTGTGGTCCTCAGGTCGCACCAGGATGTCGGACACGGAGGAGCAGGAATATGAGGAGTGAGTGATGCTGGCGGGAGGGCGGGGGGCTGGAGAAGGGGGGCCCTCTCCCTCCTCCCAGGCTTCTAACTCTCCCCCTCCCTCTTTCTCTCCCTCCGCCCCTTCCCCGTCTGCAGGGAGCAGCCCGAAGGTGAGTGGGGAGGCCCCGGCCTTGGGGGCGCAGACCAGGCAGGTCTCCGGGGAGGGGCGGAGCAGAGGGGCCGGCAAGCCCACCCTCCTGGTTTCCCGAACTTTTTCTTGTTTCTTTTCTTTTTCTTTTTTAAAAATATATTTTATTGATTTTTTACAGAGAGGAAGAGAGAGGGATAGAGAGTTAGAAACATCGATCAGCTGCCTCCTGCAGACTCCCCACTGGGGATGTGCCCGCAACCAAGGTACATGCCCTTGACCGGAATCGAACCTGGGACCCTTCAGTCCGCAGGCCGACGCTCTATCCACTGAGCCACACCGGCTAGGGCTCTTTTTTCTTTTTAATGTATCTTTATTGATTTCAGAGAGGAAGGGAGAGGGAGAGAGAGAGAGAGAGAGGGAAACATCCTTGATGAGAGAGAATCATGGACCGGCTGCCTCCCGCACGCCCCCTAGCGGGGATGGAGCCACACCCCGGGCCTGTGTTCCGACCGGGAATCGAACCCGGGTCCTCCTGGTCCGTAGGTCGCGGCTCACCCACTGAGCCATCAGGTGAGGCTGGGCGTTCCCAGCGCGACCTCCGCGTGGCCAGTGGGAAAGCTCAGTGCCCCCCGACCCCGGCCCCCCGCACCCCCAGTCTCTGCCGCCCCCCGCCCCCGACTCCCGGGGCTCCTAACGGCCTCTCCCCTTTGCCCCCCGCCCCTTCCAGAGGAGGAGGCTGCCGAGGAGGAGGAGGAGGAGGAAGGTGAGGCCCCGGACCCCGCAGGCTGGAGCTGGACGCGGGGCCGGGGTGGGGGAGGGGTGTCTGGGGGGGGCGGGGACGGACCTCTGTCCCCCGGTGGCAGCCGGGGTGGGGGCCCCCGATGGCCTGGGTTTCAGTTCCTCTAACAGCCTCTCCCCTCTCTCCCCCCGCACCTCGCACCCTGCACCCCGCACCCCGCACCCCGGCGTGGCCGCTCCCCCTCCCCGCACCTCCCTCCCCCCACCCTCGCTTCTCCCCTGCGCCTCCCCAGCCCCCGAGGAGCCGGAGCCGGTGGTAGAGCGAGGTAACCGCGGCGGCTTCGCTTCCCGAGAATGATTTTGGGGCTCCCCGCACCCCGATATCCTCGGGAACCAGACGTCCCCGGGGACTCTCTCCCGCCCCGCCCCGGACGCGGTCCTTTAAGCCGCGAGCGCGCGCGCCCCCTGGCGGTCGGGAAGGGAATCGCCCCGCGGCGACTGGAGCCCTTTCCCTTCCTCCTTAAAGGGACCGACACCCAAGCCTTCTCCCCGCCCCCTCCCCGCCGGGAGCGGAGCTTACAGAAGGGTTGGGTGTTTGCGGGGAGGCACCCGCCCCCCACCTTCACCCCCGACCCCGGCTGCCATTTTTCTGCTCCATATACATTCGAAGGTCAGGGCCTGGGTTGCAGAAGGGTCAGGCGCCCGGAGTCTGGGTGCCTGTGTCCCCCCCACCCCCCACCAAGGGCTGGGGGCTGGGGACCCCGAATGAAGAGAGGGCTTGCGGGGGGGGGGGGGCCTGCACCACTAGGTCCGGAGGAAGGAGGGCAGGAGCTCTGGGTATGTCGAAGGGGGAGGGCCTGGGGTCTGGGGCTTGGCTGCTGGGTCCCCAGAAAGGCGGGAGGGGTCCCCATGCCGGTTCTGAATGTATATATGATGCGTGTGACCCTCTTTTTTCCTTTGCGGCCACCCTGGTTTCCCTTCCCCCGTCCCCGCGCCCCCATGCCCTCCCTGACCCCCCAGAGCGGCTGGAGGAGGGAACTGGGCTCCCAGGGGCAAGGCTTGGGGGTTCCCTCCTCAGCCCCCCATGAGCTCTGGCTAATTCTCTGTTTGCATCCTTTCACCAGAGGAGGAGCGCCCCAAACCAAGGTGAGATCCTAGCGGGGGTGTGTGTGTGTCCCCCAATCACATCCTCCTGAGTATGTCGCCCACCTTCAGGGATAGGGTGGGAGCAAGGCTGAGAGAGAGAGAGAGAGAGAGAGAGAGAGAGAGAGAGGAGGGAGGGCTGACCACACCCCTGCAGCCCCGCCCAATACAAATATAATGCAAGCTCTGCATGTACCAGTAACCTTAAATTTGACTATTTTTACCCTAGCCGGTGTGGCTCAGTGGCTAGAGCCTTGGCTGTGGACTGAAGGGTCCCAGGTTCAATTCCAGTCAAGGGCACATGCCTGGTTGTGGGCTCGATCCCCACTAGGGGGCGTGCAGGAGGCAGCCGATCAATGATTTGCTCTCATCATTGATGTTTCTATCTCCCTCTCTCTCTCAAATCAATAAAATCTATTTGAAAATATTTTACAAAGTAAGACAAAACACATAGAACTAATCTTTTTCCTCCTCCCAGAAATATTCTTATTGATTTCAGAGAGGAGGGAGATGGAGAGAAACATCAATGATAAGAGGAAATCATGGCCCTGACCAGTTTGGCTCAGTGGATAGAGCGTCGGCCTGTGGCCTGAAGGGTCCCGGGTTCGATTCCGGTCAAGGGCATGTGCCTTGGTTGCAGGCACATCCCCAGTAGGGGGTGTGCAGGAGGCAGCTGATGGATGTTTCTAACTCTATTCCCTCTCCCTTCTTCTCTGTAAAAAATCAATAAAATATATTTTTTAAAAAAGAGAGAGAGAGAATCATGGACCTGCAACCCCGGCAGCTGCCCTGACCGGGAATCAAACCCGGGACCTCCTGGCGCACAGGTGGCCGCTCAACCACTGACCCACACCGGCCCAGCTAATCCCAATATCGTATTTATTCAACCTGTGATCTGTGACATTTCATCATTGCAACATGTAATTAACATAACACGTGAGAGTAGTTTGTTTGTAGCAAGTCCTGGAAATCAGAGGTGCGTTTCCCTGACAGTCCCTGGGATTGGGACCAGGCACCTCGCCGGTGCCCAGAACCCCGATAGCTGGTGGCGGGGAGTATCAGGGACCCCCAACCCTCACCGTCTTCCTCTTCTTCCCCGTGCCCCCAGCCGCCCCGTGGTACCTCCACTGATCCCCCCGAAGATCCCGGAAGGGGAACGTGTGGACTTCGATGTAAGTAACCCCGGCTCCCCCCTCCGCCTTCCAGCAGCTGCAAACCCTTAGGCTGCCTTAATGCAAATTAGAAAAAAAAAAAAAAAAGCCAAGTAGGGTCCGAACACGGTGCTTTGCTGCCACCTGCTGGGCATTCTGTGAACTGTCAACGCCGCGGATTCCTGCGGGGAAGGGCGCCCCTCCTGGGCCTCAGGGGCTCTGCCCGCGAATGATGGGGTTCCCACGGGAATGATGGGGCTCCCACCCGAATGATGGGGCTCCCACGCCGCGTCCTGCAGGACATCCACCGGAAGCGCATGGAGAAAGACCTGTTGGAGCTGCAGACGCTCATCGACGTGCACTTCGAGCAGCGCAAGAAGGAGGAGGAGGAGCTCATTGCGCTGAAAGACCGCATTGTGAGTCGGGGTGGCGGTGGGGCCCCCCAAGTCCTCCCTCCCCGCGCCGGGTGGTGCCATCCTCTGGGTCCTGGGGGGATAACGGAGAACAGGTCCTGTCCAATACCGTCCCGAGGCCGAAACATTAGGAAATGGACCCACGTCTGGCCACACGCAATCGTGTGCACTTTTTTTTTTTTTTTGCTCTGGACCTTGACTGCGGGGTGGGGGGATCGCGGGTGGGTGGTGGCGCCTGCACCCCCTCATTCTTCTCCGCCCCCCAGGAGCGGCGCCGGGCGGAGAGAGCGCAGCAGCAGCGCTTCAGAACCGAGAAGGAGCGGGAGCGGCAGGCCCGGCTGGCGGTGGGTGCCTCCCTGGAGGAGCCCCAATGTTCCTTCTTGCTCTGAGATGGGCTCTCCAGTTTCCATTCATGATATTCTCTGGGGTCCCCCCAAGGTCCTCACACTGTGTTACTCAAGGACCTTTCAGGTGGAAGGAACAGGAACCCCAACCCAGGCCGGATTCAGCAGAAAGAAAGTTTTATTGGCTCCTGTCAAACAAAAGTCTAGGGCGAGCCTGCTTCAGGCATGGCTGGATCAAGCAACTCAAACAAATCTACCTATCATGTATCTATATCTATCTATCTATCTATCTATCTATCTATCTATCTATCTATCTACCTATCTATCTATATAAAAGCATAATATGCAAATCGACTGGACGAGGAGCAACTGGTCAGCTATGATGCACACTGACCACCAGGGGGCAGACGCTTAATGCAGGAGCTGCCCCCAGCCCACAGGCCCCAATCACCCAATGGGGAACCGGGAACCGGGGGTGGGTGGCAGCGGTTGCAGGCGGCGCTGGGGCCTGATTGCCCTGCCAGTTGCCCCCCACACAGAGGGCAAGCGGGGGCGACGGTGGGGGGCAGGGAGATGGGCCCTGATTGCAGGCCAGGCCTAGGGAGCCTCCCTGTGCACGAATTTCGTGCGCTGGGCCTCTAGTACTATCCTAAAGACCCAGTGTTTCTTTTCCCATCTTTCCATGGATGTCTGGGTGACCAACTCATCCCTGCTTGCCGGGGGCTTCCCTGGTCTGAGCCCTGATAATCCTTCATCCTGCCTGTCCCAGGCAAACTGGAGTGGTCCCCCTGTCCCTAACTGGTGAGAGTGTTTGGAACGAGTCCATGGCTTCAGGCCTTGGAACCGCGATCTGTGGTGGCATCCAGGAAGTGCCCGCTAGGACCACTTTTAAGGACCGGGAGTAGGGTGGTGTGGGGGGCAGAATAAGGGTGTCCCCAAGCAGCTCATACCCTGATTCCTGGGACCTTCTGCGGGAAAAGGGACTTTGCAGATGTGGCTGAGGGTCTGGAGACGGGGAGAAGGTCTCGGGTGATCTGGGTGGGCTCAGTGCCCTCACCGGGGTGCTGGTGGGAGGGAGTCAGAAGGGTCGGGGATATTTGACGAGGGAGGGAGGGGCCAGGAGCAAAGGGGGAAGGTCAGGCCTCGGGGTTGAACCCCTTTTCTCACAGGAGGAGAAAATGCGGAAGGAAGAGGAGGAGGCCAAGAAGCGGGCTGAGGATGATGCCAAGAAGAAGAAGGTCCTGTCCAACATGGGGGCCCATTTTGGGGGCTACCTGGTCAAGGTGAGCTCAGCTGCCTGGGGCCTGAGGTCTAGGTTCCCAGGGAGGAGGTGACTGAGGGAGGAGCTGGGGGACCCCCTCCTGGGTCTGAGGGAGGAGGGCTGGGGACTCCTGGGTCTGAGGGAGGAGGGCTGGGGACTCCTGGGTCTGAGGAAGGAGGGCTGGGGACTCCTGGGTCTGAGGGAGGAGGGTAGGGGCCTGGACTCCTGGGCCTGAGGGAGGAGGGGCTGGGGGCCTGGACTCCTGGGTCAGAGGGAGGAGGGTAGGGGCCTGGACTCCTGGGTCTGAGGGAGGAGGGGCTGGGGGCCTGGACTCCTGGGTCAGAGGGAGGAGGGGCTGGGGGCCTGGACTCCTGGGTCTGAGGGAGGAGGGGCTGGGGGTCTGGGCTCCTGGGTCTGAGGGAGGAGGAGGGGCTGGGGGCCTGGGCTCCTGGGTCTGAGGGAGGAGGGGCTGGGGGTCTGGGCTCCTGGGTCTGAGGGAGGAGGAGGGGCTGGGGGCCTGGATGCCTCAGGTCCTGGGGGAGATGGCGGCCTGGATCCCGGGCCCCTGGGTGCTGACGTGGGGAGCCATCTGGAGGATTCATACCCCAACTCAAGGCGTCCCCTCCCCAATCCTCAGGCAGAACAAAAGCGGGGGAAGCGGCAGACGGGGCGGGAGATGAAGCTTCGCATCCTGTCTGAGCGGAAGAAGCCTCTGGACATTGACCATTTGGGCGAAGAGCAGCTCCGGTAGGTGGGGAGGCCTGGGTGTGAGACAGGGAGCTGGGGACCCTCCTCCAGATCCGGGGCGCAGACGCCGGGTGCTGTGTGGCTTTGGGCCAGTGTCTCCCCCTCTCTGGGCCCCTGTAGCCTCCTCTGTGAAACATGTCAGGGATACAGGGCCCACTCTTTGTGGGTGCCGAGACCCGTGAGTGAAGGTCGGCAAGATGACATTTTACATCCGTTGTCTCACCCTACAACAGCTCAGTGCGGCAGACTTTTATCAGTTAAGAATAAGTTGGGCCCTGGCTGGTTTGGCTCAGTGGATAGAGTGCCAGCCTGTGGACTGAAGGGTCCTGGGTTCGATTTCAGTCAAGCGCACATACCCAGGTTGCGAGCTTGATCCCCAGTGGGGGTCGTGCAGGAGGCAGCCCATCAATGATTCTCTCTCATCATTGATGTTTCTCTCTCTCTCTCTCCCTCTCCCTTCCTCTCTGAAATCAATAAAAATGTATATATTTTTTAAAAAAGAATAAATTTGGTACCCGGCCAGTGTGGCTCAGTGGTTTAACATCGGCCCAAGAACCAAGAGGTCCCTGGTTCAATTCCCGGTCAGGGCACATGCCCAGGTTGCGGGCCGGATCCCCACTAGGGGTCGTGCAGGAGGCAGCTGATCAATGATTCTTTCTCATCAATGTTTCTATCCCTCTCCTGTCTTCTCTTCTGTAAATCAATAAAAGTATACCTCCTTGCCCTGATCGGTTTGGCTCAGTGGCTAGAGCACCGGCCTGCAGACTGAAGGGTCCCAGGTTCGATTCTGGTCAAGGGCATGTACCTTGGTTGCAGGCACATCCCCAGTGGGGGGCGTGCAGGAGGCAGCTGATCGATGTTTCTCTCTCATCGATGTTTCTAACTCTCTATCCTCTCCCTTCCTCTCTGTAAAAAATCAATAAAAAAAAATATATATTTTTAAAAAAGTATACCTCCTGCTCGCACCCACACTAGGGCTGGGGGTGCAGCCTGCAGCAGAGGTACTTGCCCTGGACTGGAACGCTCCAACCATTGAGCCAAACTGGCCAGAGCACTTTCCCGGTTTTATTTCTACATTTAAACATATATATATATATATATATATATATATATATATATATATATATATATACATTTCAGAGAGGAAGGGAGAGGGACAGAAACACCAATGATGAGAGAGAATCATGGATCGGCTGCCTCCTGCACGCCCCCCACTGGGGATCCAGCCCACAACCCGGGCATGTGCCCTGACCAGACCTCCTGGTTCATAGGTTAATGCTGAACCCCTGAGCCACGCCCGCTGGGCTGGGCCATTCCAGAGCCTGGGTCCCTCGCCATGACCTCATTCTCACGTTGGGGGAATGTGAGTCTCCATTCTGGGCTGGGAGAGAGCGGGCTGAGATTTTCAAACCCTTTGCTTCCATTAACGTTGAGCACCTCCCCCTCAAATGTTACCGCACCGGCAAAACGAATACCACATCCCAAGTCGCGCTGTGTGGCTGCGGACAGTCCCCTCGCCCTCTCTGAGCCGGGGCATGGCCCGCCCCAGCCTGACCCCCCTCTGCCCCCCAGGGCCAAGGCCCAGGAACTGTCCGACTGGATCCACCAGCTGGAGTCGGAGAAGTTTGACCTGATGGAGAAGATGAAGCAGCAGAAGTATGAGGTGAGACCCGGCTGGCCTGGGGCCCGGGGGCCTGGGCTGGGGCAGGGCCAGGCGGGCGGGTGGACGGGCGGGTGGACGGGCGGGTGGACGGGCCTGTCCCCCGCTGTCCCAGCATCGCCCTCCCTCCCTCCGCAGATCAACCTGCTCTACAATCGCATCAGCCACGCCCAGAAGTTGTAAGTGTGACTGAGCCCCAGCCCTTGCTCTCTTGCCCTCCGCCCCCTCCTCTGGCTTTGTCCCTCGTCCCCTGTCACTTCTCTTTGACCTCTTCTGTCTTCTGGGGCCTCCATCACCATCGCCATGTCCATCTATTTTTTAAAAAATTGATTTCAGCCCTACCTGGTTTGGCTCAGTGGATAGAGCATCGGCCTGCGGACTGAAAGGGTCCTGGGTTCGATTTCGGTCAAGGGCATGTACCTGGGTTGTGGGCTTGATCCCCAGTGGGGGGTGTGCAGGAGGCAGCTGGTCAGTGATTCTCTCTCATCATTGATGTTTCTCTCTCTCTCTCCCTCTCACTTCCTCTCTGAAATCAATAAAAATATTAAAAAAAATTGATTTCAGAGAGGAAGGGAGAGAGAGAGAAACATCAATGATGAGAGAGAATCATTGATCAGCTGCCTCCTGCATGCCCCCCACTGGGGATCAAGTCGCAACCCGGGCATGTGCCCTTAACCGGAATGGAACCCGGGACCCTTCAGTCTGCAGGCTGACGCTCTATCCACTGAGCCACACCAGCCAGGGCCATGTCCCTCTAAGTCACTGGTTCTCAAGGATGGGGGTGACCTTGCCTCCCAGGGGACGTCGGGCAAAGTCCGGCCCACTTTTGGCCGTCCCCCCTGCCTGGTGCTCCTGGCCTCCAGTGGGCAGAGGCCCCGGAGGCGGCTCAACACCCTCCTGGGCCTAGGACAGGGCCCCAGGGCAGAGACACGGCCCCCAGTCATGGGCGTAACTCCAAGCAGCACCCCCCCAGCACCTCAACTCAGCACGGACACCCACCCCACGTGACACTGGGGTCTTCGAGCATGAACCCCGCCTCTGGGCGTGGGGGGCGGGCCTCTTGGGGGTCCCATCTCAGAGGTCTGAGCAGCCCTCCCTCCTGACACCCCCTCCTTCTCCCGCAGCCGGAAGGGGGCAGCGAAGGGCCGCCTTGGAGGCCGCTGGAAGTGAGGATGGGCGGGGGGCCACCCCGAGGCATCGAGCCCCTGGAGTTCTTGTCGCATCTGTGTCCTGAAATAAAGGCTCCGCCCGCGGGCACCTGCTGAGGCCGTTGTTATTATTATTATTGTTATTTTAAATATGTTTGTGTTGATCTCAGAGAGGAAGGGAGAGGGAGGGAGAGAGAAACATCAATGATGAGAGGGAATCATGGACCGGCTGCCTCCCGCATGCCCCCCACTGGGGATGGAGCCCGCAACCCGGGCATGTGCCCTGACCGGGAATCGAACCGTGACCTCCTGGTTCATAGGTCGACGCTCAACCATTGGGCCACACGGGCCGGGCTAGGGTTTTTGAGAAGTAGGTGAAGAGACCAGAGCGTCCTCTCCACCATGCGAGGACACAGCGAGAAGGTGACTGCCTACAAGCCAGGAGGCGGGCTCTCACCTGAGCCCCCCACGCTGGCTCCCGCTCTCAGGCGTCCAGACCCCAGCCGCCGGGAGACGGAATCGCTGGTGGATGAGCCTCGCAGTGGACGGTGTGTTTGTCCGAGCATGAGCAGCCTGCCTTGGCCGGGACGGTCAGCCCTGGCGTCTCAGCGCGCACTTCCCTCTCTCATGCAACAGGCCCTTCGGTGCAAGCGGCTCTCGCAAGAGCTGTGTCCAACTGCCAGGAGCCAGAGCTGACTGGTCACGTGCTTAGTCCTGTTTCCACACCCGGCCGGAGAGCACACCCGGGGCTCCCCCCTCGGACATTCGCGGTTCATCCCTGTTTCTGAACCGTCTTTACGATGCGGACCAGCATCTGATCTGGGTTTTAGCCTGTTGCAGGGAAAGAGGGAACAACTTTTTTCTTTCTTAAAAAAAAAATATATAGATAGATAGATAGATAGATGATAGATAGATAGATAGATTTCAGAGAGGAAGGGAGAGGGGGAGAGAGAGAGGGACATCAATGATGAGAATCATTGATCGGCTGCCTCCTGCACGCCCCCTACTGGGGGTCGAGCCCACAACCCTGACATGTGCCCTTGACCAGAATCGAACCTGGGACCCTTCAGTCCGCAGGCCAATGCTCTATCCATTGAGCCAAACTGGCTAGGGCTAAAATATATATATATTTTAACTGATTTTAGAGAGAAGAAGGGAAAGGGAGAGAGAGATAGAAACATCAATGAGAGAGGAACATTGATCGGCTGCCTCCTGCACGCCCCCCATCACCCTCTCTGGGGATTGAGCCTGAAACCCGGGCCTGTGCCCTGACTTGAATTGAGCCATGACCTCCTGGTTTATGGGCTGACGCTCAACCCCTGAGTCACAAGAGCCAGGCGGGATCATCATCATCATCATCATCATTATTATTATTTGAAACCATTGAGGTTATTTTCACCAGCGGTGAGGAGGGCCTGCAGCTCCGAGGTCAAGCATCGATACTCCAGGGTTGGCACTGAGAGAAAACAGGACTGAGGGCAGAAGAGCATTTAAGGAGTGGAGTCTGAAAATGCCTGCACACGCCAACGTCTTGCACCTATCAGATACTTCACACCCGCTGCCTCGACAACCCCAGAGATGGCGAGCCTGGGCTAGGTCCCAGAGCTAGGAGGGGGGCCGAGACGAGGTTCCAACTCAGGACTGCCTAAGCCACAGCTAGGATTCTTTTTTAAGAAAATATATATTTTATTGATGTTTTACAGAGAGGGAGGGAGGGATAGAGAGTTAGAAACATCGATGAGAAAGAAACATCGATCAGCTGCCTCCTGCACCCCCCCCCCCCCCCCCGCCCCACTGGAGATGTGCCTGCAACCAAGGTACATGCCCTTGACTGGAATCAAACCCCGGACCCTTCAGTTCGCAGGCCAATGCTCAATCCACTGAGCCAAACTGGTTAGGGCACAGCTGGAATTCTTAACCATGGGGATGGAATAGAATTTTTAAAATAGAAGTTAAAGTCGATTAAAAATTGCTGAGAGAGCTTATGGTGGGAGCGCGTCCTGCAGATCCTTGTGTGGATTGAGCAGATACCTCAAATTGTGTCTCCCACAAACAGATGGTCACAGTCACACAGAAATGCAGATGGATTGTACGCCAAAGCTTATGGACACCGTAAGCAGAGGCACCCACCCAGCCACAGACACAACTGCAAATGCACACGATTATAATGTGTCACCATATGCACAGGCATGGAGACACATCTAGCAACCTATGGATGATTTACTGTCTAAGGAGGTTGATAGGTAGATGCGTGAGAAGAATGGGGTTGAGGACTACATATCCCAAGAAACATTGAGACTGGTGTCCCTTTGTATCTATGGCTGGTCCTCCCAAAGCCTCATGGGATTTGTAGTTTATTTCTTTGCACAGGCCCAAGGACTTCAGAGTGGGTAGAGTCTGTTGCTTCTGTCCAGGTTTCAGCCCCTTTCTATGTGTCTTTATTCTGGTCTCAGAGTGACTGCATTTCTCTCTCAATTTGGACTTACGTGGAGAATACTTAAGGTGAGGATTATTTTGTGCTTCATAGTGCTAGGTATGAGACCACTCGCCCTGAACTACAAATCCCAGCATGACTTGTAGGGGTGTGTAGGGACTGGACTACATTTCCCAGCGTGCTTCACGACCCAGGGTGAGACCAAGGGAAGCAAGAGCCAATAGGTTCTGTGGGTGCTCATTGTGGACTCCTCCTCGTGGGTTCCTTTCCCCCTGTATGATCCAGGAGTTATCATCAGGGGCTTTGGACTTCTCTTGCCAATGAGCCTGATTTCTTGGGGTGGTACCAACTGAGCCTTTAGGGGCGTGGCCATGCGGACTACATTTCCCAGCAGGCCCCCAGGCTGTTGGCCCATTGCTGTGAACTTTGTGCGAAAAAAGTGAATTTCCCAGCATGCCGTGGGCGGCCAGCCAGGGAGGCTTGGACTTGCATTGCCTTTAATGACTTAGTCTTGGGGGTTGCGACTCAATTTCCCATGGTGCCCTGAAGTTTTTCAGGACCTAGGGAATCCCCTTACTCATTCATTTAGAAACTATTTTCAATTACTATTAGGCGTGGTTCTGGGCTCTGGGAACAAGGACTGCACGCAGAAGCCAAATTCGCTGTCTTGTAGCTTCTGTCTGGTTGAAGGGAGCAGACAGCCCAAAATACATCAATTCGATGATATGAGGAAAGCTGATAAGGAAAAATCATCTTTATATTTTTAGGACTTCCGGGCTGCAGAGTCCCTTTTCCTACCAGGTCCCATCCCTGAGATAGTCAACTCCATTTCCCAGCATGCCGTGGGAGGTGTGTGTGTGGGGGGTCACTCCTCCGACCGACAAACTCCATTTCCCAGTGTCGCTCGGGGCATCCCCTCCGTTAGATTTCCATTTGACCCCGAGAATAGCGGATTTCCCAGTCTGCCTGGGGGCAGCTAGAGGCTGGAACGTTGCCATTAGCAACCTCTTCTTGGTGGAGATTCCGTTTCCCAGCGCTCCCCGCGGCTCTCTGTGACCCGTGGACTGCATTTCCCAGCGCCCCCCGGGCCGGCGTGGTGACGTCGCGCGCCGGGCGGGGCCGGCAGCGCCTCCGGCGGGCGGCGCGAGACCCGCGGCAGTTCCCGGCGGCCCCGGGCGGGCGGCGGCGGCGGCGGCGGCGGCGGCGGCGGCTGAGGCTGGGCGCTCGCTCGCTCGCTCGCTCACGGAGCGGGCGGGCGACGCGATGTCGGGCGAGGACGGGGCGTGCCCGGGGGCGGCGGCGGCGGCGGCCCGCGAGCGGCGGCGGGAGCAGCTGCGGCAGTGGGGGGCGCGGGCGGGCGCCGAGCCGGGCCCCGGGGAGCGGCGCGTCCGCACCGTGCGCTTCGAGCGCGCCGCCGAGTTCCTGGCGGCCTGCGCGGGCGGCGACCTGGACGAGGCCCGCCTGATGCTGCGCGCGGCCGACCCCGACCCCGGCGCCGACCCCGACCCCGCCGCCCCGCCGCCCGCCCGCGCCGTGCTCGACTCCACCAACGCCGACGGCATCAGCGCCCTGCACCAGGTCAGCGCCCCGCCCCGCCCGCCGCCTCCCTCCCTCCCTCCCCGCGCGGGTCTGCACCCGCGATGCGGACCCCGCTCCTTCCGTCCCGGGCGATCTGACCCCCTGTCCGAGCCCCCCTTCCCCAGCTCACCCACCTCGAGCTCCCGGGTCCAGCCCGGAGCCCCTGGAACCGGCCTGGGGCTGTGCCGCCCTGCGCTGCCCTCTCCCTGCACCCCAACCCTTGCTGATGCGCGGGGCGGGGGGGGGGCGTCCGGTCCCTTCGCGCTGTCCTCGCCCGCCCGACCCCGAGCGCCCTTTCCCCGCGTCGTCTGGGCTGTGCCGCCCGCACCGGTGCCGTCAAACGCGGCCACGCTTTCCTGAGCCGGTGCCGCCTCTTCCGGCAACACTGGGGCCCCGTCTGGCCCGCGGTCGCCCCCTTCCAGGCAGGCACCGCCTTCCCCGAGGAGCGTCCTCTCTCACCCCGGCCTCTGCTTCCTCCTCCGCCGCCCCGGCCCTGCGCCACCCTCTGCGCCCGGGCCCAGGTCCCTGCGTGCCTTTCAGGGTCCCCCTCTCCCCTCCCCGGCTCCCCCTGGCGCTGGCCCATCTGTTGCTGTCTGAGGGTGCGCTTGTCTGAACCGCCGCCCAGGCTCTGCACCCTCCAAGGGGGTGATGCCTCCCTGGTTGGGGTCCCCCCTCCCCCCTGCCCCACCCCGGCGCCCTCCACATTCTCCTTCTGGCCCCGGGCCACCTCCTGCCTCCCTGCAGACACCTGCTCCCCGGGATGTTTCTCCTGCAGGCACCTCGCATCGCCCCCTTTCCTCACTCCCCTGGCCCAGGCTGGGTCTGCACCGGCACCTTTCTTGCTGGGCACCCTCTCAGCACCCACCCCACCCCTTCCTGGCGCCGGGCCACCCCTCCGTCCGCTGGCCGTCCTGCTCTCTCAGCCCAGACACCCTCTCCTCCTGTGGTTTTGGCCAGCTTCTCCCTGCCACAGGCTGTGCCATCGCCTGGCCTTCTGCCCTGTCGCCTTCCCCGGGGTTCGAGAACCCCGATCGTCCACTCCCCGCACAACCTGGGCCCGTGTGCTTTTCTTTTCTTTTCTTTTTAAATATATTTTTATTGATTTCAGAGAGGAAGGAGAGATGGAAACGGCCATGGTGAGAGAGAATCGGTGGTTGAGCGGCTGCCTCCTGCAACCCCCACTCCCCTGCACACTGAGGACCGAGCCCACAACCCGGGCGTGTGCCCTGACGGGGACTCAAACTGTGACCTCCTGGTTCCTAGGTCGACGACGCTCACCCACGGAGCCCCGCCGGCCGGGCCCGAGTGCTTTTCCGAGACACCCTGGGTGCCTCTGAGTCCCCGGACCAGGCCGCTTATGCCCCAGGGTGCGCCCTGGTTCTGGGCGATTTTATCTGTCTCCCCCTCCCCCACCCACACACAGTGGGACCGCCAGGGACAAGACCGGCCACAGTAGAGCCTCAATCCCCTCCTCCGTCCCCGAGGCCTTCTCCCTCCTGGTCTCCTAATGATCAATCCAGGCCCAGCCCCCTTCCTCCTGCCAGGACCCCTGGGAGAGGAAGGAAAGGTGGGCAGGGCGAGGGGGGCAGTGCCTGCACAGTCCGCTTCTCAGGAAGGGGAGCCAGTCAGGGACACACGGTAGCCCTGAGCTCCAACCTCAGCTCCTCACAGCCGAGACCTCCAGGCAGTGCCTTTTCTCCCTGGGCCTCAGTTGTTTTATCTGTAAAATGGGGCCAGTCATGGAGCCCGCCCTGGCAGGGCCGGTGAAGGAGGGAGGCCGTGTGTGTGTGTGTGTGTGTGTGTGTGTGTGTGTGTGTGTGTGAACTCCTTTGGGAAGCAGCCTAGCTGGTCAGTGGGGTGTCGCTGTCCCTGGTCTAAGTGCTACTCTCCCATTCCTCCCCCCACCCCCAGGCTTGTCCCCTGCAGAGGCCCTAGTGCCACCTGGGAGGGTTCCCCACCAGAGGAGGGTCCGCTTGCATGGGGCCATGTAGGGCCAGCGGGGAGAGGGTCGCCAGGCTTCAGTGTCCCCTGGACCTTCCCCAAGGGCTCCTGGCCCTGCTCTTCCGGCCGAGCCCTGATGCCCAGCAGCCACCGTGGCCTGGCCCCTGCAAAGGCCACCCTGGCCTCGCCCAGCAGGCTGCCTGCCAGGTGGGGTCTCTCTCCCGCTGCAGGCCCACACTGGGTAGACTCTGCCAGGGCTCAGGACGCCTGAGGGTTAGGGGGTCCCAGGCTCAGGGGGGAGCAGGTCCTGTCTCAGAGGTCATGGCCAGCCACCGAGAGCTGGGTGTGTGTCAGGTCTGGGTCTGGGGGGACCAGATGGTGCTGGTTTGCCCGAGACGGGCCTGGTTTTCCCACTGAAGGTCCCAGGGCCCCGGAAGCCCCCAGTCCCGGGCAGACGGGGATGGCTGCTCCCGTCTGGGGAGCCCTGGGCTGCGGATTCTGTTGTGAATCCTCCCCAGCGGGCGCTCAGGCACCCGCCCCCTGCCCTGCCTGTGTCCCCAGGAGTTCTCGAGACTCAGCCTGGTGCATGCTCTCCTCCTCCCCGGAATCGCCTTGTGAGTCCCTGGCTAGGGCTCTGGATGGGTCGGAGGGACTGGGAGCCAGGATTCTGTGGTCCGAACAGGGGAGGTGCGGGGACCGGGTCCCCCGGGTGTGAGGGGGCGGGGCCGGGGCCTGGATTCCTGGGTCCCTGGTGCCCAGGCCTCAGGCATCTTTCACACGGGATGCCTGTGCCCGGCTAGGCCCTTGAAAGGGAAAGGCCCATCTCCCTCCTGGCCCCCCTCCGCCATCACCATGGCGACCGGGTGGAAATAAACGGAGCCCAGAGTTCATCCCGTTCCCAGGGCACGTGTGGCCCCCCTCGCACAGCCTGAGTTTCCATGACTTCATGTTCTTGGCCCTTGCAGCTGCCTCCCCCCTCTCCCGATGGGCAGCTTGGGAGAGGTGAGGGGCCGGGGGCTCAACTCACCCCGCGGCCCCGGGAGGCCAGGTCCACGGCCGCCTTAGGCCCACCCGGCGTCTGGGTGCGCCTGGGGCTTCGGTCTCTGGAGCTTTGCTTCTTCCTTCATAAGACAGCATCCTGCCCGGCCGGGGTGGCTCAGTGGTTGAGTATCGACCTATGAACCAGGAGGTCACGGTTCCATTCCCGGTCAGGGCACGGGCCCGGGGTGTGGGCTTGATTCCCAGTGTGGGGCGTGCAGGAGGCAGCCGATCAGTGATCCTCTCTCATCACTGATGCTTCTCTCTCTCTCTCCCTTCCTCTCTGAAATCAATAAAAATATATTAAAAAAACCACACACAGAAGAACAGGGGTCGGCGCCCGTCGCAGTGACTGGTCCTCAGGGCTCGTGAGCTGCGGGTCCTCGGCCCCAGGCCCGGCACACGCTGACGCCTCTCCCACCTCGCCGTCCTGCCCCGGCCCCACTCCGCCCTGCGCTCCAGGGACCTGGGACCTGCGGTGGGCTGCAGGGGCCGGTGGTCTCCCCTCAGGGCAGCCCCTGAAGAGCACCTGCTGGGCCTGGGGCTACCAGGCCTCTTCCCTCAGTCCCTCCCTGCAGCCCCGTCCTGTCAGTGCAGACTGGGGAGGGGACTGGGACTGGGGGCAGGTCCTGTCCCGTCAGACGACAAGCACCAGCCAGGATTCCGGCCGGGGGTTAGGAGCACCTTCTCCATCCGGTTCCGACGCGCAGGGAGCTGGGAGCTCCTCATGGTCTCCCTGGGCTCCGGGTGCCGGCTCACCTACCCGCCAGGAGCCGGGGTATCGCGCACAGCTGGGTGGCCACAGGGGCTCCAGGGTCCGGATGGTGCCCTTCAGGGCCCGTCCCAGGGCCATCAGGGCCTGGATCTGTCCCAAGGCCCCTGTTGGGAGTCCCGCCGGGCGGACGTGTGGGTCTGGATGAACCGAGGGCTGAGGGCTAACAGCCTGTCCCCCCCCCCCCCCCCCCAGGCCTGTATCGACGAGAACCTGGAGGTGGTGCGCTTCCTGGTGGAGCAGGGTGCCACGGTGAACCAGGCGGACAACGAGGGCTGGACGCCGCTGCACGTGGCCGCCTCCTGCGGGTACCTGGACATCGCCAGGTGAGGCGTGGGGCGGGCTGCAGGGCCTGGCCGGGGCGGGGGCTGGGACCCTCAGCCTGACCGCCTCCCACCCCCAGGTACCTCCTGAGCCACGGGGCCAACATTGCCGCCGTCAACAGCGACGGGGACCTGCCGCTGGACCTGGCCGAGTCCGACGCCATGGAGGGCCTCCTGAAGGCGGAGATCGCCCACCGAGGTGGGCCCTGGGGGTGGGCTCCCCCTCCCGCGGCCCCGAGGTGCAGAGCTTGGGAGTAAGGCGGTCGGGGCTCAAGCCGGCCCCTCCATTTCCTAGGGCTCTGACTCCCTCTGTGCCTCAGTTTCCTTACCTGTGAAATGGGGGTGTCTACCTCCTCCCAGGGCTGCCTGGCACCTTGAATGAGTGAATGTGTAAGTGCTTGTGCCACCCCCGGGCACCGAGGCGGGGCTCAGACTGACGTGGACCCTCCGCGTAACTGAGAACATGGCGAGGGCGGTGTGGCTCGTCCAGGGGTCTCCGAGGTGGGATTGGGGGACCCCCGACGGAGGTGTTCTCAGGAGTGTTTGCTGAAGGGAGTAGAATGCAGGTGCCCTGGGGCGGGTTCCTCATGCGCACCGAACCCCAGGGGTCCTTTGCGTGGGGCCCAGGACCCCCACGTGCCTGGCCGTGTTTATTTTTCTGAGGAGTGTGCGTTGCTTCTAGCAGGTTCTCAGCGGGGCTGTGACCGCTCCCCGAGACCTAAAAATAGCCGTCCAGGACGCGTGGACGTGAGGGCTGCTGGGACGGGCGGAGGAGGCGGGGCAGGTGGGCTGGGGGCCTGGGCAGCTCGGGTCTCAGGGGGCTGGTGACGCCCGTGGGACCCGCAGGAGCCGTGGGCCGAGGGTGTGGCTGCGGCGCCCAGCGTCTGGGTCGGCATCCTTGCCTGTGGGAGACGGGAGGCAGGCGGCGCCGCCTCGGGGGAGGCAGGGCTCAGCGGGACTGGAGAAGGTATCTGATGCCAGGTGCCCGCTGCGGGCCTGGGAGGGGCTGTGGTCAGGGCCTGGCCTCGGGCAGGGTGAGTGCCTGCGAGAGAGAGAGAGAGAGAGAGAGAGAGAGAGAGAGAGAGAGAGAGAGAACGCTCCCATGGGCACATCAGCCTGGGCGCCCTGCTGGGGTTCAGGTGGGGAATGAGGGTGGCAGAGGCGGAGCTGGGGGCTCCCTCCAGGCCTGCGACTTCTCATTAGGAACCTCCAGCTCCGAGCAGTCGTGACCTTCGCTAAGGCTCCCCGGGTCGGAGCGGTTTACGGGGGTCGCAGCCCCACCGCGCTGGCGCCCGTCGCCACGTCCGTTCAGATGATTTTTTTTTAAAAGCCTTGAATTGTCTTCTGGTTAATATATTTTTATTGACTTCAGAGAAGACGGGAGAGGGAGAGAGATAGAAACATCAGTGATGACAGAGCCACTGGTCGGCTGCCTCCTGCAGGCTGCACACTGGGGATCCAGCCCACAGCCCGGGCCTGGGCCCTGACCGGGTATTAAACCATGGCCTCCTGGTTCCTAGGTCGGTGCCCCGCCCCTGAGCCACGGCGGCCGGGCTCGGTTCAGATGAAAGTAGAGATTCGTCAGTTTTGTAACTTGTGGGTGCATTTCTGTGGGTTCCCGCCCCCTCCCCCGCCCCATACAGAAACCCGCCTTTTCGCTCCCCTCCCTCCTTCCCTGGCTTCCTCCCTCTCCTGATCCATGTTGAGAATATGTTGCTGGCACCGTGGCCTCCGCCAGGCACAGGAGCCAGGCTCCCAGAGCGAGGACCCTCTCCGGGAACCGTGGGCTGGACATCGTTGCTCTCCGAGCAGCGGGCAGCGTGTGGCTGCTGCCGTCTGCGGGGCGGGACCCTCGGGCGCTCTGGGAGACAGGTCCTGTCTGTCCGCCCTGTCACTGGGAAGTTCACCTTGAACTTGTCCCGGGTGCGGCCAGGTGGCTGTGCCCTGGAGCCCCTCCTCCCTGTGCTGAAGCGGGCGATGCCCGGAGGCTGCTTTCCTGGGTCTCCACCTGGAGTCCCGGCCCGGGGGCGAGAACGGCCATCAGTGGTCCTCAAGCTCCTGGGCACTCGGGGTTTCCCTGGAGGAATGGCCCGTAGCGCGCATCAGCCTCGCCAAGGGCCCCGCGCCCCGCTCTGCGGCGAGGCGAAGGCTGGGAGCATGGCTGGTCGGACAGGCGTCGGCGGTGCGGCTGGAAGGACCCTCGGCTGCACTGCTGGGGGTGGGAGCTGCTGCCTACGCAGAACCTGGGCCCCGGGCTGCACCCCAGCTGCAAGGAGGGTGCGGGGAACCCCCAAGCGTGCTGCGCCTCCGGACGGTGCCCGCTGCAGTGTCCCCCGCAGCCGCGCACAGCATGGCCCGGCCCGGTGGCGGAGGTGGTCCGGGCTGGACACTCCAGGCAGGAAGGCGTGTGTGTCAGCAGGCGGACGCTGCCCGGAGCTCGGCCACTGCGTCTTTCTTTTTTATTTTTTTAACATTTCTTTTATTGATTCCAGAGAGGAAGGGAGAGGAAGAGAGAGATGGAAATATTGACAATAAGGAGAGAATCATCGATCGGCTGCCTCCCGCATGGCACACAGCGGGGACGAGCCCGCAGCCTGGGCGTGTGCCCCGACCTGGAATCGAACCGTGGCCTCCTGGTTCGTAGGTGTACATGTGTGGCCTGAAAGGAACGAAATCCTGACACACACGACAACGTGGGGGGTCCTTTGGGACAACCCGCTGAGTCACAGAGACACAGGGTGTGACTCCATGTACGTGACGCACCTGGAAGTCAGACTCACAGACAGACGGCAGGATGGTGGCGACCGCAGGGGCGAGGTGTTTAATGGGGACGGAGTGTCAGTGTTGTCAGCTGAAGAGGGTTCTGGTCCTGGCCCGTGTGGCTCAGTCGGTTCAGTGTCCTCTTTGCACCGAGGGGTTGCGGGTTCGGTTCCCGGTCAGGGCCCGTGCCCAGTGGGGACCATGCAGGAGGCAGCCGGTCGATGTCCCGCTCTCACGTTCATGTTTGTCTCTTGCAAATCAATTTTTTAAAAACCATGTTTAGCCCAGTCGGCGTGGCTCAGTGGCTGAGTGTTGACCCAGGAGGTCACGGTTTGATTCCCGGTCAGGGCACAGGCCCGGGTTGTGGGCTCGATCCCAGTGTGGGGTGTGCAGGAGGCGGCCAATACGTGATTCTCTCTCATCATGGATGTTTCTCTCTCCCTTCCTCTCTGAAATCAGTAAAGATATAATTTTTAAGAAAACACTCATATTTTAGAGAAAAGGTGAAGGGAGTGCTGGGGCTGGGTGGCGGGGACTTTGTGCAGCCTGCTCTCTGCCACCTGCTGCCACAGTGGGGCAGAGGGCCAGGCACAGTCGTAAGTGTGTGAGCCTGGCTGTGTTCTGATAAAACTTTATTTACAAACGGGCAACTCCACAGTGACAGGAAGTAGACTGGTGGACGCAGGGGCTGGGGAAGGGAGCCCCAGGGAGCCAGTGCTCACCGGGGATGGATGGGATTCAGGAGCTAGCCAGGGGTGGGCAAACTTTTTGACTCGAGGGCCACAATGGGTTCTTAAACTGGACCGGAGGGCCGGAACAAAAGCATGGATGGAGTGTTTGTGTGAACTAATATAAATTCAAAGTAAACATCATTACATAAGAGGGTACAGTCTTTTTTTTTTTTAGTTTTATTCATTTCAAACGGGCCGGATCCGGCCCGTGGGCCGTAGTTTGCCCACAGCTGAGCTGGACAGTCGGACGGTTTGCACAGCATGGTGGCTGTGCTAAATGCCACTCGATTGGGCATTTTCAGATAGCACCATCATGCATTTGATGTTCATCTTTATTTTACCGCCACACAAAAAACCCACTTAGAATCCCGGCGGCCTGTGCCCCCGGCTGGCGTCTGTCAGCAGGCGCAGGCAGGCCTCCAGACAAAGCAAACTTGAGGAGGATGAGTAGGAACATGCGAAGAACGCAGTCCTGCGGCTGCCGAATAGAGCCAGCGAACGCGGCCCCTGCCCTCCCGGAGCCTGGCACATCAGCTGTCCCCGGGTCGGATCGGGTGGAGGCGATTCCCTTTAAGGAAGTGGCCGAGGGAGAGGGAGAGGGGGAGGGAGAGGGAGAGGGCGGCCCCTGAGACACCAGCACACTCCGGGCCTCTCCGGAGATGGGCCCTGACCAGGCAGACATTCCTGGCATAGCAGCCCGTCCTTGGCCAGCTGGGCGGCCCAAGGTGTTCCGTTGGCGTTAGGCCCAGGTGGCGCCAGCGGGGAGCCCGGGCTGGGGGGTTGGGCCCTCAGCCAGGGGTGGAGGGCATCGAGTGTCTGGGACCCGTGTGGACAGGGCACGCGTTGCCGTCTGTGCAGTACGGATACACAGCACACACATTCCCGAAAGCTGATCCGTGGTGGCCGTTCCCTCGGGGCCGCAGGGAGCGGGGTGGAGTCAGCGAGGGGCACGCGGGCTCCTGTCGTCCGTCGTTTTAATGTTAAGCCGAGCGGTGATATGTGGGGGTCCTTTGCCACGGCTGTCTACTGGGAAACCAATGTGAGCCACGGAGTAATTGCAGATCTCCAAGAAGGTGCATTTTTAAACAGTAAGAAGAGTCCCGGCTGGTGTGGCTCAGTTGGTTGGGCTTCGTTCCACACACCGAAAGGTCACCGGTTCAGGTCCAGTCGGGGCACGTTGCTGGGTGTGGGCTGGATCCCGACAGGAGGAATGCAGGAGGCAGCCCATCAATGTTTCTCCCTCGTTAATGTTTCTCTCTCCCTCTCCCTTTCTCTCTAAAAATCAACAAAAACATATTTAAAAGTAAAATGAAACAGATGAAATTAAGTTTAGTAATATTTTTCTAAAAATATATTTTTATTTATTTCAGAGAGGAAGAGACAGGGAAAGAGAGAGACAGAAACATCAATGGTGAGAGAATTATTGATCGGCTGCCTCCTGCACGCCCCCCAATGGGGACCGAGCCTGCAAGCTTGCAACCCAGGCATGTGCCCTGACTGGGAATCGAACCATGACCTCTGGTTCATAGGTCGACACTCAACCTCAGAGCCACGCCAGTTGGGCAGTAATATATTTTTTAATCCAGTATGTCCAAAATGTAATTTCAACATGTAGTCAATATAGAAACTATTTATGGCTCTAACCGGTGTGGCTCAGTGGATAGAACATCAGCCTGCGGACTCAGGGGTCCCGGGTTCGATTCCGGTCAGGGGCATGTACCTTGGTTGCGGACACATTCCCAGTAGGGGAGTGTGCAGGAGGCAGCTGATGGATGTTTCTCTCTCACTGATGTTTCTAACTCTCTATCCCTCTCCCTTCCTCTCTAAAAAATCAATAAAATATATTTAAAAAACTATTTATGAGTTAGTACCCATTTTTTGAGTTACTTCAGAGTTCAGCATGTGTTTTTCATTTACGCTGCATCTGAGCCTGGCTCCATTATTATTTTATTTTATTTTTTTAGAGAGAGGAAGGGAGAGAGAGCGAGAAACATCAGTCAGTTTTCTCCTCCATGTGGCCCAACCAGGGATCAAACCCGTGACCTGGATGTGTGCCCTGACCAGGGATTGAGCCCGCCACCTTTGCTGTACAGGATGAAGTCACACCTTGCCTTTTGCCCCCATAAATGCAGCACAGCTTCCCATGAAGCTGATTGGATGCAATGACATCGACTATCGAGGAGACCAGATGGCTCTAGGTCAGCGGTTCTCAACCTGTGGGTCGCGACCCCTTTGGCGGTTGAACGACCCTTTCACAGGGGTCGCCTAAGACCATCCTGCATCTCAGATATTTACATGACGATTCATAACAGTAGCAACATGACAGTGATGAAGCAGCAACGAAAATAATTGTATGGTTGGATGACCACATGAGGAACTGTATTTAAAGGGCCAGAAGGTTGAGAACCACTGCTCTAGGTGCTAGCACAGCTGGGAACAGGGATCAGCGCTGAGGAGGAAAGAAACTATTGCCCCGCCGCCCCCCCCCCCCCCCCCCCCCCCCCCTTGTACAGACACTGTTGAGGGGCTTGCTTGGTCTGTCCTAACGAGTTGTCAGACTGATAATGGTGACAATGCCTGAAGGTGGTGGGCTAAGGATCGTATCAGTAGTGACAGGAAGAGTTAAATACAGTCAGACGCTGTATTTGCTCAGTAAATTTTAGGTGTTATCCTTAAAAAGAATGATCAAGCCCTAACTGGTGTGGCTCAGTGAATAGAGCGTCGGCCTGCAGACTGAAGGGTCCCAAGTTCAGTTCCAGTCAAGGGCATGTACCTGGGTTGCGGGCACATCCCCAGTAAGAGATGTGCAGGAGGCAGCTGATGGATGTTTCTCTCTCCTCTCTCATCGATGTTTCTAACTCTCTATCTCTCTCCCTTCCTCTCTGTAAAAAAAAAAAAAAAAAAAAAGAATGATCAAGGTGATGCTTGGGTTGAAGTGAGGAAACGCTTGCGATTTCCATTCTCCCAGCCTCCCCTCTCCCCTCCATGCCCCCCCCCCCCCCCCCGCAGGGACTCAGAGACCCTTAGTGGCACCCTGGGCTGCACGAAACGTAATTGGGAAGTGGTTGAGCTGGCCCAGGACCTCTGAGCCCCGGTGGAGCACACAGACGGAGAGGGACAGGGCAAGGCACAGGGTGAGCTGTGCTTCTTGGACTTTGGGGTGAGTCCCACCTGTCACCCCTTCCTGTCCTCCCAGGTGTGGATGTGGAGGCAGCCAAACGAGCCGAGGAGGAATTGCTACTTCACGACACAAGGTGCTGGCTGAACGGAGGTGCCATGCCTGAGGCCCGGCACCCCCGCACGGGGGCCTCTGCTCTGCATGTGGCGGCTGCTAAGGGCTACATCGAAGTGATGAGGTGAGCTGGGCTGGCAGGGACCCTCCCTTTCCCCTGCTCTTTCTCTGGGGCCAGTCTGTTCCTTCTTGTTGTCTTATACCTTCCTGTGGATTTTGTCCATTCCCATCTTTTCTTAATTTATGTCCTTAAGGCTATGTATTTGCCTCTAAATACAGCCTTAGCTGCATCCATAAGTCTTGCTGTATAGACCTTTCATCGTCATCCTGTTTAAAACATTTTCCAACATGTAATTTTTATTCTTTGACACATGGATTATTTAGAAGTATGTTCTTAATTTCCAAGTATATGGACTTTTGTTTCATTACCCATGTCCTGATTTAATTGCACTGTGGTCAGGGAATGGGGTTCTGTATGATTCGAGGTTTCTTGAATTTGTTGAAGCCTTGCTTTATTTTATTCTCCAGTGTGAGAAAGGTGGGAGAGAATTGCGTTGTCAGGCACAGTGTGTATGTAGGTTACTGGGTCAGCGTCGTAGTCATGCTATTTAAATCTGTGTCCTCAGTGGTGTGTCTCTCCTCCTGCTTATTCTTTCAGTTATTGGAAGGTGTGATAGAGCCC
Organism: Myotis myotis; assembly: GCF_014108235.1. NCBI lineage: Eukaryota > Metazoa > Chordata > Mammalia > Chiroptera > Vespertilionidae > Myotis > Myotis myotis. Next base: position 1,180,038 of record NW_023416349.1, on the reverse strand, counting down.
CACGCTGTGGATTTTGCGCATCCCTCCTGTGGCTCTATCCATTTCTGTTAATGTATTTCGAGGCACGGTTGTTTGGGGCGTGGAGAGATTAAATTGTTACGGTGCACCCTCCCTTTCTGCCACGCACCTCCGTCCTGTCCATTTCGGCTGCCCCGCCCCCTTCTGTTGGGGCAGCTGGTTCCAGTTCTTGCCCTCAGGGGCTCCCTGCGCTCTCTCTACCCCCCCCTCCCCCGCCCCCGTTGTGATGTTACACTTTATTTTTAGTGTGAAAATGGAGTTAAGATGAACCCTTTCCTCTCTGTTCCCCTCCGTGTGGAATCTCCAGGCAGGTTTTCCAGCGAGGTGCTGAAGACAACCCCTCAGCTCCAGGCTGGTGTCCCAGCTGCCCTGTCCCTGCTCCAGCAAAAGTCCTGGGTCTGACGCCCAGGGCTGCCTGGGCACCTGCCCGCCCCAGAGCCGGTCCCTGGGGCAAGGCCAGGCCCTGTTAGAAGGTCGCTGAGAACACCAGCAGGCAGAGGGCAGCAGGGCAGGACCCAGGCGGGCCCCCTGGGGGAAAGAGCAAGCACCCAGCAGGGCTGGGGCTGAGGGCGCCCGGGGCAGGCGTGTGACGTGTCAGCAGGGCCATGGAGCACCTTTTGTGTAACAAGGTTCCTTAGAAGCGAGCTCGTTAGCCTCGCCTTAGCGCTTCTCACTGACGCCAGTTCTCCGAAGCAGCGGTGTCTGCCCCAAGCTGAGTGTGCAGAATCGCCCTGGACTTGTAGCCCTGCCTTCCCCTGAATCGCGTGGTCTCAGGGGTCACTGCCACCCGGAGAAGAACGTTAAGCGGGTTTCTCAGCCTGGCACTGGTGGCGTCTGGGCCAGATCACCCTCTGCCGTGGGGCCGTCCTCTGCGCCGTGGGGTCAGCAGCATCCCTGGCGCCCATCGCCTGATGCTGCCGGCACCCGCCCCTCAGTGCGGCAGCCAGAGTCGGCTCAGGCACCGCCAGCTGTCCCCGGGGGCGGGTGGCCCTGGCTGGACCCGGCGCTCAGAGCTGCTGGGGTCCCAGGACATTGTGCCTCCACCCCCAGCTGCAGGGACCAGAGGCCACCTGCGGGCCAGGGGAGAGGTCAGAGCTGCTGGCAGAGGGGTCACTTGTGGGAGGGGCTTGGGACACTGGCCCTTGTACCCCCTGGTCCGGGATGCTTCCACCACTGTCACAGCTGGTGCTGCCACCACAGCCTTTGTCCTGGTCCTTGACCCCCAGCCCCTCTGACCCCCAGCCTCTCTGACCCCCAGGCTGCTCCTCCAGGCTGGCTATGACCCAGAGCTCCGGGACGGGGACGGCTGGACCCCCCTGCACGCGGCGGCCCACTGGGGCGTGGAGGACGCCTGCCGCCTGCTGGCGGAGCACGGTGGGGGCATGGACTCGCTGACCCATGCGGTGAGGCCCTAGCCCCCCCTTTTGGGACTGGCCGGGGGGGTGAGGAGGCCCCCACACCTTCATCGGCCCCTTCTCCCCTCCCCACAGGGGCAGCGGCCCTGTGACCTGGCTGACGAGGAGGTGCTGAGCCTGTTGGAGGAGCTGGCCCAGAAGCAGGAGGACGTGAGTCTCGGCCCCGCCCCTCTGTCAGCCTCCGGGGCAGGGAGGGGGCTCTGGTCCTGACCGCAGGGCAGTCTCGTTCCCACTGGTGACCGAGACCCAGTGGAGGGCGCGGGGAGGGCTCCGTTGGGCAGTCGCAGGCGGCGGGGCCTGAGGATGCGCACGGGTATTTGCCCGCGTGCAGGCTGGGCCTTGCGACCCCCGGGGTCCGTCTGACTAGCACCAGGGGGGGCCTTGTTTCTGGAAAAATGGGGAGTGAATAGTGAACGGTGTGTGGACTCTGGCTCTGGTGGGTTTCTGTGGGAGCGCGTGTCCGGGTCCTGGGAGGGTGGGCGAGTTGGAGCAGGTCTCCCCTGGAAGGTAGGGACACCCCTCGGGATGAGACCAGAGGCTGGGTCGCGGGAGGCCCAGGGAGAACAGGGCGCCGGTGGGTGCACATGGCCCATGCGCGATGGGACCCAGGTGCCCGGTGCAGCTGCTTGGCCATCTGAGCCCTCCCTGCGCCGGGAGCTGGCTCCCCTGTGGAGCACCTGGGAAGCCGGGACCACAGCTGTGCGGGTGGCCTTCCATGCTGGGGATGTGGGACCCAGGACCCCCATGTTCTGCCCCTCCCAGCAGCCCCCTTTTCCCTGCAGCTGCGGAACCAGAAGGCCGCCTCCCAGAGCCGGGTCCCGGAGCCCCAGGTGCCCTCCAGCAGCAAACACCGAAGGTACCAGGGCGTCTCCCTGGGGGCAGGGCGGGAGGCCCCCGGGGTTTGGACCCTGATACCCTCCCCTCCCCCCCGGAGCTCCGTGTGTCGGCTGAGCAGCCGAGAGAAGATCTCCCTCCAGGACTTGTCCAAGGAGCGCCGGCCTGGGGGGGCAGGGGGACCCCCCATCCGGGATGATGACGACGAGCGAGAGGAAGGCCCCACAGGTGAGCAGCTGGGGGCCTGGACTCGGGTCTGAGGGAGGAGGGTCTGCCAGTCTGGGGAGGAGGGCCTGGTTCTCACAGGCAGTTGGCATATTCTTTTTTATTTTTAAAATGTTATTGTTGATTTTAAAGAGAGTAGAAGGGAGCAGGAGAGAAAGAAGCATTGATGTGAGAGTGAACCATTGACTGGCTGCCTCCTGCTCACTCCCTGTGTGGGGGATCGAGCCCACAGCCTGGGCATGTGCCCTGACCAGGAACCAAACTGGTGACTTCTTGGTTCATGGGTCGATGCTCAGCCATTGAACCACACTGGCCGGTGCTGCTGGCATATTCTTATTAAGATCTCATTTTCTTACCCAACAGAGCCGCCCCCTGCAGAAACCAGGACCCTCAATGGAGTGTCCTCCCCGCCACCCCCCAGCCCTAAAGGCCCCTCAGTGAGTCTGGATGCCCTGGAGGCCCTGCATGCAGAGGGGAGGGGAGGGGAGGAGAAGGGGGGGCTCCCATGAATCCTGTACAGCTCTTGTCTGGGTAGATGGGGTGAAGACTACAGTTCCCAGAATCCTCTAGTACAGCTGACTATCTTTCTGGTGTACCTGCTCCAGGGGCTGATGGGAATTGTAGTTTGCTGTGGTCCTTCTGGGGGGAATATTTGAAATGTCTGGGAAGAGGGCCCCCTTCTCCATCACTGAGACCTTTCTCTGACCCCAGACCTCCGAGGAGGTCCCCTTCTCCAGGCGCTTTGGCCTCCAGAAGACGGGGAGCTCCGGTGCCCTGGGCCCTGCAGACAGACAGGGGGCGGAGGGTGCCCCTGGGGCTGGGCTGCAGCGCTCAGCGTCCTCCTCGCTGCTGGAAGGGACCGCCACTCAGGTGAGTGGGGCGAGAGGCAGGGGGCCAGGCCTGCGAGTCAGAGCTGCTGGTCCAAGAGAATACGCCCTTCTTCCCTCTCTCCGCAGGCCAAGGAGCCCCGTCTTGCCAGAATTACCCCCACTCCCTCCCGGAAGGTGCCAGAGCCCTCTGCCCCGTGAGTACCCGGGGCCGGGGCCCTGCGGAGGTGGGGCGGGTCTGGCTTCCAGCCTTGTTGGTGTGACCCCGCGCAAGTGCTGCTCTCCGGGGTCGGCTCCCTGCTCCCGCCACGGTTTCCCGTTTGCTGCGCCACGTGAAAGCTCACAGGGAAGCCTGTCAGGGCACAGTGCTCCGGCCCCCTGCTCCTCTCCCCTGGCTTCCCCCTGTGCCTTTGCCAGCACCTCCCACTCCTGCCCCAGGACCTTTGCTCTGCTCTCCGTCCCTCGGTCTCTTTCCCGTCACCTTCCCCGGGAGGCCTTCCGTGGCCACTGGTCACACTGACCTGGTGCCTGGACACGCAGGCCCTCCCGCCTCCGTCCTTGCCCTGTTTCTTTCCTCCCGCGTGCTGACCCTCCGATGTGCCCCGAGATGGACTAATCGTTATGGTTGTTGTGTATTTCGCATCCTTTCTGCTCAGATTGGCCTCCCTGGGCAGGGCATTTGTTGCTCTTGCTCATTGCTGGTGGCGGGCGCCTGCCACCTAAGGCGAGCTTAAGTGATGTTTGCTGAAAGAATGAATTCACAGCGACAGAGCGCCAAGCCCCCTCCCTCATAGCTCCACTCCCGCCTCCAGGATCCCGGAGCCTGCAGCCCCAGGGAAGCCAGCTGTCCCTGCCGCCTCCACAGCGCCCCCAGCGGACTCCCGGGACCGCCGGAGGTAAAAGAGGCCGGCAGTGGTCTCCCCAGGCTCTGGAGAGAAGGGTCCTCTCCACGAATTTGCCTCCCCCAGGGGTGTCAGCCAAGGACAGGCCCAAAGGAACCCTCCCTGAGGTCAGGGGCTCTTCACACAGGTCCTACCAGATGCCTGTGCGCGACGAGGAGTCAGAATCCCAGCGGAAAGCCCGCTCTCGCCTCATGCGCCAGTCTCGGAGGTCCACACAGGTGTGGGGGGCGGGCTGGGACCTGGGCTCCCTGGTCTGAGGGAGGAGGCTGGGGTCCTGGGCTCCTGGGTCTGAGGGAGGAGGGGCTGGGGGCCTGGATTCCTGGGTCTGATGGAGGAGGGGCTGGGGGCCTGGACTCCTGGGTCTGAGGGAGGAGGGGCTGGGGGCCTGGGCTCCTGGGTCTGAGGGAGGAGGGGCTGGGACCTGGGCTCCTGGGTCTGAGGGAGGAGGGGCTGGGACCTGGCCTCCTGGGTCTGAGGGAGGAGGGGCTGGGGGTCTGGGCTCCTGGGTCTGAGGGAGGAGGGTTGGGGGCCTGGGCTCCTGGGTCTGAGGGAGGAGGGGCTGGGGGCCTGGGCTCCTGGGTCTGAGGGAGGAGGGGCTGGGGGCCTGGGCTCCTGGGTCTGAGGGAGGAGGCTGGGGGCCTGGACCGAGGCCCTGACCGCCCCCTGTGCCTGCAGGGCGTGACTCTGACAGACCTGAAGGAAGCAGAGAAGGTGGCAGGGAAGGCTCCAGAGCCGGAGAAGTCATGCACACAGAGCCTGGTGAGAGGCCGCGGGGTCAGGTGACCGGGCTTGGGTGGTACAAGCAGCCCTCGTCCTCTGACCCCCTGCCCCTCTCCCACAGGACCCTTCCTGGCAGCCCCGAGTCCCTGGGGTTGAGAATTCTGATGGCCCTGCCCAGAGAGGTGAGGTCTGGTCTCTGGGAGGTCATCTGAGCCCGCCCCATCCCTCCCGCTGCAGTCTGCCCGTCTTCCTGGACTCGGGCCCAGGGAGCCTGACACCTCAGAGAGGGAGTCCTGATTCTTGCCCCTCCCCCAGTAGAGGCGCCTGACGGGCAGGGGCAGGGACCACAGGCCTCCAGGGAGCACCGCCGAGTTGGCAAGGAGAGGAGAGGGCCTGCGGAGGTGAGGGTGGGCCGACCTTGGCAGGGGTGGGGGGTGGGGGAGCCGGCCACACCCCCCTTTGGGCATCCCACTGAACCCCGCCCCGCCCACAGGGGGAGGAGGCCAAGCCCGCGGACATCAGCCCAGAATCCAGGTACAGGGCGGGCAGGGCAGGGTCTGGGCTGTGCGGTGGCCGTGCGCCCCTGACGCCGTGCTTTGCCCCCACCCCAGCACCCCCAAGGCCAGCCCTTCCCCCCGGAGGCCGCGCGCCCTCAACCTGGAACCCAAGCCCGAATCGGAGCCGGATGGCGGCGGCTTCAGGAAGGTTGGAGAGCCCCACAGTCCGCCTTACACACCTGCCCTCTGCCTGTCAGTGCGCCCCGCCTGACCCGTCCCTCTCCCCGTACCCCCAGCTCTACGCAGAGCTGCGCGTGGAGAACGAGAGACTTCGTGAGGCCCTGACGGAGACCACGCTGCGGCTGGCGCAGCTCAAGGTGGAGCTGGAGCGCGCCACGCAGGTGAGGGGCACGGGCCCTGCAGGTGACCCTGGCATCGCTGTGCAGGGGCTCAGGGCCTGGGAGTCAGTGAGGGGTGGGGTCTGAGCGGAACTCTGCCTTCAGGGGGTGGGCCCTGCGCCAGGGGGTGGGGCTATGAACCTGGAGGCGGGGCTTGCGATGAGCAGAGGACTCGGCCAGAATCCTGGCCTGCTTTCCCTCTCTCCGCTGGTTCCCATTCCCGGCCATGGCGGTTTGGATGTTGCTCTGACCCCTGCGCATTCTCTGTCCCCACCAGAGGCAGGAGCGCTTTGCAGAGAGGCCGGCTCTCCTGGAGCTGGAGAGATTCGTGAGTGGGGCAGCTGGGGTGGGGTCAGGCCATGTCCCCAGCTCCCAGCCTCGAGGTCTGCGTGGAGGGGACACAGCGACCCTCTAACCTGCCCGTGGACCTTTCCCCACCATCCTCAGCCTCCCTCTGGCCCTCCCCAGCCCCCAGTCCCTGCCTTCACCTCCCCTGTTTATTGCAGGAGCGCAGGGCCCTGGAGCGCAAGGCCGCTGAGCTGGAAGAGGAGCTGAAGGTGAATGCTCAGGGGGCGCGGGGGGCTGTGGCTCGCCTGCCGGGGCCTCCAGCTGACCCGTCCCATCCCACAGGGCCTGTCCAACCTCCGGGCTGACAACCAGCGCCTCAAGGACGAGAACGCGGCCCTGATCCGCGTCATCAGCAAACTGTCCAAGTGACCCCGGAGGACTTGCCCCGCACCCGCATTTATACAGCTGCTTCTGCCACACGCACCCCCCCCTGTGTGAACACGAGTGACAGGGCTGCCGGGGAGTCTCTGTGAAGCCATAACCTCCCCTCGGGACCTCCAGGCTGGGAGGGGAGGACAGAGCCCCCAGGAGCCCAGGGGGCCTCTGAGGCCAGGATGGAGCCGGGAGCTGAGCCAGGTAGGGGACCGGGGCTGCAGGCAGGACCAGGAAGGAACCGAGGACCAGGAAGTGCCAGGACCAGTAGCCAGGACCAGAGTGGCCACCCGGAGGTCCCCTCTCACGTGTGCTGCCACCAGTCACCCCTCCCGCCCCTGAGCAGGGATCCGAGAATGTGCCAAGCGTCCCGCCGGCCTGGGCCGGGCGGGCCTGTATATAGGGTCCGTGTGCAATAGGGAGGGCCGTCTTCTATTTTTTGCTGCCCCCTCCCCGGCGCTGTCCGGGGAGGGGGAGAAGGTATTTTCGAGACATAGCACAGGCACCACAAATAAAAGTCGTGAAGTTGCCACTCAGCGGCTGTGTCCCCTGCTGGAGGTGGGGTGCTACGTCCGCCGGGCTGTGTGTGGCAGGGTGGGGTGCTGAGGGCGGAGGTGCGTGCTCCCCGGCTGGGGAGGGCCTTCAGGAAGAGCCTGTCGGAGCAGGGGCCCCAGCCGGGCTGACGTGCTCACCAGCAAGTGGCTGTGAGAACAGAGTGGGGAGCTTGGGTCTTATCACTGCTTTTGAATCAGCATTTAAAATGTGGGTAATTCGTATAGAAAACCCTGGAACTTGACTTCTCTGAAAAAACCAGGAAGCCGTGACAGTGAGCGCTCAGTGCTGCATGGTAACAGCTGGAGCTGAGTGGAAGCCATGCTCTTCCAGGGTGGGGCAGGCATTCGTCTACCCATTCATTCATTCATTCATTCCTGGTCATACTCTGCATGCCAGGCCCTGGCCTACCTGTTGCTGATACAGTAGTGAATGAAAAAGGCAGCGATATGAAACATCCTAGGAGAGAGGCATAAGGCACCCAGCAACAAAAGGAATGCATTTCAGGTGGTGCCATGGAGAAAAGGCAGGGGGCGGGGTAGGGGGCTGGTGTGTGTGCACGCGTGTGTGTGCGTGTATTGTGTACAGGGTGGTCAGGGTAGGCCTCACTGAGAAGCTGGCTCAGGCAGGTACTTGAAGGCATCAGGGAATGAGCCATGTCAGTATTTGAGGGAAGAGTCTTCTGGGTGTTCAGACGCATGTGCAAAGGCCCTGGGGTAGAAGTGTGCTGACACACAGGCACGAGGAAGGCCATGTGGCTGGAGGGAAGTAGGGGATGGGTCTGGAGAGGTAATTCATGGCTGCCCATGTAGGGCTGTGGCCCTGGGAAGGACTTGAGCTGAGGGGGGACCTACACTTGAGCAGGTGCCTCTGGCTGCTCCATCAGAACCGTCTGGGGGAGGGCAGTGCGGTTTGCTCATGTGGGTCAGCTGTCTGTTCCCGCTCCATTCCTGTCACAGTCCCACCTGCCAGGACACCCTGGAGGCAGGCCCCTCCAGCGTTCCCGAACCATTCCAGTTAGCAGCCTGGATGATGACTGCGTGGGGTTATCCAGGAGGGAAAACCGTGGGGCAAGCAGGTTTGGGGACCCACTTGCATCTCTGGTCCTCCGTTAGAAATGATGGGGGCCCAGACAAGAGGGTTAAGGTCTAGACACCCATGAGGGCCAGGTTGCTGCAGGAACCAGGCCTGGTGGCAGGAAGAGGGAAACAGAGCAGTGGGTCTGAGAAGCCGGTGACCCTGGCCGGCCACAGGCCATCCGTGGCTCAGGTAGGAGCTGAGCTCCGTGGGGAGGGGCCAGCAGGAATTCTGTCGGGGGAGCTTGGCCGTGGCCAACGCTGCTGAACGTCCAGTCTGCACGAGGCTGGGCCCCAGAAGGCCAGCCTGAGCCCGCTGGCCAGAGGGAAGGAGCTGGTTCTCCCGGAGGCAGGAAGCCCCCCGTGAGCTGTCACCTGGCAGGATGGCGTGGCCAGGAAGCCAGTCCTGCCCAGGAGCTGCCACTTCTCCGTGGCTGGGCCCCTGGCAGGAGGTGGGACGGCCCGAGTGGATGCTGGGAGGCTAAGGGTGACGGTGTGTGTGTGTGAGACGGGCCTCCTGAACTGGGTGCCTGCGCTGGCCCGGGCAGGCCGAATGGGAGTTCACCAGGTGGCAGAGACCTGCTGTCGCAACAGCAGAAACCAGCGGTTGGAGAGGTTTCGGGAGCGTGTTTGGAGAAGGGCAGGCCCAGAATGCCACGCGTGGGAGAATGAGGAAGAGGCGAGGTTGCAGAGGTGGGTGGGGACCAAACCACTCGGGCCCTGGGATTCCAGGCTGTGGGGCTCGGAGGGCAATGGGGAGCCAGAGGAGGGTGTTGAGCGAGGGCGGGGCGGGGACACTGGGTGTTCAGAAGGGCCCTCGGGAGTGACCGGGGCCGGAGGTCAGGAGGAAGCCTGGCTTGGGGCTCTGGGTAAGGAGGGGGGACTCGGAGAAAGGAGCCGGCGAAGGTGGGGGCGTCTCCTAGACTCTAGGACCTGGCTTGCTTCCCTCCCATGAAGTTACAGCGGGGAGAGGGGCAGGGTCCCGAGCGCCCGGGGAGCCGGGTAGAGAAGGGACAGCAGTTGGCACGGCCTGTGAAGAAGAGGCTGTTTATAGACTGGGCAGCACTCGGCAAGGAGCAGGGCTGAGCGCGCCACGAGCGCGGTGCCTGCGTGGTCTTTCCCCTGCCCCTCCCGCTCCGGCGCGGCCTCGCCCAGGACTGTCCAGCAAGGATGGTCCGTTTTATCCACGGGGACTGGGAAGAGCAGGGTCGGAACAGGTCCGCGATCGGTCCAGGGGTCTGGTTCCCTTGGCGGGGGGTCTGCATGCAGAGTCCATTCTCCCACGGGGCGCGGGGAAACCCGCCGCCCGGACACCGTTCCTGGAGGTCCGGGGAGAGTCAAATGACCTCGGTTTCCATCTCGCCTTCCACCTTCTTCTTTTGCTTCTCCATCACGGCCTCCAGCTCTGACACGTTCTCTTTGTCCTGGAGGGCGGGTGGGAGTGAGGACTGCGGCGGCCCAGCCCTGGGCGCCCTCCCCGGTCCCGGCCCGGGACGGGCGGACGGGCGGACGGGCGGCCCGGCTCACCTCCAGCAGCGCGCGCTGCACGGTGACCTGGCTGTACACGCGGGCGCCCTCCTCGGGGCTCACCGCGCGGAACTCCTCCTTCTGCAGCGAGAAGATCTGCGCGCCGGTCAGCACTCCCAGCGCATCCACCGTCCTGAGCAAGGGCAGCGGCGCGCGGTCAGCCTGCCGGCCAATCAGAACGCCAGCCTCCCAAGCCCCGCCAACCACGTCATGCCGGGCCAGCCGTTTGTCCAATCAGCAGCATCCTAGCTAAGCAGGGGCTCTGCTGCTCCTGAATCCCCACCCACCGATCACAGTGTGCCACAGGTGGGCGGGGCACCCACTTTTGAGGGAGGCGGGTCTTTCCTAGAGGCTCCAATCGGAGCCTGGGAAAACATGCCAATCACAACCTGCCATTCCCTGTGGCAACCAGACGGGCCCTCGCTTTGGGCCAATCGCGGTCCCCCGCGGTCCGCCACGCTGCCCTCTGGACCAATGAGAACGCCTCGCCTCCAGCGCCCGAATCTCCGGCCTCCGGAGCCGCCACCGGCTACTCACCCGGCGCCGAAGCCCTTGGCCTGCAGCCAGGCGCGGACCTCCGAGGCGTCGGAGCGCGGGTGCAGCTGCGGCTCGGGGGCGCGGGGCCCCGTGGCTGTGCGGCTGGGGCCCGAGCGGCCCTGCGCCAGGCGCGCCTGCAGCTCCTCGTTGACACTGAGCATCTGGCAGAATTTCTCTGCAAGCGGGAAACGGGGGGGAGGGCGCATCAGGGACGGGGGGTCCTCGCGACGGGCCAACCCCCTCTTCCCGAGCCTCGGCTTCCCTCCCGGACGGCGAGGACAGGGCCCGCACCACTCACCCTTCTCGCCCGGGTCCAGGTGGTTGAGGCTGTCGCAGCTGTCCCAGTGGGGCCGCGCAGGGGCGGGGGCCGGGGCCGGGGCCGGGGCCGGGGCCGGGGCCGGGGCCGGGGCCGGGGCCGAGGTCGGCGGGGGCGGGGGCGTGCTATTCTCCTGGAGAGGACCGAGAGGAGAGCACCTGGATCAGAGGGAGGACTCCGAGTCCCAGCCCCTCTTTTTTTTTTTAATATATATTTTATTGATATTTTACAGAGAGGAAGGGAGAGGGATAGACAGTTTGACACACCGATGAGAGAGAAACATCGATCAGCTGCCTCCCGCACGCCCCCTCCTGGGGATGTGCGCACAACCCAGGCACATGCCCTTGACCGGAATCGAACCTGGGACCCTTCAGTCCACAGGCCGACGCTCTGTCCACTGAGCTACACCGGTCAGGGCTCCCAGCCCCTCCTGATGGAGATAAAGTTCTGACCCCCCCCCCCGTCCCCCCAGCACCTCCTTCGCCAGGTGCCCTTGACTCGATCCACCCCTGGTCCCCAGGCCCCAGGATCTGGTTCCCAGAGCCTCTCCCTTCAAGACCCAGGGGTCCGCCCTGACTCACCAGAACGCGGGCAGGGCTTGGGCTGCGGCTCCCCCGGGGCCCCGGGTGGGGTGTCAGGATATTATAGGGCACGTATCCCTCCTGCCCCCGCTGGTCCCGAACCTTCCACCACTTGCGCTGGTCATCCAGGACCTGGGGGAGGTCAGAGGGCAGGGTTCAGAGCCTGTGTCTGCAGTGAGGGCTGGGTACCCTCCCAGCCCCTCAGCCCGCACCCCTCTCACCTCCAGCACATCCCGATGCTTGACCGAGAGCTCGCTGCTGTTGCGGGCCTGGAAGTCATAGTTACACAGGACCCACTTCCCTGCTGGCTCCGGCTCCGGTTCCGGCTCCGGTTCTGACTCTGGGTCTTGGTGACTGAGGAGAAGGGGGAGGGTTGGGGAAAGGAGGCAGCCGGCCCCACTGCTCTGGGCTGAAGGGTGTCGGTGTGAGCTGGGGTGAGAGCCAAGCAGGGGCCAAGGCAGGGGGCCAGGTTAGTACTGTTAATCGAGGCTTAACATGGGAAAAACAGCTGGAATATACAGTATGCTGCTGCTAATGTGCCTGGCAACATCCTGTATGGGTACTAGCATCACCTCCATTTCATAGACCCCCTGCTCCAAAGGGCTGCAGGTTCTGTTCCTGGTCAGAGAACATGCCCGAGTTTGGGGCTCAATCCCCAGTAGGGAGCGTGCAGGAGGCAATGGATCGATGTTCCACTCACATCGATGTTTCTCTTTCTCCCTCTCCCTTCCTCTCTCTCTAAAAATCAATACAAATATATATATATTTTTTTAAAAAAATGATAAAATGTCCCAGACCAGACAGCTGGTGACAGCTGCTATTTAATTTTTTTTTAATATTTAATATTTATTTATTTATGTATGTATGTTAATCCTCATCCGAGGCTATTTTTCCATTGTTTTTAGAGAGAGTGAAGAGAGAGGGGAAGACAGAGAGAAACATCGATGCGAGAGAAGCACATGGATTGGTTGCCTCCTGCACAGCCGTGGCCAGGGCCTGGGCCAGGGAGGACCCTGCAACCAATGTATGTGCCCTTGACCGGAATTGAACCTGGGACCCTTTGGTCTGCAGTCCGATGCTCTATCCACTGAGCCAAACCGGCGAGGGCAGCTGCTATTTATTTATTGAGCATCTACTATGTACTGGGCTCATATGTAATGATAACTCGCAGTCACAATATGCGGGGCACTGTCCAAAGTTTGGTACATATATTAGCTGATTTGATTCTCAGGACAAGCCCTGGTAGAAGCATGAATTCGGACTCCCCTTTCCCTGCCTCCTCCCAGGGATCCTATTATTATTTCCATTCCACAGGTGAGGAAGCGGAGGGTCAGTGATGGGCAGTGACCCCTGATGGGACGGTCCCACAGCGAGAAGGTGCACAGCAGCCTGGGACCTGGGCAGGCTGGCCCCAGCGTCCCCGTCCTGAGTAATTCGGCTTTCTGTGTGCACAGGTGGCCATGAACTTGAGCTCTTAACAGAAAACCTTCCAACCTCATGGGTTTCTCCTTCGTCCAGGAAGGGATTATTATTCCCATATTTTTTTCCTCCAAAGAACTTGAGGCACAGAGAAGGCAGGTTAAAAGTTGGGGGTATCGAGGGGATAAGGCCACATATGTAATACCTTAATCAATAAAGAAATAAAAAGAATGCAAAAACAAAAATGTCGGGGGTATCAGAAGCATGGGGGTGGGGGCGGGGTTCTGCGAGACCAGGCAGCTGGGGGAAGGGGTGTGGGATTTGAGCTCCGACCCCCCCTATAAGAAGGACCTCAGCCCGGATCAGGCCTACCTGTGCAAGGGAGAGGGGGGGTCTTCAGGGCCGCGGCGCCCCCTGTGTGGGGCAGGCAGCTCCCAGCACGCTGTCCCTGCTGAGACCCGCTGCCCGGCTCCTGCCCAGACCCCCCTTCTGCTCCTCCAGCTTTGCTGCTTGGTTCTTCTCATTCCACGTGGCTTCCCGACTTGCCCAGGCACCCTCTACCCCTTCCACTTCCCCCAGGCCCCAAGAGTCTGCACCCCCACTGCTTGTTGGAGTCATGAAGTTGCACCCCCAGTCGTTTCCTCCCTCAGAGACAGAGGAATCCAAGTCTTAAGCTTTCATTTCTTGGCCCTTTTCAGCCTTAAAGGGCCCCACGCTAATGCTCAGCAGCTGCAGAGCCTTGGAAGGCCAGGGGCCAGCCTCGCAGCCCGCACCTCTCCACTCCTGACCTCCCCCGAGACTGGCCCCTCAGCCCTTAAAGTCCTGAGCCCGCTTCTCTGGGTCTCCAAGGTTCCAAGGACCAGACCTGATCTCTTCCTCACAACCCATTTGTTTAACTCCCAGCCTCTTCCCTCCAACACCCAGGGCTCTGTCCTGGTGGCGACCCAAGCAGGGCGCGTCCTAGATCCTGGGGAACGAAAGTGCCTTCTCCCAGCCCTTTGGGGACTCTGGATCCAACCTCTCAAAACTTCACCCACACCCAGCCCCCTCCACCCTCGGACCCTGGAACCCGGGCCTCCAGCCCCCTCCACCCTCAGACCCAGAAATCTGGGCCCAGGCCCCTCCCTCCCTGCTCCTCCCCCCCTCTCCCAGCCCCGGCCCCAGCCCCAGGCCAGGTCACCACCTCACCCACCTGCGAAGAAGAGCCGGGAAGACAGAAGGAAAAAGACAGAGAAAAAAAGGGGGCGGAGTCAGCGCGGGGAGCCCCCAGGATGCACCCTTCCTGGACCCCAGCTGCCCCGCCCTGGGGCTGACACTCACCCGTTGACAGCGATCTGGGGGGCGCTTTGCTGCGGGAGATAAGGCGGCAGGTCAGGCGCAGGGCGGGGTGGGGGTGGGGGGATGGGGGGAGGTGTCACCCTCCCAGACCGCCCAGTCCTGACCCTGCTGTGTCACCTGGGGCAGCCTGCTGTCCCCGCAAACCTGAGCCTTACCTGCCTGCGCCGCCGCTCGTGCTGCAGCTGTTTTTCTACTGGGTCCTCCCAGGGGCGGCCCTGCGGGTCGGCGGCCGGGGGCTCCCAGCCGCTGTAGAACTCGGGGATATATGGGGGTCCCTCCTCCGGGGGCAACTCCAGCCTGCAGCCAAAGACGGGCCGAGGGCTCAGTGACCCTGTTCCACCCCGACTTAGCCCCGTCACTTCTCCCCTGGCCCCGCCCCCTGTGCCCAAGCCTCACTCTAACCCAGCTATTCTCTCCTCGCCTCTTTTTGCTCAGCTCCAGCCCCGCCTCTAAGCCCCGCCCGCTGACACCCATTATATTTCTAAATACACTGATTCCAACGAACGGTCCCCCGGCCTCCGAATTCAAACCGCTTTCTAGCTGCGCGCATTCCTCGCTGTCTCTAACCCTCCCACGCAAGGATCCCTGCCTCCGAGTACAGGCTCCGCCCCCTTCCCACCCTCAGACCAAACCTTTTCCTAAACCCCGCCCCTTCGACATGGCTCCGCCCCGTAACCCCGCCCCATTCCTATAAGCCCCGCCTTTCGTTCCCGTCCGATGATTCTAACTGATGTAGTCTGAAATCTCTCCTTCACACTCATTTCTGGCCTTTCCTCCAATCGGATGCTGGCATTTGTCCTAGGTCCCGCTCTTTCTTCGTTGGCCACACCCTCTCTTCGGGCAGCCAATCACCCCGCTCCGCCTCCAGGCCCCGCCCCGCCCAGCGCCCCCCACGCCCCGCCCCAAACACCACGCCTCTGAGTAAACCTGCCCCGGCCCTCAGTAACCACGCCCCTGCACACCTGCCCCGTTCCTCCAATCACCACACCCCGCGCCCCCACGCCCCGCCCCGATCACCACGCCCCTCACCCCGGGCGGGTCCACGAGTCCCCCAGCGAGGTCCAGAGCGCATTTTCACTCGGGGTGACATTCTCCCGCAGCAGCGCCACGGCCTCGGACGTCAGGTGCGGCCGCCGCACGCCGCTCGCCAGCTGGGGTCCGCCGGACATCTCCACAATCTGCCGGAGGGGGAGGGGGGCAGGAATGGGCACACCATCAGACCCTCTAGAAGAGGAACCCCGATTCCTCCGGCAGCAGGGGGGTCTCCAGGGCCGAGGGGGGTGGTCTCACCACGTGCAGGGGGCCGAACAGGAAGTGCAGCAGCTCCGGGGAGGAGGGGTTCGCGATGTTGCCGCGCAGCCGCGCCTGCGGGGCGGGGGAGGGGCTGGCATTAGATCGTGGACAGGTCGGGGTCCCCAGCCGCCGTTCTCCCCCCCACCCCGCCCCCCGCTTCTGAAGCCCGTGCTCACCAGGAGGCTGAAGGCGTACTTGATCTTCTGAAGCACGTCCGTGTACTCGGCCTCGCTGGGCGGCTTGGCCCGCAGCGCCAGGAGGCCCTCTGTGGGTGGGGGGGCAGGCAAGGGGACAGGGGACAGCGTCAGAGAGAGGGAGCGCCCCAGAGAGATTAGGATGGAGAGCCAAACTGGCAGGGGGTGCGAGGGGAGACCCTAGGGACAGGGGGGCTATCTGGGTGTGCCCAGGGGAGCACGGAGGGGGTGATCGGGATCCCACACCGGGGCGCCCCTCACCCCCGGACTCCCGGCGCCGGGTCCTGCGCCCGCGCTCCCTGTGCTCCAGCACTCGGGCCGCCTCCGCGGATTTCTGCAGCTTCGACACGAAGCTCTCCACGTCGTCGAACACGTGGTTCAGTATGTCCTGGCGGACAGAGCAGGGGGCGGGTGAGACTCCTGATCCCGGACTCTCATCGCTCCTGGCAAAGCCCTTCAGCCAGGGGCGCTCAGACACCCCCCAACCCAGGCCCCGCCTTCCGATGCCTGGCTCTGCGCCCCCTATTCGGTCCCCGCGGGTCCCACTCCCAGAGGTCTGACCCCGCCCCCAGCCCCGCCCCGCCCGCCCCCGGACGTCTGGCCCCGCCCCGCTCACCACGTCGCGTTCCGCCTGCAGGCTGGCCAGGTCCGGGCCGCGGGGACCCAGGTCCGGGGAGGCCGGGTCCGCGCTCCTGGGGGTCTCCACCCGGCCCGGCCTCCGCGCCGCTTCCTCCTCGGGAATGGGCTCCGTCTGGGGGCGCTCGCGGGCCGCGGCCCACTCTGCTGGGCTGATCACTGCGCGGACCGACGGGCGGCGCTGCAGGGGCGGGGTCTCGTCCGCGGGCGCGGGGCGGCGCTGTAGCTCCTCTTGCGTGGCCCTGCGTGGAAGGAGGGGACACTGAGGCTGGGTCCCCCCCGAGGAGCCCAGGAGGGGAAAAATTGGGGGCTGAAAACAGACACAGTGGTCCACATGGGTCAAACCTAGGCTCGGAGTGGTAGTGAGAATTCCAAGATATTGGCAAGGGCGGGGGGGTGGAGGGGAGGAACGGGCTAAGAGGGGAGAACACGAGGACCAGAACCAGGAAAAGTAGGGCCCAGGAGAGGGGGCGCACTTGTCTGGGAGGGGGTACACGCAAGACTTGAAGAGACTGTGACTCCATTCAAAATTCGCTCAGCTGTAGGCCAGGGGTAACAGCCCATTTCTCGGATGGGGAGACTGAGGCCCAGAGACACCCAGCCGCCCCCTCTTCTCCCCGGCTCCCAGCACCCCGCTCCCACTTACCGGAGCGCCGCCGCCCTTCGATCCCCATGGCCGGAGCGGTAGTTGTGCAGGGCCCCCTGGATGTCCTCCTGCATCAGCTCCGCCTGCCAATCACGCGGTCAGGCCACGCCCACCCCACCCACCGCCCGCCCCGGGCCGCGCGCGGGATGGACTCCTTGGCTCCGACCCAGACCGCGTCCAGTCATCGTTCACGCAGGTGGCCCCACTCAGGTCCACACCCTAGAGACTCACACCTCCTTCGCCCTAAATCTGACCCAGACCGAGGCCACGCCCCCTCCCATGGAGGCCCCATCCTGGTGGCTCCCCACTCTGAGACCACACTCACCCCCCATCCCGTCTGTGGCTGCCTTCCAGGCCCCCTCTCCCCTGTTCTGTCCTAGCCCCTGACCCTGAGTCCAAACTGCACTCAAAGCCCCCTCCCGCCCTAGCTGGTTTGGCTCAGTGGATAGAGCATCTGCCTGCGGACTGAAGGGTCCTGGGTTCGATTCCGGCCAAAGGCACATGCCTGGGTTGCAGGCTTGATCCCCAGGGGGGGCATGCAGGAGGCAGCTGATCCATGATTCTCTTTCATTATTGATGTTTCTAGCTCTCTCTCCCTCTACCTTCCTCTCTGAAACCAATAAAAATAAAATAATTTTTAAAAAATTAAAAAAGAGCCCTAGCTGATCTGGCTCAGTGGATAGAGTGTCGGCTTGCAGACTGAAGGGTCCCAGGTTGAATTCCAGCCAAGGGCACGTTGCGGGCTCGATCCCCAGTGTGCGGCAGCCTATCCATGATTCTCTCTCATCATTGATATTTCTATCCCTCTCCCTTCCTCTCTGAACTCAATAAAAATATTTTAAAAAAAATTAAAAAAGAAAAAAAGCCCCCTCCCTTCCCCACGTCTTTCCAAGCCCCGCCCCTCGGCTGCCCTGATCCCGCCTTTGCCCCGCCCCGCCCCTTCCTCCCGGTGGCCCCGCCCCCACCCGCTCACCCCGAGCCGCAGGCCCTGGAAGAAGTGCACGTCGGGCTGCGCGCGCTCGGGCTCCTGGCACACCAGCAGCAGCAGCGAGCGGCTCCGGCCCGGCGGCATCACCGCGTCGCAGCGCACGATGGCGCTCAGCGGGTACGACTCCAGCTCCTCCTGTGGGGGGGCGGGGAACAGCGGGTAAACTGAGGCTCGCAACGCAGGACACTCCTCCGTGGAGACAGCAGTGCCCGCAGGGGCACGCGCTGCGCAGGCCGACCCCGCAACCACAGCCGTTTCATGGATGAGAGTTCCAAGAAGGGGCGGGGAAGGGGGGGGTCCTTGCCTAAGTTCCCAGAGGAAGGACGCACGGAAACCAAGATTCACACCAAGACCTCCGCCCTTCCCGACGTCCCCAGGGCCCAGCTCTGCGGGCCCGGCTGCTGCGTCCGGCCGCCCCTCTCCCGCCCACGTGGCCCTGGCACCTTGGAGACGTGGTCGAGCAGAGTGACATGGTCGGGAGACACGCGCAGCAGCATCTCCTGGGCCCAGACGCGACCCTGGCTGTCCATGACGGCCAGCTTCCTCGAGGCGTCCTCCACCGTGTGCACGCCATCCTCCTCGCCCAGGCAGAACGTCACCAAGTGCTGGCAGGGGCCGCGCAGAAAGCAGTGAGTGCCCCGCGTGGTGCCGGGTGGGCTCGGAGTCCCTGGAACCAGGCTTCCAGCGGGTGCCTAACCACACCGCCTCCAGGACGCCTTCCCTGATCACTTGCTCCACCCAAGGGCGCCTCGGCTCAGGGCCCTTCGTTTCTGTTTCATCAGAATGGGGACCACCTGGGCCTGTCTCCCCCCACCCCTCTCCCCGAGACTGCAGGCTCCTTGGCGTCCGGGGATGGTCTGGATCCTATCTCGTCCCTTCATAGCACCTCTGCGTGCAGCCCTTTGCTGCTCTGCCGGACCAGACCGTGTCGCCTTCCCCCCCAATCCTTGCGCCTGTGGCCACACCGTCCAGCTCAAGAGGAAAAGTTGGCAGGTTTGCATGGCACTGAGCTCCCCCGCGGATACCCACCCGCGTCTGAGGCCCCCTTTGTAGATGAGCAGGCGGAGTCTCCCCAGTTCTTTCTGCTCAGAAGCCCACCTGCTCTCAACACTCCCCATCTCCTTTCCTCCCAGAAGACTCCCCGTGGCAGCGCAGACCACACACTTACATTGACGGGATACTGGGACACATCCGCCATCACCACCGTGGAGTACCGCTTCCGCTGCTCTGGGGGGAGGAGGAGGATGGGTCAGGAGACCCGGGTCCCCAGTTCCCTTTCCCTCAGACCCAGGAGCCCAGGTCCCCAGCACCTCCTCCCTCAGACCCAGGAGTCCAGGCCCCTGCCTTCCTCCCTCAGACCAGGAGTCCAGGCCTCCAGCCCCTCCTCCCTCAGACCCAGGAGTCCAGGCCCCCAAGCTCCTCCTTCTTCTGACCCAGGAGTCCAGGCCCCCAGCTCCTCCTCCTTCTGACCCAGGAGCCCAGGCCCCCAGCCCCTCCTCCCTCAGACCCAGGAGTCCAGGTCCCCAAGCTCCTCCTCCTTCTGACCCAGGAGTCCAGGCCCCCAGCTCCTCCTCCCTCAGACCCAGGAGTCCAGGCCCCCAGCCCCACCTCCCTCAGACCCAGGAGTCCAGGCCCCCAACCCTTCCTCCCTCAGACCCGGAGTTCAGGCCCTTAACCCCTCCTCCTTCTGACCCAGGAATCCAGGCCCCTAGCTCCTCCTCCCTCAGACCCAGGAGTCCCCGCCCTTAGCCCCTCCTCCCTCAGACCCAGGAGTCCAGATCCCTTCCCTCCTCCCCTCAGACCCAGGAATCCAGGCCCACAAGCCCCTCCTCCTTCTGACCCAGGACTCCAAGGCCTGAGTTCCTCCTCCCTCAGACCCATTTTCTCTTGGCTTGGAGTTCCCTTGCGAATACACTTACCATAAATGGACTTGGCACTCGGTTTGGGGGCAGCTTCTGGGCTGGTGAAGGAAAAGAGGGGTGAGAGGGACTGTGGGAACTGGGGACAGATCACAGGGTTTAAGTGCCAAGGAGAGCAGCGACTTCATTGTGAGGGCACCGGGGAGCCATGGAAAGTTCTGAGCAGAGGAGGAGAGGGCAGAGCTAGACTTTAGGAAGACAGGTGAGGGAGGCGACGGTACTGGGCACTGGTGGGACAGTAGAGTGGTCTCTACTGTCACACAGACCTGGGTTCAAATCCCCTGCCTTGCCCTAAGACCCAGGGTAGGAGACTTCATCTCTCCTGCCTCAGTTTCCCTCTCTGTAAGATAGGGGTTGGCTGCCCAATGGCTTCTGCCGGCAACCAATTCCAGCATGTCCTAATTTCAAGAGTTTCATCAAAAGGTTGATGAGACTTGGGGACTCAACAGGGTTGAGTCACACATGTAGTCACCTGTTGGAAGTGGCTAAAGGCATTTCCCCAAACCTGAATAGGAAACTTGTCTGTGGCTGCCAGACAGCGAAAAGCATCCTAATCTACGCGTTATTGCCTCCTACTGGCCAAACACCTGAACAGCCGTAGGCTAATTCCCCCAAACTGACAGTGCTTCTGTACCCTTTGAAACCTTACCCTTTGAGGTGTATTTTTTTTAAAAAATAAATATTTTTTATTGATTTTTTACAGAGAGGAAGGGAAAGGAATAGAGAGTTAGAAACATCGATGAAAGAGAAGCATCGATCAGCTGCCTCTTGCACGCTCCCTACTGGGGATGTGCCTGCAACCCAGGTACATGTCCTTGACCGGAATCGAACCTGGGACCCTTCAGTCCCCAGGTTGACGCTCCATCCAGTGAGCCAAACCGGCTAGGACCCTTTGAGGTGTATTATCTCCACCTTGCCTTAGGACAAATTGTGTTAATAAAAGCAAGGGTCCTAGACAAGGAGGGGAGTCTTCAGTCCCTTTAGCGGAAGGTCCTCTGACACCCCAATGCCTTTCAAAATTATAACTCATCTCCGGACTCTTTACTAGTCTCTGGATTCCTATGTCATCTACCCACAGTGCCTTTCCCAGATTCCGGAACCCTTCTGGATGCCGGGGCAAGAACCCTGGCAGGCTTCCTTCTGGTAAGGGTATTAGGTGAATTCAATGAGATGGGGCAGGTGAAGTGTTCTATAGCCTCCATAACTATTATTATCATCATTATAATGCTAAGGGCTTGGCACACAGTAGTTGCTTAATACATGGGAATTTTAAAATAGCATTTATATTTGGAGCAGCGCCCAGCTGGCATGGCTCAGTGGTTGAGCATCAACCTATGAACCAGGAGGTCACGGTTCGATTCCTGGTCAGGGCACAGGCCTGGGTTGCGGGCTCGATCCCCAGTGAGGAGCGTGCAGGAGGCAGCCGACCAATGATTCTCTCTCATCATTGATGTTTCTCTCTCTCCCTCTCCCTTCCTCTCTGAAATCAATAAAGTTATATTTAAAAAAAATATTTGGAGCAGATGGAGAGTTACCTCTTCCTCTCCCGCCCCCAAGGGCCAGGCCCCACCTGCCAAACCCTTCTCTGTCTCCTGCCTTCAACCTCCTCTTCAAGGCCACCTCCTCCAAGAAGAATTCTCCAGCGACCCTACCCTCTGGGCTGGAGGGAGGCCGCCCAGGTGACCTGCTGTGAATGCCCTGCGAGTGTGGGTGAGCCGGTGGGGACCTGGGCGGGGATAGGCGCCCTGGGGGGCAGGGGCACTTACCCGATGCTGGTGCTCATGGTGCCGAGTGGGCAGCTCTTGCCACCTGGAGGTGCCCTGGGAGCCAGCAAAGAGGTGAGGGCCTGCTCTGCCCTTTGGGACCTATGATTCCCACCCAGCCTCCTTCCTCAGACCCTCCTCCCTCAGATCCAGGAGTCCCTGCCCCCAGCCCCTCCTCCCTCAGACCCAGGAGTCCCTGCCCCCAGCCCATCCTCCCCCAGACCCAGGAACCCAGATGCCCAGCCCCTCCTCCCTCAGACCCAGGAACCCAGATGCCCAGCTCCTCCTCTTTCATACCTTGTCCCCTTCCCCCCAAGTCCTTCAGAAATGCATGCATTCAATTCCCCAGTCTCTGTGGACCCCACTTGCCTCCTCTCCCCAGGGTCCAGTCTCCCAGGTGCTCACCCCTGAGAACCTGGAGGTTTGACCCGGGTCTCCTGGGGGAGGACCTCTCACCCACTTCCTAGTCCCCGTGGCCCTGTATTCTTCCTCTAGCCACGGGGCCCAATTTTCAGCCCTCACGCCTTTACGACTCAAGAGTCTAGATCCCCCAGCCCTTCCTGAGTCCAGGCCCCTGCTCTCCCCCCACCCCTAGACCCCGGCGTCCTCGCCCCAGCCCCGCTCCGGGCCCCCTCCTCACCTGCCCCGTCAGGCTCCCTCGGAAGCCAGGCCTGCTCTGCTCTCCCTGCCACACCGAGGGCTCCTCCTTCCTCCTCCCTCGGGGCGGCCCGCCTCCACATACCTGAGCACTCACCTGGCACTGCCCCGCTGGAGTGGCCCGGGGCGGGGCTGGCAGGGGGACCGGGTGGGCGGGGCGGACAGTCTCGGGAACCTCAATTGTTTCCCTGTAACAACAATGCAAACAGTCACAACAACAGCCCTGGGTTCTCCCAGCCCCTCCGGGCTGTCAGGTCGGCTTCCGGGTGCTCAGGTCCCAGAGAGGGGCCAGCTACCTGGGAGGGTGGTGGCCTTCTAACCGGCCTGTCTTTCTTTCATTTTCTTTTTTTAAAAATAGCTTTTTATTGATGTCAGAGAGGGAGGGGGGAGGAGAGAGAGAGGGAGAGAGAAACATCCATGAGGAGAGAGAATCATGGATCGGCTGCCCCCCTGCAGGCCCCACACTGGGGATGGAGCCCACACCTGGGCAGGTGCCCTGATGGGGAATCGAACCCGGGACCTCCTGGTTCATAGGTTGATGCTCAACTGTGGAGCCAGGCAGGCCGGGCCGGGGCTGTCTTTCTATCCCCAGAGCTAGTGCCTGGCCCTCGGCACACCTGTCCGTGGTTCCGTCTCCACCTGTTCCCTCACCCCCCTCACTGCTCCCTTTCCCAGCTGCTCTGGGAGTTTCCCTCATAAACCCCGCGGTGATGGCCTTAGGAGTCCGAGGCGGCCTGGGCAGCGAGTCCCCCAGAATGTCAGACGTCACAGCTCAGACCTCACCCCCCAGGGCAGCCCACTCTCAGGCTGTCTCATCAGCAATGCCCACCTGGTTCCCACCCCTGGTCCTGCCCCCTACCTGGTCTCCCTGCTCCCTCCCTCCCCTCGCACTAGTCCCAGTCTCAGAATCCTCCAGCAGCGCCCCTTCTCGGGATAAAAGCAGAGTCATCTCATCGGGGTGTTCAGTGACATTCCTCTAACCGTCCCCTCCCCCATCACTCTGTCCCAGCACACCAGCCTCCTGCTGCTCCCTGAGCACCCAGAGCCCATCCTGCCACAGGGCCTTTGCACGTGCCACTCTCTCTTCCTGGAACGCTGTTCCCTTCCACGGCCTCACCTCCTTCAGGTCGTGCCCCAATGTCGCCTCCTCATAGAGGCCTCCTGAAACACCCCATTTAAGATCACAGCACCTTGCCCTGGCCGGGAAGCTCAGGGGGTCGGAGCATTGTCCGGATGTGCCCATGTTTATGGTGTGATGCCTGGTCGGGGCACATACAACCAAGGGATGCATCAATGACTGGGACAGGAGCCCGGCCAGTGTGGCTCAGTGGTTGCGAACGGATCCATGAACCGTGAGGTCATGGTTCGATCTGGTCAGGGAGCATTATATTTGTGTATGGATTCTCCCCACAGCAACCTAGGAAATGGGTCCCAGGAACTCTGAGAAAACGGAGGCACATACAAGTTACTAGTGAGTAATTTATTTACAGCCACACAACCAATACACGACAGAGACTTAAATATATATATATATATATATATATATATATATATATATATATATATATTTGTATTGATTTCAGAGAGGAAGGGAGAGGGAGAGAGAGAGAGAGAAACATCCATGATGAGAGAGAATCATGGATCGGCTGCCTCCTGCACGCCCCACACTGGGGATGGAGCCTGCAACCCAGGTATGTGCTCTGACCGGGAATCCAACCGTGAGCTCCTGGTTCATAGGTCAACACTCAACCGCTGAGCTATGCCGGCGGGTATGATGATGGAGACGGTTGAACCTGGCCATGCAATCACGCAATGTAGCCCCTTCATCCTTTGGTGCCGCCCTCCCCTGCCCTGGCCCCTGGCTAGCTGTGTGACCCTGGGCAAGTGCCCTCCCCTCTCTGTGCCGCACAGCACGGGAAGGAGCACGTGAGAGGACGGAGAGCTTCCGCGCAGAGGAAGCGAGATGACAGAGGTGACGTCTTCCTTCCCGCATGTGCTATCATGAGGCTGCAAAGGGCTCACGTGGATGCAAAGGGCACCGTGGAGCCCAGAGGAGGCTGCTGAGGGAGAGGGCACGGCAGGCTTCCTGGAGGAGGAGGGGCGGCCGCCTGAACCTGAAGGGCCAGTTCGGCAGCCCAGGGTGGCCCAGAGGACGAGGGAGGAGTGTTCCAGGCCAGGGAGCCAAGGAGCCTCTGAGGGGAGGGCCGAAGAGCCAGGCGGCGCTGTGCAGGGCTAGGCACACCTGGGTGCCGTCAGCAGGCTGAGCTCTGGGTCCCTGTCACCTCCATGTCACAGATCATTTCTGAGCTGGGCCTGGCCTGGGCTGGGGTAGATGGGACGGGATGGGCACCTCATTCTCAGAGGAGGCTCAGAGTGGGGGTGGGGAGGGCACTAGTCAAGGTCATAGGGCCCCAGGCTGTGACACTGACTCATATGCAGCTGAGCCCAGACCCTTTCTTCACGTGCAGGTGGAGAAACTGACCTCATAGAGGCATTTGGTGGGAGGCAGGGCCTGGACTCCTGGGTCTGAGGGAGAAGGGGCTGGGGGCCTGGGCTCCTGGGTCTGAGGGAGGAGGGGCTGGGGGCCTGGGCTCCTGGGTCTGAAGGAGGAGGGACTGGGGGCCTGGGCTCCTGGGTCTGAGGGAGGAGGGGCTGGGGGCCTGGACTCCTGGGTCTGAGGGAGGAGGGGCTGGGGGCCTGGACTCCTGGGTCTGAGGGAGGAGGGGCTGGGGGCTTGGACTCCTGGGTCTGAGGGAGGAGGCTGGGGGCCTGGACTGCTCTGCTCATCTGAGGGAGGAGGCTGGGGGCCTGAACTCCTGGGTCTGATGGAGGAGGGACTGGGGGCCTGGACTCCTGGGTCTGAGGGAGGAGGGGTTGGGGGCCTGGACTGCTGGTCTGAGGGAGGAGGCTGCCCTGGAGCAGGCACCCCCAGCCCCACCCCCAGAAGTCTGGAGCAGTTTTGGAGACCGAAACCGAGTCCCCGCCCTACCTCCTGGGCCCAGCGGCTCCTTCCTCCTTCTCTGGCCGCAAAGGCGGCCCCTCCCTCTCTCCAAACCGTAACAAGTGGTTCCCAAATTCCAGGGGGGGGGGGGTCCCACCCTTGTAGGGCTTGTGCAGTGAGTCCCGGGGGAGCAAGGAGGCCCTGTCAGGGAGCCGCACCAGGGGGACCCAACCTGCCTGCCCATAGTCTCCAGGGCGCCTTTCCCTGAGTGAGTTTGGGCCGGGGCTCTGAGCTCATCTCTGTCCTCAGATTGGTCGTTAGGGGACTGGGCTGGTGTCTATTCTCTGGGCCGGGGGAGCCCAGGAACTAGAGAGAATTCTCCACTGGGGCTTTGCAAGCTAAGGTCTCCTGGTGTCACCCCTGGACCTGCCCCTGCCCCCCCTTTCCTCCCAGTGTGCCCCCCCCCCCACCTGTAGGGTTTGCTGAAGAATCCCCAGGACCAGGAAGGAGGTCAGACCCCCTGGAAGTGGGAGGGGTGTCAGGTTGCTGAGGGAGGGGAGGAGTAAGGTGGCAGCTGGGGTCAGGGAGGTACTCAACTATTGCTCATTCCCTCATTCAATACAAGGTTCCCGAGACCTCAGTGGTGCCTCGCCCTTTGCCCTCAAAAGAGGGTCCAGTTGGGGAACTAGACCCTGTGGGTCCCACAACCCAATTCACAGTGACAGGTGCCTGGATGGTGGTGGCCCCGTCATTGTGATTCCCCAGTGAGGCAGCCAAAGAAGCCTTCCCTGCTTAAGTGATAACTGGGCAGGGTTCTGAAGGATGAATAGGAGTTCGCCAAGGCAGATGTGGCAAGGAATGGTATTCTAAACATGGAGAATGGCACGTGGGATGCCTCGAAGTCCTGTAGCAGCACATTCTTTCAAATTCTTCTTAAAAATATATTTTATTGATTTTTTACAGAGAGGAAGGGAGAGGGATAGAGAGTTAGAAACATCGATGAGAGAGAAACATCAACCAGCTGCCTCCTGCACACCCCCTACTGGGGATGTCCCCGCAACCAAGGTACATGCCCTTGACCGGAATCAAACCCGGGACCCTTCAGTCCGCAGGCTGACGTTCTATCCAATGAGCCAAACTGGTTAGGGCTCAAATTTAAAAAAAATTTTTTTTGGATTGATTTCAGAGAGGAAGGGAAAGGGAGGGAGGGAGGGAGGGAGGGAGAGAGAGAGAGAGAGAGAGAGAGAGAGAGAGAGAGAGAGAGAGACATCACTGATGAGAGAGAATCATTGATGGGCTAACTCCTGCATGCCCTCTACCCGGGCATGCGCCCTGACCGGGAATCCAACCGTGACCTCCTGGACATAGGTCGATGCTCAACCACTGAGCCATGCTGGTTGGGCTGCAGCAGCAAATTCTTAAGAACCTACTGTGTGCCAAGCGCATTCTGAGCGCTGGACAGAGGAAATCCCTGCCCGTGTGTGAGTCAGCCTACTGGGTGTGGCGGGAGTTGGAAGAAGGTAAACAGACAGGAATCCACACACACACACACACACACACACACACACACACACACGCATACACATACACACATACACACACACA
Source organism: Myotis myotis (assembly GCF_014108235.1). Classification (NCBI taxonomy): domain Eukaryota; kingdom Metazoa; phylum Chordata; class Mammalia; order Chiroptera; family Vespertilionidae; genus Myotis; species Myotis myotis. The sequence goes on along the minus strand of NW_023416349.1, from coordinate 1,153,494 downwards.
TACACACACACATACACATACACGCATACACATACACACATACACACACACATACACACACACATACACATACACGCATACACACACATACACACACACACACGCATACACATACACACATACATATACACACACACACACACACACACTCTCTCTCTCACATGAATAAGACTTTCAGAGGGTGCTAAGCGCGAGGGAGGAAATGAAACGAAGGCGAAGAGATGGACGGACGGAGGGCCGGCAGGTGTGGCCAAGTCAGGGGGTGTCGGGGACGCCTCTGTGAGGGGGTGGCTTGCAAGCTCTGACCTGAATTTGGAGAATGAGAGAGCGTTTCAGGCCCAGGGAACACCTTGGGGACGCGGGGCGGGGAGAATCTGCAGGAGGCAGGGCGGCCTGGAGGAGGTGGCCCTGGAGACCTCGCTCTGAGGACCTTCCGGATGTGGCTCCGAGGGCCACAGCGACAACAGCAGAGGAGAGGCTGGCCGGCCTCCAGGGCAGGTGGGTTTGCCCGAAGCCTGAGCCTAAGAAGCTCCCACTCTGCCTGGGGAGGCGACACAAACGTGTTTTATTTTATTAAAAGAATATGTGTATGGCCCTGACCCGTGTGGCTCGGTGGATAGAGCGTCAGCCGGAGGACTGAAGGGTCCCAGGTTCGAGTCTGGTCAAGGGCAGGTACCTTGGCTGCGGGCACATCCCCAGTAGGGAGTGTGCAGGAGGCAGCCGATCGATGTTTCTCTCTCATCGATGTTTCTGACTCTCTATCCCTCTCCCTTCCTCTCTAGAAAAAAATCATTAAAATATATTGAAAAAGTATGGGTATTGATTTTTAGAGAGAGAGGAAGGGAGAGGGAGAGAGAGAGAGAAGCATCGATGTGAGAGTAGAACATGGATCAGCTGCCTCTTTCCTCCACGCCCCTTTCGGAGGATCAAGCCCACAACCCGGGCATGTACCCTGACCAGGAATCCAAACGGTGCCCAACCAACTGAGCCACACCGGCCAGGGCAGACGTGGGCTGCTGTAAGTGTGTGATGACCGGCCCTGGCCAGTGTGGCTCAGTGGACAGAGCATTGGCCTGCAGCCTCGAAGGGTTCCAGGTTCGATTCCAATCGGTCAAGGGCAGGCACCTCGGTTGTGGGCTCCTCCCCGGCCCAGGCCCTGGTCAGGGCTCCTGCAGGAGGCAACCAATGGGTGTGTTTCTCTCACATCGATGTTTCTCTCTGTCTTTCCCTTTTTCTTCCACTCTCTCTAAAAATCAGTGGGGAAATATCCTTGGGTGAGGATTAAAATATATATATATATATATATATATATATATATATATATATATATTAAAATCAAGTCTTTCCTAAAAAATAAAAAAGGTGGGGGGTGAGGGCGGGGTGGCTCAGGCAGCCTGGAGCCCAGAGGAGCCCTGGCCAGGCAAAGGGCGGAGGGCGGGGTTTTCCTCCCAGTCCCTCTGAGAGCCGCCTGCCCGCTGTGGGGAGGGGTGGGGCTGAGAACCGGACTGGCAGGAGGTGGAGGGTGGTGGCTGAGCTGTTTGAAGGTTTCTGGAAACTGCTGGCTCCCAGAGGCAGGGGGAGGGGGGTGGGGAGCTGGGCCTATGGGCCAGTGACAAAGATCTCATTAAAAAAAAAATATATATATATATATATGTTATTGATTTCAGAGAGGAAGGGAGAGGGAGGTAGAAACATCAAATGATGAGAATCATTGGTCGGCTGCCTCCTGTATGCCCCCTACTGGGGATCCGGGTTGACTGGAATCGAACCCAGGACCCTTCAGTCTGCAGGCCGACCCTCTATCCACTGAGCCGAACCGGCTAGGGTGAAAGACCTCATTTTATTCTCATTTCTCCCTTCCTTTCTTTTTAAAAAATATATTGTTTTATTGGTTTCAGAGTGGAAGGGGAGAGAGAGAGAGAGAGAGAGAGAGAGAGAAACATCAATGATGAGAGAGAATCACTGATCTGCTGCCTCCTGCATGCCCCTCACTGGGGTTCGAGCCCGTAACCCAGGCATGTGCCCTTGACCGGAATCAAACCCAGGACCCTTCAGTCCGAAGGCTGACGCTCTATCCACTGAGCCAAACTAGCTAGGGCCTCCTAGTTTTTTAAAAAAAAATTTTAAGGGATTGGTGATAGAAACTTAAAAAAAAAATTTTTTTTTGCAATTTCCGTTTACTATTTTGTATTCGTTGCAGGTGGATGTATAGTGGTTAGACAATCAGGTACTTTACAAAGTGTCCCCCAGGCATAGAAACTTTTTTTTTTATTGTTTTCTTTCCTGGGAGGAAAAAAGTGAACCAGATGTGAATTGGAAAGATCCTCAGAATGAGGAAGAGACTGATGATCCGAGGGTGACTCTAAAAGCAACCTCATCACAGGGGGAGAGTGTGTGTATATCTGCGAGGGGGTGAACACCAGATGCATGGAAACGACGTTGGTTCGGTAGATCTGATACTGTCTTCTTCCCTCGGACATTATGTCTGTTTTTAAACTTTTTTAAAAAAATTGTAAACTTCCCACGCTGGCCGGTTTGGCTCAGTGGATAGAGCGTCGGCCTGTGGACTGAAGGGTCCCAGGTTCGATTCCCGTCAAGGGCATGTGCCTTGGTTGCGGGCGCATCCCCAATGGGGGGTGTGCAGGAGGCGGCTGATCGAAGTTTCTCTCTCATCGATGTTTCTAAACTCTCTATCCCTCTCCCTTCCTCTCTGTAAAAATCAATAAAATAGAAAAAAAAAACCCCAAAACTTTCCTGCAGCTGTAAAATAGGAGGTTCTGCTCTGGCCGGTTTGCTCAGTGGATAGAGCATTGGCCCTCAGACTGAAGGCTCCCAGGTTCGATTCTGGTCAAGGGCACGTACCTCGGTTGCAGGCTTGATCCTTGGCCCTTCGATTGTTGTCTAGATTAATCGATGTGTCTCTCTCACATTGATGTTTCTCTCTCTCTGTCTCTCTCCCTCCCTCCCACTCCTTCTAAAAATCAATGGAAAAAACATCCTCTGGTGAGGATTAACCAGAAACAAACAAGCAAACAAACAAATCAACCAATTAATCAATCAATTTAAGAAAAATTTAGCCCTGACTGGTTTGGCTCAGTGGATAGAGCGTCGGCCTGCGGACTGAAGGGTCCTGGGTTCGATTCCGGTCAAGGGCATGTACCTTGGTTGCAGGCACATCCCCAGTAGGAGGTGTGCAGGAGGCAGCTGATCGATGTTTCTCTCTCATCGATGTTTCTAACTCTCTTTCCCTCTCCCTTCCTCTCTGTAAAAAATCAATAAAATATATTTTAAAAAAAGAAAAATTTTAAAAAATACAAAGAATTCCCATCTACCAAGTTCAGTTCCCCCAAGGTTAGCAGTGAACATGAATGCTTTTGCTCGTTCTTTCTCTCTCCCTCTCCTCTTTTTTTTTTTTAGATGCTGGGGAACATCAGGGATATGGCCTTTTAAAAAAATATATTTTATTGATTTTTTACAGAGAGGAAGGGAGAGGGATAGAGAGTTAGAAACATCGATGAGAGAGAAGCATCGATCAGCCGCTTCCTGCACACCTCCTACTGGGGATGTGCCCGCAACCCAGGTACATGCCCTTGACCGGAATCGAACCTGGGACCTCTATCCACTGAGCCGAACCAGTTAGGGCTCACGCCTTCTTTTTCTCAATTGTTTGTCATTACAGACTTGATATCCCTTTACCCGTAAGAACTTTATGTATTTCCTAAAAACAGCCGATTGAGAGAGAGAGAGAGAGAGAGAGAGAGAGAGAGAGAGAGAGAGAGAGAGAGAGAGACTTGGACGCCAGGAGCCCTCTGATGGGAAAGCAGAGGGCATTGTGGGAAAATCCTCTCAGCACCTGGGACAGCGCCCAGCACTCAGGCATCTATTAAGGGCATCAGCGCTGGTGTGTAAACCCGCGTCGCCTGCCCTAGTCCCGGGAGACGAGAGGGAGAGACTCTGAACAAGTCGGGTGTGTCTGGGAACCGGGTGGGAGGGCCCAGCGGGAGGAATTCGCGTGCATTGTTCCTTTAGGGTAACATTGGCAGCCAGGGACGCTCAGGCCCGCGCTGTGCGGCAGGCCCCTGCTGCATGTCGGCCTCCCAGAGTCAGGGCAGGAGCCAGCCAACGACAAACTCCGGCCCTCTGCCGCTTTTATTTATTTTTAATTTTTACTGATTTCAGAGAGGAAGGGAGAGGGAGAGAGAGATAGAAACAGGGATGATGAGAATCATGGATCGGCTGCCTCCTGCACGCCCCCTACTGGGGATCGAGCCTGCAACCTGGGCATGTGCCCTCTTGACCGGAAACGAACCTGGGACCTTTTATTTATTATTTATTTTTAAATATATTTTATTGATTTTGACAGAGAGGAAGGGAGAAACATCGATGAGAGAGAAACATCGATCAGCTGCCTCCTGCACACCCCCTATTGGGTATGTGCCCACAACCAAGGTACATGCCCTTGACCGGAATCGAACCTGGGACCCTTGAATCCGCAGGCCGACGCTCTATCCACTGAGCCAAGCCGGCCAGAACATAGTTTTGTTTTGTTTTTATACTTTAAAAATAGGCATGTTACTATATAAACTCTAAAAAGAGCCAGCCTGCTTCATCTCCCCCCGCCTCCCCACCTGTATTGGCACTTAAGGAACTCATGGGTGTTCGGAAGCATTTAAACCCAATGAAGCTATAGGCAGAGTCTGTCCAGAAACAGGGACAGAGAGATTGACGTTTACTGTCCGTGTCAGGGGATCTGTGAGGCGGCGACTTTGTGTGTCTTGTGGCCGAATTTCCAGTGTCTAGTTCAATGCCTGGGACGCATAGGTGCTCATTAAATGATTGTTGAAGAAGGGCAGGGGTAGGAAAGGAGAGAGGAGGACCACTCTCCTACTCATAGACATCGAGGCTGCTTTCATTTGCTTCCAGTGTGTCGCTATGGCCGAGAGGCAGGGCTGTGAGGAACAGTTTCCTATGTATGTTTCTCTCCCAATGACCCATCTATATATCTATCTCTATCTCTATCTCTATCTCTATCTCTATCTCTATCTCTATCTCTATCTCTATCTCTATCTCTATCTCTATATATATCTATATCTATATCTATCTATCTATCTATCTATCTATCTATCTATCTAACTATCTATCTATGTAATATGCAAATTAGGCCGGGATGCCATAATGGGTCACGACCAGACAGGAGGAGGTTGCATGCACAGGTGAGGTCCGAGCAGAGGCAGAGACAGACACAGGGGGGCCTGCCCAAGCTGCCGTGGCAGCTCTGGCGGCCTGGAGTGGACACAAGCAGGGGGAGCCGGGGGGCCTGGGGCGGAAGTCAGGTGCGGGTCCTGGCCGCAGGTGGCACAGGTCCGGCCCAACTCCCTCGGGGTGCCTTCTTGCACGGCGGGAGGTGGGGCACCTCCTCGCCTGATTCCAATCGTGTGCTGGGCCTCTAGTTATTTACATAAATTCTTACAAGGGGAAGGTGGATCAAAACTCTACGCAGATGGTTTTGCCCTGTATTGGAATGCCCGTTTAGGAAGGCTGCACTAATTGACACTCCCATGGGCTGGTATGAGTACCTGTTTTGCCGCATCCTTGCCAACACTCGGTATCATCCCTGTGTTGGTCCTGCCAATCTGATAGGCAGGAAATATGTTGTTATGATCTTCGTGAGCATGTCTTTGACTCCCAGTAAGGCTGAGCAGCTTCATTACATTTGTTAACTTATTTTTATTTTTTGCAAATTGCCCATCATATCCTTTGCCTATGCTCCCATCTCCCTGCAGGAGGCAAGCTTTTTTTCTTCTTATTGATTCATAAGAGCTCTTTACATATTAAGGATACCAGCTCTTTGTCATTTTGGTGGCTAAGAGGAGCCAGAAGCTGAGAGAGGGGAAGTCGCTGTGGAAGGTACACATCTAAGAGGTGGCTCAGAAATTTGAAACAAGATCTGTTTAGCTCCATGTCTGGGGATCTTTGCCACAGGCTCCATACCACCTTTTCCTTTCCCTGGCTTTGCCCCTCCGTGGCCCAGGAGCTCCGAGTTCCCGCAATCTCAGAAAGGGGAGAGGTCTCTCACCAGATCCAGCCACCCTCGCTACATCCTCAACAGCAAAACGATTCTTTGGTTTGTTGTATAGATTAAACACTTGGCAATACTAGGTACTCAAGAAATAGTATCTGGTGTTATTTTTATTTTATTTATTTAAATGCTAACCAGAGCATATGTTTTTATTGATTTTTAGAAAGTGAGAGGAATGGAATGAGAGAGAGAGAGGGGGAGAGAGGGAGAGAGAGAGAGAGAGAGAGAGAGAGAGAGAGAGAGAGAGAGAGAGAGAGAGAGAGAAGCATCAATGTGACAAAGAAACACAGATTGGTTGTCTCCCATATGTGCCCTGACCAGGAATCAAACGTTTTGGTGCACAGGATGATGCTCCAACTAATTGAGCCACCCAGCCAGGGCAGTATCTGGTATTATGATTATTATTATTTTTAATTTAAAATTTTTCTCTTCAACCACATGTCTTGCCAGCTGCCTCCTCCTTCGAGCCAACCTCCTATAATCTGAAATATCTGGGACTCCCCAAGCAAGTTGCTATTCCACCTCTCTACTTGGTCCATTTGAAGAGCTCCTACTCATACTGCAAAACCCTACTCAGGCTCCCCTTTCTCTGGGAAGTCTTCCCTCACTCCTAGACTGAATTATACAGAGCCTGGACCCAGGGCTGTTGTGTGCCCTTTGAGCTTTCCAATGTACTACAGAAATAAGGCACACCTCTTAAAAAATTGTTAGCTCTAAGCTATAAAAGCTGCAGAACCAAAGTGAACACATTTCATTCCCTGTCTAGAAAACAAAACATTACGTCAACTGTCAGCTTTATTGTCGAAGCCAATATTAAAAAAACTCCTGGGACAGTTGGAAACAATTTATCAGTGAAACATTCTTCACTTCAAAGCATTCTCAAGTATGTCTGTGGATGGCTGACAAGTCCGATCCCATCATAAATTAGACCAAGTACTTGTTGCCAAATAATTCCCAAAAACACAATTATATAAAAATCTCTAGGGGGTGGTTTTTCTTTTTAGCCAGCTTTATCGCAGTCTAATTTGCATGCAACGGCAGTCACTATTTTTAAGTGACCGCGGAGACTTGTCAAATGTATGTCGTCAGGTGTAGAACCATCAGTAGGAGGAAGATAGAGATTATCTCCAAAATCCACCAAAAATTCCTTTCCAGTCGTCACTGCCCCACACCCTCTGCCCCCGCCACTGATCTCCATTCTTTCACGATAGTGTTGTCTTTCCTGGAATGTCATGTAACCGGAGTCATACAGCACCAATCAGTCCTTAGGGTCTGCCTCCAGGGTCCCTCAGATCCATGAGTCAAAACACCCAGCCTCCTCCCTCAGACCGAGGAGTCCAGGACCCCAGCCCCTCCTCTCCCAGGCCCAGGAGCCCAGACCCCCAGCCCCTCCTCCCTCAGACCCAGGAGTCCAGGCCCCCAGCCCCTCCTCCCTCACACCCAGGAGTCCAGGCCACCAGACCCTCCTCCCTCAGACCCAGGGGTTTGGAAACCAGAGGCTAGTATACTGGTCCTGGTTTCTGATCATTGGAATCCTAAAATTCAGCCATAGAGTCTGTGAGGAAGGTCTGAACACATTTTTATTTATTTTTAATTAATTAATTAATTTTTAAAAAATATCTTTTTATTGATTTCAGAGAGGAAGAAAGAGATAGAAACATCAATGATGAGAGAGAATCACTGATTGGCTGCCTCCTGCACGCCCCCCACTGGGGATTGAGGCCGCAACTGGGCATGTGCCCTTGACCGGAATCGAACCCGGGACCCTTCAGTCCGCAGGCCGACCCTCTATTCACTGAGCCACACCAGCTGGGGCTGAACACATTTTTCGAGGAGGCAACAGGCTGCTATGTTTGAAAGACGCCCAGAGAAACGGTCCTGAAGCGGCAGCTGCGGGATTGGAGTCCTGGTTTCCCCCCAGAACCGAGCTGCGCTTTTGCAGCAGAACGAGTGTGACGTCATTCCAACACCGCGCAGGCCCCGCCCCTCCAGCCTCGCCCGCAGCCCATGGCCACGCCCACAGGCCAGAAAACTACAATTCCCAGCAGTCGTAGCGCTCGCGGCCCACCCCATAGGCCCCGCCCTTTAAGCCCCGCCCCCGGCCTGCCACGCCACGCCCCTTTCCGGAAGTCCCGATTGCCAGTCCTGCCGCCCGCCCTTCCCCACGTGGATCCCGGGTCGCGCGCTCCTGGGAGCGATCGGGCGGCGGATCCGCGGGCGGCCCCACGCGGTGCCCCGCGCCAGCCCGGCATGAACCGCTACCTGCTGCCGGTGTCCCTGCTGGGCACGGCGGTGGGCGGCGCCGTGCTGCTCCGGTGAGTGCGTGCGGCTCCGCTGCAGCCCAGGGAGGGGAGGCCGGGGGAGACCGCCAACTCCTCGCCCCGCAGACACCCCACCTGCAGCGCCCCCCGGAGGACGTGGGGGGACGCACCGGAGCCCCGAGATGGCAGGTCACCGCCAAGGTCACCCAGAGGAAAGGGCGCTTCCGGGCCCTGGTAAACATTGTGGTCTAGTTGCTTCCGGGCTTTTTAACGGGAGAATCCATTCATTCATTCATTCATTCATTCATTCATTCATTCATTCATTCATTCATTCAACAGGTATGTATCGGGGCAGTCCCGTCCGTATGTCACCGGCTGGGCCGAGGTGCAAAGAAAAATGTGTGCCCCCTAAACGCTCTAATCCAGCGGTTCTCAACCTGTGGGTCGCGACCCCTTTGGCGGTCGAACGACCCTTTCACAGGGGTCGCCTAAGACCATCCTGCATATCAGATATTTACATGACGATTCATAACAGTAGCAACATTACAGTGATGAAGTAGCAACGAAAATAATGTTATGGTTGGGTCACCACATGAGGAACTGTATTTAAAGGGCCAGGAGGTTGAGAACCACTTTGTCTAATCCGAAATGAGGGGACAGAGAGAATTGTGCAACTCGACACACGAAAAAAGCTCGTGTTGCATGGGATGTGTGTGCATGTAGCTCCTTAAAATATAAAAGAAACCCGTCGGTTATGCTCATATGCATGCATACAAGTCCTTTGGTTGCTCTCTACCCCCCCCCCCCCCCCCCCCCCCCCCGCCATTTGTCTCTGAATCTATTCTTTTTAAAAAAATATATGTATTTTTAATATATTTTATTGATTTCAGAGAGGAAGGGAGAGGGGAAAGAGAAATAGAAACATCAATGATGAGAGGGAAACATTGATTGGCTGCCTCCTGCATGTCTGACCAAGCCCGAAACCCAGGCATGTGCTCTTGACCAGAATCAAACCAGGGACCCTTCAGTCCGCAGGCCCATGCTCTATCCACTGAGCCACACCAGCTAGGGCCATTTGCCTGGTTTTAACCACTCGTTACAGCGGCCGTAGGAAACGAATACAGCGGGTCTTTATACAATAACGATGTTTCCCTGGCCGGGTAGCTCCGTTGGCTAGAGCCTCCTCCCAGTACATCCAGGTTCCGGGTTCGATCGCCTTTTGGGACACATACAAGGAGCGAACAATGATGCATACGTAAGCGGAACAGGAACTCATCACCTGTAACCTGGCAATGGCTTTGTGGAGCCAGGCAGTGTCCTTCCATCTTTCCGAGGGGTCACTTGCCTGAGACCCAAGCGGTCGGGGTCACCGGTGGGGAGTGGTCAGGCAGGTGGAACTGAGGCGGCTCTTTCTTGCCTCCAGGGACTACGTCGCGGGCGGGGCCTGTCCCAGCAAGGCCACCCTTCAGGGCAAGACTGTCATCGTGACGGGCGCCAACACCGGCATCGGGAGGGAGACTGCCTTGGAGCTGGCCAGGAGAGGTGAGCCCCCCGTGGCAGGGCAGGGCATCGGGAGCTGGGGGACAAGGGAAGGGACTAAGAAGCACAAATTGTAGTCACAGGATGGTCACGGGGATGTAACGTACAGCACAGGACATGCAGTCAATCAGATATATATACTAGAGGGCCGGTGCACAATATTTGTGCACAGGCGGGGGGTGTGGGGGGTCTCCTCAGCCCGGCCTGCACCCTCTCGCAATCCGGTATCCCTTGGGGGATGTCTGACTGCTGGTTTAGGCCCAATCCCACTGGCAGTCAGACATCCCTCTCACAATCCGGGACTGCTGGCTCCTAACCGCTCACCTGTCTGCCTGCCTGATCGCCTCTGACCCCTCTGCCTGCCTGATCACCCCTACCCTAACCCCTCTGCCTGCCTGCCTGATCACTCCTAACCACTCACCTGCCTGCCTGATGCCCCTAACTGCTTGCCTGCCTGCCTGATGCCCCTAACTCCTCTGCCTGCCTGCCTGATCACCCCTAACAACTCACCTGCCTGCCTGATGCCCCTAACTGCTTGCCTGCCTGCCTGATTGCCCCTAACTGCTCTGCCTGCCTGCCTGATCACCCCTAACCACTCACTTGCCTGCCTGATCGCCCCTAACCCCTCTGCCTGCCTGATCACCCCTAACCCCTCTGCCTGCCTGCCTTCCTGATTGCCCCTAACCACTCTGCCTGCCTGCCTGATGCCCCTAACTGCTCACCTGCCTGCCTGATCGCCCCTAATTACTCTGCCTGCCTGCCTGATGGCCCCTAACCTCCTCTGTCTCAGACCTTGCTGCCGTGGCTTCGTCCAGAAGGGTGCCTGGAATGATGTCCAGAAGGTCATTTGGCTCTCTGGTCTAATTAGCATATTACGCTTTCATTATTATAGATATTTTAATAAAACATTTTTATTGATTTCAGAGAGGACGGGAGAGGGAGAGAGAGATAGAAACGTCACTGATGAGAAAGAATCATGGATCGGCTGCCTCCTGCACGCCCCACACTGGGAATCGAGCCCACAACCTGGGCATGTGCCCTTGACCGGGAATCAAACTGTGACCTCCTAGGTCCTCGGTCGACGCTCAACCACTGAGCCACGCGGGCCGGGCCCTTCTCTGGGTTTTGCTGAATGGTGGATTTTTAGTCTGTTCAGAGTCGTGCAACCGTCACCACTCCCAATGAGAACACTTTCAACACCCCCAAATGAAATGTCGCTTTCCTTGGACCCCCCCCCCCCTCCATTCCCCATCCCTCCCTGGGAGACACGAATCTCTCTTCCATGGATTTACCTGTTCTGGACATTTCCTAGACGTGGAGTCACTCACTACGTGCCCTTGGCCGTGCGGCTTTTCACTCAGCATCATGTTCTGTGTTCGGGTCAGGGCCTCTGCCTTTTTCATGGCTGAATAGTACTCCACGGCGCGGGCAGACCATGTTTTGTTCACGTGTTCCTCCATCGACGGACACTTGGGTTGTTTCCACCTTTGGGCTGTTGTGAATAGTGCTGCTGTGAGCGCGTGTTTTCATTTGTGTTGGGTATACACATACAGGGGTGGTTTTTTGCCGGGAGCCGGTCCATGCTTGCTGTTTCAAGGGACCTGGCATATATGGCATACTGTTCTTAATATGTTTGCTCACCTTCTTGGCACTATGTGTTTTAACCAAGGTCTCTGAGAAAGGTTGTTTCCCCAGGTAGGGATTTTCCCCTGAAGTTAGGGAGGGAATAAAACCTTTTAACTAAGTGCCAGGTGGGTAATTAATCACTTTAACTACGAACAATCATGCTTAAGCTACATAATATTTACTCCCTGGAATGAAGATAAGAAACGCCCTAACCTTTGTAATAGAGATTGATAGGATTGAATCAACTGGTATAAATACAGATGCAACAAGACAGCAAGTCAGAACTTAGAAGACAGAGCTTAGAATACAGAACTTAGAACACAGAACTTAGAATACGGAACCAAGAGAGACAGAACCTAGGCACAGAACCTACACAGAACGTTCTCTAGAGACAGAAGAACTTCGCTGGAGAACATGGCAAAAGTTCCTGGACAGAAACTGGCCTCAGAACCTAGAGACAGAACCTAGCGAGAGAACATGGCAAAAGATCCTGGACTGAACCTGACTACAGAAATTGGCAAGAGAACCTGACTAGAACCTGGTAACTGAACCTGGCTGGAGAACCTGGTGACTGAACCTGGCTGGAGATCTGAAGCAGAACCTCTCTGGAGATCCAGACCAGAACTTGGCTGGAGATCCTGGCTGGAGATCCTGGCTAGGCTGCTGATCAACTGAACACTGTCTCCGTGTCCTTCCTTCTTCGCCGACTCCGTCCACACCTTTGGGGACCCCTGGACCCGCTGGGGTTGGACCCCAGCATCTGGCGCCCGAACAGGGACCCCTAGGTAAGCGCCCCGCACTCGGGACGGATAGGACTCCACCGTAGGAAGAGGGTGGATAGTCTTTGCCCCACAATCGGGACAGATCGAACTCCACCATAGGAAGAGGGTGGATAGTCTTCGCCAACTCCGTCCACACCTTTGGGAAACCCTGGAACAGGATTCCCCTAGGTAAGCCCCCCCCCCCCCATTGAGAACCCCACACTCAGGACGGATAGGACTCCACCAGGGTACTGCAGACCCCCCTATAGAGGATAAGTAGGGTAAGAAGGTGGATAGTACAGAACTTAGATTGAGAAGATGTGCCATACTGAGTCCAAAGAAAGAAGACTCTGTATTGATCTTTAGATTAAGAAGATGTGCCATACTGAGTCTAAAGAAATAAGACTCTGTATTTATCTTTTAACACATATGCTTGCTAGCAGAGGAATTAAGGTTACTCCCAGTCAGACAGAACGTTTTATACAAGAAGTATGTCCATGCTTTTCTGAGGAAGGAAAGGTAAATGTAAAGGCATGGGAGGAGGTAGGCCCAAGGAGCCTTATCCTTAACCCCACTGCAGCCTTTCCACCCCGGGAAAGTGCAGGATTGGCAAGCTCTCCCTGGGGTGATAGATCAGGACTCAGGTAATAGCAGAAAGCGCCAATCCTACTCTTAAAATGGATACAAGAGAGCATTCGGGGTTTTCTTTTTAATGCCCGCTTTTAAAAAATAAAAAAGGGGGAATTTGCCGGGAGCCGGTCCATGCTTGCTGTTTCAAGGGACCTGGCATATATGGCATACTGTTCTTAATATGTGTGCTCACCTTCTTGGCACTATGTGTTTTAACCAAGGTCTCTGAGAAAGGTTGTTTCCCCAGGTAGGGATTTTCCCCTGAAGTTAGGGAGGGAATAAAACCTCTTAACTAGTGCCAGGTGGGTAATTAATCACTTTAACTACGAACAATCATCTTAAGCTACATAATCTTTACTCCCTGGAATGAAGATAAGAAACGCCCTAACCTTTGTAATAGAGATTGATAGGATTGAATCAACTGGTATAAATACAGATGTAATAAGACAGCAAGACACAGAACTTAGAACACAGAACTTAGAATACAGAACTTAGAACACAGAACTTAGAATACGGAACCAGGAGAGACAGAACCTAGGCACAGAACCTACACAGAACGTTCTCTAGAGACAGAAGAACTTCGCTGGAGAGAACATGGCAAAAGATCCTGGACAGAAACTGGCCTCAGAACCTAGAGACAGAACCTAGCGAGAGAACATGGCAAAAGATCCTGGACTGAACCTGACTACAGAAATTGGTAAGAGAACCTGACTAGAACCTGGTGACTGAACCTGGCTGGAGAACCTGGACAGAACCTGGCTGGAGAACCTAGCAAGACAACTTGGCTACAGAACCTGGCTGGAGGACCTGGAGAACCTAGCAAGAGAACATGGACACAGAACCTGGCTGGAGATCCTAACCAGAACCTCACTGGAGATCCTGACCAGAACGTGGCTAGAGAACCTTGCTATGATGATCATCTGAACGCCCTCTCCATGTCATTCCTTCTTCGCCGACTCCGTCTACACCTTTGGGGACCCCTGGACCTGCTGGGGTTGGACCCCGGCAGTTTTTTTTTTTTTTTTTAATTATTTTTTTCCATCCTGGGCATCCAGGAGGCAACATCATCCTGGCCTGTCGAGACATGGAGAAGTGCGAGGCGGCGGCCAAGGCCATTCGTGGGGAGACCCTGAACCACCACGTTAACGCCCGGCACCTGGACTTGGCCTCGCTGAAGTCCGTCCGAGAGTTTGCAAAGAAGATCATTGAAGGTAGGCGGGAGGGCGCTGGCCATGGGGGCGAGACCTCGGGTGGCCAGGCTCTGAGGACCCAGGAATTAAACCAGGCCTGGGCCTTAAGCTCGCAAAGCCAGTAATCTCTACTGTCTGGTCCTGGTCCCTTTAAAAAAAAAAAAATATATATATATATATATATATATATATAATTTTATTGATTTCAGAGAGGAAGGGAGAGGGAGAGAGAGATAGAAGAAACATCAATGATGAGAGAGAACCATGGATTGGCTCTGTCCTGCACGCCCCTACTGGGGATCGAGCCCGCAACTCAGGCATGTGCCCTGACCGGAAATCGAACTGGCAACCCTTCAGTGCCTGGGACCACGGTCAACCAACTGAGCCGCAGCGGCCAGGGCTGTCTGGTCCTCCACAGAGAGTTTGCTGGCTCCTGCTCGGTGGGAAAGCAAACGCCTTCTGTATTAGCTTGGATCCTACAAGAAGCAGAGGGCAGGACGGACCCGGAGCAGGAGTCAGCCAGGGGAAGAGGGGCCGAAACAGTAATTCATCCATTGTTTCCTGAGGCTTTTGTCTCTCTCGGGTGGCCCTGGGGGCACACTGATCAGTCAGAATCAGGCTGTGACAATCCCTACGCCACTGGAGGACCCACAGGCACAATGCGAGTTCACTGGACCTCCCACACCTTCGCTGGACATTAAAAAAAATATATATATTTTTATTGATTTTAGGGAGGAAGGCAGAGGGAGAGAGAGAGAAACATTAATGATGAGAGTGAATCATTGATCAGTGCCTCCTACTGGGGATTGAGCCTGCAACCTGGGCCTGTGCCCTTGACTGGAATCGAACCTGACCTCCTGGTTCATAGGTCGACGCTCAACCACTGAGCCACACCAGCCAGGCTGGAGTTTTTGTTTTTTTTTTTGCAAATCCAAGGATCAGGCTCGAGTTTTCTGCACTCGTCACACTGATTGCTGACTCACTCGTTTTGCTTCCCACCTGGTGTTCTCTGAACCGTCCGTGCGCTAATTTTTTCGAACAGGAATAAGGTTGACAGTATTCAATGTTCAGAAAGCACAGAAAGGGAGGCAGTCAGACGTCTCCCAGCCACGCCCGCCCCTCGCTCCCAGCCCCGCCTTCCTCACGTGTGTGCAGTGCTCACGTGTCCGTCTGCGGAGAGTTCATGCGTCTACCAAACAGGAAGGTGTGTCGCCGCCTTTTAGTACAAATTGGAGCCTGTCCTGTGCCCGGTGGGGCCCCAGCGATTCCCTCCCCGCTTCTCTCAGCTTCCTCGTTCTTGTGGCCACATGGCATTTCTTCATTCTTTTCTTGTGGCTGCACTGTCTCCCTTTATTCTTCTCTTGTAGCTGCATTGTATCTCTTTATGGTTTTCTTGTGGCTACATGGTCTCTATTTATTCCTTTCTTGTGGCGACACGGTCTCTCTTTATGCCTTTCTTGTGGCTACTAGTACATGGTATTGTGCTCCCTCCTGTGGTCTGACGGGTTGGCCGTTTGGCTGCCAGCCTTCCCGCGGCTGCTATGAACGTCCGACCTCGTGTCCGTGTCATTTGTCACGCGGTTGACGGTGTCTGCACATCTCGGAGGCAGCCTCTTCCTCTCCACCCGGCTGCGTGTGAAACCACAGCAGGGAAGCTAGCCTGGAGACAGAGGAGCGGGGGCTGAGAAGAGGTGAATAAACAAACACAGATGGACTGTTTTCCCTGATGCAAAGAAATACATGCTCCTTATGGAAAAATTGATAAAATCTGGAAGAGTGAAGGAGAACAAAACACCATTGATTCCACACCCAGCTCAAGGGACTCCCTGTTGACTTTTCCCCTGCTGCCTGGTGAAGTTTCATTGTGAAAACTTCGCTACTTTTCTTTCTTTTAAATGCTAGAGGCCTGGTGCACGAATTCGTGCACCAGTGGGGTTCCTTGGCCTGGCCTGTGAGATTGGGCTGAAACCGTCTCTCTGACATCCCCCGAGGGGACCTGGATTGCAAGAGGGCACAGGCCAGGCTGAGGGACCCCACCGGTGCACGATCGGGGCCGGGTAGGGACCGCGGGAGGGCTCCAGGGAGTGTCTGGCTCGTCTTGCTCAGTCCCTATCGGCTGGGCCCCAGCAGCAAGCTAACCTACCAGTTGGAACATCTGCCCCCTGGTCGTCAGTGCACATCATAGCGACTGGTCGACTGGTCAACTGTCTGCTCCCTGGTGGTCAGTGCACATCATAGCGAGTGGTTAAGCGGCCTTAGCATATCATTAGCTTATTACGCTTTGATTGGTTGAATGGCCGACCAGTTGACCAGACACTTAGCACATTAGGCTTTTATTATATAGGATTTTTACAGATTTCTAGGGCGAGGGGAGGGAGAGGAAGAGAGAAAGAGAAACACCCATCAGCTGCCTCCTGCATGCTCCCTGCCGGAAATCGAGCCCCAAATCCAGGCACATGCCCTGACTGGGAATTGAGCTGGTGACCTTGTGGCACAGAGGACCTGTTGGTACCTGGGGCGACACCCAACTGACTGAGTCACACCAGCCAGGGCCAGACTTGCCTTCTTGTGAGGACGCTCGTCATGTTGGATGAGTTGGATGAGGACCCTGTGACCTCATCTTTACTCGGTCGCTTCCGCCAAGACTCCGTTCCCACAGGAAGGGCACACGCCCAGGTTTCAGGTGGTCGCGAATCCGGGGGGACACTGTGCGTGCAGCCCCCCGCAGACGGGGAGCTGACGCGCTGGCCCTGGCCCCTGTCTTCCAGAGGAGGAGAAAGTGCACGTGCTGATCAACAACGCAGCCGTGATGCGCTGCCCACACTGGACCACGGAGGACGGCTTCGAGATGCAGCTGGGCGTGAACCACCTGGGTGAGGCCGCGCTGTGCACGCCTGGGACGTGAGCCTGCTGGGTCAGGCATGGGCTCTGGGAGCGGGTGTCCACTTTCTTTTTTCTTTTTATTTATTTATTTGTTTATTTATTTATTTAAAATATATTTTATTGATTTTTTACAGAGAGAAAGGGGAGAGATAGAGAGTTAGAAACATCGATGAGAGAGAAACATCGATCAGCTGCCTCCTGCACATCTCCCACTGGGGATATGCCTGCAACCCAGGTACATGCCCTTGACCGGAATCGAACCCGGGACCCTTCAGTCCACAGGCCGACGCTCCATCCACTGAGCCAAACTGGTTTCGGCCACTTTCTTTTTTTTTTAAAAAAATATATTTTTATGGATTTCAGAGAAGGAGGGGAGGGTGAGAGAGAGAGAGAAACATCAATGATGAGAGAGAATCATTGATCGGCTGCCTCCTGCACGCCCCCCACTGGGGATCGAGCCCACAACCCGGGCCTGTGCCCTTGACCAGAATCGAACCTGGGACCCTTCAGTCCGCAGGCCGAAGCTCTATCCACTGAGCCAAACCGGCCAGGGCGGGGGGCGTCCACTTTCCACGTCGGCCAGGTGGCCACTCCTGGGGTCACCCAGCAGCTCAGGGAGTTGCCGATGCCTCACTGCGCGCTCATAAAGTCTTTGGGACCCACCATCAGTCCCTCGACCTTCTATCCCTTTGTCCGTCCATCAGTCACTCCGTCAGTCTTTCCGCTGTCACCCTGCATGTACCTGGGGTTCTGTTAGGAAGGGCCAGGGGGCAACGGGACATATTGGATCAGGGCCCACCCTAATGACCTTACTTTAACTTAATTATCTCTGCAAAGACCCTGTCTCCAAATAGGGTCACATCCTGTGGTTCTGGAGGGTAGGACTTCAACATATTTCTTTGGGGGCTGAGAGTAGGGAGACACAACTCAACCCTTAACACACACACACACACACACACACACACACACACACACACACACAATCATTTGCATCCTATTGGCTGGGACTTAGTCACATGACCAATCCAGTTGCAAAGGAGCCTGGGAAATGTAGTCTTTTACCTGCGTCTTGGGCCCAGCCAAAAGTTCTATGACTGAAGAAGAAATGGAGAAAAAATTTTGGGAGGCAGAAGGCAGTCTCCTCCCCAGCTGACCTCAGAGGGCTGGACATTTGGGGCTGGATAGTTCCTTGTTGCGGGGACTTTGCTGTGCGTTGTGGGATGTGGAGCAGCATCCCTGGCCTCCACCCACTAGATGGCAGTGGTGTCCCTACTCTCCACAGTTGGGACAAACAAAATTGTCTCCAGATGTTGCCAAATGTCCCCTGGGGGCCATGCTGCTTCTGGTTGGGAACCATGTGCTATTGGGAGGGTGAGGTAAGGTATGTGCTCAGCCCACTCCAAGGCATGTGGTCGGACTTTAAGAACAGTTTTCTCTTTTTTTCGTTCATCCAGGTCACTTTCTCCTGACGAACTTACTGCTGGACAAGCTGAAGGCCTCGGCCCCTTCGCGGATCATCAACCTCTCCTCCTTGGCCCATGTGGCTGGGCACATAGACTTTGAGGACCTGAACTGGGAGAAGAGGACGTATAACACCAAGGCGGCCTACTGCCAGAGTAAGCTGGCCGTCGTCCTCTTCACCAGGGAGCTGAGCCGGAGGCTGCAAGGTGAGCGGGTGACCTGCCTCTACCTGTAGCTCTGAGCCTGGAGCGGTCCTGCTGTGACCCGGGGCTGATGGGAGGTCAAGCAGGGGCTCTAGGACACAGGAGGCAAATGCATGGCACACATGACCAGACTCCTCCCTGGTGCCCAAAGCAGACATCACTAATCAATCACACACCACCAGGCTCCCCCCTGGTGCCTGAAGCAGACATCACTAATCAGTCACACCCCACCAGGCTCCCCCCTGGTGCCTGAAGCAGACATCACTAATCAGTCACACCCCACCTGGCTCCCCCCTGGTGCCTGAAGCAGACATCACTAATCAATCACACACCACCAGGCTCCCCCCTGGTGCCTGAAGCAGACATCACTAATCAATCACACACCACCAGGCTCCCCCCTGGTGCCTGAAGCAGACATCACTAATCAGTCACACCCCACCAGGCTCCCCCCTGGTGCCTGAAGCAGACATCACTAATCAATCACACCCCACCAGGCTCCCCCCTGGTGCCTGAAGCAGACATCACTAATCAGTCACACCCCACCTGGCTCCCCCCTGGTGCCTGAAGCAGACATCACTAATCAGTCACACCCCACCAGGCTCCCCCCTGGTGCCTGAAGCAGACATCACTAATCAGTTACACCCCACCAGGCTCCCCCCTGGTGCCTGAAGCAGACATCACTAATCAATCACACCCCACCTGGCTCCCCCCTGGTGCCTGAAGCAGACATCACTAATCAGTCACACCCACCAGGCTCCCCCTGGTGCCTGAAGCAGACATCACTAATCAGTCACACCTTCCCTGGTCATCCAGGACTGGCCTCTAAGCCTCCCGTGCTCCAGGCCAGTGGACATTTGGCAATAATTGGATACTTTTGGCTGTCACTTCAGGGGTGGGTGTTGCTCCTTGCATCTAGTGGACAGAAGCCGGGGACCCGTCCAGGGCACAGGTTAAAGAATGACTGGACCTCAGCGTCCATAGTGCGGGGGTTGCAAAGCCCGCCCTTTGCCCTTGCTTCTCATAGAGGCGTGTGGGCCAGCCGTGTCCGCTCACCTGGGAGCCTGTCGGACCCCCCCGGACCCACTGCTTCAGGCCTCTGTGGGTAGGGCCAGCGGTCCGGGTTTCCTGAGGTTCCATGTGGTTTCGACACACGGGTGGACAGGCCCGTGCTCTGGGCAGCCACGTGACGGAGTCGCCTCGCACGATGAAACCACGTGATATGGAGGTTTCAGAGCAACAAGGGGATGCGGGTTCAAGGGCAGGAAACGGGGGTGGGCCCAGAGCTCAGGGTGGACAGCGTCAGGCTTCCTGGTAAGGAGCGAATCTGACATCCGTCTGCCCCCTCATCTCCCCCCCCTTCCTTCCCTTCTCTCCCCAGGCACAGGCGTGACCGTGAACGCGCTGCACCCCGGCGTGGCCCGGACAGAGCTGGGCAGGCACACGGGCATGCACAGCTCGGCCTTCTCCAGCTTCACACTCGGTAAGCGCCCCCCTGGCCTGGGGCCCCCTTGCTGAACCCCTGTCCTCCCAGCCTGGGGCCCAGGAACCTCCTGCAGGGTTTTAAGGCCGATGGGACATCTGTAGGTATTTAGAAAGATTTATTCGGAGAAAGTGGCTCACGATGTGTGGAGGCTGAGAAGTCCCACCATCCGCCCTCGGCCCGGGAAAGCCAATGGTGTAGTTGCAGTGAGTCTGCAGCCGGGCGCGCCCAGGTCTGACGGGAGATGGAGATGACGTCCCAGCTCAAGCAGAGATCGAATTCTCCCTTCTTCACCTTTTTCTTTTTTTAAAATATATTTTTTATGATTTCAGAGAGGAAGGGAAAGGGAGGGAGAGAGAAACATCCATGATGAGAGAGAATCATTGATCGGCTGCCTCCTGCATGCCCCCCAGTGGCGCTGGAGCCCGAAACCTAGGCTTGATTGGAATCGAACCTGGGACCCTTTGGTCTGCAGGCCGATGCTCTATCCACTGAGCCACACCGGCCAGGGCAGAACAAGTCACTTTTCTGTGTGGAGCCTCAGAATAGCCCCAGAAACAGGCCAGGGCCCATCCGACTGATGAGAAAGCCACATCTGGGGGGAGGGGGGGCGGGGAGGAGCCTGTGGAGCCAACTCCTCGAGTCTGCTAACTGGCTGTGCCACCCAGGGGAGCGGCTGCCCCTCTCTGAGCCTCAGCGCCCTCCTGCAGAGGGAGGGCCTGCGTCGGCGTCCCCGGGAGGAGGCCTCCCGTAACCGGGCCAGCACAGCGCCTGGCCCAGATCGAAGGGGAACAGTTAGAACTTGACAACTAGCATTTATAACCCTGAAAAACACGAAGTGGGTGCTACCAGGTGGCACGGATCTCAAGCTGGAGACAGTCAATAATAAAAGTTATTTAGCCCTAGCGGCTAGGATCAGTGGATAGAGCGTCAGCCTGTGGACCAAAGGGTCCCGGGTTCGATTCCGGTCAAGGGCACATACCTTGGTTGCAGGCACATCCCGGGCCCGGGCCCTGGTCGGGGCTCGTGCAGGAGGCAACCAATGGATGTGTTTCTTTCCCATTCATGTTTCTCTCTGTCTTTCCCTCTCTCTTTTACTCTCCCTAAAAATCAATAGAAAAATATCCTCAGGTGAGGATTAACAACAGCAAAAAGTGATTTTAAAGCAAGATGGGGTATGGTGGGGACTCGGGGCTGATGGAAAGGAGGGAGAGCCTCCATTTGCCTGGGAAAAGCCAGGAGGGCTTCCTGGGGGAGGCAGCTTCTGGAGGGAGGTGCTAGGGAAGGGGATTCCTGGTGGCGGGAACCGCGGGAGCAAAGGCCCGGAGGGACTCCTGGCCAACGTCCGGCCTCCCTGGGCCCTGAGTCTCCCTGAATGCCTGTGGACTGAATGCTCTGTGGGCTGGTTGCAGGGCCCATCTTCTGGCTGCTGGTCAAGAGCCCCCAGCTGGCGGCCCAGACCAGCACCTACCTGGCTGTGGCCGAGGACCTGGAGGGCGTTTCGGGGAAGTACTTCGATGGACTCCGAGAGAAGGCCCCGGCCCCCGAGGCTGAGGATGACGAGGTGGCCCGGCGGCTCTGGGCTGAAAGCGCCCGTCTGGTGGGCTTGCAGGGGTCCTAGAGGGTCCCCTGCGTGGGGCCAGCCCTTCCCCCAAAGCACCTGGGAGCAGGTGTGGAAACCGTCAGGATGGAGCAGCAGGAAGACCAAGGCTGGCTGCCACGCCCATGCCGCCCTCTAGGTGGCCGCATCGGCCAAGCCTTCAAAGGAAGGACCCTGCCTGCCTGCCACGCCCGCAGCCGCCGCTAGATGGCAGCATTGGCCAAGGAATGCTGGCTGCCATGCTCACACCGCCCTCTAGGTGGCAGCATCGGCCTTTCCACGCTCCCTCTCTCTCCTGGCAGCGGGGAACTGGGCGGCAGGTGCGCACCTGAGCCAGGGGCTGCCCCAGGGGAGCCAGGCCATCAGCTGCTTCCCCTGGGAACTGCTGGGGAAGGAGCCAGCGCCCTCCGACGTGGGCCGGCCACGGTGGGGTCAAGGTGTCTGCTAGACATGATCGAGTTCATGGTTCACCCGTGGTTCTCCTCTCTGAGCCTCAGTTTCCCCAACTGGAAAGTGTGCACAATCCCTGGACTACCTCACAGGATGGCGTGCTGAGCATTTCTTGCCAGGGAGAGATTCCTGAGGGTCTTTGTGTGCCAGAGCCTGGCCGGGTGTGGGGGAAGGAGGGGTAGTTGTGGGGGGGGGGGGAGGGCTGTACCCCGAGACCAGGCTGAGACACACCTGGCCCATTATCCCCGAGTGACGCCCCCGCGGACAGGTGAGCAACGCACCAGCTGCTGCTGCTGCGGGCCCAGGATGACCGGGGTCACGACCTTCCCTTGCTCTTTAATAAATAATGATAAAGGTCTAGCTGAGTTTTAGCTTTCACTCCTTCCTCCGGGCACGTGGGGAAGTCCCATGGGCTCGTGTATTTCTTCCTGTTTTTGTTTTTTTTTTAGATCTTGCCATTCACATTCTAGGTTTCTTGGATACATGTATATTTTAAAACACGAACCATTAGAGTCCGGCCGGCGTGGCTCCGTGGTTGAGCATCGACCCAGGAGCCAGGAGGTCACCCGGTTCGATTCCCGGTCAGGCCACACGCCCGGGTTGCAGGCTCCATCCCCAGCGTGGGGCGTGCAGGAGGCAGCCGATGGGTGATTGTCATCATTGATGTTTCTATCTCTCTCTCCCTCTCCCTTCCTCTCTGAAATCAATAAAAGGAAAGGCTCCTGCCCTGACTGGTGTGGCTCAGTGGATAGAGCGGCCTGTGGACTGAAGGGTCCCGGGTTTGATTCTGGTCAAGGGCACATGTCCGGGGTTGCAGGCTCGATCCCCAGTAGGGGCTGTGCAGGAAGCAGCTGATCAATTATTCTCTCTCATCATTGATGTTTCTCTCTCTCCCTTCTCTGCAATCAATACAAATATATATTTTAAAAAAGGCTCTTAAGAATGACTTACTCACAGACAACAGGGGGGTGAGGGCATGAGTGGGAGGGTGATGGGGGTTAATGTGGGGATAAGGACACATATAATAACTTAATAAAGTAATAAAAAAAGAATGAGTTACTAATTAAAAAAAATTAAAGTCCCTTAATCAACAACTTTAATCCCCCTCATCCCAGGTGCCTCCTCCATCCCCTTGGCCCCAGGAAGGGGTGGTTTTGGGGGAGCAGGATGTGGACACCTTTGGGGGCGCCCCCGTCCTGTCTTCCACTCTGTCCCTTTCACACCCCTGCTTTCTTAGCCTTTCTCACGGCCGTGGGCTCCCCTCACAAGGTCCCCA
The DNA here is from genome assembly GCF_014108235.1 of Myotis myotis. NCBI lineage: Eukaryota > Metazoa > Chordata > Mammalia > Chiroptera > Vespertilionidae > Myotis > Myotis myotis. The sequence goes on along the minus strand of NW_023416349.1, from coordinate 1,130,055 downwards.
CTGCTTAAAGGAGGCAGAATTACCAGCAGAATTACGGTCCCGGTGTTAGCAGCAAATCAGCTGAAATGAGATGTTATCGCCAACTCCCCAAATAGGGCAGCCAGTCTGGCCTCAGCCACGTGCAGGCGGCTGGTGGCTTGCGGTTTCGAGCCACAAACCCCTCAGACCGACATCCGCTTCCTTTTCGGAACCGAGAAACCTCAGACCACAGACATTGTCTCACACACTGAGGTCACCCTTCTCTCGGCCCCGGAGGCCCTGGGCGGCTCCCGAGCCCAGCGCTAACCTTCGGAGATGAAAGGTGATGAAACCCCGTCTGAAACCACCAAACCCACAGCCGCTCAGACCGGAGACTGTGGCAGAGCAACCAGCAGCCGGAGGAAGTGGAGAAAGGGCTGTGGGTTAGCGGGGGGCGGGGTGCACGCTTCACAGAAAGGCAGCCAAGTCGGGGTGAAGCTTTCGTAGGCTCTTTGGGGCCTGGGGACTGTGCCAGGAGGCCCGACTGCTGGTGACAGGCGCTGGCCGGGTGCCGGCTGGGCTGGTGTTCACCCGGCTGGGCGCTGTGGCCCAGGAGACACCCGGCTCTGGTTGAGGAAACCATCCCACCTGCCTGACAGGTGACCATCACCAGGGGCCACTTCACCCCGAGGCTGAGCGTCTATGGCGGGTTGATGGTGGCCCCTAAAGTTATGTCCATCCCTAGCCGGTGTGGCTCAGTGGATAGAGTGTCGGCCTGCGGACAGAAGGGTTCGATTCCAGTCAAGGGCACATGCCCAGGTTGCAGGCTCGATCCCCAGTAGGGGGCATGCAGGAGGCAGCTGATCAATGATTCTCATCTCATTGATGTTTCTATCTCCCTCTCCTGCTCTGAAATCAATAAAAAAATATATATATTTTAAAAATATGTGGCCCATCCACACAAGGACATGTTGTCCTGGGAGGGAAACGTCGCGTTCAGTGGAGAAACCCTGAGACAGACGGGCCGGGGTCCCTGTATGAGGCTGCCAGCTTCAGGAGCTGGGAGCGGGCGGCGGGGGAGATGGACCTACTACTCGCGGGCAGCGCACAGTGGGACCACAAATCGCGTCTGCACTGTGGCTCATAGGGATGGGGCACGGCGCTGAGCCAGTGGCCTTAGAGTTTGACATCGTCATGGAAACAGAGCGAATGGTGAAAGGCTGTGGCAACCGAGCGACAGTGAGCGAGCAGCCGGTGCCCGGAAAGGCGCGTGTGAAATCGGGGTTTCCTCCAGCAGAGGGGCTCCCCGAAAGTCACGCCTGCCCGGGGGCTTGTCACAGCGGCGGAGCTTCGCGGGAAACGCGCAGCCTCGGGCCGGCTGGACCTGGGAACCTGGAGGCCCTCCGCCCCCCAACTCCCCTTGATGGGAAGTCCCGGTCCCTCCTCAGGCAGGTGTCTCCCCCATGAGGTTGATTGGCATCAAGCCCCGCCCCGCCTGGCTCACCTGGGTGGGGGTGGGGGGTCGGCTAACGCGCCGTGATTGGCTGAGTCCGGGGCTCACCTGGGGGCGGCTCTCGGGGCATTAGGCTGGGGGTGGGAGGGGGTCGGGCTGGGGGGATCCATGCATGGGGAGTTTCTTCACAATTTCGGGACCCGGGGACCGGGGCTGTGGCGGCTGCGCAGGTAGGTGTCTCCCCACATAACGTGTAAGAGCGGGGCAGCCCTGGCCCGCGTGGCTCAGCCGGCTGAGCATCGCCCTGGGCACCCCAAGGTCTCGGGTTCGATTCCAGGTTGGGGCTCATGCCCGGGTGGCAGGTTTGACCCCCCCGTCAGGGCGCCTGTGGGAGGCAACCAATCGATGTCTGTCTGTCTGTCTGTCTCTCTCTCCCTCTCTCTCCTTCCCCCTTCTCTCCCTCTCTCTAAAATAAATAAAGACATATCCTCAGACAAAGGCAGAAAGAATGCCCGAACTTATACATAATTTAAAAGTACATTGAAAAGGGAAACCCCACCCGTGTTTAAGGAAGTGGTTCTCAACCTTCCTCATGCCGCGACCCTTTCATGCAGTTCCTCATGTCGTGGTTTCCCCCAACCATAACATTATTTTCGTTGCTACCTCATCACTGTCATGTTGCTACTGTTATGAATCGTCATGTAAATATCTGATCTGCAGGATGTATTTTCATTGTTACAAATTGAACATAATGAAAGCATCGTGATTCATCACCAAAACAATATGTAATTATAGATGTGTTTTCAGATGGTCTTAGGCGACCCCTGTGAAAGGGTCGTTCGACCCCCAAAGGGGTCGCGACCCACAGGTTGAGAACCGCTGGTTTGAGGAGCCTCGCTCCCACTCTTTCCATATTTTTAACACATTTGAACCCTGTGGATGGATGACTGGGATAAAGTTAATTTAAGTTCAATAAGTCAAAGCGAAGGCTTGCGCACACATGGTGGCATACCAAGATATATTCTGCATCTTCCCTTTTCCCCACGCAGCCATCGATACGAAAGAAAAACCGTGCGATGCACGTGCAGCTGGCGGGCCCGGGGCTCTGTGCAAACCACCCTCAGACAGAGAGACAGGTGTGCAAACAGCAAAAACAACCCCAACATTCTGACCGATCAGGCACCGGCCGTGCCTTAGAAAGGCGACTCCACAGCGAGGAGAAACTAGAGGAGGGTCACACTTTGGGCTCTGCAGGGTTAAGGGAAAAAGCAGAAGAAAGGGGAAATTAGGATTTTGCAAGAAGTGGGGGGAGGGAAGGACAGAAGCCTCTTCCCCTATCAGATAAGAACCTGTACTTCACCGCACCGACAGTAGAGGGCGCGCTTGTCTGAAAAAAATCTTCACATTCATAACCAGGAACGTTAAATACTTAGGAGCACCTGTTCTCTCTCCCAGGGATGTTTCTCTCTGTCTGTCTCTCCCCCGCCCTTCACTCTCTCTAAAAATCAATGGAGCCCTGACCGGTGTGGCTCAGTGGATAGAGCGTCCGCCTGCGGACTGAAGGGTCCCAGGTTCGATTCCCGTCAAGGGCATGTACCTGGGTTGCGGGCACATCCCCAGGAGGGGCTGTGCAGGAGGCAGCTGATCGATGTTTCTAACTCTATTCCTCTCTGTAAACAATCAATAAAAACAATAAAAATATATTTAAAAAATAAAAATCAATGGAAAATAGCCTCAGGTGACCACGATGACCAGCAGCAGAGGAAGACACTGAAGGAAGAACTGTAGGAACCGCCCCAGCCGGCAGCCCCGGGCCCAGCGTAGTGACCAGACTCTGTCACCAAGTGGTCAGGTTGGACTTGGGGCTGCGGCTCCGTCCACGGCGGTTCCGCTGGGTTCTGCGGGTGAGACTCAGCCGGCCGTCCTGACGTCACTCCGCCTGCCTTGGGGAACCCTCTCCCTCTCCCTCTCCCGTGGCCACACACAGGCCCTGTGGGAGCGCCCCGGGGGGCCCCGTGTCTGTGGCGGGCAGGCAGCCGCAGGCGGAAACCGCAGAGGGATGTGGGTGGCGGTGCAGCCTTGTCTTGCAGAGGGGACGTCCCCTTCCCGTAGAGCAGGGCTGAGGTCGCCCCGGGTGAAGGGCTCAGAGCCCCGGGCTGCCCCGTCCTGAGCGTGTCCCCCTGTGGCCATCGGCCGTCCAGCGCGAGGTGTGGGCTCCTGTCCTCGGGGTCCCTCTCCTGCTTGGACCTGGTGAAGGCCGCCGCCGGGGAGGCGACGGGAGGCTGTGGAGGGAGGAGGGTGGAGATGCTGAGGTTCATTCCCCGGCGACCCTCTGCGAGGTCCTGGGGCTGGAGAGGGATCGAGAGACTGCCCACCATATGGTCATTTTTCTTTAGTTTTTAAAAATATATTTTTATTGATTTCAGAGAGGAAGGGAGAAGGAGGGAGGGAGAGAGAGAGAGAGAGAGAGAGAGAGAGAGAGAGAGAGAGACATCAATGACGAGAGAGAATCATGGATCGGCTGCCTCCTGCACGCCCCCCACTGGGGATCAAGCCTGCAACCCGGGCATGTGCCCTTGACAGAAATCGAACCTGGGACCCTTCAGTCTGCAGGCCGATGCTCTATCCACTGAACCAAACCGGCCAGGGCTTTTCCATTGATTTTGAGAGAGAGAGAGAGAGAGAAAGAGAGAGAGGAACATGAACATGAATGTAAGAGAGACACATCGATCGCTTGCCTCCCACACGCTCCCCGACCAGGGCTGGGGATCGAACCTGCAACCCAGGTGTGTGCTCTTGCCCGGGAATCGAACCCTTGGCCCCGAGGTGCTTGGGGCTGGCACCCTAACCACTGTGCAGCACCGGCCAGGGCTGGTTGGGGGTTTGATCTGCACGCCTCCAGGGAATGCCAGGGCGTCTATGGGGAGACTGGCCCGCGGACAGTGCCTGGTGGCAGGAGATAAGTGAGGCTCCTTGGAGCTTGTGTGCAAGTCATTCCCCCGGGGGCACAGCTCCGATCTGATAAGTCTCAATTAGGAAAGGCCGGGCGGGCAGGGGGAGGGAGGGGAGGGCACTTCTCTCTCATCACGTCCGTCCATCCGTCCGGTGTCCCTGCTCCAGCCCCTCACGGCTTCCCTCTGAGCTGCGGAGTCAGGATGGGCACAGGAGCCATGTCCCCGTCTCGGTCTGCCCTCTTCTGTCTCGGTGAGTCCGGAGGGTGGACCTGGGAGACGCTGAGGGGCGGGCAGTGGGTACCAGGCAGGTAACTGTTTGAAAGCGTCACTTGCGATGGATTTCAGAGCCAGAGGCAAGCTGTGGGTGGGACCCAGGGGGTGGCGTGTCTGCGTTTTCCTAGTCTATTCACGGCCCGGGCAGGACATGAACAGAACATGCTTAGTGTCGGCTTAAACGTTCTCCCACTACAACATCTTAAAAAAAAAAAAATCCAGCCCTAGCTGTTGTGGCTCAGTGGATAGAGCGTTGGCCTGCAGACTGAAAGGTCCTGGGTTCGATTCCAGTCAAGGGCACATGCCTGGGTTGCGGGAGCAATCCCCAGTGGGGGACATGCAGAAGGCAGCCAATCAATGATTCTCTCTCATCATTGATGTTTCTATCCCTCTCTCCCTCTCCCTTCCTCTCTGAAATCAATAAAAATGTATATATATTAAAAAAATCCTCACATACCTGGGTCGCAGGTTTGATCCCCAACCCCGGTCTGGATGTGTATGGGAGGCAACCAATCGATGTGTCTTTCTCACATGGATGTTCCTCTCTCTCTCTCTCTCTCTCTCTCTCTCTCTCTCTCTCTGTCTCTCTCCCTCTTTTCCTCCCTCCCTTCCACTCTCTCTAAAAAGCAATGGAGCCTGACAGTGTGGCTCAGTGGTTGAGCATCAACCCATGAACCAGGAGATCCCGGTTCGATTCCCAGTCAGGGCACGTACCTGGGATGTGGGCTCGACCCCCTGTGGGGGGCGTGCAGGAGGCAGCCGATCCATGATTCTCTCTCATCATTGATGTTTCTCTCTCTCTCTCTCTCTCCCTCTCCCTTCCTCTCTGAAATAAAAAAAAATATATATTTTCTTAAAAAAAAGCAATGGGAAAAATATCATTGGGTGAGGATTAACAACAACAACAATAAAGGAATCCCTGTCCATAGCATTCCCCTTCCCCTCTCCTCCCCCGGCCACTGCTGACCATTACTCTACTTCTTGTCACTGGACAGATGGCCGCTTCCTATACATGGAACGTAGAGGCCCGTCATGTTAGCGCCTTTCGCTTCAGTTAGGGGCCTGTGTATCTCCCAAAACAATGCCAACAAGAAGCCTTGAAGGCACGCCGACGCCTCATCCTGGCGTCCAGCCCCCGGGAAGTGGGTCCCCGGACGCCCTAGCCCTGGGTCCTGTCCTTCTGTCCCCAGGGCTGTGTCTGCGGCAGGTGATACAGGCTCAGGACGGTGAGTGGGGACCCCTCCTCCGGGCCCAGCTGGCGAGGTGAGCGGGCAGGGCGGGAGGGCCCGGGGCCCGGCTGACCCCCACGGCCTTCTGCTTGCTCCCCTCCCAGGGCCACTGCCCAAGCCCACCCTCCGGGCCCTGCCCAGCCCCCTGGTGCCCCTGGGCACGCCGGTGACCGTCCGCTGCCAGGGCCCCCCCGGCGTGGACTTGTACCGCCTGGAGGAGCTGAGGTCCGGGAAGTACATGAACGTGGCCTCCCTCAGCATCCCGGCCATGGAGCACACCTCTGCTGGGCCGTACCGCTGCTCCTACCAGAACGGCAGTCGCTGGTCCCTGCCCAGCGAGCAGCTGGAGCTGGTGGCCACCGGTAACTGGGCGGACGGACGGACAGGACGGGGCGGAAGGGCCGACAGTGCTCAGTTCTTGGGCTCGAAGTGGGTGAATGGGGGAAGATGATTATGGTAAACTCAGTGTCTCCAGGGTCTGGAACTAGGGTGGGGCAGTGAGGCACTGGGCTTATGTGCTAAATTTTGGGGAGTTGCCCCCCCCAAAATCAGCTCTCAAGGTAAATAATATGTTAGTGCAATAGCTGCTTACAAAGACCAGTGTGAAGCTCAGCCGGTGTTGTTCAGTGGTTGAGCATCGACTTATGAACCAGGAGGTCACGGTTTGATTCCCGGTCAAGGGCACATGCCCAGGTTGCGGGCTCCATCCCCAGTGTGGGGCGTGCAGGAGGCAGCCCATCCATGATTCTCTCTCATCATTGATGTTTCTCTCTCTCTCCCTCTCCCTTCCTCTCTGAAATAATAATAGAAAAATCAGTGAAGCTTGGCCAGTGTGGCTCAGTTGGTTGAGCGTTGTCCAGTGCACATACCTAGGTTTCAGGTTCAATCCCCACTTAGGGCGAAGGCAACTGATTGATGTTTCTCCCTCTCTCTCTCTCTCTCAACCTATCTCTATCTCTATCTCTATCTCTATCTCTATCTCTATCTCTATCTCTATCTCTATCTCTATCTCTATCTCTATCTCTCTATATCTATCTATCTATCTATCTATCTATCTATCTATCTATCATCTATCTATCTCTTCCTCCCTCCAGTGAGGATTTAAAAAAAACCAGTGACCTAAGCCAGTCGGAGAAGGACAAGTACCAGATGATTCCACTCATACGTGGAATCTAATGAACAAAATGAACTAACAAGCAAAATAGAGACAGATTCCTAGAGAGAGAGCAGCTGGTGTGTGTGTGTGTGCACACGCGCGTGTGTGCGTGTGTGTGAAGGGAATGAGCAAAAAAAGAAAAAGAGAAAAATACGTGGACAGGGACCACAGTGTGGTGACTGCCAGGGGGAGAGGAGGGGAGAGGGGAGGGGAGGGGAGGGGAGGGGAGGGGACATGAGGTGGAGGCGGGCACAGGGGGATACATGGTGATGGAAGAAGATATGACTTGGGGTGGTGAACACACCACACAGCGTGCAGGTGATGAGTTGTGTGGAACTGTGCACCTAAAACCTGTATAATTTTGTTAACCAGTGTCACCCCAATAACCAGTGTCACCCCAATAACCAGCGTCACCCCAATAACCAGTGTCACCCCAATAACCAGCGTCACCCCAATGCGTTCAATAAGAAGGAACAAGCACAAAAGAAACAGTGGCCCGTTGGGCAAAGGTGTAGCTACAGTGACGTTCACTACGATTTGTTCATGAGGTTTAAGTTTCTTTTGTTTTTGCTTTTTGTTAATCCTTACCCAAGGATCTTTTTCCCACTGATTCTTAGGGAGAGTAGAAGGGAGGGAGGAAAAGGAGAGAGAGAGAGAGAGAGAGAGAGAGAGAGAGAGAGAGAGAGACACATTGACTGGTTACCTCTCGCATGTGCCCTGACCAGGGCCGGGGGATCCAGCCTACAACTGAGGTATGTGCCCTTGACTGGACTCAAACCCGGGACCCTTCAGTCTGAGGGCTGACTCTATCCCCTGAGCCAAACTGGCCAGGGATATGATGTTTAACTGCACATTTTAAAAAAATATATATATTTTATTGATTTTTTACAGAGAGGAAGGAAGAGGGATAGAGAGTTAGACACATCGATCAGCTGCCTCCTGCACACTCCCCACTGGGGATGTGCCCGCAACCAAGGTACATGCCCTTGACCGGAATCGAACCTGGGACCCCTGAGTCCGCAGGCCGACGCTCTATCCACTGAGCCAAACCAGTTAGGGCAACTTTGCACATTTCTAAATTTTACAGAGAGGAGGGGAAAGGGAGGGAGAGATAGGAACATGGATGGGCTGTGCACGCACGGAATGATGCTCAGGCAATGGAGCCACACTGCTGCTGTCTTTGATCCCAGAGTTCTTTTGTTCACAGGAATTTATGAGAAGCCCACGCTCTCGGCCCAGCCTGGCCCGGAGGTGTCCCTCGGAGGGGACGTGACGCTCCAGTGCCGGAGCAAATACGGTTTTGACAAATACGCTCTGTACAAGAAGGGGGACACTGGGCCTTACAAGGGCCCTGAGCGGTGGGACCGGGCCAACTTCCCCATCATCACGGTCACGGCCGCCCACAGCGGGACCTACCGGTGCTACGGCTTCTCCAGCAGCAACCCGTACCTGTGGTCCGCCCCCAGCGACCCCCTGGAGCTCGTGGTCACGGGTAAGGGGGTGCAGGCCAGACCTTCCTTCCTCTGCCTTCGCAGACCCTGATGCAAGCTCCCAGGGGAGGGACCCAGAGGTGCAAAGGGTGGACTTTATGCCAACACCAGAGATTCTTCTCTCCCAGGAGTCTTTTATGTTGAAAATATATTTTTATTGTTTTCAGAGAGGAAGGGAGAGGGAGAGAGAAAGAGAGAAACATCCATGATGAGAGAGAATCATGGATCGGCTGCCTCCTGCAGGCCCCACACTGAGGATCGAGCTGGGAACCCGGGCATGTGATCTTGACGGGGAATGGAACTGTGACCTCCAGGTTCATAGGTCGATGCTCAACGCTGAGCCACACCGGCCGGGCTCTTTATTATTTTACTAGAGGCCCGGTGCATGCACCAGTGGGGGTTCCTCAGCCTGGCTTAAACCCTCTTGCAATCCAGGACTATTCAGGGGATGTCGGACTGCCGGTTTCGGCCCGATCCCCTGGCCTGCGGCAGTCTGACATTCCCTGAGGGATGTAGTAGTGTGCAAAGCGGCAGACGGCCAGGGAGGAGCCCAAGGCCTGGCCAGGCGCCCGCAGCTCCAGCTCATCCTGGCCCCACTGCGCCTGCTGCTACTGCTCACAGCTGTGCTCGCCAGCCATGAGCCGGTGTCTGGCGCCTGAAGGTCAGCTGAGCAGCGCTCGGACTGTGGGAGTGCACTGACCACCAGGGGGCAGGTCCTCATCGAGCGTTTGCCCTCTGGTGGTCAGTGCGCGTCATAGTGACTGGTCAACTGGAAGTTCAGTCGTTCAGGCTTTTGTATATATAGATTGTTGACCGTATTAGAGGTGTCCCCCCTTTGCTCCCCTCCTCCCAGCCCTGGCTTTTCCCCTAGGTCTTCGCCACACTATTATCTACATCCCTGGGGTACATATATGTACATATGCATATAATCTCTTCCAATCTCCCCCTCCTCCCTCCCAGATCTGTTAGTCTGTTCCATGCACCCACGCCTCCGGACCCATTTTGTTCATCAGTTTATTATTTTGTTCATTAGATTCTATACATGCGTGAGATCGTATGGCACTTGCCTTTCTCTGATGGGTTTATTTCACTGAGCACAATGCTCTCCAGGCTAGGGGGGCCTTGGAAATGCTACTTAACACCCAGCGGTGTAAGATTTGTGTTCATTTTCCAGGCGAGGAATCTGGGTGGCAGAAGTGTTTTTGCTCAGAAAACGCAGCTAACAGGCCACAGAATTCCCTCTTTTTCTGATTTCTCAGGGACCTCTGGGACACCCAGCCAGTCACCCACAGAAGCACCTTCCTCTACAACACGTAAGTCCTGAGGGGTTCACCCTAGTGTCTGGGGTCCAAGGCACGTGAACCCCTTCTTTTTCATCCTCAACTGAGGATATGTCTATTGATTTTTTACAGGGAGGGAGGGAGGGAAGGAGGAGGAACATTGATTGGTTGCCCTCCTATATGTGCCCTGACCAGGGATCCAACCCATAACTTAGGCATGTGCCCTGACTGGGAATCAAACCTACTTTGTGGTGTATGGGATGACGCTCCAACCAACTGAGCCACACCAGCCAGGGCCATCGGTCGATTCTTGTAGGTGCCCCAACTGGGGTCCAAACCCGCAATTTTGGAGTATCAGGACGATGCTCTAACCAACTGAGCTACCCGGCCAGGGCCATTGCTAGTTTAATTTTCACATTGACGGAGTAGAGGAGATGGCCCCATCCCTTTACTCTCCCCTTAAAAAAACTCAAAACTTTATTGTTGAAAGTATTACAGATGTCCCCCCTTCCCCCATTGACCCCTTCTAGCCCACACCTGCCCCTGCCCCAGGCCTTCACCACACTACTGTCCACTATGTCCATGGGTGGTGCATATAGGCATACAAGGTCTTTGGTTAACTCCTTCCCACCCACCTTCCCTCTGAGATTTGACAGTCTGTTCCATGCTTCTCTGTTCTTTCTTTTAAAAATATTTTTATCCCAGGGCCTTCTAGGGATACCACCATCTTTTCAGGGGGGCCGGACTCTACAACTGGTGAGTAAGTGGTTCTCTCTGGACCTTCCTTCTCCTCACCTGTGTGTCTTTTTCTGATTTTTAAAAGTCTTTTAAAAAATATATTTTATTGATTTACCAAGAGGAAGGAAGAGGGATAGAGAGTTAGAAACATCAATGAGAGAGAAACATCGATCAGCTGCCTCTTGCACACACTCTACTGGGGATGTGCCCGAAACCAAGGTACATGTCCTTGACCGGAATTGAACCTGGGACCCTTCAGTCCGCAGGTTGATGCTCTATCCACTGAGCCAAACCGGTTAGGGCTGATTTTTTAAAGTCTTTATTGTTGAAAGTATTACATATGTCCCCTTCCCACCCGCCCCCCGCATCTACCCCCTCTAGCCCACCCCCGAATCTGTCCCAGGCTCTCACCACCCCACTGACTGTGTCCATGGGTTGTGCATACAAGTTCTTTGGCTAATCTCTTCCTATCCACCCACCCTCCCACTCCCATCTTCCCTCTGATATTCGACAGTCTATTCTTTATTTTTTATCCCAGAGCTTTCTAGGGACACCACCATCTTTTCCAAGAGGCCAGGCTCTACAACTGGTGAGTACGTGGTCCTCCTCTCTGGACCTTCCTTCTCCCCACTCCTCTTTATCTAAAGCTCACTGCTTTCCCAATACAGAAGCCATAGCTCTGGGATCTTGGGCCCTGATACACCCAGTGTGAAGGGGAGGGGAAATAACAGTATATGGAGCTCAGACTTGGGAAGGTTGAGGTCTTCTGGAAGATCAGAGTAAGATCCATTCCACCTCCACCCCCTGATAGTAGCCTTTTGTTCCACAATCTGCCAAATAGCCAGGGAGTGTTTGTGTAGGGGCGGGTTGCCTCCGAGGCCTGATGATGGAAGAGGTTCTACTCAGGGCACTGGGCTTATTGACCCCGGGGGAGAGGGGAGGGGCCCTCCAGGAAGGAGGTTGGCATCCCAGCTAGCAGAGTAACAGGACTTCCGGTGAGGGAATACGGCTATGAGAAGCCCACGACAGGGCTCCCATCTCTCTTCATTCCCCAGGCCTTGCCCATCAGGACTACACTAAGGGGAACCTGGTCCGGATATGCCTCGGGGCTGCGATTCTCTTACTCCTGGCGGGCATCCTGGTAGAAGACTGGCGCAGCCGGAAGAAATTCCCGCTGCACTGGGTCCCGGCTGTCCACAGGCCACTCCCACCCCTCCCACGGGCTCAGAAGTCACAAAGTGGTCAGGGCGGGGGTCGACTAGTTGGCCATCCCCAGGGTTTGCCACCATCAGAACCTCAAGATGTGGTTGTACCCAAGAGGTCATGAGAACAGGGAGGGGACTTGGCGTGCGCGCGCGCCCGCGCGTGTGTGTGTGTGTGTGTGTGTGTGTGTGTGTGTGTGTGTGTGTGTGTCTCTTCTTGGGGCTCCGTCAAGGAGCCCTTGAGTCAGTGTCTATTTGGCTTTCTGATTGCTTCTCAGCCTTTAAGGCCAAGTGCACTTGGCTTTCTGTTGATTAACCAAAGAACTTATATGCATATATTCATTGCTCATGGACACAGACAATAGGGTGGTAAAAGCCTGGGGCCGGGCTGGGCGGGAACTGGGTGAAGAGGAGCAATGGGGGGAAGAAATGGAGGACATCTGTAAGACTCAACAATGAAGATTAAAAAAAAGAGAACTCCCTCTGTTTGGGGTGGAAAGAATCAAACCAGCAACCCCTCAGTCCACCGGCCAATGCTCTATCCACTGAGCCAAACCGGCTAGGGCTAGTCCCTCATGTCTTGCACATTGTGGCTCTTACAACTTCCTCACCGCATCATCATACTTCCCTCTTTTTTTTTAAAAAAATGTTTTCATCGATTTTTAGATAGAGAAATGGAGAGGAGGATAGAAACACTGCTTAGAGAGAAACATCGATTGGCTGCCCCCTGTACACCCCTCTACTGGGGATGGAGCCAACCACCTGGGCATGTACCCTGACTGGGATTCGAACCGGTGACCTCTGGTGCATGGGAGGATGCTCAATCCACTGAGCCACTGGCCGGGCTTCCCTCTTTCTCCAGCCTTCTCTCAGGTGGCTCCTGGATGGACCCCTGCCTCTGGTCTGACTGTTAATAAATACAACCTCTTCCACAAGTGCTTTCACCTTTATTTCTCTTGATAAACTCGTGATTGGGGCAGCTCATCGTAACAGGATTAAGTGACACGTGCGTGATTTGTGTAAGGGGGAGGGTGCAACCATGGCTCAGACCCCATCGGGTCCAGAAAGTACTGACACGGAGCGGGCTCACGGGAAGCTCACCCTCGCCTCGAAGAGCCGTGGCGCCTTGATTGGCGGGACAACGAATGACTCGGAGGGGATTCAGAAAATGAAGTCTGCAGAAGAAGGCCTGTTATTTCTGGGCTCTTGGTTGTCCCTCTCAATAGTCAGTTTTGGGTTGCCCTCTTTGATTTCTTCCAGCAGCTTCTGGATTTGGGCGTCAGAATGATCGATCTTCAACCTGGTGGAACAATGGGGAGTGAGGGGGGGGGGAATCAAAGGTTTCTTGTTGCTTCCAGGAGACTCATTCCAGACCCCCCCCCAAGCATCCGCATGCGTTAGGGAATTTCAGCAAAGGGACCACCTTTATGCATTCGTCTGTGCTTCCAGGTAGAGTTCCATATCGACTTGATAGGGAAGAAATATGATATCAGGCTACCCTCCTGATGGCATCAAGCCACTGGCGAGCTTGGGATGCTCGGAGGGTCTTGGGTGATTTTCACGTCCTCCTTGGTGTGAGAGACGGAACTGAGGAACGTACCTGTGACGTGGCTCTAATACCAACCGGCTCCATATCTCACTCTGTCAACTTCTGCTACGTAGGTGGACCCAGGATGAGCCAGACAAACACAAGCCAAGTCAGCCAGGCCAGCTTTTTATCTCTCTCTGGCTACAGGATGCTATCTCATGACCATGCTTTTTTTTTTTTAATTAATTAATCCTTACCTGAGGGTATTTTTTTCCATTGGTTTTTTTTTTTTTTTTTTTTATTTTTTATTTTTTATTTTTTTTTTATTGCTTAAAGTATTACAAAGGGTATTACATATGTGTCCATTTTATCCCTCCATTGGTTTTTTTAGTAAGAGAGGAAGGGAGGGAGGGAAGAGAGAGAGAGAGAGAGAGAGAGAGAGAGAGAAAGAGGGACAGAGAGAGAGGGAAAGAGAAATTTCAACGTGAGAGAGACACATTGATTGGTTGCCTCCTGCACATGCTCGGACCTGGGCCAGGGATCAAATCTGAAAGCCAGGCACATGCCTTTAACTGGGAATCAAACCTGAGACCCTTCAGTGATGCTAAAACCATTGAGCAACACCACCCAGGGCTAACCATGCTTTATTTAACCTCTGATGATAGATAGTGGCCCCATTTCTAAGATTCACCCCTTGGTAACTATGGTAACTATCGAGCCCCAAACCCCGGGCATGTCCCCTGACCGGGAATCGAACTGTGACCTCCTGGTTTATGGGTCAAAGCAACAAGAGGAATCGACAGAACATCAATGGTGACCGAACATCAATGGATTAAAACTGAATGTTAGGGATAGACATGCCTACGAGGTATCCTGTCGTTGGTGCTCCCCCCAAATCTACAATCATGGCGCAAACACTGGGGCATAGGAGGGTCATACCTGAGTTTCTGCAGAGGGCAACTTTGAAGTTTCAGGGCATCTCCCAGCATCTTTATCCCACTGTACTCCAGGGAATTCTGGCCCAGGTCCAGAGTGACGAGGTGCTGGTTGCTGCTAAGGGCCGACGAGAGGTCTGCACAACTAAATGGGGTAATCGCACACCCCCATAACCTGTAGGTGAAGCACAAAAATCCATTATTCATTCATTCATTCATTCATTCATCCAGTGCTTATTGATACCGTCCTATGTTGATACTGTCCTATTTGCCAGGCACACTGTTGGGTGCTGGGGATCCAACAGTGAACCACACGAGTGAGTCTCTTCCCTCTGAGTTTGGCGATAGGGAGCAGAGCAGGTAAAGCAACATCAAGGCAGTCATGGTGAGTGAGCCAGGAAGGGCTGTAGGTGATGTCACAGATAAGCCAGGGAGGACTGGAGGTGGGGTCACAGATAAGAGGGGGCCAGCTCGAAGAAGGCCCTTAGGTCTTGGTAAACTTAGGATTTTACTTGGAAGGAGATGGGGAAGCACAGAGGGTGTTGATCAGAAGGGTGGCAAAAGTTACACCTTAGAAGGCAGTCTTATGGGTGGTTGAAAAACTGTAGGGCACGAAGAAGGCAGGATTCAGACTGATTTGAAAACTCAGCCACAACCCACATGTTACCAGTACATGTGTGGGGGTAGAGATCAGATCTAGATATCTGGAAGGGGGGTAGCATGATTTCAACAAGGATTCAATACTTGAACTTATTGATTCCAGAGAGAGAAAGGAAAGGGGAGAGGAAGAGGGGAGAGAGGGGAGGGAGGGAGGGAAGGAGGGAGGGAGAGAGGGAGGGGGAGAGAGGGAGAGAGGGAGAGAGGGGGAGAGAGAGAGAGAGAGAGAGAGAGAGAGAGAGAGAGAGAGAAAGAGAAATAGAGAATGAGAGACAGATTTATTGTTCTTATTCATGCATTCATTCGTTGATTCTTGTATGTGCTGGGGATTGAACCTGCAACATTGGCATATGGAAGACGATGCTCTAACCAACTGAGCTACCCAGCCAGGGCTATCCTAGAGGCCTTTTGAAATATTTAATTGACTAAAAAAATCCTTATTGTTGAAAGTATTACACATGCGCCCTAACTGGTTTGGCTCAGTGGATAGAGCGTCAGCCTGCGGACTGAAGGGTCCGAGGTTTGATTCCGGTCAAAGGCATGTACCTTGGTTGCAGGCACATCCCCAGTAGGGGATGTGCAGAAGGCAGCTGACCGATGTTTCTAACTCTCTATCCCTCTCCCTTCCTCTTTGTAAAAAATCAATAAAATATATTATAAAAAAGGTGCAAATCTTACTAAAAAAAGTATTACATATGCCCCCCATTTCCCCCATTGACCTCTTCTAGCCCCCCTGCCCCACCCCAGCCTTTACCACCCTCCAATTTTTTTTGATTACGAGCACATGGCACAATTACATGCCTACACGTCTCAATATTGTCCTCAATAGAGCTGGGGGGCGGGGAGGGAGATTGCTACACTGGTATTTCATTTCAGGTGCAGATTAAAGTACAAAAACCATTAACTGACCATAGACATCTTAGGTGACACAGCGGTTTTTTCAGAGCCTCACACAGAAACTTCACCCCAGTGACTCCAATGTGGTTCAGCCCCAGGTCCAAGTGCGTGAGACTAGAGCTTTCTTGGAGGAGTGTGGCGAGGATGACGCAGCCGTCACTGGTTATGTTGCAGTGGAACAGCCTGGAGATCGATCACAGGAAGGAAAAAACAACAACAAACCGTTAGTGCTCACTGGTGTGATGCAACCAAACCATGATTGGCCAGCTCAAGCCATGGGGTTATTTATTTAGAAAATATTTTTATTGATTTCAGAGAGGAAGGGAGAGGGAGAGCGAGAGAGAAACATCAATGATGAGAGAGAATCATGGATTGGCTGCCGCCTGCACACCCCCTACTGGGGATCAAGCCCACAACCTGGGCATGTGCCCTTGACCAGAATCGAATCCAGGACCCTTTAGTCCGCAGGCCGATGCTCTATCCACTGAACCAAACCTGCTAGGGTGGCTTATTTTAGTCATTATTATTTATTGATTGATTTTTAAAAATTGAATTTATTGGGAGCGATAGTGGTTAATAAAATTATGCAGGTTTCAGACATACAATTCTACAACACATCACCTGTATATTGTATTGTGTGTTCACCACCCCAAGTCAAGTTTCCTTCTATCACTATTTATTCCCCCTTTACCAAACTCTTCTACCTTCCCCCGCCTCCCCTCTGGCAATCACCATACTGTTGTCTGTGTCCATGAGTCTTTTTTTCTTTTCTTCTTTGCTTAATCCCTTCACCCTTCTCACCCAGCCCCCAAACCCCTCTTCTCTGACAGCTGTCCATCTGTTCTCTGTATCCATGGGTCTGTCTCCAGTTGGTGAGTTTATTTTGTTCATTCGATTCGTGTTGTTTTAAGCTACTTAGTTTGGGCTAATCTGTCACAGAAGCCCTGGGAAATCAGGACAGCTGGTCTGTACGATTTCTACTCTAACCATGAGGCAGAGAATTTCAATCCTACCTGGGTCTGCTACCTTCTATTAGGGGACGTGGCCAATTGTATTTCCTAAATCCAGTTACTAGGAAAGTAGTATCTTAGGCATGGAGGCCACCCACTATGTGTCAGTTACCCAACTACACACAATATCAGTGGTATTTCACCTTAACTGTGTTTTTTTTTACTCTTCACCTAAGGATATTTTTCCCCCCATCGATTTTTAGAGAGCGTGGAAGGGAGGGAGGAAGAGGGAGAGAAAGAGACAGAGATATGAACATCGATGTGAGAAAGACACACTGATTGCCTTCTGTATGTGCCCTGACTGGGGCCAGGGAATTGAAGCAATCCAGGTATGTGCCCTTGACTGGGACTTGAATGTGACACCACTCAGTGCATGGGCTGATGCTCTAACCACTGGGAAACCAGCCAGAGAGCTTACCTTAACTTTTTTTTAAAAAAATTTAAATTTATTGGTGAGAGAGAGAGAAAGAGAGAAAAAGAGAGAGAGAGAGAGAGATTTGTTGTCCCACTTATTTATGGATTTATTGGTTGATCCTTTTTTTCATTGGTTGATTCTTGTATGTGCCCTGACCTGGGATTGAATCACAACCTTGCATAAATAAGTGGAACACTTTCTTTTTCTCTCTAAAATAAAAACATTAAAAAAAAATCAAACCTAGAAGTCAGCTACACCCCCCAAATTCCTGTAGAATATTAATACCATTTGTACATTTTCCCTATCACCCTTTCCCCAGGTCTCATCAGATTTAACCATCAGCATCACACTTAGGGTAGTCAGAGAAATGATTAAGTCTAGCTGGCATTCAGCACACACACAGACACAGACACACACACACACATAATACATAATACACATAACACACACAGACACACACACAGACACATGCACACACAGGCACACACAGACACACATAGACACACACACGCACACGCAGACACACACGCAGACACACACGCAGACACACACGCGCACGGCCAGCGGGGACTTACACCAGGGTCTGTAGCCGACATTCGGGGTAGCTCAAGCCCTCGCACAGCAGTCTCACCCCGTGGTCCCCAAGGTCATTTTTGGCCAAGCACAGGTGTGTCAGCCTCTGGTTGACCATCAAAGTGGAAGAGAGCTCCTTGCAATAGGCGGCTGTCAGGTGACAGTTTTCCAACCTGTGGGAGGGGGAAGCGCCACACACCCCCACAGTCAGATGGTGAGAACGTTCCCGAAGCCCAACCTTCATCCCTGACTCTCATTGATCGCCTACGTGATCGCAGTCACGAAGAGACGGGAGCAAGAGAAGAGTGAGCTGCATGGGACCCAAAACGGGAACCGAGTGTCTACCTCAGTAGGCTGCCCAGAAAATATGGGTGTTACCGTCACTCTTCTCGATGTGGCCCCAGATCTAAAAACAAAGATGAAGATGTCCCGTGAGAGAAGAGGGGTCACTCACGACAACCGCTGTAGGATGCACTTGGGGTGTCTCAGAGTCATGTACAGCAGCCTGGCGCCCTCGTCCTGGAACTCATTGGCCGTGAGGTTCAAGCACGTGAGGGAATGGTTCGTCTCCAGGGAGGAGGCGAGATCAGCCCACTGCTGGGCGGTGGCAGAACAAGACACCAACCTGCAGGAGACATGGGAGGACGTCATCCTTGAGAACCAAACCCTGGACTGTGGCCCCTAGTTTCATTCCTCACACCACTTCGTGAAGTGACACCCTGGACTACGTGGTCTGGAGTAGTGGTTGTCACAGCGTGGTCCCAGGACCACCTGCATCATCACCATTGGGCAACCAGCTGGAAGTGGAAATCTCCAGAAACGCTGGGTGTAGGGTCCAGTGATATGTGTTTTCAGGTGTCCTGCAATGAGCACCTGGAAGATGAGTTAAAGCAAATTCTTGGGTCATATACCCAGAACCCGATTGAGAAGATCTTTGGGAGAACCAAGAATTTGGGTTTTGAGAAGTTCCCAGGTAGCCCTGGCTGGGTGGCTCAGTCGGTTAGAGCATTGTCCCCATATGCTAAGGTTGAGTGTTTGATTCCCTGATCAGGGAATTAACAAATGAGTGCATAAGTAAGTGGAACAACAAATCTATGTTTCTCTCTCTTTCTCTCCCCCTTCCTTCCTCTTTCTAAAAAAAAAAATCAAGAAATAAAAAAATGGCACCCACATTTAATTTCTGGAAATGAATATTCTTATTATGGTGCAATGGAATTTCACTGGATGTGTATCTCATGGCCTTTGGGGACAGGTTTCTAAAAACATTTGGTTCTTGCCCTGGCCAAGTGCCTCAGTTGGTTGAAGTGTCATCCCATACACCAAAAATGTTGTGGGTTTGTCCCTGGTCAGGGTGTATACAGCAGGCAACTGATCAATGTTTCTCTTTCACCTCTCTCTCTCAAAAATCAACAAAAACATATCCGTGGGTGAGGATTAAAAAAAAATCCTGGTTTTTCCATTTACTACACATGAAAATGTGGTCAAGTTACTTAAATTTATGAAACCTCATTCCCATCTTTAAGTTGGGAATAAGTCATACCCTCATGTGATAATTTGCATGAAATGCCAAGCAGAATGGGTGTCACATAACTTACGTTCATGAAAATTCAGTGAAAAGACATGTTTCTCTCTTAAGAGTCTCAACGGTAATAGAGGAACCAAAGTTAGCTAGGGACTTGGGACACAAACTAGAACATTAACTGCTTCTGATAAAATAAGCCAAACATATATGGAGTCTTCTCTTTCCATTTTGGGTACCTGTTTATCCACCGAGAAACAAATTAGTGACCCAAACCTTGCAGCGACACAATGTCTTTTCCCGGTGAATCCCATGGGAAAGAGAAAGGAAGGTCACCTGTAATGATCGATAATGACAGTACCTGCTATTGAATGTGTATGTGCTTGGACGTGGTTTCATTCAATCCTCAAGTCCTTGTGAGATGGGAGTTATTCTATTCTACTGATGGGGAGAATACCTAGTTCAATAGCCCAAGATTCTATCAGTAAAGGAAGAGCCATAATTTGAGACCAAGAGGTTACATTAAATTGTGTTTCTGTTACTACTTAAACGTGGTCATGTGAAGGCCAATGGAACCCAATGATGAGTGATAAGAAGCAAGAACTTCTCAAAGGGAGGTCTCTCAAACCAGAGGGGTACCAGGAAAGGGAACACCCGGTGTTCCTCAAGGGTCCTTTCATGCAAAAATAAGGCCAGTAGCCCTAGCTGGTTTGGCTCTGTGGATAGAGCATCGGCCTGCGGACCAAAGGGTCCCAGGTTCAATTTCAGTCAAGGCGGCACATACCTGGATTGCAGGCTCCTCCCTGGCCTGGGCCCTTGTCAGGGCTCATGCAGAAGACAACCAATTGATGTGTTTCTCTCACATCGATGTTTCTCTCTGTCTTTCCCTCTCTCTTCCACTCTAAAAATCAATGAAAAAATATCCTTGGGTGAGGATTTAAAAAAAGAAAAAGAAAAAAGGCTAGTAGCTGGTATTCTGAATCATGACGTAAGAGACATGAGCCACAAACAAATGATGTCTGACTGAGGATAACTCTAAGGTACCTGGGAGTTTGTTTGGACTCAGAGTTATTGTGCACAGTTGTCCGAGTTGTTCAGTGATCAACACAAGTGGAAACTCAACTCCAGCTCGCTTTCTATTCTGAGATGTGTACCCTGAGTGGTACTGATACTGTTGTAATTAGCTAGTCCTATATAATAAAAGGGTAAGATGCAAATTGACCCTAATGGCAGAACAACCAGAACGACTGCTGCACCAGTCACTATGAGGTGCACTGATCACCTCTTGGTCCCTTTCCCTGATGGCCACTGGGGAACCGGGGGGTGGGTGGTGGCGGATGTGGGGCGGGGCTGGCTGCGGGCAGCTGGGGAAGATGGCTCTAATGTCTGGCTTCCCCCCTTTGCTCCTTTTCTATTATTAATAACTAGCGCCCTGACTGCTTTGGCTCAGTGGATAGAGCCTCGGCCTGCGGACGCAAGGGTCTCGGATTTGATTCCGGTCAAGGGCATGTACTTTGGTTGCGGGCACATCCCCAGTAGGGGGTGTGCAGGAGGCAGCTGATTGATGTTTCTCTCTCATCGATGTGTCTGACTCTCTATCCCTATCCCTTCCTCTCTGTAAAAAATCAATAAAGTATAAAAAAAAAATAACTAGGGACCATGCGCCGGGCATCTAGTTATTAATAATAGGAAAGGAGCAAAGGGGGAAGCCAGACATTAGAAGCATGGCCATTTGGGCAGCTTCACCAGGGAGCTGCAATTTCACACTCCCCAGGGAACCACCAGTTCATTCCCTCTAGAACACTGGGGGAAGGGGTCCAAAAAGGGGAGGCAGACACAAGCCCAGTGAAGTTGGGGTGACATAAGAAGGTACTTGCCTGTCAGCCAAACCTGGGGACAGAGATGGTTGGCCAGAATGGGTGTGGCCACTACAAACCCATAAAAACTGAGGGACACATAATCTCCCAAATGACGGAATTCTCTCTCCTGTTGCTCTCTACTCTTGGCTTGTGGGGCTTTTTTGCTCCAGCTTCCTTGCATTTGCCTGTGTTTCCTCCATAGCCTTGTGGTCCTGAGGACACCACATGCAACGCATCTGGAGACTATAGCTGGGAACACAAGCTAACCCAGCCTGATGTTGGACTGACACTGCTCCAACATGGAATGGAAGCTCTGGTCGCTGACTCTGATTCTAGCCCCCCTGAAGTCACAGAGACACTTGTGATTCCATGGAAATAAAGCTTTCTATGCCCTGGCCAGCATGGCTCAGTAGTTAGAGCATTGGCCTGTGCACCAGAGAGTTGAGAGTTCAATTTCTGGTCAAGGGCATGTATCCGGTTTGCAAGTTCAATCCCCAATCCTGTTGGCGCACGTGTGGGAGGCAACCAATCAATGTGTCTCTCTCTCATCGATGTTTCTCTCTCTCTCTCTTTCTCCCCATCTCTTTCCCTCCCTTTCACTCTCTCTAAAAATCAAGGGGAAAAATATCCTTGGGTGAGGATAAAAAATAATAATAACGCTTTCTTTTCTCTTTCTTTTGTTTTGTTAATTCTCACCAGAGAAATTTTTCCGTTGATTTTTTAGGGAATGTGGGAGAGAGAGGGAAATACAGAGAGAAACACTGATGTGAGAGGAACACATCAGTTGGGACTGGACTGGGGAGGAGCATGAAACTAAGTACTTGTCCTCGATCGGAATCGAACCTGGGACCCTTCCGTAGGCAGGCCGACACCCTGTCCACCGAGCCAGACTGGCTAGGGCAGCGGTTCTCAACCTGTGGGTCGCGACCCCTTTGGCGGTCGAACGACCCTTTCACAGGGGTCGCCTAAGACCATCCTGCATATCGGATATTTACATGATGATTCATCACAGTAGCAACATGACGGTGATGAAGTAGCCACGAAAATAATGTTATGGTTGGGTCACCACATGAGGAACTGTATTGAAAGGGCCAGAAGGTTGAGAACCATTGGGCTAGGGCAATAATAATAAAGCTTTCTACACTATCTCGTCCTCTGACGGGGGCTTCTCGAAATTCTTATTCCAGTAGTGCTCCAAGAACCCCACCTCTACTGGTAACAATACTGTTTCTAATCAGAATAAGAGATTTCCTCGCCCTCCCCGCCCTGCCATTTATGCAGAATGGCCGTAGAGGCGTGTGGCAGCTGTCTTCATATGTGGCGGGTCCTCTGTGGCCGCGAGATGTACCTGAGATATCGCAGATGACACTTTGGGTGAAGCAAGACCCCACACAGTACGGGCAGCATGTTATTCTGATCATTTCCTTCCAGGGTCAGGTGCGTGAGAGTCTCGTAACCGCCCAGAATGACGCAGAAGTTCCGGTAAGCATCCGCTGGGGACACATTTCGGAGGCTAGGGCAGAGAAGACAAAGGTGAGCTCTTGTTCCTCTACTGCACACACACGGACACAAAGGGCTGCCATAGGTTTACACACTAGAAACAAATTTCTTCTCATATTTCCACCTTTATTGAGGTATTACCAACAAATAAATTGTACATATTTAAGGCCTATGATGTAATGTGTTAGACTTAATGCTTTTAAAAAATATGCCCTGGCCGGTTTGGCTCACTGGATAGAGCGTCGGCCTGGGGACTGGAGAGTCCTGGGTTCGATTCCGGTCAAGGGCATGTACCTTGGTTGTGGACACATCCCCAGTGGGGGGTGTGCAGGAGGCAGCTAATCACTTCTCTCTCATTGATGTTTCTGACTCTCTGTCCCTCTCCCTTCCTCTCTGTAAAAAATCAATAAAATATATTAAAAATATATTTTTATTGATTTCAGAGAGGAAGGGAGAGGGAGAGAGAGATAGAAGCATCAATGATGAGAGAGAATCATTGATTGGCCGCCTCCTGCAAGCCCCCTACTGGGGATCAAGCCCACAATCCAGACATGTGCCCTTGACAGGAATCGAACCCGGGACCTTTCAATCTGCAAGCCGATGCTCTATCCACTGAGCCAAACCAGCCAGGACATGGACTTCGTGCTTTGATATATTCGTACCTGGTGAGGTCATCACCCCCATCACGCTAATTAGCGTATCTGTCACCTCTCACAGTCACCACTTCCTTTTTTTATTTTGTGGTGAGACCGCTGAAGATCAAATCTCTTTGGTCTTCTAGAGCTTCTTCATCTCGCGTGTCTGAAACTCTGTATCCCTCACTAACATCACATTTTAGACGCTATTAGAAACTTCAATTTATTTATTTTTTAAATCCTCACCTGAGGATATTTTTCCCTCTTTGATCTTTAGAGAGAGTGGAAGGGAGGGAGGAGGGGGAGGGGGGGAGAGAGAGAAAAAGAGAGAGAGAGAGAGAGAGAGAGAGAGAGAGAGAGAGAGAGAGAGAGAAAGAGAGAGAAAGAGAGAGAGAAAGAGAGAGAGAAGAGAGAAAAAAGAGAAAAGAGAGAACAAGAGAAAAAAGAGAAAAACTAGAAAAAGAACTCAAGAGATGAGAGAGAGACAGCAAGAAAGAGGAGCTCTCGCAGAGAAAGAGCGTCCCCAGAAGAGAGAGAAAGAGAGGAGACAACACTATTCATACACCTCTCCCGAGAAGTCCTCCCAGAGAGCCTCATCTAGAAGCAGAGAACGAAAGCTCTAGCTAGAATCGTAGGCTGCCTCCCATATACTCCCTGAACAAGGATCAAACCCATGACCCTTCAGTCACGAGATGATTCTCTAATCAACGGAGCCACCCTGGCCGGGGCGAGAGCTCCAATTTTAGTTATCTCACGCTTTTGCCAAAGGGAAGTGAGTTGCTCCAGACAAAAGCTGTTCTATAGCTTTCTTTCTTTTTATTAAATTCATTGCCCTGGCTGGGTGGCTCAGGCGGTTGGAGTGTTGTCCCAGACACCAAAAAGTGGCGAGTTTGATCCCTGGTCTGGGCAAATACAAGAACCAACCGATGAATGCATCAATATGTAAAACAACAGATTAATGATTCTTCTCCTCCCTCTCTCTCAAATCAATCCGTCAATCAATCATAACAATAAGTACAAAGTTTGAGTTTTGCAAGATAAAGCGTTTTGGAGATAAATGGTGGCGATGGTTGCACAACATGAATGTAATGAATTCCACCCAACTGTACTATTACCCATGGTTAAGATGGCTATTTTTATGCTATGCACATTTTACCACAATAAAAAACTGGAAAAATCACTTTATATGTATGATTCAGGAGACAAATTTAAGGACCGGCCTGCCTCTGTTTCCTGTGTCCTGAGTATGTGGTTGGAAGCGGGGTTACAAGAACTCAGAGACTGCTCCACCAAGCTCCGTCATGCCCTCGGGGTTGTAACCCTGGGGTTCGCTTCTACTTACACCACTTTCCGGAGGCTACAGGGCACAGAGGAGATTTTTTCACAAAGAAGCCGGACCGACGAGGTGCTGAGGAAGCTCCGACTGATGTCCAGGAATTCCAGGTTCTCGTTGGCGCCGAACATGGAGCAAAGGTCCATCCAGAAGGGAAGCAGGTGCCGATCACTCTGGGACCTTCAGCGAAGTGACAAAGGAGGGAATTTACCAAACACGGCTGGAGCGAGAACCCACATTTGTACGTCACCCTGGAGGTCCTTGGGGTTGCAACCACCCTTAATACATTAGTAAACTCTAAAAGCTGGAGGATGGCCTGGTAGCTCTGTTGGTTAGAACGTTATCAAGATCCACCAACGTTGCAGGCATGATCCCCGGTCGGGGCACCTAAAGAATCAACGGTGCTCCCTTGGGCAGCACATACACTAAAAAACTGGAATGATACAGAGAAGAGTAGCATGGCCCCTGCACAAGGATGACACGCAAATTCGTGAAGCGTTCCATATGAAAAAATAAAATCAACGAATGGAGTTCCTGGCGGCATAGGCTGCGTGGGGTTGTGTTTTCGCTTTCCGCCCCTGCTGGCCACCTCCACGATGGCGAACTCGGGGTCGGCGCAGAAGCGGCTGCTCAAAGAGGAAGACATGACCAAAGTGGAATTCCAGACCAGCGTGGAAGAGGACGTGACACCCATATTCGACAGCCTGGGCCTGCGGGAGGACCTGCTGCACGGCATCTATGCCTATGGGTTTCAAAATCCATTCGCCATCCAGCAGCGCGCCATCAAGCCCGTAACTGAAGGGAGAAACGTCATCGCACAGTCTCAGGCTGGCACGGGTGAGACCGCCACTATCAGCATTTCTATCCAACAGTGTCTGGATATCCAGTTACTTCACCAGGTCCGTGAGACCCAGGCTTTGATCTTGGCCTCCACGAGAGAGCTGGCTGTGCAGATCCAGAAGGGCCTGCTCGTGCTGGGCCATTACGTGAATGTGCAGTGTCAGGCCTGCATCGGGGGCACCCACGTGGGGGAGGACATCCGGAAGCTGGACCACGGGCAGCACGTCGTGGCCGCCTCGCTGGGGCATGTCTTTGATATGAGATGCTGAATCAAGGTTTCGACATCTATAGGTACCTGCCCCCGGCCACGCAGGTGGTACTCATCAGCGCCACGCTGCCCCACGAGATCCTGGAGATGACAAACAAGTTAATGACGGACCCCATCTTCATCCTGGTGAAGCGTGATGAGTTGACGCTGGAAGGCATCAAGCACTCTTCCGTGGCAGTGGAAAGAGAAGAGTGGAAATGTGACATGCTGTGTGACCTCCACGACACGCTGACCATCATGCAAGCCATCACCTTCTGCAACACCAAGAGGAAGGTTGACTGGCTGACGGAGAAAATGAGAGAAGCCAACTTCACAGTGTCGTCGGTGCACGGGGACATGCCGCAGAAGGAGCGGGAGTCTATCCTGAAGGAGTTCCGCTCCGGTGCCAGCCGGGTGCTCATCTCCACCGACGTCTGGGCCCGGGGCCTGGACATCCCTCAGGTGTCCCTGCTCATCAACGACGACTTGCCCGACAACCGGGAGCTCTACATCCACAGAATTGAGGGTCAGGGCGGTATGGCCGGAAAGGGCGTGGCCATCAACTTCATGAGGAATGACGACATCCACATCCTGTGAGACACTGAGCAGTATTACTCCACGCAGATCGACGAGATGCCCATGAACATTGCCGATCTGCTCTGAGGCGTCTGCTGTGCCAGGGACGAGTCGGCCAGCTCTGTCCCCTCGGGACTTTCCAGAACAGTTTTTTTAAGGAGGTTTCGGCACACATGGGAATTGAACTTTGACCCCTCTGACCACATTGTCAGAGCGTGGCAACACCTGCAGCTCACAGAGAGGATGTAGGAAGGACAAAAAGTTCTTGCAAAGGGAAACAAGTCTAGTGGTGCCTCACAACCCACCCAGGATGCGGTCTTGGGTCTGTCTTCTTTTCTTTTGTTTTTTTGAGATATTTCATTGTAGTGTTTTTTCTTTTCTTTTTTATTAAATCTTTATTGTTCAGATTAAAAAAACAACAACAAAAGAATCAACAAATGGCCCAAGCCGGTTTGGCTCAATGGATAGAGTGTCGACCTGCGGGTCTCAGGTTCGATTCCGGTCAGGGGCACATGCCCGGGTTGCAGGCTCGATCCCCAGTAGGGGGCGTGCGAGAGGCAACCGATCAATGATTCTCTCTCATCATTGATGTTTCAATCTCTCTCTCCCTCTCCCTTCCTCTCTGAAATCAATAAACACACACACAAAACTAGAATAAAATCTTAAAAATAGCAACGAATGAATGATCAATAAGTGGAACAAGTTGATATTTCTCTCTCTCCCCCTCTCTCTCTCTCTCTCTCTCTCTCTCTCTCTCTCTCTCTCTCTCTCTCTCTGTTCCTGTCTTTCTCTATTATAAGTTTGGTGATGTCTGATAGTAATGCTAAATGATTACAAGTCATCACCTAAGACCTATCATTGAAAAAATAACTCAATAAAGTTATGGCACTGCAATATGACAGAGCAGTAGAATAAGTCAAAATCTGCTCTAGCCGGTTTGGCTCAGTGGATAGAGTGTCGGCCTGTAGACCGAGCAGAAGGCAATCAGTCCATATGTTTCTCTCCCATTGATGTTTCTCTCTCTGTCTCCCTCTCTCTAAAAGTCAATGGAAAAATATTCTCAGAGGCTGTCCTCCACAGTGGAGCCTGGGATGAAGCTAAAGGTAAAAACACACGAGGCCAGTAGGAAAGGCGAGTCCTTACCGCTCCGCCCACGTGCCTGGCTCCGAGGCCCCGTCATTCTCCAGGAAGATCCCCTTCTCCACCTGCAGCCAGAGCCTGCGCAGGGCCTGGCCGTGCCTGAGGCAGAAGGACGCGTGCACGAGGTCCCTCTCACTCTGCAGGTGCAGGGCCAGCTCCGTGATGGGCGCCAGGGCCTCCCTCACCAGCGCCTCCTCCTGAGACTCATAGAGGCAGCGCATCAGCTCCCGGATGTCCGCCCTGGAGGAGAAAGGCCAGTCCCTGCTGTGCGTCACTCTCAGCAGCTCCTGCCTGACGTCCAGGGACACGCGGCAGCCGAAGGTGGCCTCCAGCTCCCGGGCCCTCTCCTGGTTGGCGAGGCCGAACAGGAAGTAGCCCACGCGGGTCAGGCTGGGGTTGCGCAGCCGCTCCTCCTTGGACAGCAGCGCGCGCACGGTCCTGATGTCTGGCACGCAGTCGCCTGTGTCCCCCCGCTCCGCGCCGTCCAGCAGGTAGAACAGGGCGGCCAGGAACTGCTGGACGCTGAGGTGCAGGAAGGCGTAGCAGCCCTCGCAGTCCGCGTCCGCCTGCAGGACCTTGCCATCCAGGAAAGGGCGCAGGTCGGCCTCGCTGACCCCCAGCTGCCTGAGGTCTTCGCCATCGAACAGGGACGTCTGCGCCCAGATGCCCCGGGCGGCCAGGAGGCTCAGGGCGTGGAGCGCAGTGGGGAGGTGCGGGGCGGGGCCGCTGCCGAGGGCCGCTGGGGAGCACTGGCCGCACAGGAAGCGCAGGAACAGCGAGGTGGGGGTCCGGCAGGTGGGGGCCGGGTCCTCCCCCTTCTCCAGCTGCCTCTTGAGACACGTACACACGACCCAGCACACGGCGGGCGCCGCGCCCATGTGGAACAGCGCCGGGCTGCCCTTCATGCCCTCGAAGGCGCGCAGGGCCTGGTCCTGCTGCTCAAAGTGCTTCAGGAAGTAGCCCCTGCG
Organism: Myotis myotis; assembly: GCF_014108235.1. Classification (NCBI taxonomy): domain Eukaryota; kingdom Metazoa; phylum Chordata; class Mammalia; order Chiroptera; family Vespertilionidae; genus Myotis; species Myotis myotis. The sequence goes on along the minus strand of NW_023416349.1, from coordinate 1,101,690 downwards.
GTCCGCCTCCAGGAAGCCCTCCACCTCGATGAACAGCGGCTGCTCCACCAGGAGCCGCAGCTCCCCCAGGGCCTCCGGGCGCGTGGTGACCAGCAGCGTGGCCTTGGGCAGCAGCTTTCTCATCAGCAAACTGCCCAGCAGGACGGGCACGGGCTTCGGCTTCTCCCAGTCGCCACAGATGTCATGGATGAGGGGCCCCGAGGGCGCTCTGAGCTCGTCGAAACCATCGATGACCACCAGGATCTTCTGCCCCTGAGCCAGGACCTGGGGGCCGGCCTCCTGCGCGTCTGGGCACTTCTTAGCCAGGAGCTCCGCGAAAGTACAGGGGCCCTGGCGGCCCAGCCCCTTGCAGCTGAGGTAGAAGGCGGAGTGGAATGTCCCCGGGAGGTGGTCCTGTGCCCAGTCCAGCATCCACTTCTTGGCCAGCGTGGTTTTCCCCACGCCCGCCGCGCCCTGCAGCACCACCGTGTGCGGGAAGGGCCCGGCCAGCATGTTGGGGTTACAGAAGGGGACTAGCCTCTCGTATCTCTGCGTGAATTTATGGAGCTTTTCACTGGCTTCGGGCCAATGGTTTTGCTTCCAGATGGGCCCGGATGTCTTCCATATACTGCTGTAGGTGTCCTGTGTACCTTCAGGGATAGGAGACGGGAGAGAGACGGGGTCTAGCTGGTTAATCATTGAGAACAAAGTGCTTTGTGTCAAGTAGGAAAGAAACGTGCGCACACGTGTGTACACACACACACACACACACACACACACACACACACGGAGAAGAGCCACCAGATGCCAAGCTCCCTCCAGGGAGATCTGAGACACACCTGGTGTTTCTCCTTCCAAGCTTTCCGTTACTTCTTCTGGGTTGGTGACACTTCTGCCCTGTGCTTGAGTGAGCTCTGTAAAATAGCAATTAGGGTGAGCTTGGCACAGAACAGGTATACTTTATGGGCAATAGAATATGACACGGCCAGGATAACGAGATCTTGCCACTTGCGACAGCATGGATGGGCCTAGAGGGTGCTATGCTCAGTGAAATAGGTCAGACCCGGAAAGACAAACACTGTACGATGTCACTTATACGTGGAATCTAATGAACAAAATAAACAAAACAATAAAACAGACCCGCCCTGGCTGGTTTGGCTCAGTGGATAGAGCGTCGGCCTGTGGACTGAAGGGTCCCAAGTTGGATTCTGGTCAAGGGCACGTTTCGGGGTTGTGGGCTCAATTCCCAGTAGGGGGCGTGCAGGAGGCAGCCAATCAATGATTTTCTCTCATCATTGATGTTTCCCTCTCTCTCTCTCTCCCCCTTCCTCTCTGAGATCAATAAAAATATATTTAAAGTGAATAAATAATCTGATGAACAGAATAAACTGGTGAATATAATAGAATCAGGGGCATAGAAAGGAAGTGGACTGACTATTCTCAGGGGGGAAAGGGGTGTGGGGGATGCGGGAAGAGACTGGACAAAAATTGTACACCTATGGATGAGGACAGTGGAGCGGGGGGAGGTAAGGGCAGAGGGTGGGGTGGGAACCGGTGGAGGGGAGCTATGAGGGAAAAAAAGAGGAACAACTGTAATAATCTGAACAATAAAGATTTAATTTAAAAATAAACAAATAAATATCAACGTGCACATGAGCTAAATTCTAGACACACAAAAAATGTATTTAAAAAAACAACAACAGACTCACAGATACAGAAAACAGATTGACACCTGCCAGAGGGGAGGGGGTGTGTGGGCCTGGGTGAAAAAGGTGAAAGGATTAAACAAAAAACAACCAATAACAACAACAATAACACAACCTCATAGACACAGACAACAGCTTGGTGATTACAGTTTGGTGATTCCTAGGGGGAATCAGTGTCGGGGGACAATAGAAGAAGGTAAAAGGGAGATAAACGGAGATGGAAGGAGACTTGACTTGGGGTGGTGAACACACAAGACAATCTACAGATGACGTGCTGTAGAATTGTACCCCTGAAACATGTATTTTATTAATTCATATCACCCCAATAAATTCAATCAAAAAGGAAAAGAATATCATCGCAATAACTTTGTATGGTGCCAGGTGGGTACTAGACTGATCAGGGGGAACATGTTTTAAGTTATATAAATGTCTAATCACTATGATGTATACCTGAACCTATATTGTATGTCAACTGTAATTAAAAAATAAAAAGACAGAATACTTAAAAAAATAGGTGTAGTTACTTCATCAGAAGTGTGATGATAAAATAGGCTCCAAGGAGTAGAGAATCTAAATTCTTTGTCTACAATTTGTGCTGGCAAGTGTGACTCAGTTGGTTGGAGCATCCTCCTGTGCAACCAAAGGTCACGGGTTTGAGTCCGGTCAGGGCACATACCTAGGTTTCGGGTTTGGTCCCCGGTCTGGGCATGTGAAGGAGGCAATCAATCAATGCTTCTCACTCATATCAATGTCTTCTCTCTCCCTCTCTTAACCCATCCCCCCAAAACACACACACAAAGGGGTGGAAAAGGGGTGGCTTCCCTTAGCTTCCTCTAACACTGGACATTCCAAGACCAACCTGGCTCTTCTCCTTCTCCTCCTCCTCCTTCTCCTTCTTCTAAATGCTGTTGTATTTTTTCCTCGTTTGCACATTTGGGTTCCCGAATCCGTGTTATCCCTGAATAAAAGAGGGGACATCATGGGCTTGTCCCTGTACCAGTATGGAGCCTTCTGTTTGGCAGAGGTGGGACTTCAAGGTGGTTCAAGGTCAACAGTTGGGCCGCCATGTTTAAGCCCAGGTCACATAGAAAGGATGCTAAGGAAGTATGGGAGATGAAGTGTGCCAGGCCATGACATCAGGCTTACATGCCTTTTCTGGCAAGGGGCTGCCGATGGAGTTAAGAATACATGGTCCTGGCCAGAGAGCTCAGTGGTTAGCGTGTCATGTCAACATGCCAAGGTTGTGAGTTCAGTCCCTGGTCAGGGCACATACAAGAATCAACCAATGAATGCATCAATAAGTGGAACAAGTCGATGTCCTCCACCCCCCCCTCCCCCCAAAAAAGAATACATGGTCCAAGCCCTGGCTGTTGTGGTTTAGTGGTTAGAGCGTCGGCCCAAGCATTGAAGGGTTGCGAGTTTGATTCCCAGTCAAGGGCATGTACTTGGATTGCAGGTTTGATTCCCAGCCCAGGTCGGGCACATATGTGAGGTAACCAATCCATGTGTATCTCTCACACATTGATGCTTCTCTCTCTTTCTCTCTCCTTTTCCCTCCCTCTCCCTCTCTTCTACTCTAAAAATCAATGGGAAAAATGTGCTGGGGTAAGATTAACCAATAAACAAAACAAAACAAAAAAACCCAAACAAAAAACAAAAACAACCCACAAAAAACCAGAAAACAAAATAAACACACAAACAAAAAAAGTGAAAGCTATTCTTAGCTTGTAGGTGGGTGGGACTTGCTTTGTGAGTCATAGCTTGGCCACCTCTGCCGCAGGTCAGTCTAACACCCAGTGTATCTAGATTCCAAGAGAAAGTTCACTCTGATTTCTAGTATAAATACGGCTTCATGTTACCTTTCCACGTCTTACACCTCTTACCACTGCCACCTGCATGACTGCAGAAGAGAGGAAGTCTTGTATTTCTTTGCCGCCTTAGTGCTTGGCATAATATCTTGTCCCTAAATCCCCAAATCTCATATTAAAAAAAAAAAAAAGACTGTCAAGGAGGTAACGTACCTGACAATGGAACCTTGTTTTTCTGAAGAGACTTCAAAGCCGCTTCTGAAAAAGCAGGAGGGGAGAGACGTGCAGTTTTCAGAGCCAGACCCTGAACTGAGTACAACGCTGATGTTCCTCATGCCGCTTTCAAACTTGTAATCGCTCCAGAGGCCGGCGAGAGCTGATCCCTCACCTGTCTGTAGAAGGCGGGGAACAGCTCGGCTGGCATGCTCAGTGGTTGAGCATCAAACTATGAACCTGGAGGTCACGTTTGATTCCCAGTCAGGGCACATGCCTGGGTTGCAGGCTTGATCCCCAGTGTGGGGCGTGCAGGAGGCAGCTGATCCATGATTCTCTCTCATCATTGATGTTTCTATCTCTCTCCCTCTCCCTTCCTCTCTGATGTATATGTATATGTATATGTATAAAGACAGGGGACACTAAGCTAAAAATGAAGCCCCAGCTGGAATAAAACCAGAAAATTTTAAATATATATTTTTTATCGATTTCAGAGAGGAAGGGAGAGAGATATTGAAACATCAATGATGAGAGAGAATCATGGATCAGCTGCCTCCTGCACACCCTCTACTGGGATGGAGCCCGCAACTTGGGCATGTGCCCTGACCGGGAATTGAACCGTGACCTTCTGGTTCACAGTGCAGTGCTCAACCACTGAGCAAGACTGGCCTGGTCAGACATTTTTTAAAAAGAAAAAAAAGTCATAGAGGTAGTTACTGTGTCAGGTAGCAGAGCCCTCTAAGTAGGAATTATAAAACTTGGGATGTACACAGGCATCACCCAGGAAACCTTGAAGAATCCCATGCCTATGGCTGGACCTAGAGGGTATGATGCGCAGTGAAATGAGCCAGGCAGAGAAAGACAAGTACCGCAGGATCTCACGCATCTGTGGATCTAAAGAACAGAACAATATGTAATACCCTTTGTAATACTTGAAGCAATAAAACTAAAAAAACAGAACAAACAAACCAAAGAGAAACAGACTCAGAGAACAGACTGGTGGTTGTCAGATGGGAGGGGCTTGGGTTGCTGAGTGAAAAAGGGGAAGGGATATTAACAAGTACAAATTGGGCCCAACCCACGTGGCTCAGTGGTTGAGCGTCGACCTACGAACCAGAAGTTCATGGTTTGATTCCAGGTCAGGAGCAGGGTACATGCCTGGGTTGTGGGCTCGGTCTCCAGTGGGGGGCATGCAAGGGGCAGCTGATTAGTGGTTCTCTCTCATCATTGATGTTTCTCTCTCTCTCTCTCTCTCTCTCTCTCTCTCTCTCTCTCTCTCTCCCTCCCTCCCTCCCTCCCTCCCTCTCTGAAATCAATAAAAATATATTTTAAAAAGTGTAAATTGAAGTCACAGAATAGTCATGGGATGTAACATACAGCATAGGAATATAGTCAACAGTATTGGGAGGGGGGCAGGAGAGATTAGCCACAGAACTTACATACACATATGCATCACCCATGGACACAGACAGTATCGCCGTGCAGGCCTGGGGAGGAGGTGGGAGTGGGTAGAGGGAGTCCATGGGGGAAAATGGGGACATCTGTCATACTTTCAACAATAAAGATAAATAACTTCCCCCCAAACAAACCAGTATTGTAAAAACTATGTATGGTGTCAGATGGGGACTATAGTTATTGAAGGAATCACTTGGTAGGGAATAAAAATGTCTAACCACTACACCATCCACCTGAAACTAATACAAAATAATATTGAATGTCAAATTGTAATTAAAAAAAGAGGAATTGCATGCCTAGGGGGAGCTGTAGATCAATGAGTTAAATGGGTGTCTCCAGCGATAGGTTCCAGATGTCAGTATATTTCAAGCTCCCCAGGAGATTGCTGAGAACAGTGAGAGTGGGGAACCCCGGGACATAAAACATGGCTCTCCACTCAGGGCCATTTCCCCCCGTAAAGGGAACATTTGGCCATATGTGTAGACATCATTGGTTGGGGGGAGAGGAGGCAGTGTGCTGCAAGCATGTAAGGGTTAAAGGTGTTGGGATGCTAGCACCCAGGTACCATGGATGCTGCTAACTATCCTATAGTGCACAGATGTCCCTTCCTTTCCCCCAAGAGAATCACCCAGGCCCCAGTGCTGCTGACCTAAAGGACAGTAGGGGTTTCAGTGTATGAATGTGTGTAAGTATGTTTATAGACATAACTATGTGGGAAAGAAACATTATAAGTAGGAATTAAAAACAAAACAGAGGTTACGCAGTGATTTAATATTGTGGAGGACAGGCGAGAGACGCAAATTAAAACCACAAGGAGGGATCACCTTGCACCTGCCAGAATGGCGACCATAAACCAACAAACGACAAGTGCTGGCGAGGATGTGGAGAAAAGGGAACCCTCATGCACTGCTGGTGGGAATGCAGACTGGTGCAGCCACTGTGGAGAACAGTATGGAGTTTCCTCAAAAAGTTAAAAATGGAACTGCCATTTGATCCAGTGATCTCACTTCCGAAAATATATCCTAAGAAACTTGAAACACTTATTTGAAAGAATATATGCAGCCTTATGTTCATAGCAGCACAATTTACAACAGCCCAGATCTGGAAACAGCCCCAGTGAGTGGATAAAAAAGCTGTGGTACATCTACACAATGGAATACTATACAGCTGTAAAAAGAATGCTCTCTTACCTTTTTGACAGCATGGGTGGACCTGGAGAGCATTATGCTAAGTGAAACGGGCCAGTCAGAGAAAGACAAACACCACGTGATCTCACTGATGTGTGGAAATCCATGAACAAAAGAAACTGATGAACAAATAGAAACTGAAGCATGGATGGATGCACGGAACAGGCTGACAGCTGTCAGAGGGGAGGAGGGTTGAGGGACTGGATGAAGGAAGGTGAAGGGATCAGCCAAAGAGCATACATGCATAACCCACGGACACAGACAACAGTGCGGTGATGGCCAGAGGGAAGGGGGGTGGAAGAGTGCGGGGGTGGAGGTGGAGGTGGGCACGAGGGCGGGGAAGGGGGACGGAAAGTGACTTTGCTTGGGGAAATGGGCGCACGATGCAGTGTGCAGATGGTGTTTTGTTGAGTTGTACCGTTGAAACCTGTATGGTTTTGCGAACCAATGTCACCTCCAATACATTCAAATAAAAATAAATGAATAAATAAACAAACAAACACAAAGGAAGGAAGGAAGACAATCATGAATACACTTCAGAAACAGTTTAGAACAGAAGAAGGGATGTATGGTGAGGAGCCCAGGGTAGGTATATAGGACGCAGAAAGAGTAGAAATAGGGAGGATATACGCAACGGCGAGGTTATAAGAATGACACTTTGTGTTGAGCCCAGGTAGCCCCTCCGAGGCTCACTGTTATCTTTGTGCTTCTCAGACCCTGGGCACTCCCACTCCCCCCCCCCCCACTCCCCAGGACACAGGGTGGCCTCCCGTCGGCTCACCTCTGAGCTCCTCCTTGGCTCTCTTGGACAGATCCGTTCGGTTCATCTTGTCAAAGACCTGGATGGTCACCATCTCCACCCAAAAGATGGGGCAGCGGGTGGTGAGAATCTCCGCCAGCTGCTGCCCGCTGGCCTCGTCCACCTCCGTCTGGGACACGTGCTGTAACTCATCTTGTGGGGGAAGGGTCCTCAGCAGAGACTTGAACTCGCTCAGCTCCTCCAGCTCCAGCTGTTCCAGGAGAGGCCTCAGGTTGAAATCCATCTTGTCCTACGTGGGAGAGCTGAGCTTTTGACAATGGAATACTACGCAGCCACGAGAAAGAAGGAACTCTTACCTTTGGCGACAGCCTGGAGGGTCCTGGAGAGTAGTATGCTAAGTGACATAAGCCAGTCAGAGAAAGACAACTATGGCCATGATCTCACTGATATGTGGAATCTAATGACAGAATAAACTGACGAACAAAATAGGTCTAGAGACATGGATACGTGGAACAGACAGACAGACCTCAGAGGGGAGGAGGATGGAGGGGATGAGCAGGGCTAACCAAAGAACACATATGCATATAGGCATAGCCCATGGACACAGACAATAGTGTGGGGAAGGCCTGGGGTGAGGTGAGGGCTGGGTGGAGAGAGGCAAAGAAGGGGAAAATGGGGGACATCTGTAATACTGTCAACAATAAGCTAAAAAAAAAATAAAAGTAAAAAAAAAGGGGCGGTACATTTATACAATGGAATACTATGTGGCTGTAAAGAAGGAAATCTTGCCCGGCCAGTGTGGTTCAGTGGTTGAGCATTGACCTATGAACCAGGAGGTCATGGTTCGATTCCCAGTCAGGTCACGTGCCCAGGTTTTGGGCTCATTCTCCAGTGTGGGGCGTGCAGGAGGCAGCCAATCAATGATTCTCTCTCATCATTGATGCTTCCATCTCTCTCCCTCTCCCTTCCTCTCTGAAATCAATAAAAATATATTTAAAAAAGAGAAGGAAATCTTACCTTTTGCAACAGCATGGATGGACCTGGAGATTAGACAAATACCATATGATCTCACTTACATGTGGAGTCTAATGAACAAAATAAACTGATGAACAAAACAGAAGCAGAGGCATGGGGACATGGGACAGACAGCGGTAGGAGGGAAGGGGAGTGGGAGGGACTGGATAAAAGAAGGTGAAGGGATTACCCAAAGGACATATATGCATAACCCATAGACACAGACAAGGGTGGTTGTGGCCAGAGGAGGCAGGCTGGATGGAGGTGGGCAAAGGATGGGAAAATGGGGGACCTTAATAGGTCAACAACAACAACAAAAAAGACCATGGCAACTACCCCATTCCTAATGCTACTTATATGTGAATCAGGTGTTAAGCATATAATTTAGCCCTTGTTGAAAGACTTGAATGAGGTCATTTGTAAGGGTGATCCTTTTAAAACACAGGGAAAGGAGATTTGCAGGGGTCCTCAAACTATGGCCCGAAGGCCACATGCAAATACAAATATTGTATTTGTTCCCGTTTTGTTTTTTTACTTCAAAATAAGATATGTGCAGTGTGCATAGGAATTTGTTCATAGTTTTTTTTAAACTATAGTCCAGCCCTCCAATCGTCTGAGGGACAGTGAACTGGCCCCCTGTTTAAAAAGTTTGAGGACCCCTGATTTAGAGAGATGAGCCATGATCTGTTCTCAGCCAGCTGTGAAGTGTGGAAGCCAAAATTTGAATCAGAGCAGCCTTCTTTCAGATGCTGTGATGTCAATTCCTGTGCTAATCGACTCCCATAGATACCTCCCCACCCCCACCCTCACCCAGGCATCAGGTGAAAAAATAAGGACATTTCAGAAGAGAAGAACCAACTGGTTAAACCCAGAATAAAGTCTTCTGTGAAGCTGGGAAGCAGGCAGATGAAGTGAAATGGGTCAGAACCTGGTGGGCCTTTGAGGCTGTGGATGGTTGGGCAATACTCATGGAGTAACTCCAGTGGGAAGAGAAAAGTTATACCTGCAATGGGATCCAAAATCACAGCAACGAAACACATCTTACACCAATGTAGTGTATCTACACCCAAGTGTTCAATGGTTGTATTTACATTGAGATGTAACCGTGGGACCCTTATGTGTGGAATCAAAAGAACAAAATACAGTGGGGCCTTGACTTAGGAGTTTAATTCGTTCAGAGACCGAGCTCGTTAAGGAGCTCATTAAGGATCTCGTTAACTCAAATTACTCTATCAACTCAATGCAAAAAATCGGCCGAGAGACAGCTGGTATCTCAAAAAACTTGTTAGTCGGGACACTCGTGAGTCAAGACCCCACTGTAAATGAAGAAACAAAACAGGAACAGACTCAGACACAGGGAACAGACTGTGTAAGGGTTGCCAGAGGGAACAGCATAAGGAATAGAGTCAATAATATTGTAACGACTATGTTTGGGGCCAAATGGGTACTAGACTTGTCGGGGGAAATCACGTCATAAGTTATATAAATGTCTACCCACTGCGCTCTACACCTGAAGCGAATATAAAATAGTGAATATCAGTGTAATTTAAAAAATGTTAACCAACAAAAGAAACATTAACGGCAGATTCTTAGGACTGGTCTTGACCTTCCAGTCTTTGACTAGCCTGCGTTTTATTTGTACGAGGACATACCTCCTGGAACAACGATTCAGCTGCCTTATGGAGACCCGTCAGAGAAGGACCCCAACTAATCTTTGTGTTTGTCAGACGAGATCTTAAGAAGAGCAATTTCAGGGGAATGGTAGGGCAAGAAGCTAGAGTCAGACTGTGAAGGGCAGAAACATGCATGAGGTGTCTTGACGTGGAGGCAATGGCATAAAATAAATGAAAGAACAAATTTCTCTCTCTCTCTTTCTCTCTCCCTCCTCCAGCCTCTCAGATCAATTTTTAAAAATATCTGTATGTGCCCAGCTAGCATGCCTCAGTGGTTGAGCATCAGCCTATGAACCAAAGTTATACTTCTATTTCTAGAAACTTGGCTAAGAGAGTGAAATTAGAGATTCCATACCAGCTTTAGGGAAAATGGGAGCTTGGATCTGACTTCATATGGCCACACATTAGCCCGTTGACCACAGGGTGTGTCTTTTACCCTTAAAAGCGTTCGTTCCAAGTAGCACGCATTTTACACAAAACAGGTTATTTCATGTTGTTCTCGTCTGGCCAAAGTTAATCCAATTTACATTTATACCCAGTGATCTTAGGAAATGGAGCTTCAGCAAGAGGAAAAAAACTATTCAAAGTTATAGGAGTCATGGTCAGAGGGGAATCTGACTTGAAACTTCAAAGGTTTAACATGCAAACATTCAAAAAAAAAAAGAGAGGAGGCATATTTATTGTAGACTTAACAGCTGAATGAAGACAGAGAGACATGGAGTAAAGAAGCTGGGATGTTACTCACCTCACCAACATCCGGACCCATTCTCTGGCCACGGCCACGACGTCTGAGGTTTGGAAACCCAGCTATAAGAAGTGTGTCTTTCCACCCAAGCTCTGGGATTGGCCCGCTGCCGAGAACTTCCCGCCTCCAGCGTGATTACTGATAGGTGGAGACCCTTTCTCTAATTTGGGCATCCATTCCCGGTGTTCTCACCCTTGGCTGCGTGTTAAACTCACCTGCCTCGAGCATTGTTTCAAAGTACCAAGGCCCAGAGAGTCTGACCTCTAGGTCAGTGAGGGCTGCCCAGACGTAGGGGTTCTCTTAAAGACTTCCAGGTGATTGCAATTGGGGCCAAGCTTGAGAATCAGGGCTTGGAACCTTCAGCTGTGATTAGCTGCTTCCTGCCATCGTACAGATATTTTTAAAAACTGATGAGAGAGGAGAGAGAGAGAGAGAGAGAGAGAGAGAGAGAGAGAGAGAGAGAGAGAGGAAGAGATGGATTTGTTGTCCCACTTATGCTGCATTATTCATTGGTTGATTCTTGTATGTGCCCTGACCGTGGATTGAACCCACAACCTTGGTGTGTGGGGAGGATGCTTTAACCAACCTAGCTACCTGTCCAGGGCCAATACATATTTTTAATTTTTGAAAGCATTTTATTTTACATTCAAGATCTGGCCTGTGTTTCACACTGGCACATATCGGTTTAGATAAGTCACATTTCTGATATTCAATAGCCATGTGTGGCTAATGGCCATCATATGGGTTGGGTCTAAAGCAGTGGTTCTCAACCTTCTGTCCCTTTAAACACAGTTCCTCATGTTGTGACCCAACCATAACATTATTTTCGTTGCTACTTCATAACTGTAATGTTGCTACTGTGATGAATCATAATGTAAATATCTGATATGCAGGATGGTCTTAGGCGACCCCTATGAAAGGGTCGTTCGACCGCCAAAGGGGTCGTGACCCACAGGTTGAGAACCTCTGGTCTAGAGCCAGGGACAGGAGAGTGATCCTGGCTTTAAAATGAGGAGAGTTGCTCTAGCTGGTTTGGCTCAGTGGATAGAACATGGGCCCTTGGACTACAGGATCCCAGGTTTGATTCTGGTCAAGGGCATGTACTTTAGTTGCAGGCTCAATCCCTGGCCCTGGTGGAACATGTGCAGGAGGCAATCAATTGATGTGTGTCTCTCTCTCTCTGTCTTTCCCCCTCCCTTCCACTCTCTCTAAATATCAATGGAAAAATATCCTTGAGAGAACCAAGATGGCGGCATAGGTTAACGCCGGAGTGTGCTGCTTTGAACAACTACTTCAAAAGTGAAACTAAAAGACAGAAGGGACATCACCCAGAACCACAGGAACGCTGGCTGAGTGGAAGTCCTACAACTAGGAGGAAAAAGAAACGCACACGGACACTCAGAGGAGGCGCAGTGCTGAAGTCAAATTCTGAGGTGCGGAGTGCGCGGAGCGGGCTGGCGGCGGAGGGCGCGGTTGGCGTTTTCAATCGGGAGGGAGTCGCAGACTCTGAGCTCCAGATCCGGGCGAGTCTCTAGGGACCCAGACTCAAACGGGAGAAGCGGGACTGTCTGGCTTCGGTCAGAGCGAGTGCAGCTTTCTCTCCGAGCTTTGCAGCGGGTGCTGGGACTCAGAGAGGCAGAGCCCCTGGGGACAGGACTGAGAGCCGCCATAACTGCTCTCTCCGGCCCACCCTGTTGATCCTGTGCGACCCGCCCCGCCCAAGCCCTGCACAGAGGCTTTTGCCGGATAGCCTCAGGCAAAGGCTAGATTAGCACCTCCCTAGAGGACAGAAGTTCTCTCACTGCTGACACAGCTGATTCGCATAGCCACTTGGCCTGGAGGTCAAACCCTCCCTGGAATTAGCTACAACAATCAAGATTTAACTATAAGACTTCGAACAAAGACCACTAGGGGGTGCACCAAGGAAGCATAACAAAATGCGGAGACAAAGAAACAGGACAAAATTGTCAATGGAAGATATAGAGTTCAGAACCACACTTTTAAGGTCTCTTCAGAACTGTTTAGAAGCCGCCGATAAACTTAATGAGATCTACAAGAAAACTAATGAGACCCTCGATCTTATATTGGGGAACCAACTAGAAATTAAGCATACACGGACTGAAATAACGAATATTATACAGACTCCCGACAGCAGACCAGAGGAGCGCAAGAATCAAGTCAATGATTTGAAATGCGAGGAAGCAAAAATCACCCAACCGGAAAAGCAAAATGAAAAAAGAATCCAAAAATGCGAGGATAGTGTAATGAGCCTCTGGGACAGCTTCAAGCGTACCAACATCAGAATTATAGGGGTGCCAGAAGATGAGAGAGAGCAAGATATTGAAAACCTATTTGAAGAAATAATGACAGAAAACTTCCCCCACCTGGTGAAAGAAATGGACTTACAGGTCCAAGAAGCGCGGAGAACCCCAAACAAAAGGAATCCAAAGAGGACCACACCAAGACACATCATAATTAAAATGCCAAGAGCAAAAGACAAAGAGAGACTCTTAAGAGCAGCAAGAGAAAGAAACTCAGTTACCTACAAGGGAATACCCATACGACTGTCAGCTGATTTCTCAACAGAAACTTTGCAGGCCAGAAGGGAGTGGCAAGAAATATTCAAAGTGATGAATACCAAGAACCTACAACCAAGATTACTTTATCCAGCAAAGCTATCATTCAGAATTGAAGGTCAGATAAAGAGCTTCACAGATAAGGAAAAGCTAAAGGAGTTCATCACCACCAAACCAGGATTATATGAAATGCTGAAAGGTGTCCTTTAAGAAGAGGAAGAGGAAGAAAAAGGTAAAGATACAAATTATGAACAACAAATATGCATCTATCAACAAGTGAATCTAAGAATCAAGTGAATAAATAATCTGATGAACAGAATGAACTGTTGATTATAATAGAATCAGGGACATAGAAAGGGAATGGACTGACTATTCCTGGGGGGAAAGGGGTGTGGGAGATGCGGGAAGAGACTGGACAAAAATCGTGCACCTATGGATGAGGACAGTGGGTGGGGAGTGAGGGCGGAGGGTGGGGCGGGAACTGGGAGGAGGGGAATTATGGGGAGGAAAAAAAGAGGAACAAATGTAATAATCTGAACAATAAAGATTTAATTAAAAAAAAAAAAAAAAAAAAAAAAAAAAAAAAAAAAAAAAGAAAAATATCCTTGAGTGAGGATTAACAAAAAAACCACACACAAAGAAACAAAAAAATGGGGAGGGTCAAGGGACCCAAAGGGTTGGTTTCCTGGCATGAGGTTATTTCTCTGAGATTCTATATCTATCTATCTACCTCCCTCCTTCCTTCCCTCCCTATCTATCTACCTATCTATTATCTATCTATCTATCTATCTATCTATCTATCTATCTATCTATCTATCATCTATCTATCATCTATCTCTATCTCTCAAGAATCCCTCAGTAAGAGGGAGACACCCATGGGCCCTCTGACTTGATAATCAACTCACTAATAGCTGTCTTTCAGGTGATGGTACTCAGAGAGGGACATCCATCCCTCCAAACCTTTCTAGGCTGTGCAAACTTGGTCAAGTTTCTTAACCCCTGTGCCTTAACTTCCTCATAGGTAGATGGGGACAACAAAAGTGTCGGCCTCATAGGATAAGGATATTTTAAATGAGTCACTACTTGTAATGGATTTAAACAGTGTGTGGAAGGAAGGAACTATTACAAATATATTCTGTTTAAAGATAAACATTTCCCATGTGCCTCAGATGAGATACTGGCAAATGTCCTATTGGGCGGGGGAGGGGGGAGAAGCAAGCAGGCAAGCCAAAGGAAAGGAAAGGAGGTAAATTTATTTATCTTAATTCAGTGGTAACAGGGGAAAGATATAGTGGCCACTGGGATGACTGGGGTATTCTCAGCAGAACAAGGAGGACAAAGACTGAATTTCTAAAATTTTATTTTTCAACCACAGTTTATAGTCAACACCATTCTGCACCCATGTCAGATGCACAGCAAAGTGGCCAGAAAACCATGCACCCTACAGAGTGGGCCCTCGCTTCCCACAGCACCCACCTGGCCCCACACCCAGTTATCTCAACATTATTGGCTGTGTTCCCCATACTGCAATCCGAATCTCTGGTTATTCTGCAACTACCAATAGGTACTGCTGAACCTTTTCACCCTTTTTAAAAAATATACTTTTTAAAATTGATTTCAGAGAGAGAAAGGGTGAGGGAGAGAGAGAGAGAGATAGAAACATCAATGATGAGAGAGAATCATTGATCAGCTGCCTCCTGTATGCCCCACACTGGGGATCGATCCTGCAACCTGGGCAACTGCCCTGACAGGGAATCAAACCGTGATCTCCTGGTTCCTAGGTCGACACTCAGCCACTGAGCCACACCGGCCGGGCAACCTCTTCACCTTTTTCACCCAGCTCCCCAACGCCCCTCCCCTCTGACAGCTGCCAGTCTGTTCTCTGTATCTATGAATCTATTTCTATGTTGTTTGTTTATTTTGTTCATTAGGTTCCACATATCAATGGGATCGTATGGTATTCGTCTTCCTCTGACTGGCTTATTTCATTTAGCACAATACTCTCCAGGTCCAAAAGCCAAATTTGAAATGAAATAGTCAACAGCTCCATTTTCAGAGCAGTGTTTCAGAAACTCAGGCATCTTCAACTTCTGAGACACTTCACGCTGGTTAGAATACAGCATGTCATCTATGTAATGGATATATGAGGGCCATCTGGTCGACCACCTTATACTCAAGGACTGGAGAGCAACATAGGTCCACACTGGGAGTCTGGGAAAACACTTCTCTGTTAAAAGAAATCGTTGCATGGCTCATAGGCGAGAATATTTGCTCTTGAGAGTAAAAATATTCCTTACCATAGCATGTTTTACAAGGGAAATTGAGATGGCGTGTCCAGTGTTCAAAGTTTTCCTCCCTCCCTTCCTTCCTTCCTTCCTTCCTTCCTTCCTTCCTTCCTTCCTTCCTTCCTTCCTTCCTCCCTCCCTCCCTCCCTCCCTCCCTCCCTCCCTCCTTTCCTCTCTCTCTCTCTCTCTCTCTTTCTTTTGTTAATCCTCATCTGAGGATATTTTTCCATTGATTTTTAGAGAGAGTGAAAAGGAGGGAGGGAGAGAGAGAGAGAGAGAGAGAGAGAGAGAGAGAGAGAGAGAGTGCTGTGAGCGAGACACCTGAATCAGTTGCCTCCTGCTCTGATCCTGACTGAGGCTGGGGATCAAACCTGTAACCCAGGTACCTGCCCTTGACTGGGAATGGGACCCATGATCCTTCAGTGCATGGGCCAACACTCTAACCACTGAACACACCAGCCAGGGCCTATATATATATATAAATATATATATATATTTATAAAAAATATATATTTTATATATAATATATATTATATAATATATATATATATATATATATATATATATATATATATTTTGTGTGTGTGTGTGAATATTTGTGTGTGCATGTGTGTTTTTCTGTGGCTATTTAAAGAATGCCAAACTAAAAAAAGAAAAGAAAGTAAAGAATACTGAACTGAGACTTCCTGAATAGTCCACATTGTGTAACCATCCTTTGAGGTCAAGTTCCCCAAAGGGGTTTGTTGATTTGAATGTGATTCACATCTTATATTTGCACACATGTTGCAAACTGCTCTCCAGAAATTCTGCACAACTGCCAACTTCTTACTTTTTAAAAAAAACAAAACACAAATGTAGTTTTGAAAGTCACAGAGATAGAAGAAGTGGGTGGGAGAAGAAATGGGCTCAGGAAACACGTGATAGAGGCAAAAGAAGAGAGAGAAGGGTAAGGGAGCTTGCCAAGGAGGAAGAAGAGGGGAAGGGAAAGGCAGGGGCGTGTTCCTAGAAGAGAGAGCAGCAACTTCCTCCTCTGAGTCAACCACAGAGCGGGTCAGCTGCTGCAGCCTCTGGGTAGCTCTAAAATCTGCTCTTTCCTTCCACACCCACGGCCTCACTTGAGCTCAGACTGACCTTCTCTGATATGGCTTCTTTCACCAGCCTGCAAATGGTCTCCCCTCTCCTCAGGTCCCTTTCAGTCCCGTCTCCACTGTGGCCTCCAGGGAGATCTGTCTCAGACACCATTTGGATGCATCGCTGCTCCATTCAACACTCCACCTTCATTCCAGCCCCTCCCCCTGTTCTTTTTCCCTCATTTAATTTAATTTTTTTTTAATTCTTAAATTTTTGGAGCAGGGCCCGGACCTTTTCGCGTGTCTGACCTTCCTACCTGTTTCTATGTGGCCCCTTCTGTAAATCCTTGACTCTAAGACTCCGCCTCAGCTAGTCTTCAGTTGGTTCTTCAGGGTGGTTGTCCTTAATTAATCAAAAATATGTTTCTTGTTGATTTCAGAGAGGAAGGGAGAGGAATAAAGAGAGAAAAACATCCATGATGAGAGAGAATCATCGATCGGCTGCCTCCTGCACGCCCCACATTGGGGATCGAGCCTGCAACCTGGGCATGTGCCCTTGACTGGAATCGAACCTGGGACCCTTTGGTCCGCAGGCTGACGCTTTATTCATGAAGCCAAACTGGCTAGGGCAAGTTGTTGTCTCTTGACTGTCTGTATGAGAACTAAGGATTTGATAAATTATACTGTTTCCTGACTGATGTCCTCAGCTGTGTGAAGAAGCTGTAGGATCAATCTTT
This sequence comes from Myotis myotis, assembly GCF_014108235.1. Lineage (NCBI taxonomy): Eukaryota > Metazoa > Chordata > Mammalia > Chiroptera > Vespertilionidae > Myotis > Myotis myotis. The sequence goes on along the minus strand of NW_023416349.1, from coordinate 1,084,482 downwards.
AACCATTCTCCTCCAGCTCCCCGCTTTCACAACACTTAAACTCTGCCATCATATATAATACGTAAGTAAACATGAGTGGTCATGTTCCAACAAAACTTTAATTATGGTTCTGGCTGGGGAGCTCGGTTGGTTAGAGCATCATCCTGATACACAAAGGTTGTGGGTTCCATCCCTGACAGGGCACATACAAGAATCTGTACTAATAAAAGGGTAATATGCTAATTAGACTGGATAGATTGGATGTCTTCCAGACGTCCTTCTGGACAAAGCCACGGCGGTGCGGCTGAGGCAGAGATAGTTAGGGGTGATCAGGCTGGCAGGGGAGAGTGGTTAGGGGCGATCAGGCAGGCAGGCAGAGTGGTTAGGGGTGGTCAGGCAGGAAGGCAGAATGGTTAGGGGTGATCAGGCAGGCAGACAGGTGAATGGTTAGGTGCCAGTGGTCTTGGATTTTGAGAGGGATGTCCCGGATTGGAGAAGGTGCAGGTTGGGCTGATAGACCGCCCCCACCCCCCATGCATGAATTTCATGCACCAGGCCTCTAGTTAACCAATAAGTACCTAAATAAGTGGAACAACAAATTGGTCTCTCTCTCTCTCTCTCTCTCTCTCTCTCTCTCTCTCTCTCTCTCTCAATACTTATTTTTGAATATATATATATATATATATATATATATATATATATATATATTTAATTTTAGAGAGAGAGAAAGGGAGGGGGATAAAGAGAGAGAAAAACATTGATGTGGGAGAGAAACATTGATCTGTTGTCTCCTGTACTCACCCCAACTGGGGATTGACCCCACAACCTAGGTGTGTGCCCTGAATGGGAATCAAACCTGCAACCTTTTGGTGTGCACTCCAACCCACTGAGCCTCCTGGCCAGGGATAGACCACACATTTTTGACAAGAGAAATGGTTTTGGGATCTGTTCTGTGCATGCTGTAATAGAAAAGCTGGCACAAGGATGATTTAAGTATATTTGTTTAATCAATGAGAACATACAAACATTACTCTGCCATCGTCCCAATAACCCAGGAGGGTCCCAGGAATTGATGGGCAATTATGGTAGAGATTCTGGAACTGACTGGGTGATAATCTCCAGATTCAGGGGGCTCGGGGCCTTCTTTCTGGGTGACGTGGGTGGGTCCCCTCAGCCCACCTGACAGCCTCAGATTTAGAAGCAATGATGCCAGAGGAGGGACCTTGCAACTGGTAGCTCTGAGTCCTACTGTCCAGAGCACGGCTCATCTCAGCATGAGTGTGGCATACTCACTGGCCTGGGCAGGCTTGGGCAGCAAGGAGGGGGCTGAAGCTGTGCCGTGGGTGGGGGCATTGAAGGCCACTTGGAAATAGGTGACATCCTGTGGGTCTCTAGCTTCAGAGGCCTGAGGGAGGAAGGGAGACTTTGATATGATGGTGTGATGTTGGGGACCAAAGGAATTGTTGAGGGGCAGAGTAGAGGAGGAAACGCTTACCAGTCCGTTCATGGGTTCCACTTCCTGTGGCTGT